>NC_092752.1:57516284-58127032 GCF_047496795.1 Chiloscyllium punctatum
TCTCTCTCTGTCCCCTCTCCCTGCCCCCCTCTCTCTGACCCCGCCATCCTCTCTCTGTCCCCACTCTCTCTATAACCCTCTCACTTTCCCGCCTCTCTCTGTCCCACTATATCTGACCCCCTTTCTCTCTGTCCCTCTCTCCTCACACCTCTCTCTGGTCCCCCAACTCTCTGGTCCCCCTCTCTCTGTCCCTCTCTATCCTGTACCTTTCTCACGGTCCACCTCTCTCTGTCCACCTCTCTCTGACCCCACCTTCCTCTCTCTGCCCCACTCTCTGAGCCCCCTTTCTCTCTGTCCCTCTCTCTCACCCCTCTCTCCTGTCTCCCCACTCTCCTGACCCCCTCTCTCTGTCCCTCTCTATCTGTACCCTTCTCACGGTCCCCCTCTCTCTGTCCCCCCTCTCCTCTGACCCCACCTTCTCTCTCTGTCCCACTCTCTCTGTTACCCCCTCTTTCTGTTCCCCCCCCCCCCCCCTCCTCTCTGTCCCCAATTCTCTGTCCCCCTATCTCTGACCCCCTCGCTCTCTGTCCCCCCCGCTCTCACCACTCTCTCTGTCCCCCCTCTCACTGTCCCCCTCTCACTGTGCCCCTCTCTCGGTCCCCCCTCTCTCGGACCCCTCCCTCTTCTCTTTCCCTCTCTCTCTCTGTCCCTCTCTCTATGTCCCTCTCTCTCTCTCGGTCCCCCTCTCTCTGTCCCCCACCCCGCCTCTCTCTCATCCCCGCTCTCTGCCCCACCGCTCTCTGTCGCACTCTCTCTGTCCCCTCTCTCTCTGCCCCCCTCTCCCTCCCACCCGCCTCTCACTTTACCCCCTCTATCTGTCCCTCTCTCTCTGCCAGAATCTCTCTCTGCCCCTCTCTCTATGTCCCCTCTCTCTCTGTCCTCCCCTCTCTCAGTTCCCCTCTCTCTCTGCCCCCTCTCTCTGCCCCCCTCTCCCAGACCCCCCCCTTCCTCTCTCTGTCCCACTCTTTCTGTACCACCCTCACTCTGTCCCCGCTCTCTCTGTCCCCCACTCTCTGTCCCCCCTATCTCTGACCCCCTCTTCTCTCTGTCCCCCCTCTCTCACCACTCTCTCTATCCCCCTCTCACTGTCCGCCTCTCTCGGTCCCCCTCTCGGACCTCCCCTCTCTCTTTCCCTCTCTCTCTCTGTCCCTCTCTCTATGTCCCTCTCTCTCTCTGGCCCCGCCCTCTGTCCACTCTCTCTCTGTCGCCCACTCTCTGACCCCCTATCTCTGACCCCCCTCTCTCTCCCACCCGCATCTCTCTCATCCCCGCTCTCTGCTGCCCTCTATCTGTCGCAATCTCTCTGTCCCCCTCTCTCTGTCCCCCTCTCTCTCCCATCCGCGCTCCCTCTATCTCACGTTCTCTCTGTCCACCTCTCTCTGATCCCCCTACATCCCCAACTCTCTGTCCCCTCTCTCTGTCCCCCTCTCTCTGTCCGCCTCTCTCTCTGTCAACCCTCTCTCTGCCCCCCTCACTCTGTACCCCCTCTCTCTGTCCCCCTCTCTCATTCTCCCTCTCTCTCTGTCTCGCTCTCTCTCTCTGTCCCCCTCTATCTATGTCCCCCCTCTCTCTGTCCCCTCTCTCACTGCCCCCACTCTCTCTGCCCCTCTCTCTCTGCCCCCCTCACTCTCTATCACCCTCTCTCTGCCCCCCTTTCTCTCTGCCCCGTCCCCCCCTCTCTCTGACCCCCCATCTCCCCCACTCTCTGTCCCCCCTCTCTCTATCCCACTCTCTCTGTCCCTCTCTCTTTGTACCCTTCACATTGTCCCCCCTCTCTCTGTCCCCTCTCTCTGACCCTCCCTCTCTCTGTCCCACTCCTCCTCTGTCCCTCCCTCTCTGTGTCTCTCTCTGTCTGTCCCCCCGCTCTCTGTCCTGTCTCTCTGACCGTCTTTCTCTCTGACAACCCCCTCTCTGACACCCCTCTTTCTGTCCCCCCCTCTCTGTCCCCCACTCTCTGAACCCCTCTATCTGACCCCTCTCTCTCCCACCCGCATCTCCCTCACCCCCGCTCTCTGACCCGCTCTCTCTCCATCCGCCTCCCTCTATCTCACCCTCTCTCTATCCACCTCTCTCTGACTCATCTATCTCCCCAACTCTCTGTGCCCCGCTCTCTATTGCCCTGTCTCTGACCCACCTCTCCCTCCCACCCGCCTCTCTCTTTTCCCCCCTCTTTCTGTCCCTCTCTCTCTACCCCATCTCGCTCTGCCCCCTCTCTCTCTGTCCCCCCTCTCTCTCTGTCCCCCGCTCTCTCTGTCCTCCCCCCTCTCTGTTCCCCTCTCTCTCTGCCCCCCTCTCTCTGCCCCCTCTCTCACTGCCCCCTCTCTGACCTCACTCTGTCTGCCCCCTTCTCTCTCTGCTCCCTCTGCTCTCTGCCCTCCTCTCTCTGACCCCCTCTCTCTCTGACACCCCCTCTCTCTCTCTGTCCCCCTCTCTCACTGCCCCACCCTCTCTCTGACCCCTCTCTCTCTGCCCCCTCTCTCTCTTGCCCCCTCTCTCTCTGCCCCCCTCACTCTCTGTCACCCTCTCTCTGGCCCCTCTCTGTCTGCCCCCCCTCTCTGTCCCCTCCGTCTCTCTGAACACCCATCTCCCCCACTCTCTGCCCCCTCTCTCTCTGTCCCCCTCTCTCACTGCCCCCCCTCTCTCTGACCTCACTCTCTCTGCCCCCTCTGGCTCTTGCCCCCCTCTCTCTGCCCCCTCCTCTCTCTCTGCCCTCCTCTCTCTCTGACCCCCCTCTCTCTGGACGCCCCCTCGCTCTCTGTCCCTCTTTCTCCACTGCCCCCCTCTCTCTGACCCCCTCTCTCTCTGCCCCCTCTCTCTGCCCCCCCCACTCTCTGTCACCCTCTCTCTGCCCGTTTTCTCTCTGCCGCCCCGTCCACCCCTCTCTCTGACGCCCCATCTCCCCCACTCTGTCCCCCTCTCTCTGCCCCCCTCTCTCTGTCCCTCTCTCTCTGTACCCTTCACAATGTCCCCCTCTTTTCTGTCCCCCGTCTCTCTGACCCTCCCCCTCTCTGTCCCTCTCTCTCTGTCCCCTCTCTCTCTGTCCTTCCCTCTCTCAGTTCCCCTCTCTCTCTCTGTCCCCTCTCCCTGCCCCCCACTCTCTGACCCGCCTTCCTCTCTCTGTCCCACTCTCTCTTTAACCCTCTCACTTTCCCGCCTCTCTCTGTCCCACTATCTCTGACCCCCTTTCTCTCTGTCCCTCTCTCTCACCCCTCTCTGTCCCCCACTCTCTGTCCCCCTCTCTCTGTCCCTCTCTATCTGTACCTTTCTCACGGTCCCACCTCTCTCTGTCCACCTCTCTCTGACCCCACCTTCCTCTCTCTGTCCCACTATCTCTGACCCCCTTTCTCTCTGTCCCTCTCTCTCACCCCTCTCTCTGTCCCCCACTCTCTGTCCCTCTCTCTCTGTCCCTCTCTATCTGTACCCTTCTCACGGTCCCCCTCTCTCTGTCCACCTCTCTCTGACCCCACCTTCCTCTCTCTGTCCCCACTCTCTCTGTACCCCCTCTTTCTGTCCCCCCTCTCTCTGTCCCCACTTTCTCTGTCCCCCTATCTCTGACCCCCCTCGCTCTCTGTCCCTCTCTCTCACCACTCTCTCTGTCCCCCTCTCACTGTCCCCCTCTCACTGTGCCCCTCTCTCGGTCCCCCTCTCTCGGACCCTCCCTCTCTCTTTCCCTCTCTCTCCTCTGTCCCTCTCTCTATGTCCCTCTCTCTCTCTCGGTCCCCCTCTCTCTGTCCCCCACCCGCCTCTCTCTCCACCCCGCTCTCTGCCCCACTCTGTCTGTCGCACTCTCTCTGTCCCTCTCTCTCTGCCCCCCTCTCCCTCCCACCCGCCTCTCACTTTCCCCCCTCTTTCTGTCCCTCTCTCTCTGCCAGGAATCTCTCTCTGCCCCTCTCTCTATGTCCCCTCTCTCTCTGTCCTCCCCTCTCTCAGTTCCCCTCTCTCTCTGCCCCCTCTCTCTGCCCCCTCTCCAGACCCCCTCTTCCTCTCTCTGTCCCACTCTCTCTGTACCATCCTCTCTCTGTCCCCGCTCTCTCTGTCCCCCACTCTCTGTCCCCCCTATCTCTGACCCCCCCTCTCTGTCCCCCTCTCTCACCACTCTCTCTATCCCCCTCTCACTGTCCCCCTCTCTCGGTCCCCCTCTCTCGGACCCTCCCTCTCTCTTTCCCTCTCTCTCTCTGTCCCTCTCTCTATGTCCCTCTCTCTCTCTGCCCCGCGCTCTGTCCCTGTCTCTCTGACCCTCTTTCTCACTGACAACCCCCTCTCTGACACCTCTCTCTATGTCCCTCTCTCTCGGTCCCTCTCTCTCTGTCGCCCACTCTCTGACCCCCTATCTCTGACCCCCTCTCTCTCCCACCCGCATCTCTCTCATCCCCGCTCTCTGCTGCCCTCTATCTGTCGCAATCTCTCTGTCCCCCTCTCTCTGTCCCCCTCTCTCTCCCCATCCCGCCTCTCTCTATCTCACGTTCTCTCTGTCCACCTCTCTCTGATCCCCCTACCTCCCCAACTCTCTGTCCCCTCTCTCTGTCCCCCTCTCTCTGTCCCCCTCTCTCTCCCATCCGCCTCTCTCTATCTCACGTTCTCTCTGTCCACCTCTCTCTGATCCCCCTACCTCCCAACTCTCTGTCCCCTCACTCTGTACCCCTCTCTCTGTCCCCCTCTCTCATTCTCCCTCTCTCTCTGTCTCGCTCTCTCTCTCTGTCCCCCTCTATCTATGTCCACCCTCTCTCTGTCCCCCTCTCTCACTGCCCCACTCTCTCTGCCCCCTCTCTCTCTGCCCCCTCACTCTCTATCACCCTCTCTCTGTCCCCCTTTCTCTCTGCCCCCGTCCCCCCTCTCTCTGACCCCCCATCTCCCCCACTCTCTGTCCCCCTCTCTCTATCCCACTCTCTCTGTCCCTCTCTCTTTTGTACCCTTCACATTGTCCCCCCTCTCTCTGTCCCCTCTCTCTGACCCTCCCCTCTCTCTGTCCCACTCTCTCTGTCCCTCCCTCTCTGTGTCTCCTCTCTGTCTGTCCCCCGCTCTCTGTCCCTGTCTCTCTGACCGTCTTTCTCTCTGACAACCCCCTCTCTGACACCCCTCTTTCTGTCCCCCCTCTCTGTCCCCCACTCTCTGAACCCCTCTATCTGACCCTCTCTCTCTCCCACCCGCATCTCTCTCACCCCCGCTCTCTGACCCGCTCTCTCTCCCATCCGCCTCCCTCTATCTCACCCTCTCTCTATCCACCTCTCTCTGACTCCATCTATCTCCCCAACTCTCTGTGCCCCGCTCTCTATTGCCCTGTCTCTGACCACCTCTCCCTCCCACCCCCCTCTCTCTTTCCCCCCTCTTTCTGTCCCTCTCTCTCTACCCCATCTCGCTCTGCCCCTCTCTCTCTGTCCCCCTCTCTCTCTGTCCCCCGCTCTCTCCTGTCCTCCCCTCTCTCTGTTCCCCTCTCTCTCTGCCCCCTCTCTCTGCCCCCTCTCTCACTGCCCCCTCTCTGACCTCACTCTGTCTGCCCCCTTCTCTCTCTTGCCCCCTCTCTCTCTGCTCCCTCTCTCTCTGCCCTCCTCTCTCTGACCCCCTCTCTCTCTGACACCCCCTCTCTCTCTCTGTCCCCCTCTCTCACTGCCCCCCTCTCTCTGACCCCTCTCTCTCTGCCCCCTCTCTCTCTTGCCCCCTCTCTCTCTGCCCCCCTCACTCTCTGTCACCCTCTCTCTGGCCCCTCTTTCTCTGCCCCCCTCTCTGTCCCTCCGTCTCTCTGAACACCCATCTCCCCCACTCTCTGCCCCCTCCTCTCTCTCTGTCCCCCCTCTCTCACTGCCCCCCCTCTCTCTGACCTCACTCTCTCTGCCCCCTCTGGCTCTTGCCCCCCCTCTCTCTGCCCCCTCTCTCTCTCTGCCCTCCTCTCTCTCTGACCCCCCTCTCTCTGACTCCCCCTCGCTCTCTGTCCCTCTTTCTCACTGCCCCCCTCTCTCTGACCCCTCTCTCTCTGCCCCCTCTCTCTGCCCCCCCACTCTCTGTCACCCTCTCTCTGCCCCCCACTCTCTGTCACCCTCTCTCTGCCCGTTTTCTCTCTCTGCCGCCCCGTCCACCCCTCTCTCTGACGCCCCCATCTCCCCCCACTCTGTCCCCCTCTCTCTGCCCCCCTCTCTCTGTCCCTCTCTCTCTGTACCCTTCACATTGTCCCCCACTTTCTGTCACCTCTCTCTGACCCTCCCCCTCTCTGTCCCTCTCTCTCTGTCCCCTCTTTCTCTGTCCTCTTCCTCTCTCAGTTCCCCTCTCTCTCTCTGTCCCCTCTCCCTGCCCCCCTCTCTCTGACCCGCCTTCCTCTCTCTGTCCCACTCTCTCTATAACCCTCTCACTTTCCCGCCTCTCTCTGTCCCACTATCTCTGACCCCCTTTCTCTCTGTCCCTCTCTCTCACCCCTCTCTCTGTCCCCCACTCTCTGTCTCCCTCTCTCTGTCCCTCTCTATCTGTACCTTTCTCACGGTCCACCTCTCTCTGTCCACCTCTCTCTGACCCCACCTTCCTCTCTCTGTCCCACTATCTCTGACCCCCTTTCTCTCTGTCCCTCTCTCTCACCCCTCTCTCTGTCACCCACTCTCTGTCCCCCCTCTCTCTGTCCCTCTCTATCTGTACCCTTCTCACGGTCCCCCTCTCTCTGTCCCCCTCTCTCGGACCCCACCTTCCTCTCTCTGTCCCACTCTCTCTGTACCCCCTCTTTCTGTCCCCCTCTCTCCTGTCCCCACTTTCTCTGTCCCCGCTATCTCTGACCCCCTCGCTCTCTGTCCCCCTCTCTCACCACTCTCTCTGTCCCCCTCTCACTGTCCCCCTCTCACTGTGCCCCTCTCTCGGTCCCCCTCTCTCGGACCCTCCCTCTCTCTTTCCCTCTCTCTCTCTGTCCCTCTCTCTATGTCCCTCTCCTCTCTCTCGGTCCCCCTCTCTCTGTCCCCCACCCGCCTCTCTCTCATCCCCGCTCTCTGCCCCCCACGCTGTCTGTCGCACTCTCTCTGTCCCTCTCTCTCTGCCCCCCCTCTCCCTCCCCACCCGCCTCTCACTTTACCCCCTCTATCTGTCCCTCTCTCTCTGCCAGAATCTCTCTCTGCCCCTCTCTCTATGTCCCCTCTCTCTCTGTCCTCCCCTCTCTCAGTTCCCCTCTCTCTCTGCCCCCTCTCTCTGCCCCCCTCTCCCAGACCCCCCCCTTCCTCTCTCTGTCCCACTCTTTCTGTACCACCCTCTCTCTGTCCCGCTCTCTCTGTCCCCCACTCTCTGTCCCCCCTATCTCTGACCCCCTCTCTCTCTGTCCCCCTCTCTCACCACTCTCTCTATCCCCCTCTCACTGTCCGCCTCTCTCGGTCCCCCTCTCTCGGACCCTCCCTCTCTCTTTCCCTCTCTCTCTCTGTCCTCTCTCTATGTCCCTCTCTCTCTCTGCCCCGCCCTCTGTCCCTCTCTCTCTGTCGCCCACTCTCTGACCCCCTATCTCTGACCCCCTCTCTCTCCCACCCGCATCTCTCTCATCCCCGCTCTCTGCTGCCCTCTATCTGTCGCAATCTCTCTGTCCCCCTCTCTCTGTCCCCCTCTCTCTCCCATCCGCCTCCCTCTATCTCACGTTCTCTCTGTCCACCTCTCTCTGATCCCCCTACATCCCCAACTCTCTGTCCCCTCTCTCTGTCCCCCTCTCTCTGTCCGCCTCTCTCTCTGTCAACCCTCTCTCTGCCCCCCTCACTCTGTACCCCCTCTCTCTGTCCCCCTCTCTCATTCTCCCTCTCTCTCTGTCTCGCTCTCTCTCTCTGTCCCCCTCTATCTATGTCCCCCCTCTCTCTGTCCCCTCTCTCACTGCCCCCCACTCTCTCTGCCCCCTCTCTCTCTGCCCCCTCACTCTCTATCACCCTCTCTCTGCCCCCCTTTCTCTCTGCCCCCGTCCCCCCTCTCTCTGACCCCCCATCTCCCCCACTCTCTGTCCCCCTCTCTCTATCCCACTCTCTCTGTCCCTCTCTCTTTGTACCCTTCACATTGTCCCCCTCTCTCTGTCCCCTCTCTCTGACCCTCCCTCTCTCTGTCCCACTCTCTCTGTCCCTCCCTCTCTGTGTCTCTCTCTGTCTGTCCCCCGCTCTCTGTCCCTGTCTCTCTGACCGTCTTTCTCTCTGACAACCCCCTCTCTGACACCCCTCTTTCTGTCCCCCCTCTCTGTCCCCCACTCTCTGAACCCCTCTATCTGACCCCCTCTCTCTCCCACCCGCATCTCCCTCACCCCCGCTCTCTGACCCGCTCTCTCTCCCATCCGCCTCCCTCTATCTCACCCTCTCTCTATCCACCTCTCTCTGACTCCATCTATCTCCCCAACTCTCTGTGCCCCGCTCTCTATTGCCCTGTCTCTGACCCACCTCTCCCTCCCACCCGCCTCTCTCTTTCCCCCCTCTTTCTGTCCCTCTCTCTCTACCCCATCTCGCTCTGCCCCTCTCTCTCTGTCCCCCTCTCTCTCTGTCCCCCGCTCTCTCTGTCCTCCCCCTCTCTGTTCCCCTCTCTCTCTGCCCCCTCTCTCTGCCCCCTCTCTCACTGCCCCCTCTCTGACCTCACTCTGTCTGCCCCCTTCTCTCTCTGCTCCCTCTCTCTCTGCCCTCCTCTCTCTGACCCCCTCTCTCTCTGACACCCCCTCTCTCTCTCTGTCCCCCTCTCTCACTGCCCCCCTCTCTCTGACCCCTCTCTCTCTCTGCCCCCTCTCTCTCTTGCCCCCTCTCTCTCTGCCCCCCCTCACTCTCTGTCACCCTCTCCTCTGGCCCCTCTCTGTCTGCCCCCCTCTCTGTCCCTCCGTCTCTCTGAACACCCATCTCCCCCACTCTCTGCCCCCTCTCTCTCTGTCCCCCTCTCTCACTGCCCCCCTCTCTCTGACCTCACTCTCTCTGCCCCCCTCTGGCTCTTGCCCCCCTCTCTCTGCCCCCTCTCTCTCTCTGCCCTCCTCTCTCTCTGACCCCCCTCTCTCTGACGCCCCCCTCGCTCTCTGTCCCTCTTTCTCACTGCCCCCCTCTCTCTGACCCCTCTCTCTCTGCCCCCTCTCTCTGCCCCCCCCACTCTCTGTCACCCTCTCTCTGCCCGTTTTCTCTCTGCCGCCCCGTCCACCCCTCTCTCTGACGCCCCATCTCCCCCACTCTGTCCCCCCTCTCTCTGCCCCCCTCTCTCTGTCCCTCTCTCTCTGTACCCTTCACATTGTCCCCCTCTTTCTGTCCCCTCTCTCTGACCCTCCCCCTCTCTGTCCCTCTCTCTCTGTCCCCTCTCTCTCTGTCCTTCCCTCTCTCAGTTCCCCTCTCTCTCTCTGTCCCCTCTCCCTGCCCCCCACTCTCCTGACCCGCCTTCCTCTCTCTGTCCCACTCTCTCTTTAACCCTCTCACTTTCCCGCCTCTCTCTGTCCCACTATCTCTGACCCCCTTTCTCTCTGTCCCTCTCTCTCACCCCTCTCTGTCCCCCACTCTCTGTCCCCCTCTCTCTGTCCCTCTCTATCTGTACCTTTCTCACGGTCCACCTCTCTCTGTCCACCTCTCTCTGACCCCCACCTTCCCTCTCTCTGTCCCACTATCTCTGACCCCCCTTTCTCTCTGTCCCTCTCTCTCACCCCTCTCTCTGTCCCCCACTCTCTGTCCCTCTCTCTCTGTCCCTCTCTATCTGTACCCTTCTCACGGTCCCCCTCTCTCTGTCCACCTCTCTCTGACCCCACCTTCCTCTCTCTGTCCCACTCTCTCTGTACCCCCTCTTTCTGTCCCCCCTCTCTCTGTCCCCACTTTCTCTGTCCCCCTATCTCTGACCCCCTCGCTCTCTGTCCCTCTCTCTCACCACTCTCTCTGTCCCCCTCTCACTGTCCCCCTCTCACTGTGCCCCTCTCTCGGTCCCCCTCTCTCGGACCCTCCCTCTCTCTTTCCCTCTCTCTCTCTGTCCCTCTCTCTATGTCCCTCTCTCTCTCTCGGTCCCCCTCTCTCTGTCCCCCACCCGCCTCTCTCTCACCCCCGCTCTCTGCCCCACTCTGTCTGTCGCACCCTCTCTGTCCCTCTCTCTCTGCCCCCCTCTCCCTCCCACCCGCCTCTCACTTTCCCCCCTCTTTCTGTCCCTCTCTCTCTGCCAGAATCTCTCTCTGCCCCTCTCTCTATGTCCCCTCTCTCTCTGTCCTCCCCTCTCTCAGTTCCCCTCTCTCTCTGCCCCCTCTCTCTGCCCCCTCTCCCAGACCCCCCTCTTCCTCTCTCTGTCCCACTCTCTCTGTACCATCCTCTCTCTGTCCCCGCTCTCTCTGTCCCCCACTCTCTGTCCCCCTATCTCTGACCGCCCCTCTCTGTCCCCCTCTCTCACCACTCTCTCTATCCCCCTCTCACTGTCCCCCTCTCTCGGTCCCCCTCTCTCGGACCCTCCCTCTCTCTTTCCCTCTCTCTCTCTGTCCCTCTCTCTATGTCCCTCTCTCTCTCTGCCCCGCGCTCTGTCCCTGTCTCTCTGACCCTCTTTCTCACTGACAACCCCCTCTCTGACACCTCTCTCTATGTCCCTCTCTCTCTGTCCCTCTCTCTCTGTCGCCCACTCTCTGACCCCCTATCTCTGACCCCCTCTCTCTCCCACCCGCATCTCTCTCATCCCCGCTCTCTGCTGCCCTCTATCTGTCGCAATCTCTCTGTCCCCCTCTCTCTGTCCCCCTCTCTCTCCCATCCGCCTCTCTCTATCTCACGTTCTCTCTGTCCACCTCTCTCTGATCCCCCTACCTCCCCAACTCTCTGTCCCCTCTCTCTGTCCCCCTCTCTCTGTCCCCCTCTCTCTCCCATCCGCCTCTCTCTATCTCACGTTCTCTCTGTCCACCTCTCTCTGATCCCCCTACCTCCCCAACTCTCTGTCCCCTCACTCTGTACCCCCTCTCTCTGTCCCCCTCTCTCATTCTCCCTCTCTCTCTGTCTCGCTCTCTCTCTCTGTCCCCCTCTATCTATGTCCACCCTCTCTCTGTCCCCTCTCTCACTGCCCCCCACTCTCTCTGCCCCCTCTCTCTCTGCCCCCTCACTCTCTATCACCCTCTCTCTGTCCCCCTTTCTCTCTGCCCCCGTCCCCCCCTCTCTCTGACCCCCCATCTCCCCCACTCTCTGTCCCCCTCTCTCTATCCCACTCTCTCTGTCCCTCTCTCTTTGTACCCTTCACATTGTCCCCCTCTCTCTGTCCCCTCTCTCTGACCCTCCCTCTCTCTGTCCCACTCTCTCTGTCCCTCCCCTCTCTGTGTCTCTCTCTGTCTGTCCCCCGCTCTCTGTCCCTGTCTCTCTGACCGTCTTTCTCTCTGACAACCCCCTCTCTGACACCCCTCTTTCTGTCCCCCCTCTCTGTCCCCCCACTCTCTGAACCCCTCTATCTGACCCTCTCTCTCTCCCACCCGCATCTCTCTCACCCCCGCTCTCTGACCCGCTCTCTCTCCCATCCGCCTCCCTCTATCTCACCCTCTCTCTATCCACCTCTCTCTGACTCCATCTATCTCCCCAACTCTCTGTGCCCCGCTCTCTATTGCCCTGTCTCTGACCCACCTCTCCCTCCCACCCGCCTCTCTCTTTCCCCCCTCTTTCTGTCCCTCTCTCTCTACCCCATCTCGCTCTGCCCCTCTCTCTCTGTCCCCCTCTCTCTCTGTCCCCCGCTCTCTCTGTCCTCCCCTCTCTCTGTTCCCCTCTCTCTCTGCCCCCTCTCTCTGCCCCCTCTCTCACTGCCCCCTCTCTGACCTCACTCTGTCTGCCCCCTTCTCTCTCTTGCCCCCTCTCTCTCTGCTCCCTCTCTCTCTGCCCTCCTCTCTCTGACCCCCTCTCTCTCTGACACCCCCTCTCTCTCTCTGTCCCCCTCTCTCACTGCCCCCCTCTCTCTGACCCCTCTCTCTCTGCCCCCTCTCTCTCTTGCCCCCTCTCTCTCTGCCCCCCTCACTCTCTGTCACCCTCTCTCTGGCCCCTCTCTCTCTGCCCCCCTCTCTGTCCCTCCGTCTCTCTGAACACCCATCTCCCCCACTCTCTGCCCCCTCTCTCTCTGTCCCCCTCTCTCACTGCCCCCCTCTCTCTGACCTCACTCTCTCTGCCCCCTCTGGCTCTTGCCCCCCTCTCTCTGCCCCCTCTCTCTCTCTGCCCTCCTCTCTCTCTGACCCCCCTCTCTCTGACTCCCCCTCGCTCTCTGTCCCTCTTTCTCACTGCCCCCCTCTCTCTGACCCCTCTCTCTCTGCCCCCTCTCTCTGCCCCCCCACTCTCTGTCACCCTCTCTCTGCCCCCCCACTCTCTGTCACCCTCTCTCTGCCCGTTTTCTCTCTGCCGCCCCGTCCACCCCTCTCTCTGACGCCCCATCTCCCCCACTCTGTCCCCCTCTCTCTGCCCCCCTCTCTCTGTCCCTCTCTCTCTGTACCCTTCACATTGTCCCCCACTTTCTGTCACCTCTCTCTGACCCTCCCCCTCTCTGTCCCTCTCTCTCTGTCCCCTCTTTCTCTGTCCTTCCCTCTCTCAGTTCCCCTCTCTCTCTCTGTCCCCTCTCCCTGCCCCCCTCTCTCTGACCCGCCTTCCTCTCTCTGTCCCACTCTCTCTATAACCCTCTCACTTTCCCGCCTCTCTCTGTCCCACTATCTCTGACCCCCTTTCTCTCTGTCCCTCTCTCTCACCCCTCTCTCTGTCCCCCACTCTCTGTCTCCCTCTCTCTGTCCCTCTCTATCTGTACCTTTCTCACGGTCCACCTCTCTCTGTCCACCTCTCTCTGACCCCACCTTCCTCTCTCTGTCCCACTATCTCTGACCCCCTTTCTCTCTGTCCCTCTCTCTCACCCCTCTCTCTGTCACCCACTCTCTGTCCCCCTCTCTCTGTCCCTCTCTATCTGTACCCTTCTCACGGTCCCCCTCTCTCTGTCCCCCTCTCTCGGACCCCACCTTCCTCTCTCTGTCCCACTCTCTCTGTACCCCCTCTTTCTGTCCCCCCTCTCTCTGTCCCCACTTTCTCTGTCCCCCTATCTCTGACCCCCTCGCTCTCTGTCCCCCTCTCTCACCACTCTCTCTGTTCCCCTCTCACTGTCCCCCTCTCACTGTGCCCCTCTCTCGGTCCCCCTCTCTCGGATCCTCCCTCTCTCTTTCCCTCTCTCTCTCTGTCCCTCTCTCTATGTCCCTCTCTCTCTCTCGGTCCCCCTCTCTCTGTCCCCCACCCGCCTCTCTCTCACCCCCGCTCTCTGCCCCACTCTGTCTGTCGCACTCTCTCTGTCCCTCTCTCTCTGCCCCCTCTCCCTCCCACCCGCCTCTCACTTTCCCCCCTCTTTCTGTCCCTCTCTCTCTGCCAGAATCTCTCTCTGCCCCTCTCTCTATGTCCCCTCTCTCTCTGTCCTCCCCTCTCTCAGTTCCCCTCTCTCTCTGCCCCCTCTCTCTGCCCCCCTCTCCCAGACCCCCCCTTCCTCTCTCTGTCCCACTCTCTCTGTACCACCCTCTCTCTGTCCCCGCTCTCTCTGTCCCCCACTCTCTGTCCCCCTATCTCTGATCCCCTCTCTCTCTGTCCCGCTCTCTCTCTTGCGCCCTTTCTCTCTGCCCCCCTAACTCTCTGCCCTCACCGCACTCTGCCCACTATCTCTGTCCCCCTATCTCTGATCCCCTCTCTCTCTGCCCCCCCTTATTCTGTCCCCTTCTCTCTCTGTCCCCTCTCTCTCTCTGCCCCCCTCGCTCTCTGTCCCCCTCTCTCTGACCCCCACTCTCTGTCTCCCCCCTCGCTGAACCCTCTTTCTCCCCAATTCTCAGTCCCCTCTCTCTCTTTCTCCCTCTGTCTGCCCCCTCACTCTGTTCCCCTCTCTCTGTCCCCCACTCTCATTCTCCTTCCCTCTCTGTCCCCCTCTCTCTCCGTCCCCTCTCTGTCTCTGTGCCCCTCTCTCTGTCCCCCTCTCTCTGACGCCCTGTATCTCTCCTACTATCTCTCCTCCTCTCTCTGTCCCCCTCTCTCTGAACCCCTCTACCTCCCATTATTTCTGCCCCCCTCTCTCTGACCCCCTCTATCTCCCCCACTCTCTGTGCCCCTCTCTCTGTCCCTCTCCCTCTGACCCCCTACATGTCCCCTTCTCTCTGTCCCCTTTCTCTGCCCCCCTCTCTCTCTGCCCCTCTCTCTCTTTCCCCCTCTCTCTCTGCCCCTCTCTCTCTTGCCCCCTCTGTCTCTGCCCCCTCTGTCTCTGCCCCCTCACTCTCTGTCACCCTCTCTCTGCCCCCCTTTCTCTCTGCGCCCCCCTGTCCCCCACTCTAACCCGCCATCGCCCCCACTCTCTGTCCCTCTCTCTCTGTCCCCCTCTCTCTGTACCCTTCTCACTGTCCCACTCTCCCTGTCCCCTCTCTCTGACCCTCCCTCTCTCTCTGTCCCGCGCTCTCTGTCCCCCTCTCTCTGACGCCCTGTATCTCTCCCGCTCTCTGTCCTCCTCTCTCTGTCCCCCTCTCTCTGACCCCCTCTACCTCCCATTCTTTCCGTCCCCCTCTCTCTGACCCCCTCTATCTCCCCCACTCTCTGTGCCCCTCTCTCTGTCCCTCTCCGTCTGAACCCCTACAACTCCCCTCTCTCTGTCCCCCTCTCTCTGTCCCCCTCTCTCTCTCCACCTCTCTCTGACCCCCTCTCACTCCCCAACTCTGTACCCCTCTCTCTGACCCCCACTCTGTCACGCTCTATCTCCCCCTCTCTCTTTCCACCTCTCTCTGACCCCATCTATCTTCCCCACTCTCTTTGCCCCGCTCTCTATTGCCCTGTCTCTGCCCCCCTCTCCCTCCCACCCGCCTCTCTCTTTCCCCCCTCTTTCTGTCCCGCTCTCTCTGCCAGAATCTCTCTCTGCCCCCCTCTCTCTGTCCTCCCCTCTCTCAGTTCCCCTCTCTCTCTGCCCACTCTCTCTGACCCCTCTCTCTGACCCCCCTTCCTCTCTCTGTCCCACTCTCTCTGTACCACCCTCTCTCTGTACCCCTCTCTCTGTCCCTCCTCTCTCTGTCCCCTATCTCTGATCCCCTCTCTCTCTGTCCTCCTCTCTCTGTCCCCCACCCGCCTCTCTCTCACCCCCGCCCTCTGCCCCCCTCTGTCTGTCGCACTCTCTCTGTCCCCCTCTCTCTCCCATCCGCTTTCGTCTATCCTCCCTCTCTCTGTCCCGCCTTTCGCCGACCCCCCTATCTCCCCAACTCTCCGTCCCCCTCTCTGTCATCCTCTCTCTGTCTGTCTCTCTCTCTGTCAACCCTCTCGCTGACCGCCTCACTCTGTCCCCCCCCCTCTCTGTCCCCCTCTCTCATTCTCCCTCTCTCTCTCTCTGTCTCCCTCTCTCTCTGTCCCCCTCTCTCTCTGTCCCCCCTCTCACTGCCACCCTCTCTCTGGCCCCTCTATGTCTGCCCCCTCACTCTCTGTCACCCTCTCTCTGCCCCCCTCTCTCTCTGCCCCCCCGTCCCCCCTCTCTCTGTCCCCCCCATCTCCACCAATCTCTGTCCCCCTCGCTCTTTACCCTCTCTCAGACCCTCCCTCTCTCTGTCCCTCTCTCTCTCTGTCCCCCTCTCTCATTCTCCCTCTCTCTCTCTGTCTCCCTCTCTCTTTGTCCCCCTCTCTCTCTCTGTCCCCCTCTCTCTCTCTGGCCCCTCTCTCTCTGCCCCCTCACTCTCTGTCACCCTCTCTCTGCCCCCCTTTCACTCTGCCCCCCGTCCCCCCTCTCTCTGACCCCCCCATCTCCACCTCTCTCTGTCCGCCTCTCTCTGTCCCCCCGTCTCTGTCCCTCTCTCTCTGTACCCTTCACATTGTCCCCCTCTCTCTGTCTCCTCTCTCTGACCCTCCCTCTCTCTGTCCCTCTCTCTCTCGGTCCCTCTCTCTCTCTGTCCCGCGCTCTCTGTCCCTGTCACTCTGACCCTCTTTCTCACTGACAACCCCCTCTCTGACACCCCTCTCTATGTCCCTCTCTCTCTGTCCCTCTCTCTCTGTCGCCCACTCTCTGACCCCCTATCTCTGACCCCCTCTCTCTCTGTCCCCCTCTCTCACCACTCTCTCTATCCCCCTCTCACTGTCCACCTCTCTCGGTCCCCCTCTCTCGGACCCTCCCTCTCTCTTTCCCTCTCTCTCTCTGTCCCTCTCTCTATGTCCCTCTGTCTCTCTGCCCCGCGCTCTGTCCCTGTCTCTCTGACCCTCTTTCTCACTGACAACCCCCTCTCTGACACCCCTCTCTATGTCCCTCTCTCTCTGTCCCTCTCTCTCTGTCGCCCACTCTCTGACCCCCTATCTCTGACCCCCTCTCTCTCCCACCCGCATCTCTCTCATCCCCGCTCTCTGCTCCCCTCTATCTGTCGCAATCTCTCTGTCCCCCTCTCTCTGTCCCTCTCTCTCTCCCATCCGCCTCCCTCTATCCCACGTTCTCTCTGTCCACCTCTCTCTGATCCCCCTACCTCCCCAACTCTCTGTCCCCTCTCTCTGTCCCCCTCTCTCTGTCCGCCTCTCTCTCTGTCAACCCTCTCTCTGCCCCCCTCACTCTGTACCCCCTCTCTCTGTCCCCCTCTCTCATTCTCCCTCTCTCTCTGTCTCGCTCTCTCTCTCTGTCCCCCTCTATCTATGTCCCCCCTCTCTCTGTCCCCTCTCTCACTGCCCCCCTCTCTCTGCCCCCTCTCTCTCTGCCCCCTCACTCTCTATCACCCTCTCTCTGCCCCCCTTTCTCTCTGCCCCCCGTCCCCCCTCTCTCTGACCCCCCATCACCCCCACTCTCTGTCCCCCTCTCTCTATCCCACTCTCTCTGTCCCTCTCTCTTTGTACCCTTCACATTGTCCCCCTCTCTCTGTCCCTCTCTCTCTCTGTCCCTCCCTCTCTGTGTCTCTCTCTGTCTGTCCCGCGCTCTCTGTCCCTGTCTCTCTGACCGTCTTTCTCTCTGACAACCCCCTCTCTGACACCCCTCTTTCTGTCCCCCCTCTCTGTCCCCCACTCTCTGAATCCCTCTATCTGACCCTCTCTCTCTCCCACCCGCATCTCTCTCACCCCCGCTCTCTGACCCGCTCTCTCTCCCATCCGCCTCCCTCTATCTCACTCTCTCTCTATCCACCTCTCTCTGATTCCATCTATCTCCCCAACTCTCTGTGCCCCGCTCTCTATTGCCCTGTCTCTGACCAACCTCTCCCTCCCACCCGCCTCTCTCTTTCCCCCCTCTTTCTGTCCCTCTCTCTCTGCCCCATCTCGCTCTGCCCCTCTCTCTCTGTCCCCCTCTCTCTCTGTTCCCCGCTCTCTCTGTCCTCCCCTCTCTCAGTTCCCCTCTCTCTCTGCCCCCTCTCTCTGCCCCCTCTCTCACTGCCCCCCTCTCTGACCTCACTCTGACTGCCCCCTCTCTCTCTTGCCCCCTCTCTCTCTGCTCCCTCTCTCTCTGCCCTCCTCTCTCTGACCCCCTCTCTCTCTGACGCCCCCTCTCTCTCTATGTCCCCCTCTCTCACTGCCCCCCTCTCTCTGACCCCTCTCTCTCTGCCCCCTCTCTCTCTTGACCCCTCTCTCTCTGCCCCCCTCTCTCTGTCCCCCACTCTCTGATCCCCTCTATCTGACCCCCTCTCTCTCCCACCCGCATCTCTCTCACCCAAGCTCTCTGCTCCCCGTGTCTGTCGCACTATCTCTGTCCCCCTCTCTTTGTACCCTTCACATTGCTATCCCTCTCTCTCTGCCCCATCTCTCTCTGCCCCTCTTCTCTGTCCCCCTCTATCTCTGTCCTCCACTCTCTCAGTTCCCCTCTCTCTCTTCCCCCTGTCTCTGCCCCCCTCTCTCTCTAACCCCTCTCTCTCTCTGACCCTCTCTCTCTGCTCCCTCTCTCTTTACCCCCTCTCTCTCTGCCCACTCTCTCTCTGCCCTCCTCTACCTCTGACCCCTCTCTCTCTCTGACCCCCCTCTCTCTGTCCCCGTGTCTCACTGCCCCCCTCTCTCTGAGCCCTCTCTCTGTCCCCTTTCTCTCTGCCCCCTTCTCTATGCCCCATCTCTCTCTGCCCTCCTCTCTCTCTGACCCCTCTCTCTCTCTGAACCCCGTCTCTCTGTCCCCGTGTCTCACTGCCCCCCTCTCTCTGAACCCTCTCTCTGTCCACCTCTCTCTGTCCCCCTCTCTCTCTGCCCCCCTCTCTATGCCCCATTTCTCTCTGCCCCCTCACTCTCTGTCACCCTCTCTCTGCCCCCCTCTCTCTCTGCCCCCCTCTCTCTGACCCCCCTCACTTTGACACCCTCATCTCCCCCACTCTCTGTCCCCCTCTGTCTGTCCCACTCTCTCTGTCCCTCTCTCTCTGTACCCTCCTCACTGCCCCCCTCTCTCTGTCCCCCTCAATCTGACCCCCCTTCCTCTCTCTGTCCGCCCCGCTCTCTGTCCCCCCTCTCTCTGTCCCCCTCTCTCACTGCCCCCCTCTCTCTGCCTCCCTCTCTCTCTGCCCCCCTCACTCTCTGTCACACTCTCTCTGCCCCCTCTCTCTCTCTGCCCCCCTCTCTCTGACCCCCCTCACTTTGACGCCTTCATCTCCCCCACTCTCTGTCCTCCTCTCTCTGTCCCACTCTCTCTGTCCCTCTCTCTCTGTTCCCTTCTCACTGTCCCCCTCTCCCTGTCCCCATCTCTTGACCACCCCTTCCTCTCTCTGTCCCACTCTCGCTGTCCGCCCCTCTCTCTGTCCCCCTCTCTCTGTCCCCGTCTCTCTGTTCCCCTCTCTCTGACCCTCCCTCTCTCTGTCCCTCTCTCTCTCTCTGTCCCTCTCTCTCTGTCCCCCACTCGCCTCTCTCTCACCCAAGCTCTCTGCCCCCCTCAGCCTGTAGCACGTTCTCTGTCCCCCTCTCTCTGCTCCCCTCTCTCTCCCATCCGCCTCTCTCTATCCTCCCTCTCTCTGTCCCCACTCTCTCTGTCCCTCTATCTCTGTCCCCCTCTCTCTGTCACCCTCTATCTCTGTCCCCCTCTCTCTCTGTACGCCCACTCTCTGTCCCCCCTCTCTCTGTCCCCTCTTTCTCTGTCCTCCCCTCTCTAAGTTCCCCTCCCTCTCTGTTTCCCTGTCTCAGACCCCCTCTCACTCTGCCCCCTCTCTCTCTGTCCCCCTCTCTCTGTCCCCTCTCTCTGTCACCCCTCTCTCTGCCCCCCTAACACTGTCCCCTCTCTCTCTCTGTCCCCCCTCTCATTCTCCCTCTCTCTCTGTCTCCCTCTCTCTCAGTCCCCCCCTCTCTCTCTGTCCCCTCTCTCTATCTGCCCCCCTCTCTCTCTGTCCCCCTCTCTCTGAACCCGCACTCTCTTTCCCCCCTCTCTCTGTCCACTCTTTCTCTGTCGTCCCGTCTCTCAGTTCCCCTCTCTCTCTGTCCCCTCTCTCTCTGACCCCTCTCACTCTGCCCCCTCTCTCTCGGCCCCCGCTCTCTCTTGCCCCCTCTCTCGCTGTCACCCCCTCTCTCTGCCCCGCTCTCTCTGTCCCCCTCTCTCTGACGCCCTTTCTCTCTGAACCCCCCTCTCTGATCCCTCTCTCTCTGTCCCTACTCTCTCTGTCCACCTCTCTCTGTCCCCCACTCTCCGACCCCCTCTATCTGACCCCCTCTCTCTCCCACCGCATCTCTCTCACCCCCGCTCTCTGCCCCCCTCTGTCTGTCGCACTCGCTCTGTCCCCCTCTCTACCCCCTCTCAACCATTCGCCTCCCTCTATCCCCCCTCTCTCTGTCCCCCCTCTCGCTGATCCCACTTACTCCCCCATTCTGTCCCCTCTCTCTCTGTCATCCTCTCTCTGTCCCCCTCTCTCTGTCCCCCTCACTCTGTTCTCCTCTCTCTGTCCCCGTCTCTCATTCTCCCTCCCTCGCTGTCTTCCTCTCTCTCTTTCCCCCTCTCTCTCTGTCCCCTCTCTCTCTGTGCTCCTCTCTCTGTCCCAATCTCTCTCTGCCCCCCTCTCTATGCCCCATCTCTCTCTGCCCCCCTCACTCTCTGTCACCCTCTCTCTGCCCCCCTCTCTCTCTGCCCCCTCTCTCTGACCCCCCTCACTTTGACACCCTCATCTCCCCCACTCTCTGTCCCCCTCTGTCTGTCCCACTCTCTCTGTCCCTCTCTCTCTGTACCCTCCTCACTGTCCCCCTCTCTCTGTCCCCCTCAATCTGACCACCCTTCCTCTCTCTGTCCGCCCCGCTCTCTGTCCCCCCTCTCTCTGTCCCCCTCTCTCACTGCCCCCCTCTCTCGGCCTCCCTCTCTCTCTGCCCCTCTCACTCTCTGTCACACTCTCTCTGCCCCTCTCTCTCTGCCCCCCTCTCTCTGACCCCCCTCACTTTGACGCCTTCATCTACCCCACTCTCCGTCCTCCTCTCTGTCCCACTCTCTCTGTCCCGCTCTCTCTGTTCCCTTCTCACTGTCCCCCTCTCTCTGTCCCCCTCTCTTGACCCCCCCTTCCTCTCTCTGTCCCACTCTCTCTGTCCGCCCCTCTCTCTGTCCCCCTCTCTCTGTCCCCGTCTCTCTGTTCCCCTATCTCTGACCTCCTCTCTCTCTCTCTCCCCTTTTCTCACCCCTCTCTCTCTGCACCACTCTCTGTCCACCTCTCACTGTCCCTCTCTCTCTGTCCCCCTCTCTCTGACCCTCCCTCTCTCTCTCCGTCTTCTCTCTCTCTGCCCCCCTCTCTCTCTTCCACCCTCTCTCTGACCCCCTCTATCTCCCCCACTCTCTGTGCCCCTCTCACTGACCCCCCCTCTGACCCCCACAATCTCTCCCTCTCTCTCTTCCCCCCTCTCTATCCCCCTTCTCGCTCTGCCCACCTCACTATCTCCCCCTCTCTCTCTGTCCCCCACTCTCTCTGTCCCCTCTCTCTGTCACCCTCTCTCTCTCTCCCCCACCCTCTCTGTCCCCTTCTCTCTCTGTTCCCCTCTCTTTCTTGGTCTCTCTCTCTCTCCCCCTCTCTGTTCCCCCCTCTCTCTCTGTCTCCATCTCTCTCAGTCCCCCCTCTCTCTCTCTGTCCCCCTTTCTCTGCCCCCTCTCCCTTTTCCCCCTCTCACTCTGTCCCCCGCTCTCTCTGACACCTCTCTCTGTCCCCCTCTCTCTCTGTACCCCTCTCTCTGACGCCCTCTCTCTACCCCTCTCTCTCTCTGACCCCCCTCTCTCTCTGACACCTCTTCTCTCTCTGTCCCCTTCTCTCTCTCCCCCTCTCTCTGCCCCCTCTCTCTCTGCCCCCTCTCTCTCTTGTTCCCTCTCTCTCTGCCCCCTCTCTCTGTGCCCCTCTCTCTCTGCCCCCCTCTCTCTCTTCCCCCTTCTCTCTGCCCCCCCCCTCTCTCTGTCAACTCTCTCTGTACCTTCTCTCTCTGCCCCTCTCTCTCTCCCCCCACTCTCTCTGCCGCCCCTCTCTCTCTGTCCCGCTCTCATTCTGCCCCCCCCTCTCTCGCCCTCTCTCTGCCCCCTCTCTCTCTGCCCTCCTCTCTCTCTGTTCCCCACTCTCTCTGTCCCCCTCTCTCTCTGTCATCCTCTCTCTGTCGCCATCACTCTCTCCCCCACTCTCTGACCCCCCACTCTCTGTCCCATTCTCTCTCTTTCCCCTCTCTCTCTTCCGCCCTCTCTCTTGCCCCCTATCTCTCTGCCCCCTCTCTCTCTGTCCCCCTCTCTCTGCCCCCCTCTCTCTCTGTACCCCTCTCTCTGAAACCCCACTCTGTCCCCCCTCTCTGTGTCCCCTCTCTCTCTGTCCTCCCCTCTCTCAGTTCCCCTTTCTCTCTGTCCCCCTCTCTGACCCCCTCTCACACTGCCCCTCTCTCTCTGACACCCCTTTCTCTGTACCCCCTCTCTATCTGCCCCTCTCTCTCTGCGCCCCCCTCTGTCCTCCCTCTCTCTGTCCCCCTCTCTCTGTTCCCCCCTCTCTCTATTCCCCTCTCTCTCTGTCTCCGTCTCTGTCCCACACTCTTTTCCCCCCTCTCTCTCTGCCCCCCACTCTCTCTGCCCCCCTCTCAATCTGTCCCCTCTCTCTGCACCCTCTCTCTGACCCCCCTCACTTTGACCCCCTCATCTCCCCCACTCTCTGTCCCCCTCTGTCTGTCCCACTCTCTCTGTCCCTCTCTCTCTGTACCCTCCTAACTGTCCCCCTCACTCTGTACCCTCCTCACTGTCCCCCTCTCTCTGTCCCCCTCTCTCTGACCCCCCTTCCTCTCTCTGTCCCACTCTCTCTGTCCGCCCCGCTCTCAGTCCACCCTCTCTCTGTCCTTCTCTCTCACTGCCCCCCTCTCTCTGCCCCACTCTCTCTGCCTCCCTCTCTCTCTGCCCCCCTCACTCTCTGACACACTCTCTCTGCCCCCCCTCTCTCTCTGTCACACTCTCTCTGACCCCACCTCACTTTGACCCCCTCATCTCCCCCACTCTCTGTCCTCCTCTCTCTGTCCCACTCTCTCTGTCCCTCTCTCTCTGTTCCCTTCTCACTGTCCCCCTCTCTCTGACCCCCACTTCCTCTCTCTGTCCCACTCTCTCTGTCCGCCCCTCTCTCTGTCCCCCCTCTCTCTGTCCCCGTCTCTCTGTTCCCCTATCTCTGACCTCCTCTCTCTCTCTCCCCTTCTCTCACCCCTCTCTCTGACCCCCACTCTCTGTCCACCTCTCACTGTCCCCCTCTCTCTGTCCCCCTCTCTCTGACCCTCCCTCTCTCTGTACCTCCCTCTCCCTCCCGCCTCTCTCTCACCCCAGCTCTCTGCCCCCCTCAGTCTGTCGCACTCTCTCCGTCCCCGTCTCTCTGCTCCCCTCTCTCTCCCATCCGCCTCACTCTATCCTCCCTCTCTCTGTCCCCCCTCTCGCTGACCCCCCATCTCCCCAACTTTCTGTCCCCACTCTCTCTGTCCCCCTAACTCTGTTCCCCTCTCTCTGTCACTCCTCTCATTCTCCCTCTCTCTTATTCTCCCTCACTCTCTGTCTCCCTCTCTCTCTGTCCCTCTCTCTCTCTCTGCCCTCCTCTATCTCTGTCCCCCTCTCTCTGTACGCCCACTCTCTGTCCCCCCTCTCTCTGTCCCCTCTTTCTCTGTCCTCCCCTCTCTCAGTTCCCATTCCTCTCTGTTTCCCTGTCTCAGACCCCCTCTCACTCTGCTCTCTCACACTCTGCCCCCCTCTTTCTGTCCCCTCTCTCTGTCACCCCTCTCTCTGCCCCCCTCACTCTGTCCCCCCTCTCTCTCTGTCCCCCCCTCTCATTCTCCCTCTCTCTCTGTCTCCCTCTCTCTCAGTCCCCCCTCTCTCTCTGTCCCCTCTCTCTATCTGCCCCCCTCTCTCTCTGTCCCCCACTTTCTGAAGCCCCACTCTCTGTCCCCCCTCTCTCAATCCCCTCTTTCCCTGTCCTCCCGTCTCTCAGTGCCCCTCTCTCTGACCCCCGCTCACTCTGCCCCCACTCTCTCTGCCCCCTATCTCTTTTGCTCCCTCTCTCGCTGTCACCCCCTCTCTCTGCCCCGCTATCTCTCTGCCCCCTCACTCTCTGTCACCCTCTCTCTGCCCCCTTTCTCTCTGCCCCCCTCTGTACCCCCTCTCTCTCTGACGCCCCATCTCCCCGACTCTCTGTCCCCCTCTCTCTGTCCCCCTCTTTCTGTCCCTCTCTCTCTGTACCCTTCTCACTGTTCCCCTCTCTCTGTCCCCTCTCTCTGACCCTCCCTCTCTCTGTCTCTCTCTCTCTCTGTACCTCTCTCTCTGTCCCGCTCTCTTTGTCCCCCTCTCTCTGTCCCCCTCTCTCTGACGCGCTTTCTCTCTGACACCCCTCTCTGATCGCTCTCTCTCTGTCCCTCTCTCTCTGTCCACGTCTCTCTTGTCCCCCACTCTCTGACCCCCTCTATCTGACCCCCTCTCTCTCCCACCGCATCTCTCCCACCCCCGCTCTCTGCCCCCCTCTGTCTGTCGCACTCTCTCTGTCCCCCTCTCTGCCCCCCTCTCACCCATCCGCCTCCCTCTATCCCCCCTCTTTCTGTCCCCCCTCTCGCTGACCCCCCTTTCTCCCCCATTCTGTCCCCTCTCTCTCTGTCCCCCTCACTCTGTTCTCCTCTCTCTGTCCCCCTCTCTCATTCTCCCTCCCTCTCTGTCTTCCTCTCTCTCTGTCATCCTCTCTCTCTGTCCCCTCTCTCTCTGTGCCCCTCTCTCTGTCCCCCTCTCTCTGACGCCCTGTATCTCTCCCACTATCTGTCCTCCTCTCTCTGTCCCCCTCTCTCTGATCCCCTCTACATCCCATTCTTTCTGTCCCCCTCTCTCTGAACCCCTCTATCTCCCCCACTCTCTGTGTCCCTCTCTCTGTCCCTCTCCCTCTGACCCCCTACATCTCCCCCTCTGTCTGTCCCCCTCTCTCTGTCCCACCCTCTCTCTGTCGCCCTCTCTATGCCCCCCTCTCCCTCCCATCCGCCTCTCTCTTTCCGCCCTCTCTCTGTCCACCTCTCTCTGTCCTCATCTCTCTCTGTCCCCCTCTCTCTCTGCCCCCTCTCTCTGCCCCCTATTTCTTGCTCCCTCTGCTCTGTCCCCCTCTCTCTCTGTCCCCCTCTCTCTCTGCTCCCCTCTCTGCCCCCCTCTCTCTCTGCCCCCCTCTCTCTCTTCCCCCTTCTCTCTGCCCCCCTCTCTTTGTCAACTCTCTCCGTACCCTCTTTCTCTGCCCCTCTCTCTCTGCCCCCCCACTCTCTCTGCCCCCCTCTCTCTCTATCCCCAATCTCTCTGTCCCCCCTCTCTCTGTCCCCCACTCTCGCTGTCCCCCTCTATCTCTTCCACCTCTCTCTCTGTTCCCCTCTTTCTCTGCCCCACTCCCTTTGCCCCTCTCTCACTCTGTCCCCCACTCTCTCTGACCCCTCTCTCTGCACCCTCTCTCTCTGTCCCCCTCTCACTGCCGCCCATCTCTCTGTCCCGAACTCTCTCGCCACCACTCTCTGACCCCCTCCCTCTCTGTCCCCTTCTCTCTCTGTCCCCCACTCTTTCTCGGTCTCTCTCTCCCTCGCCCCTCTCTGTCCCCCTCTCTCTCTCTGTCTCCCTCTCTCTCTGTGACCCCTCTCTCTCTGTCCCCCTCTTTCTCTGCCCCCTCTCCCTTTGCCCCCCTCTCACTCTGTCCCCCACTCTCTCTGACCCCTCTCTCTGTCCCCTCTCTCTCTGTTCCCCTCTCTCTGTGCCCTCTCTCTACCCCCTCTCTCTCTCTGACCCCGCTCTCTCTCTGTCCCCAACTCTCTCTGCCCCCCCGTCCCCCTCTCTCTTTGCTCCCCTCTCTGCCCCCCTCCCACTCTGCCCTCCTCTTTCTCTGACCCCTTCTCTCTGCCCCCCCTCTCTGACCCCTCTCTCTGCCCCCTCTCACTCTGCCCCCCTCTCTCTCGTCCTCTCTCTGCCTCCTCTATCTCTGCCCTCCTCTCTCTCTGTTCCCCACTCTCTCTGTCCCCCTCTCTCTCTGTCATCCTCTCTCTGTCGCCATCTCTCTGCCCCCCTCTCTCTCTGCCCCCTTCTCTCTCTCCCCCCGTCTCTCTGTCCCCCACTTCTCTCTGTCCACCTCTCTCTCTCCCCCACTCTCTGACACCCCCACTCTCTGTCCCATTCTCTCTCGTTCGCCTCACTCTCTCGCCCTCTCTCAGTCCCACTCTCTCTCTGTCCCCTCTCTCTCTGTGCCCGTCTCTCTGTCCCCCTCTCTCTGACGCCCTGTATCTCTCCCACTATCTGTCCTTCTCTCTCTGTCCCCCTCTCTCTGATCTCCTCTACCTCCCATTCTTTGTGTCCCCCTCTCTCTGAACCCCACTATCTCCCCCACTCTCTGTGGCCCTCTCTCTGTCCCTCTCCCTCTGACCCCCTACATCTCCCCCTCTCTCTGTCCCCCTCTCTCTGTCCCACCCTCTCTCTGTCCCCCTCTCTCTGCCCCCCTCTCCCGCCCATCCGCCTCTCTCTTTCAGCCCTCACTCTGTCCCCCTCTCTCTGCCCCCATCTCTCTCTGTCCCCCTCTCTTTCTGTCCCCTCTCTCTCTGCCTCCCCTCTCTCTCTGTCTCCCCTCTCTCTCTTCCCCCCCTCTCTGTCCCCCTCTATCTCCCCCACTCTCTGTGCCCCTCTCACTGTCCCTCTCTCTCTTCCCCCCTCTATCGCTCCCTCTCTCTCTTCCTCCCTCTCTCTCCCCCTACTCTCTCTGCCCACCTCACTCTCTCCCCCTCTCTCTCTCTCTCCCCCACCCTCTCTGTCCCCTTCTCTCTGCCCCCCTCTCTCTCTGCCCCCTTCTCTCTCTGTCCCCCGGTATCTCTGCCCCCACTTCTCTCTGTCCACCTCTCTCTCTCCCCACTCTCTGACACCCCCACTCTCTGTCCCATTCTCTCTCGTTCGCCTCTGTCTCTCGCCCTCTCTCTGTCCCACTCTCTCTCTGTCCCCTCTCTCTCTGTGCCCCTCTCTCTGTCCCCATCTCTCTGACGCCCTGTATCTCTCCCACTATCTGTCCTCCTCTCTCTGTCCCCCTCTCTCTGATCGCCTCTACCTCCCATTCTTTCTGTCCCCCTCTCTCTGAACCCCTCTATCTCCCCCACTCTCTGTGGCCCTCTCTCTGTCCTCTCCCCTCTGACCCCCTACATCTCCCCCTCTCTCTGTCCCCCTCTCTCTGTCCCACCATCTCTCTGTCCCCCTCTCTCTGTCCCCCTCTCTCTGTCCCACCCTCTCTCTGTCCCCCCTCTCTGCCCCCCTCTCCCTCCCATCCGCCTCTCTCTTTCTGCCCTCACTCTGTCCCCCTCTCTCTGCCCCATCTCTCTCTGTCACCCTCTCTTTCTGTCCTCTCTCTCTGTGTCTCCCCTCTCTCTCTTCCCCCCTCTCTCTGACCCCCTCTATCTCCCCCACTCTCTGTGCCCCTCTCACTGTCCCTCTCTCTCTGACCCCCTCTATCTTTCCTCTCTCTCTTCCCCCCTCCCTGTCCCCCTTCTCTCTCTGCCCACCTCACTCTCTCCCCCTCTCTCTCTGTCCCCCACTCTCGCTGTCCCCTCTCTCTGTCACCCTCTCTCTCTCTCTCCCCCACCCTCTCTGTCCCCTTCTCTCTCTGTCCTCCTCTCTTTCTCGGTCTCCCACTCTCTCCCCCTCTCTGTCCCCGTCTCTCTCTGTCTCCCTCTCTCTCTGTCCCCCCTCTCTCTCTGTCCCCCTCTTTCTCTGCCCCCTCTCCCTTTGCCCCCCTCTCACTCTGTCCCCCACTCTCTCTGAGCCCTCTCTCTGTCCCCCTCACTCTCTGTCCCCCTCTCTCTGCCGCCCACTCTCTAAACCCCTCTCTCACTCTGATCCCCCTCTCTCTCTGATTCCTTTACTCTCTCTGTCCCCTTCTCTCTCTGTTCCCCCCTCTCTCTGCCTCCTCTCTCTCTCTGTCCCCCTCTCTCTCTGCCCCCCCTCTCTCTCTGTCCCCCACTCTCTCTGCCCCCTCTCTATCTGCCCCCTCTCTCTTGCTCGCTCTTCTCTGCCCCCCCTCTCTCTGTCCCCCTCTCTCTCTGCTCCCCACTCTGCCCCCCCTCTCTCTGTCCCCCTCTCTCTGCCCCCCTCTCTCTCTGTCCCCCACTCTCTCTGCCCCCTCTCTATCTGCCCCCTCTCTCTTGCTCCCTCTTCTCTGCCCCCCTCTCTCTGTCCCCCTCTCTCTCTGCTCCCCACTCTGCCCCCCCTCTCCCTGCACCCCTCTCTCTCTGCCTCCCTCTCTCTCTGCCCCCCTCACTCTCTGTCACACTCTCTCTGCCCCCCCTCTCTCTCTTTCACACTCTCTCTGACCCCACCTCACTTTGACCCCCTCATCTCCCCCACTCTCTGTCCTCCTCTCTCTGTCCCACTCTCTCTGTCCCTCTCTCTCTGTTCCCTTCTCACTGTCCCCCTCTCTCTGACCCCCACTTCCTCTCTCTGTCCCACTCTCTCTGTCCGCCCCTCTCTCTGTCCCCCCTCTCTCTGTCCCCGTCTCTCTGTTCCTCTATCTCTGACCTCCTCTCTCTCTCTCCCCTTCTCTCACCCCTCTCTCTGACCCTCACTCTCTGTCCACCTCTCACTGTCCCTCTCTCTCTGTCCCCTCTCTCTGACCCTCCCTCTCTCTGTCCCTCCCTCTCCCTCCCGCCTCTCTCTCACCCCAGCTCTCTGCCCCCCTCTCTCTGCCCCCCCGCACCCTTCTCACTCTGCACCCCCCTCTCTCAGTCATCCTCTCTCTGTCACCATCTCTCTGCCCCCCTCTCTCACTGCCCCGTTCTCTATCTGTCCCCTGTCTCTCTGTCCCCCACTCTCTCTGTCCCCCTTTCTCTCTCCGCCACTCTCTGACCCTCCCACACTCTGTCCCATTCTCTCTCTTTTCTCTCTCTCTCTCTCGCCCTCTCTCTGTCCCCCTCTCTCTCTGTCCCCTCTCTCTCTGTGACCCTCTCTCTGACCCCTCTCTCTGACGCCCTGTGTCTCTCCCACTATCTGTCCTCCTCTCTCTGTCCCCCTCTCTCTGACGCCCTCTACCTCACATTCTTTCTGTCCCCCTCTCTCTGAACCCCTCTATCTCCCCCACTCTCTGTGGCCCTCTCTCTGTCCCTCTCCCTCTAACCCCCTACCTCTCCCACTCTCTCTGTTCAACTCTCTCTGTCCCACCCTCTCTCTGTCGCCCTCTCTCTGATCCCCTCTACCTCCCATTCTCTCTGTCCCCCTATCTCTGAACCCCTCTATCTCCCCCACTCTCTGTGGCCCTCTCTCTGTCCCTCTCTCTCTAACCCCTACCTCTCCCACTCTCACTGTCCCTCTCTCTCTGACCCTCTCTATCTTTCCCTCTTTCTCTTCCCCCCTCCCTGTCCCCCTTCTCTCTCTGCCCACCTCACTCTCTCCCCCTCTCTCTCTGTCCCCCACTCTCTCTGTCCCCTCTCTCTGTCACCCTCTCTCTCTCTCTCCCCCACCCTCTCTGTCCCCTTCTCTCTCTGTCCCCCTCTCTTTCTCGGTCTCCCACTCTCTCCCCCTCTCTGTCCCCGTCTCTCTCTGTCTCCCTCTCTCTCTGTCCCCCCTCTCTCTCTGTCCCCCTCTTTCTCTGCCCCCTCTCCCTTTGCCCCCCTCTCACTCTGTCCCCCACTCTCTCTGAGCCCTCTCTCTGTCCCCCTCACTCTCTGTCCTCCTCTCTCTGCCGCCCACTCTCTAACCCCCTCTCTCACTCTGATCCCCCTCTCTCTCTGATTCCTTTACTCTCTCTGTCCCCTTCTCTCTCTGTACCCCCCTCTCTCTGCCCCCTCTCTCTCTCTGTCACCCTCTCTCTCTGCCCCCTCTCTCTCTGTCCCCCACTCTCTCTGCTCCCTCTCTCTCTGCCCCCTCTCTCTGCTCCCTCTTCTCTGCCCCCCCACTCTGTCCCCCTCTCTCTCTGCTCCCCACTCTGCCCCCCCTCTCTCTGCACCCCTCTCTCTCTGCCCCCCTCTCACTCTGCCCCCTATCTCCTCGCCCTCTCTCTCTGCCCCCTTCTCTCTGCCCCCCTCTATCTGCCCCCCCTGCACCCTTCTCACTCTGCACCCCCCTCTCTCTGTCATCCTCTCTCTGTCACCATCTCTCTGCCCCCCTCTCTCACTGCCCCGTTCTCTATCTGTCCCCTGTCTCTCTGTCCCCCACTCTCTCTGTCCCCCTTTCTCTCTCCGCCACTCTCTGACCCTCCCACACTCTGTCCCATTCTCTCTCTTTTCTCTCTCTCTCTCGCCCTCTCTCTGTCCCCCTCTCTCTCTGTCCCCTCTCTCTCTGTGACCCTCTCTCTGTCCCCCTCTCTCTGACGCCCTGTGTCTCTCCCACTATCTGTCCTCCTCTCTCTGTCCCCCTCTCTCTGATGCCCTCTACCTCCCATTCTTTCTGTCCCCCTCTCTCTGAACCCCTCTATCTCCCCCACTCTCTATGCCCCTCTCACTGTCCCGCTCTCCCTGACCCCCTCTATCTCTCCCTCTCTCTCTTCCCCCCTCTCTGTCCCCCTTCTCTCTCTGCCCAGCTCACTCTTTCCCCCCTCTCTATCTGTACCCCTCTCTCTCTGCCCCCTCTCTCTCTCTGTCCCCAACTCTCTCTGCCTCCCCTCTCTCTGCCCCCTCTCTCTTGCTCCCTCATCTCTGTCCCCCTCTCTCTCTGTCTCGCTCTCTCTATGCTCCCCTCTCTGCCCTCTCTCTCTCTGCCCCGTCTCTCTCTGCCCCATCTCTCTGCCCCTCCTCTCTCTGTCCCTTCTCTCTGTACCCTCTCTCTCTACCCCCTCTCTCTGCCCCCCTCTCTCTCTGCCCCCTCTCACTCTGCCCCCCCCCTCGCCCTGTCTCTGCCCCCTCTCTCTCTGCCATCCTCTCTCTCTATTCCCCACTCTCTCTGTCCCCCTATCTCTGTCATCCTCTCTCTCTCGCCATCTCTCTATCCCCCTCTCTTTCTGCCCCCTCTCTCTGTCCCCCAATCTCTCTGTCCCCCCTCTCTCTGTCCCCCACTCTCTCTGTCCCTCTCTCTCTTTATCCCCCTCTCTCTCTGCCCCCTCTCTCTATGACCCCTTCTCTCTCTGTCCCTCTGTCTCTCTGCCCCCTCTTTCTTGCTCCCTCTTCTCTTTCCCCCTCTCTCTCTGTCCCCCTCTCTCTCTGCCCCCTCTTTCTTGCTCCCTCTTCTCTGTCCCCCTCTCTCTCTGTCCCCCTCTCTCTCTGTCCCCCTCTCTCTCTGCTCCCCTCTCTTCCCCCCCACTCTCTCTGCCCCCTTCTCTCTGCCCCCCCCTCTGTCCCCTCTCTCTGTACCCTCTCTCTCTGCCCCTCTCTCTCTGCCCCCCCTCTCTCTGGCCCCCCTCTCTCTCAGCCCCCTTCTCACTCTGCCCCCCTCTCTCTCTCGCCCTCTCTCTGTCCCCCACTCTCTCTGTCCCTCTCTCTCTTTATCCCCCTCTCTCTCTGCCCCCTCTCTCTATGCCCCCTTCTCGCTCTGTCCCTCTGTCTCTCTGCCCCCTCTTTCTTGCTCCCTCTTCTCTGACCCCCTCTCTCTCTGTCCCTCTCTCTCTCTGCTCCCTCTCTCTCTGCCCCCTCTTTCTTGCTCCCTCTTCTCTGTCCCCCTCTCTCTCTGTCCCCCTCTCTCTCGGCTCCCCTCTCTGCCCCCTCTCTCTCTGCCCCCTTCTCTCTGCCCCCCCTCTCTGTCCCCTCTCTCTGTACCCTCTCTCTCTGCCCCTCTCTCTCTCTGCCCCCCCTCTGTCTGCCCCCCTCTCTCTCTGCCCCCTTCTCACTCTGCCCCCTTCTCTCTCTCGCCCTCTCTCTGCCCCCTCTCTCTCTGCCCTCCTCTCTCTCTGTTCCCCAAACGCTCTGTCCCCCTCTCTCTCTGTGATCCACTCTCTCTCGCCATCTCTCTGCCCCCCTCTCTCTCTCTGCCCCCTTCTCTCTCTGTCTCCCTGTCTCTCTGTCCCCCACTCTCTCTGTCCCCCTTTCACTCTCCGCCACTCTCTGACCCCCCACTCTCTGTCCCATTCTCTCTCCTTTCTCTCTCTCTCTCGCCCTCTCTCTGCCCCCTTCTCTCTCTGTCCCCCACTCTCTCTGCCTGCTCTCTCTCTGCTCCCTCTCTCTTGTTCCCTCTTCTCTGTCCTCCTCTCTCTCTGTCCCACTCTCTCTATGCTCCCCTCTCTCTCTGCCCCCTCTCTCTCTGCCCCCATCTCTCTGCCCCCCCTCTCTCTGTCCCTTCTCTCTGTACCCTCTCTCTCTGCCCCTCTCTCTCTGCCCCTCTCTCTCTGCCCCCTCTCCATCTGCCCCCCTCTCTCTCCGCCCCCCTCACGCTGCCCCCCTCTCTCTCGCCCTCTCTCCGCGTCCTCTCTCTGCAATCCTCTCTCTCTGTTCCCCTCTCTCTCTGCCCCCTCTCTCTGTCCCCCAATCTCTCTGTCCCCCCTCTCTCTGTCCCCCACACTCTCTGCCCCCCTCTCTCTCTGTTCCCCAATCTCTCTGTCCCGCTTCTCTCTGTACCCCTTTCTCTCTCTCGCCCTCTCTCTGTCCCCCTCTCTCTCTGACCCCCCTCTCTCTCGCCCTCTCTCTGCCCCCTCTCTCCCGGCCCTCCTCTCTCTCTGTTCCCCACTCTCTCTGTCCCCCTATATCTCTGTCATCCTCTCTCTGTCGCCATCTCTCTGTCCCCCTCTCTCTGACGCCCTGTACCTCTCCCACTATCTGTCCTCCTCTCTCTGTCCCCCTCTCTCTAATCGCCTCTACCTCCCATTCTTTCTGTCCCCCCCTCTCTGACCCCCCTATCTCCCCCACTCTCTGTGCCCCTCTCACTGCCCCCCTCTCCCTGACCCCCTCTATCTCTCCCTCTCTCTCTTCCCCCCTCTCTGTCCCCCTTCTCTCTCTGCCCACCTCACTCTCTCCCCCTCTCTCTCTGTCCACCACTCTCTCTGTCCCCTCTCTCTGTCACCCTCTCTCTCTCTCCCCCACCCTCTCTGTCCCCTTCTCTCTCTGTCCCCCTCTCTTTCTCGGTCTCTCTCTCTCACCCCCTCTCTGTCCCCCTCTCTCTCTGTCTCCCGCTCTCTCTGTCACCCCTCTCTCTCTGTCCCCCACTTTCTCTGTCCCCTCTCCCTTTGCCCCTCTCTCACTCTGTCCCCCACTCTCTCTGACCCCTCTCTCTGTCCCCCTCTCTCTCTGTCCCCCTCTCTCTGCCGCGCTCTCTCTACCCCCTCTCTCTCTCTGACCCCCTCTCTCTCTGACACCTCTTCTCTCTCTGTCCCCTTCTCTCTCTGTCCCCCCTCTCTCTGCCCCCTCTCTCTCCGCCCGTCTCTCTCTTGTCCACTCTCTCTCTGCATCCCTCTCTCTCTGTACCTCTCTCTCTGCCCCCTCTCTCTCTGTCCCTCACTTTCTCTGCCTCCTCTCTCTCTGCCCCCTCTCTCTTGCTCCGTGTTCTCTGTCAACCTCTCTCTCTGTCCCCCTCTCTCTCTGCCCCCCCCTCGCTGCCCCTCTCTCTCTGCCCCATCTCTCTCTGCCCCTTCTCTCTGCCCCCCTTTCTCTATCCCCTCTCTCTGTACCCTCTCTCTCTGCCCCCCTCTCTCTGCCCCCCTCTCTCTCTCTGCCCCCCGCTCACTCTGACCCCCTCTCTCTCGCCCTCTCTCTGCCCCCTCTCTCTCTCTGCCCTCCTCTCTTTCTGTTCCCCACTCTCTCTGTCCCCCTATCTCTCTGTCATCCTCTCTCTTTCGCCATCTCTCTGTCCCCCTCTCTCTCTGCCCCCTCTCTCTGTCCCCCAATCTCTCTGTCCCAATCTCTCTGTCCCCCCTCTCTCTGTCCCCCACTTTCTCTGTCCCCTTTCTCTCTGTCCCCATTTCTCTCTCCCGCCCTCTCTCTGTCCCCTTCTCTCTCTGCCCCTCTCTCTCTGTCCAACTCTCTCTCTGACCCCCCCTCTCTCTGTTCCCCACTCTCTCTGTCCCCCTCTCTCTCTCTGTCATCCTCTCTCTGTCGCCATCTCTCTGTCGCCCTCTCTCTCTGTCCCCCTCTCTTTGTCCCCCTCTCTCTGTCCCCCTCTCTCTTTATCCCCTCTCTCTCTGTCCCCCACGCTCTCTGTCCCACTCTCTCTCTCCCCCACTCTCTCACCCCCCGACTCTCTGTCCCATTCTCTCTCTTTCCCCTGTCTCTCTCGCCCTCTCTCTGTCCCCCTCCCTCTCTGTCCCCCCTTCTCTCTACCCCCTCTTTCTCTGCCCCCTCTCTCTCTTCCGCCATCCCTCTTGCCCCCTCTCTCTCTGCCCCCACTCTCTCTGTCCCTCTCTCTCTCTGCCCCCTCTCTCTCTATACCCCTCTCTCTGTACCCCCTCTCTGTGCCCCCCTCTCTGTGTCCCCTCTCTCTCTGTCCTCCCCTCTCTCAGTTACCCTTTCTCTCTGTCCCCCTCTCTGTGACGCCCTCTCACACTGCCCCTCTCTCTCTGACATCCCTCTCTCTCTGTCCCCCCTCTCTCTGCCCCCTCTCTCTCTGCCCACTCTCTCTGCCCCCTCTCTCTCTGCCCCCTCTATCTGACCCCTCTCTCTGTCCCCCCCTCTGTCCTCCCTCTCTCTGTCCCCCCCTCTCTGTTCCCCTCTCTCTCTATTCCCCTCTCTCTCTGTCTCCGTCTCTGTCCCACTCTCTCTGCTCCCTCTCTCTCTGCTCCCGACTCTGTCTGCGCCCCTCTCACTCTGTCCCCGTCTCTCACTCGCCCCCTCTCTGCCCCATCTCTCTCTGCCCTCCTCTCTCTCTGTCATCCTCTCTCTGTCGCCATCTCTCTGTCCCCCACTCTATCTCCCCCACTCTCTGACCCCCTTCCTCTCTGTCCCCTTCTCTCTCTGTCCCCCTGTCTTTCTCGTTCTCTCTCTCTCCCCCCTCTCTGTCCCCTCTCTCTCTGTCTCCCTCTCTCTCTGTCACCCTTCTCTCTCTGTCTCCTTCTTTCTCTGCCCCCCTCTCCCTTTGCCCCCCTCTCACTCTGTCCCCCACACTCTCTGACCCCTCTCTCTGTCCCCTCTCTCTCTGTCCCCCTCTCTCTGCCGCCCTCTCTCTAACCCCCTCTCTCTTTGAACCCCTCTCTCTCTGACACCTCTTCTCTCTCTGTCCGCTTCTCTCCCTTGTCCCCTCTCTCTCTGCTCCCCTCTCTCTGTCCCCCTCTCTCTCTGCCCCCTCTCTCTCTGTCCCCCACTCTCTCTGCCCCCTCTCTCTCTGCCCCAACTCTCTTGCTCCCTCTTCTCTGTCCCCCTCTCTCTGCCCCCTCTCTCTCTGATCCCTCTCTGCCAACCTCTCTCTCTGCCCCCCTCTCTCTCTGCCCCCTCTCTCTCTACCTTCCCTCTCTCTGTCCCCTCTATCTGTCCCCGCTCTCTCTGCCCCTCTCTCTCTGCCCCCCTCTCTCTGCCCCCCTCTCTCTCTGCCCCCTCTCACTCTGCCCCCCTCTCTCTCGCCCTCTCTCTGCCCCTTCTCTCTCTGCCCTCCTCTCTCTCTGTTCCCCACTCTCTCTGTCCCCCTCTCTCTCTGTCATCCTCTCTCTGTCGCCATCTCTCTGTACCCCTCTCTCTCTGACCCCTCTCTCCGTCCCCCTCTCTCTGTCCCCCTTTCTCTCTCTCGCCCTCTCTCTGTCCCCCTCTCTTTCTACCCCCCTCTCTTTTCCCCTCTCTCTCTGACCCCTCTCTCTATGTCCCCCTCTCTCTGACACCCCTCTCTCTGACTCCCCTCTCTCTCTGTCCCCCTCTCTATCTGTCCCCCACTCTCTCTTCCCCCTCTCTCTCTGCCCCCTCTCTCTCTGCCCCTCTCTCTCTCTGCCCCCTCCTCTCTCTGCCCCCACTCTCTCTCTGCCCCCCTCTCACTCTGCCCTCCTCTCTCTCTGTTCCCCACTCTGTCTGCCCCCTCTCTCTGTCTGTCATCCTCTCTCTGTCGCCATCTCTCTGTCGCCCTCTCTCTCTGTCCCCCTCTCTTTGTCCCCTCTCTCTGTCCCCCTCTCTCTTTATCCCCGTCTCTCTGCCCCCTCTCGCTCTGCCCCCTTCTCTCGCTGTCCCCGTCTCTCTGTCCCCCACCTTCTCTGTTCCCTCTCTCTCTCCCCCACTCTCTGACCCCCTCACTCTCTGTCCCCTTCTCTCTCTTTTCCCTCTCTCTCTCGCCCTCTCTCTGTCCCCCTCTCTTTCTACCCCCCTCTCTCTTTTCCCCTCTCTCTCTGACCCCTCTCTCAATGTCCCCCTCTCTCTGACACCCCTCTCTCTCTGACTCCCCTCTCTTTCTGTCCCCCTCTCTATCTGTCCCCCACTCTCTCTTCCCCCTCTCTCTCTGCCCCCTCTCTCTCTGCCCATTCTCTCTCTGCCCCCTCTCCCTCTGTCCCCTCTCTCTGTACCCTCTCTCTCTGCCCCTCTCTCTCTGCCCCCCTCCTCTCTCTGCCCCCACTCTCTCTCTGCCCCCCTCTCACTCTGCCCTCCTCTCTCTCTGTTCCCCACTCTGTCTGCCCCCTCTCTCTGTCTGTCATCCTCTCTCTGTCGCCATCTCTCTGTCGCCCTCTCTCTCTGTCCCCGTCTCTCTGCCCCCTCTCGCTCTGCCCCCTTCTCTCTCTGTCCCCGTCTCTCTGTCCCCCACCTTCTCTGTTCCCTCTCTCTCTCCCCCACTCTCTGACCCCCTCACTCTCTGTCCCCTTCTCTCTCTTTCCCCTCTCTCTCTCGCCCTCTCTCTGTCCCTCCCCGCCCCCTTCTCTCTACCCCTCTCTCTCTCTGCCCCCTCTCTGACTTGCGCCCTCTCCCTTGCCCCCTCTCTCTCTGCCCCCTCTCTCTGTCCCCCTCTCTCTCTGCCCCCTCTCTCTCTGTACCCCTCTCTCTGTACCCCCACTCTGTGTCCCCCCCTCTCTGTGTCCCCTCTCTCTCTCTGTCCTCCCCTCTCTCAGTTCATCTTTCTCTCTGATCCCCTCTGTCTGACCCCCACTCACACTGTCCCTCTCTCTCTGACACCCCTCTCTCTCTGATCCCCCCTCTCTCTGTCCCGTTTCTCACTGCCACCTTCTCTCTCTTGCCCCCTCTCTCTGCCCCCCTCTCTCTCTGCCCCCCCCTCTCTGCTCCCTCTCACTCTGCCGCCCCTCTCTCTCGCACTCTCTCTGCTCCCTCTCTCTCTGCCCTCCTCTCTCTCTGTTCCCCACTCGCTCTGTCCCTCTCTCTCTCTCTGTCATCCTCTCTCTGTCGCCATCTCTCTGTCCCCCACTCTCTCAGCCCTCTCTCTGTCCCCCAATCTCTCTGTACCCCCTCTCTCTGTCCCCCACTCTCTCTGTCCCCCTCTCTCTCTGTCCCCAATCTCTCTGTCCCCCCACTCTCTGTCCCCCACTCTCTCTGTCCCCCTCTCCCTGTCCCCCTTTCTCTCTCTCGCCCTCTCTCTGTCCCCCTCTTTCTCTGCCCCCTTCTCTCTGTCCCGCTCTATCTCCTACCCCCCTCTCTCACTGACTCCCTTCTCTCTCTGTCCCCCTCTCTCTCTGCCCCCCCTCTCTGCCCCCCTCTCTCATTGACTCCCTTCTCTCTCTGTCCCCCTCTCTCTCTGCCCCCCCTCTCTGCCCCCCTCTCTCTCTGCCCCCCTCTCTCTCTGCCCCCTCTCTCTGCCACCTCTCTCTCTGTCCCCTCTCTCTGTACCCTCTCTTTCTGCCCCTATCTCTCTGCCCCCTCCTCTCTCTGCCCCCCCTCACTCTGCCCCCCCCCCCTCTCTGTTCCCCACTCTCTCTGTCCCCCTCTCTCTGTCTGTCATCCTCTCTCTGTCGCCATCTCTCTGTCGCCCTCTCTCTCTGCCCCCCTCTCTCTCTCCGACCCCTTCTCTCTCTGCCCCACGTTCTCTGTCCCCCACTCTCTCTGTCCCCCTCTCTCTCTCCCCCCACTCTCTGACCCCCTCACTCTCTGTCCCCTTCTCTCTCTTTCCCCCTCTCTCTCTCGCCCTCTCTCTGTACCCCCCTCTCTCTGTCCCCCCTTCTCTCTACCCCCTCTCTCTATGCCCCCCTCTCTCTTGCGCCCTCTCCCTTGCCCCCTCTCTCTCTGCCCCTTCTCTCTCTGTCCCCCTCTCTCTCTCTGCCCCCTCTCTCTGTACCCCTCTCTCTGTACCCCCTCTCTGTGTCCCGCCCTCTCTGTGCCTCCTCTCTCTCTGTCGTCCCCTCTCTCAGACCCCTTCTCACACTGCCCCTCTCTCTCTGACACCCCACTCTATCTGAACCCCCCTCTCTTTGCCCCCCTCTCTCAGCCCCCCACTCTCTCTGACCCCTCTCTCTCTCTCACCCTCTCTCTGTACCCTCTCTCTCTGTCCCGCTCTCTATGCCCCCTCTCTCTTGCTCCCTCTCTCTCTGCCCCCTCTCTCCCTGTCCCCTTCCCTCTCTGCCCCACCCCTCTCTGCCCCCTCTCTCTCTGCCCCCCTCTCTCTGCCCCTTTCTCTCTGTGCCCCCCTCTCTCTCGCCCTGTCTCTGTACCCTCTCTCTCTGTCCCCCTCTCACTAATTCCCCCTCTCTCTCATCCCCACCCCTCTCTGCCCCCTCTCTCTCTGCCCTCCTCTCTCTCTGTCTCCCACTGTCTCTGTCCCTCCCTCACTCTCTGTCATCTTCTCTCTGTCGCTCTCTCTCTCTGTCCCCCTCTCTATGTCCCCCTCTCTCTGTCCCCCTCTCTCTTTATCCCCCTCTCTCTCTGCCCCCCCCCTCTCGTTCCCCTTCTCTCTCTGTCCCCCTCTCTCTCTGTCCCCCACTCTCTCTGTCCCCCTCTCTCTCTCCCCCACTCTCTGTCCCCCTCCCTCTCTGTCCCCTTCTTTCTCTTCCCCCCTCTCTCTCGCCCTTTCTGTCCCCCTCTCTCTCTGTACCCACTTCTCTCTACCCCTCCCTCTCTGCCCCCTCTCTCTCTAGCCCCCTCTCTCTTGCCCCTCTTTCTCTGCCCCTCTCTCTCTGTCCCCCTCTCACTCTGCCCCCTCTCTCTCTGCCCCCCTCACTCTCTGCCCCCTCTCTCTCTGCCACCTCTCTCTGTACCCCTCCCTCTGTACCCCCTCTCTGCGCCCCTCTCACTCTGTCCCCCTCTCTCTCCTGCCTTCTCTCTGCCCCCTCTCTCTCTGCCCTCCTCTCTTTGTCCCCCAAACTCTCTGTCTCCCTCTCTCTCTGTCATCCTCTCTCTGTCGCCATCTCTCTGTCGCCCTCTCTCTTTGTCCCCCTCTCTTTGTCCCCCCTCTCTGTCCCCCTCTCTCTCTATCCCTCTCTCTCTCTGACGCCCCCCGTCCCCTTCTCTATCTGCTCCCCACTCTCTCTGCCCCCCTCTCTCTCTGTCCCCATTTTATCTGACCCCTCTCTCTCTTTCCCCTCTCTCTGTCTCCTCTCTCTCTGCCCCCTCTCGCTCTTGCCCCCTCTCTCTCTGCCCCCTCTCTCTCTGCACCACTCTCAATCTGCCCCACTCTCTCTGTCACCCCTCTCTCTGTCACCGCTCTCTCTGCCCCCTCTCTCTCTTGCCCCCCTCTCTCTGTCCCCCCTCTCTCTCCCCCCTCTCTGTCCCCCTCTCTCTCTGCCCCCTCTCTCTCTTGCCCGCTCTCTCTCTGTCCCCTCTCTGCCCCCCTCTCACTCTGTCCCCCTCTCTCTCTGCACCCCTCTCTCTCTGCCCCCCCTCTTTCTGCCCCCTCTCTCTCTTGCCCCCTCTCTCTCTCCACCTCTCTCTCCCCCCTCTCTGTCCCCCTCTCTCTCTGCTCCCTCTCTCTCTTGAAGCCTCTCTCTCTGCCTCCATCTCTCTCTTTCCCCATCTCTCTCTGTCCCCCTCTCTCTGCACCCCTCTCTCTCTGCCCCCCTCTCTCTGCCCACTCTCTCTCTTGCCCCCTCTCTCTCTGTTCCCCTCTCTCTCTGTCTATCCCTCTCTGCCCCCTCTCTCTGCCCCCTCTCACTCTGCCCGTCTCTCTCTGACCCCCCTCTCTGTCTGACACGCCCTCTCTGTCCCCCTCTTTCACTTACCCCCTTTCTGTCTCCCCTCTCTCTCTCTGCCCCCCCTCTCTCTCTGTCTCCCACTCTCTCTGCCCCCCCTCACTCTCTGTCATCTTCTCTCTGTCGCTCTCTCTCTCTGTCCCCCTCTCTAAATCCCCCTCTCTCTGTCCCCCTCTCTTTTTATCCCCTCTCTCTCTGCCCCCCTCTCTCTCTGTCCCCTTCTCTCTCTGCCCCCCTCTCTCTCTGTCCCCTTCTCTCTCTGTCCCCCTCTCTCTCTGTCCCCCACTCTCTCTGTCCCCCTCTCTCTCTGCCCCCTCTCTCTCTTGCCCGCTCTCTCTCTGTCCCCTCTCTGCCCCCCTCTCACTCTGTCCCCCTCTCTCTCTGCACCCCTCTCTCTCTGCCCCCCCCTCTTTCTGCCCCCTCTCTCTCTTGCCCCCTCTCTCTCTCCACCTCTCTCTCCCCCCTCTCTGTCCCCCTCTCTCTCTGCTCCCTCTCTCTCTTGAAGCCTCTCTCTCTGCCTCCATCTCTCTCTTTCCCCATGTCTCTCTGTCCCCCTCTCTCTGCACCCCTCTCTCTCTGCCCCCCTCTCTCTGCCCACTCTCTCTCTTGCCCCTCTCTCTCTGTTCCCCTCTCTCTCTGTCTATCCCTCTCTGCCCCCTCTCTCTGCCCCCTCTCACTCTGCCCGTCTCTCTCTGACCCCCCTCTCTGTCTGACACGCCCTCTCTGTCCCCCTCTTTCACTTACCCCCTTTCTGTCTCCCCTCTCTCTCTCTGCCCCCCCTCTCTCTCTGTCTCCCACTCTCTCTGTCCCCCCCTCACTCTCTGTCATCTTCTCTCTGTCGCTCTCTCTCTCTGTCCCCCTCTCTAAATCCCCCTCTCTCTGTCCCCCTCTCTTTTTATCCCCTCTCTCTCTGCCCCCCTCTCTCTCTGTCCCCTTCTCTCTCTGCCCCCCTCTCTCTCTGTCCCCTTCTCTCTCTGTCCCCCTCTCTCTCTGTCCCCCACTCTCTCTGTCCCGCTCTCTCTCTCCCCCACTCTCTGTCCCCCTCACTCTCTGTCCCCTTCTTTCTCTTCCCCCCTCTCTCTCGCCCTCTCTGTCCCCCTCTCTCTCTGTCCCCGCTTCTCTCTACCCCCTCTCTCTCTGGCCCCTATCTCTCTTGCCCCCTCTGTCTTGCCCCCTCTCACACTGCTCCCTCTCTCTGTATCCCCCTCTCACTCTGCCCCCTCTCTCTCTCTGCCCCCCTCACTCTCTGCCCCCTCTCTCTCTTTGCCACCTCGCTCTTTGCCCCTCTCTCTGTACCCCCTCTCTGCGCCCCTCTCACTATGACCCCCTCTCTCTCTTGCCTTCTCTCTGCCCCCACTCTCTCTGCCCTCCTCTCTCTCTATCCCCAACACTCTCTGTCTCCCTCTCTCTCTCTGTCATCCTCTCTCTGTCGCCATCTCTCTGACGCCCTCTCTCTTTGTCCCCCTCCCTTTGTCGCCCCTCTCTGTCCCCCCCTCTCTAATCCTCTCTCTCTCTGACGCCCCCCGTCCCCTTCTCTCTCTGCTCCCCACTGTCTCTGCCCCCCTCTCTCTCTGTCCCCCATTCTCTCTGACCCCTCTCTCTCTTTCCCCCACTCTCTCTCCCCCTCTCTCTGTCCCCCTCACTCTCTGTCCCCTTCTCTCTCTGACCCCTTTCTCTGCACCCTCTCTCTGCCCCCCCTCTCTGTCCCCCCTCTCTCTCTGTCTCATCTCTCTGCCCCCCTCTCGCTCTTGCCCCCCTCTCTCTCTGCACCCCTCTCTCTCTGCCCAACTCTCTCTGTCACCCCTCTCTCTGTCGCCGCTCTATCTGCCCCCCCTCTCTCTGCTGCCTCCCTCCCTCTCTTGCCGCCCTCTCTCTGTCCCCCTCTCTCTCTCCCCCCTCTCTGACCCCTCTCTCTGTGCACCCTCTCTCTCTTGCCCCCTCTGCCCCCTCTCTGCCCCAATCTCACTCTGTCCCCCTCTCTCTCTGCACCCCTCTCTCTCTGCCCCCTCTGTCTCTTTCCCCCCTCTCTCACTCCCCCTCTCTCTCTCCCGCCCTCTCTGTCCCCCTCTCTCTCTGTCCCCCTCTCTCTCTGCACCCCTCTCTCTCTGCCCCCTCTCTCTCTGCCCCCTCTCTCTCTTGCCCCCCTCTCTCTGTCCCCCTCTGTCTCTGTCCCCCCTCTCTGTCCCCTCTCTCTGCCCCCTCTCTCTCTTGCCCCCTCTCTCTCTGCCTCCCTCTCTCCCTTTCCCCATCTCTCTCTGTCCCCCTCTCTCTCTGCACCCCTCTCTCTCTGCCCCCTCTCATTCTGCACCCCTCTCTCTCTGCCCCCCTCTCTCTGTCCCCCCTCTCTGTGTCACCCTCGCTCTCTCTCTCTCCCCCATTCTCTATGTCCCCCTTCTCTCTCTGTCCCCCTCTCTTTCTCGGTCTCTCTCTGTCCCACTCTCTCTGTCCCCTCTCTCTGTCCTCCGCTCTATCAGTTCCCCTTTCTCTCTGTCCCCCCCACTCTCTGTCCCCCTCTGTCTGACCCCCTCTCACTCTGCCCGTCTCTCTCTGACCCCCCTCTCTGTCTGACCCCCCCTCTGTCCCCCTCTTTCACTGACCCCCTCTCTGTCTCCCCACTCTCTCTCTGGCCCCCTCTCTCTGCCCCCTTCTCTCTCCCCCCCCTCTCACTCTGTCCGCCTCTCTCTCTCGTCCTCTCTCTGCCATCTCTCTCTGCCCTCCTCTCTCTCTGTCTTCCACTCTCTCTGTCCCCCACTCATCTTCTCTCTGTCGCTCTCTCTCTGTCGCACTCTCTCTTTGTCCCCCTCTCTTTGTCGCCCCTCTCTGTCCCCCCCTCTCTCTAACCCTCTCTCTCTCTGACGCCCCCCCGTCCCCTTCTCTCTCTGCTCCCCACTGTCTCTGCCCCCCTCTCTCTCTGTCCTCCATTCTCTCTGACCCTCGCTCTCTTTCCCCCTCTCTCTCCCCGTCTCTCTGTCCCCCCTCTCTCTCTGTCCCAGTTCTCTGTCTAATCTCTCTGGCCACCTCTCGCTCTTGCCCCCTCTCTCTGCCCCCCCTCTCTCTCTGCCCCCTCTCTCTCTGCACCCCTCTCTCTCTGCCCCACTCTCTCTGTCACCCCTCTCTCTGTCGCCGCTCTCTCTGCCCCATCTCTCTCTGCCCCCTCCCTCTCTTGCCCCCTCTGCCCCCTCTCAGCCCCACTCTCACTCTGTCCCACTCTCTCTCCCCCCTCTCAGTCCCCCTCTCTCTCTGCCCCCTCTCTCTCTTGCCCTCTCTCTCTCTGCCTCCATCTCTCTCTTTCCCCATCTCTCTCTGTACCCCTCTCTCTCTGCACCCCTCTCTCTGAACCCTCTCTCTCTGCCCCCTCTCTCTCTTGCCCCCCTCTCTCTGTCCCCCTCTCTCTCTGTCCCCCCCTCTGCCCCCTTTCTCTGCACCCTCTCTCTCTTGCCCCCTCTCACTCTGCACCCTCTCTCTCTGCCCCCCACTCTCTGTACCCCCTCTCTGTGTCACCCTCGCTCTCTCTTAACCACTCTCTCTATCCCCTTCTCTCTCTGTCCCCCTCTCTTTCTCGGTCTCTCTCTGTCCCCCTCTCTCTGTCCCCCCCCCCTCTGGCCCCTCTCTCTGCCCCCTCTCTCTCTTGCCCCCTCTCTCTCTGCCTCCCTCTCTCTCTTTCCCCATCTCTCTCTGTCCCCCTCTCTCTCTGCACCTCTCTCTCTCTGCCCCCTCTCTCTCTGCCCCCTCTCTCTCTTGCCCCCCTCTCTCTGTCCCCCTCTCTCTCTGTCCCCCCCTCTCTGCCCCCTCTCTCTGCACCCTCTCTCTCTTGCCCCCTCTCACTCTGCACCCTCTCTCTCTGCCCCCTCTCTCTCTGCACCCTCTCTCTCTTGCCCCCCCCTCTCTGTCCTCCCTCTCTCTGTCCCCCCCTCTCTGCCCCCTCTCTCTGCCCCCTCTCTCACTTGCCCCCTCTCTCTCTGCCTCCCTCTCTCTGTTTCCCCATCTCTCTCTGTCCCCCTCTCTCTCTGCCCCCTCTCTCTCTTGCCCCCCATCTCTGTCCTCCCTCTCTCTGTCCCCCCCTCTCTGCCCCCTCTCTCTGCCCCCTCTCTCTCTTGCCCCCTCTCTCTCTGCCTCCCTCTCTCTCTTTCCCCATCTCTCTCTGTCCCCCTCACTCTCGGTCATCTTCTCTCTGTCGCTCTCTCACTCTGTCGCCCTCTCTCTTTGTCCCCCTCTCTTTGTCGCCCCTCTCTGTCCCCCCTCTCTCTAACCCTCTCTCTCTCTGACGCCCCCCGTCCCCTTCTCTCTCTGCTCCCCACTGTCTCTGCCACCCTCTCTCTGTCCCCCTCTCTCTCTGACCCCTCTCTCTCTTTCCCCCTCTCTCTCCCCCCTCTCTCTGTCCCCCTCACTCACTGTCCCCTTCTCTCTCTGACCCCTTTCTCTACCCCCCTCTCTCTGCCCCCCTCTCTGTCCCCCTCTCTCTCTGTCCCCTCTCTGTGTCTCATCTCTCTCCCCCCCTCTCGCTCTTACCCCCTCTCTCTCTGCCTCCCTCTCTCTCTTTCCCCATCTCTCTCTGTCCCCCTCTCTCTCTGCACCCCTCTCTCTCTGCCCCCTCTCACTCTGCACCCTCTCTCTCTGCCCCCCACTCTCTGTACCCCCTCTCTGTGTCACCCTCGCTCTCTCTTAACCACTCTCTCTGTCCCCTTCTCTCTCTGTCCCCCTCTCTTTCTCGGTCTCTCTCTGTCCCCCTCTCTCTGTCCCCTCTCTCTGTCCTCACCTCGATCAGTTCCCCTTTCTCTCTGTCCCCCACTCTCTGTCCCCCTCTGTCTGACCCCCTCTCACTCTGCCCGTCTCTCTCTGACCCCCCTCTCTGTCTGACCCCCCCTCTCTCTGTCCCCCACTTTCACTGACCCTCTCTCTGCCCCCCCTCTATCTGCCCTCCTCTCTCTCTGTCTCCCACTCACTCTCGGTCATCTTCTCTCTGTCGCTCTCTCACTCTGTCGCCCTCTCTCTTTGTCCCCCTCTCTTTGTCGCCCCTCTCTGTCCCCCCTCTCTCTAACCCTCTCTCTCTCTGACGCCCCCCCGTCCCCTTCTCTCTCTGCTCCCCACTGTCTCTGCCCCCCTCTCTCTGTCCCCCAGTCTCTCTGACCCCTCTCTCTCTTTCCCCCCCCCTTCCCCCCCTCTCTCTGTCCCCCTCACTCTCTCCCCCCTCTCTGTCCCCCTCTCTCTCTGCCCCCTCTCTCTCTGCACCCATCTCTCTCTGTCCCCCTCTGTCTCTGCACCCCTCTCTCTCTGACCCCTCTCACTCTGCACCCTCTCTCTCTGCCCCCCACTCTCTGTACCCCCTCTCTGTATCACCCTCGCTCTCTCTTAACCACTCTCTCTGTCCCCTTCTCTCTCTGTCCCCCTCTCTTTCTCGGTCTCTCTCTGTCCCCCTCTCTCTGTCCCCTCTCTCTGTCATCCCCTCTATCAGTTCCCCTTTCTCTCTGTCCCCCACTCTCCGTCCCCCTCTGTCTGACCCCCTCTCACTCTGCCCGTCTCTCTCTGACCCCCCCTCTCTGTCCCCCACTTTCACTGACCCTCTCTCTGCCCCCTCTCTCTCTGCCCTCCTCTCTCTCTGTCTCCCATTCACTCTCTGTCATCTTCTCTCTGTCGCTCTCTCTCTCTGTCGCCCTCTCTCTTTGTCCCCCTCTCTTTGTCGCCCCTCTCTGTCCCCCCCTCTCTCTAACCCTCTCTCTCTCTGACGCCCCCCCGTCCCCTTCTCTCTCTGCTCCCCACTGTCTCTGCCCCCCTGTCTCTCTGTCCTCCATTCTCTCTGACCCTCGCTCTCTTTTCCCCTCTCTCTCCCCGTCTCTCTGTCCCCCCTCTCTCTCTGTCCCAGTTCTCTGTCTAATCTCTCTGGCCACCTCTCGCTCTTGACCCCTCTCTCTGCCCCCCCTCTCTCTCTGCCCCCTCTCTCTCTGCACCCCTCTCTCTCTGCCCCACTCTCTCTGTCACCCCCTCTCTGTCGCCGCTCTCTCTGCCCCATCTCTCTCTGCCCCCTCCCTCTCTTGCCCCCCTCTCTCTGTCCCCCTGTCTCTCTCCCCCCTCTCTGTCCCCCTCTCTCTCTGCCCCCTCTCTCTCTTGCCCCCCTCTGCCCCCTCTCGGCCCCACTCTCACTCTGTCCCCCTCTCTCTCCCCCCTCTCTGTCCCCCTCTCTCTCTGCCCCCTCTCTCTCTTGCCCTCTCTCTCTCTGCCTCCATCTCTCTCTTTCCCCATCTCTCTCTGTCCCCTTCTCTCTCTGCACCCCTCTCTCTGCCCCCTCTCTCTCTGCCCCCTCTCTCTCTTGCCCCCCCCTCTCTGTCCCCCTCTCTCTCTGTCCCCCCCTCTCTGCCCCCTCTCTCTGCACCCTCTCTCTCTTGCCCCCTCTCACTCTGCACCCTCTCTCTCTGCCCCCTCTCTCTCTGCCCCCTCTCTCTCTTGACCCCCCTCTCTCTGTCCCCCCCTCTCTCTGTCCCCCCTCTCTGCTCCCTCTCTCTGCCCCCTCTCTCTCTTGCCCCCTCTCTCTCTGCCTCCCTCTCTCTCTTTCCCCATCTCTCTCTGTCCCCCTCTCTCTCTGCACCCCTCTCTCTCTGCCCCCTCTCACTCTGCACCCTCTCTCTCTGCCCCCCACTCTCTGTACCCCCTCTCTGTGTCACCCTCGCTCTCTCTTAACCACTCTCTCTGTCCCCTTCTCTCTCTGTCCCCCTCTCTTTCTCGGTCTCTCTCTGTCTCCCTCTCTCTGTCCCCTCTCTCTGTCCTCCCCTCTATCAGTTCCCCTTTCTCTCTGTCCCCCACTCTCTGTCCCCCTCTGTCTGACCCCCTCTCACTCTGCCCGTCTCTCTCTGACCCCCCTCTCTGTCTGACCCCCCCTCTCTCCTCCCCCACTGTCACTGACCCTCTCTCTGCCCCCTCTCTCTCTGCCCTCTTCTCTCTCTGTCTCCCACTCACTCTCGGTCATCTTCTCTCTGTCGCTCTCTCTCTCTGTCGCCCTCTCTCTTTGTCCCCCTCTCTTTGTCGCCCCTCTCTGTCCCCCCTCTCTCTAACCCTCTCTCTCTCTGACGCCCCCCCGTCCCCTTCTCTCTCTGCTCCCCACTGTCTCTGCCCCCCTCTCTCTGTCCCCCAGTCTCTCTGACCACTCTCTCTCTTTCCCCCTCTCTCTCCCCCCTCTCTCTGTCCCCCTCACTCTCTGTCCCCTTCTCTCTCTGACCCATTTCTCTACCCCCCTCTCTCTGCCCCCCTCTCTGTCCCCCCCTCTCTCTGTCCCCCCTCTCTCTCTGTCCCAGTTCTCTGTCTAATCTCTCTGGCCACCTCTCGCTCTTGACCCCTCTCTCTGCCCCCCCTCTCTCTCTGCCCCCTCTCTCTCTGCACCCCTCTCTCTCTGCCCCACTCTCTCTGTCACCCCCTCTCTGTCGCCGCTCTCTCTGCCCCATCTCTCTCTGCCCCCTCCCTCTCTTGCCCCCCTCTCTCTGTCCCCCTGTCTCTCTCCCCCCTCTCTGTCCCCCTCTCTCTCTGCCCCCTCTCTCTCTTGCCCCCCCTCTGCCCCCTCTCGGCCCCACTCTCACTCTGTCCCCCTCTCTCTCCCCCCTCTCTGTCCCCCTCTCTCTCTGCCCCCTCTCTCTCTTGCCCTCTCTCTCTCTCTGCCTCCATCTCTCTCTTTCCCCATCTCTCTCTGTCCCCTTCTCTCTCTGCACCCCTCTCTCTGCCCCCTCTCTCTCTGCCCCCCTCTCTCTCTTGCCCCCCCCTCTGTCCCCCTCTCTCTCTGTCCCCCCCTCTCTGCCCCCTCTCTCTGCACCCTCTCTCTCTTGCCCCCTCTCACTCTGCACCCTCTCTCTCTGCCCCCTCTCTCTCTGCCCCCTCTCTCTCTTGACCCCCCTCTCTCTGTCCCCCCCTCTCTCTGTCCCCCCTCTCTGCCCCCTCTCTCTGCCCCCTCTCTCTCTTGCCCCCTCTCTCTCTGCCTCCCTCTCTCTCTTTCCCCATCTCTCTCTGTCCCCCTCTCTCTCTGCACCCCTCTCTCTCTGCCCCCTCTCACTCTGCACCCTCTCTCTCTGCCCCCCACTCTCTGTACCCCCTCTCTGTGTCACCCTCGCTCTCTCTTAACCACTCTCTCTGTCCCCTTCTCTCTCTGTCCCCCTCTCTTTCTCGGTCTCTCTCTGTCTCCCTCTCTCTGTCCCCTCTCTCTGTCCTCCCCTCTATCAGTTCCCCTTTCTCTCTGTCCCCCACTCTCTGTCCCCCTCTGTCTGACCCCCTCTCACTCTGCCCGTCTCTCTCTGACCCCCCTCTCTGTCTGACCCCCCCTCTCTCCTCCCCCACTGTCACTGACCCTCTCTCTGCCCCCTCTCTCTCTGCCCTCCTCTCTCTCTGTCTCCCACTCACTCTCGGTCATCTTCTCTCTGTCGCTCTCTCTCTCTGTCGCCCTCTCTCTTTGTCCCCCTCTCTTTGTCGCCCCTCTCTGTCCCCCCTCTCTCTAACCCTCTCTCTCTCTGACGCCACCCCGTCCCCTTCTCTCTCTGCTCCCCACTGTCTCTGCCCCCCTCTCTCTGTCCCCCAGTCTCTCTGACCACTCTCTCTCTTTCCCCCTCTCTCTCCCCCCTCTCTCTGTCCCCCTCACTCTCTGTCCCCTTCTCTCTCTGACCCATTTCTCTACCCCCCTCTCTCTGCCCCCCTCTCTGTCCCCCCCTCTCTCTGTCCCCTCTCTCTGTCTCATCTCTCTCCCCCCCCTCGCTCTTGCCCCCCTCTCTCTCTGCCCCCCCTCTCTCTCTGCCCCCCTCTCTCTCTGCACCCCTCTCTCTCTGACCCACACACTCTGTCACCCCTCTCTCTGTCGCCGCTCTCTCTGCCCCCTCTCACTCTGCCCCCTCCCTCTCTTGCCCCCTCTCTCTGTCCCACTCTCTCCTTCCCCCCCCTCTGTCCCCCTCTCTCTGCACCCCTCTCTCTCTGCCCCCTCTCTCTCTGCCCCCCTCTCTCTTTCCCCCCTCTCTCTCTCCACCTCTCTCTCTCCCCCCCTCTCTCCCCCTCTCTCTCTGCCCCCTCTCTCTCTTGCCCCCTCTCTCTGCCTCCCTCTCTCTCTTTCCCCATCTCTCTCTGTCCACCTCTCTCTCTGCACCCCTCTCTCTCTGCCCCCTCACACTCTGCCCCCTCTCTCTCTGCCCCCTCTCTCTGTACCCCCTCTCTCTGTCCGCCCTCGCTCTCTCTCTCCCCCACTCTCTCTGACCCCCCCTCTCTCTGTCCCCCCTCTCTCTGTCCCCCCCTCTCTGCCCCCTCTCTCTGCCCCCTCTCTCTCTTGCCCCCTCTCTCTCTGCCTCCCTCTCTCTTTCCCCATCTCTCTCTGTCCCCCTCTCTCTCTGCACCCCTCTCTCTCTGCCCCCTCTCACTCTGCACCCTCTCTCTCTGCCCCCCACTCTCTGTACCCCCTCTCTGTGTCACCCTCGCTCTCTCTTAACCACTCTCTCTGTCCCCTTCTCTCTCTGTCCCCCTCTCTTTCTCGGTCTCTCTCTGTCCCCCTCTCTCTGTCCCCTCTCTCTGTCCTCCCCTCTATCAGTTCCCCTTTCTCTCTGTCCCCCACTCTCTGTCCCCCTCTGTCTGACCCCCCTCTCACTCTGCCCGTCTCTCTCTGACCCCCCCTCTCTGTCTGACCCCCCCTCTCTGTCCCCCACTGTCACTGACCCTCTCTCTGCCCCCTCTCTCTCTCTGCCCTCCTCTCTCTCTGTCTCCCACTCACTCTCTGTCATCTTCTCTCTGTCGCTCTCTCTCTCTGTCGCCCTGTCTCTTTGTCCCCCTCTCTTTGTCGCCCCTCTCTGTCCCCCCTCTCTCTAACCCTCTCTCTCTCTGACGCCCCCCCGTCCCCTTCTCCTCTCTGCTCCCCACTGTCTCTGCCCCCCTCTCTCTGTCCCCCAGTCTCTCTGACCCCTCTCTCTCTTTCCCCCTCTCTCCCCCCTGTCCCCCTCACTCTCTGTCCCCTTCTCTCTCTGACCCATTTCTCTACCCCCCTCTCTCTGCCCCCCTCTCTGTCCCCCCCTCTCTCTGTCCCTTCTCTCTGTCTCATCTCTCTCCCCCCCTCTCGCTCTTGCCCCCTCTCTCTGTGCCCCCCTCTCTCTCTGCCCCCTCTCTCTCTGCACCCCTCTCTCTCTGACCCACACACTCTGTCACCCCTCTCTCTGTCGCCACTCTCTCTGCCCCCTCTCTCTCTGCCCCCTCCCTCTCTTGCCCCCTCTCTCTGTCCCACTCTCTCTCTCCCCCCCTCTCTGTCCCCCTCTCTCTGCACCCCTCTCTCTCTGCCCTCTCTCTCTCTGCCCCCTCTCTCTTTCCCCCCTCTCTCTCTCCACCTCTCTCTCTCCCCCCTCTGTCCCCCTCTCTCTCTGCCCCCTCTCTCTCTTGCCCCCTCTCTCTGCCTCCCTCTCTCTCTTTCCCCATCTCTCTCTGTCCCCCTCTCTCTCTGCACCCCTCTCTCTCTGCCCCCTCACACTCTGCCCCCTCTCTCTCTGCCCCCCTCTCTCTGTACCCCCTCTCTCTGTCGCCCTCGCTCTCTCTCTCCCCCACTCTCTCTGACCCCTTCTCTCTCTGTCCCCCTCTCTTTCTCGGTCTCTCTCTGTCCCACTCTCTCTGTCCCCTCTCTCTGTCCTCCCCTCTATCAGTTCCCCTTTCTCTCTGTCCCCTACTCTCTGTCCCCCTCTGTCTGACCCCCTCTCACTCTGCCCGTCTCTCTCTGACCCTCCTCTCTGTCTGACCCCCCCCCCTGTCGCCCTCTTTCACTGACCCCCTCTCTGTCTCCCCTCTCTCTCTCTGCCCCCCTCTCTCTCTGTCCCCCTCTCACTCTGTCCCCCTCTCTCTCTCGCCCTCTCTTTGCCCCCTCTCTCTCTGCCCTCCTCTCTCTCTGTCCCCCAATCTCTCTGTCTCCCCTCTCTTTGTCCCCCACTCTCTCTGTCCCCCCTCTCTCTGTCCCCCTTTCTCTCTCTCTCCCTCTCTCTGTCCCCCTCTTTCTCTGCCACCCCTCTCTCTCTGACTCTCCTTTCTCTGTCCCCCTCTCTCTCTGTCCCCCACTCTCTCTGCCCCCTCTCTCTCTGCCCCCTCTCTCTTGCTCCCTCTTCTCTGTCCCCCTCTCTCTCTGTCCCCTCTCTCTATACCCTCTCTCTCAGCCCCTCTCTCTCTGCCCCCTTCCTCTCTCTGCCCCCTCTCTCTCTGCCCCCATCTCACTCTGCCCCCTCTCTCTCTGTTCCCCACTCTCTCTGTCCCCTCTCTCTCTGCCCCTCTCTCTTGCTCCCTCTTCTCTGTCCCCCTCTCTCTCTGTCCCCTCTCTCTATATCCTCTCTCTCTGCCCCTCTCTCTCTGCCCCCTTCCTCTCTCTGCCCCCTCTCTCTCTGCCCCCCTCTCACTCTGCCCCCTCTCTCTCTGTTCCTCACTCTCTCTGTCCCCCTCTCTCTGTCTGTTATCCTCTCTCTGTCGCCATCTCTCTGTCGACCTCTCTCTCTGTCCCCCTCTCTCTCTCCCCCACTCTCTGACCCCCTCACTCTCTGTTCCCTTCTCTCTCTTTCCCCTCTCTCTCTCCGTCTCTCTGTCCCCCTCTCTCTCTGACCCCCCTTCTCCCTGCCCCCTCCCTCTCTGCCCCCACTCTCTCTGTCCCCCTCTCTCTCTGCTCCCCTCTCTCTCTGTACCCCTCTCTCTGTACCTCCCCTCTGTGTGCCCCCCTCTCTGTGTCCCCTCTCTCTCTGTCGTCCCCTTTCTCAGTTCCCCTTTCTCTCTGTCCCCCACTCTCTGTCCCCCTCTGTCTGCCCCCCTCTCTCTCTGCTCCCCTCTCTCTCAGCCCCCCTCTCACTCTGACCCCTCTGTCTCTGCCCTCATCTCTCTCTGTCTCCCACTCTCTCTGTCCCCCCCTCACTCTCTGTCATCTTCTCTCTGTCGCTCTCTCTCTCTGTCCCCCTCTCTATGTCCCCCTCTCTCTGTCCCCCTCTCTCTTTATCCCCCTCTCTCTCTGTCCCCCTGTCTCACGGCCCCACCCCTCTCTGCCCCCCCACTCTCTCTGCTCCCCTCTCTCTGCCCCCCCTCTCTCTGCCCCCCTCTCTCTATCTCCCCCTGTCTCTGTACGCTCTCTCTCTGTCCCCCTCTCTCTCTGCACCCCTCTCTCTCTGCCCCCTCTCACTCTGCCCCCCCTCTCTCTGCCTCCCCTCTCTCTGTACCCCTCTCTGTATCACCCTCGCTCTCTCTCCCCCCCACTCTCTCTGTCCCCTTCTCACTCTGTCACCCTCTCTCTCTCGCCCTCTCTCTGCCCCCTCTCTCTCTGCCCCACTCTCTCTGTCACCCCTCTCTCTGTCGCCGCTCTCTCTGCCCCCTCTCTCTCTGCCCCCTCTCTCTCTTGCCCGCCTCTCTCTCTGTCCCCACTCTCTCTCTGCCCCCTCTCTGCCCCACTCTCACTCTGTCCCCCTCTCTCTCTGCACCCCTCTCTCTCTCTGCCCCCCTCTCTCTCTGCCCCGTCTCTCTCTTGCCCCCCCCTCTCTCCCCCTCTCTCTCTCTCCCCTCTCAGTCCCCCTCTCTGTCTGCCCCCTCTCTCTCTTGCCCCCTCTCTCTCTGCCTCCTTATCTTTCTTTCCCCATCACTTTCTGTCCCCCTATCTCTCTGCACCACTCTCTCTCTCTGGCCCCTCTCTCTGCCCCCTCTCTCTCTTGCCCCCCCTCTCTGTCCCCCGCTCTCTCTGTCCCCCCCTCCCTGCCCCCTCTCTCTGCCCCCTCTCTCTCTTGCCCCCTCTCTCTCTTTCCCCATCTCTCTCTGTCCCCCTCTCTCTCTGCACCCTCTCTCACTGCCCCATCTCTCTCTGCCCCCCCTCTCTCTGCCCCCCTCTCTGTACCCCCTCTCTGTGTCACCCTCGCTCTCTCTCTCCCCCACTTTCTCTGTCCCCTTCTCTCTCTGTCCCCCTCTATTTCTCGGTCTCTCTCTGTCCCCCTCTCTCTGTCCCCTCTCTCTGTCCTCCCCTCTATCAGTTCCCCTTTCTCTCTGTCCCCCACTCTCTGTCCCCCTCTGTCTGCCCCCCTCTCTCTCTGCTCCCCTCTCTCTCAGCCCCCCTCTCACTCTGACCCCTCTGTCTCTGCCCTCATCTCTCTCTGTCTCCCACTCTCTCTGTCCCCCCCTCACTCTCTGTCATCTTCTCTCTGTCGCTCTCTCTCTCTGTCCCCCTCTCTATGTCCCCCTCTCTCTGTCCCCCTCTCTCTTTATCCCCCTCTCTCTCTGTCCCCCTCTCTCTCTGTCCCCTTCTCTCTCTGTCCCCCTCTCTCACTGTCCCCCACTCTCTCTGTCCCGCTCTCTCTCTCCCCCACTCTTTGTCCCCCTCACTCTCTGTCCCCTTCTTTCTTTTCCCCCTCTCTCTCGCCCTCTCTGTCCCCTCTCTCTCTGTCCCCCCTTCTCTCTGCCCCCCCCTCACTCTCTGCCCCCGCTCTCTCTTTGCCACCTCTCTCTGTACCCCTCTGTATGTACCCCCTCTCTGCCCCCTCTCACTCTGACCCCGTCTATCTCTTGCCTTCTCTCTGCCCCCTCTCTCTCTGCCCCCCACACTCTCGGTCTCCCGCTCTCTCTCTGTCGCCATCTCTCTGTCGCCCTCTCTCTCTGCCCCCCCTCTCTCTCTGACCCCTTCTCTCTCTGTCCCCCTGTCTCTCTGTCCCCCACTCTCTCTGTCCCCCTCTCTCTCTCCCCCACTCTCTGAACCCCTCACTCTCTGTCCCCTTCTCTCTCTTTCCCCTCTCTCTCTCGCCCTCGCTCTGTCCCCCTCTCTCTCTCTGTCCCCCCTTCTCTCTACCCCCTCTCTCTCTACCCCCTCTCTCTCTTGCGCCCTCCCCCTTGCCCCCTCGCTCTCTGCCCCCTCTCTCTCTGTCCCCCTCTCTCTCTGCCCCCCTCTCTCTCTGTACCCCTCTCTCTGTACACCCTCTCTGTGTCCCCCCACTCTGTGTCCCCTCTCTCTCTGTCGTCCCCTCTCTCAGTTCCCCTTTCTCTCTGTCCCTCTCTCTCTGACCCCTTCTCACACTGCCCCTCTCTCTCTGACACCCCACTCTCTCTGACGCCTCTCTCTTTGCCCCCCTCTCTCTGCCCCCCACTCTCTCTGTCACCCCTCTCTCTGTCCCCTGCTCTCTCTCTCGCCCTCTCTCTGTCCCCTCTCTCTCTGTCCCCCTCCCTCTGCCCCCTCTCTCTTGCTCTATCTCTCTCAGCCCCCTCTCTCTCTGTCCCACTCTCTCTCTGCCCCCTCTCTGCCCCACTCTCACTCTGTCCCCCTCTCTCTCTGCACCCCTCTCTCTCTCTGCTCCCTCTCTCTCTGCCCCGTCTCTCTCTTGACTCCCCCTCCCCCTCTCTCTCTCTCCCCTCTCAGTCCCCCTCTCTGTCTGCCCCCTCTCTCTCTTGCCCCCTCTCTCTCTGCCTCCTTATCTTTCTTTCCCCATCTCTTTCTGTCCCCCTATCTCTCTGCACCACTCTCTATCTGGCCCCTCTCTCTGCCCCCTCTCTCTCTTGCCCCCCCTCTCTCTGTCCCCCGCTCTCTCTGTCCCCCCTCCCTGCCCCCTCTCTCTGCCCCCTCTCTCTCTTGCCCCCTCTCTCTCTTTCCCCATCTCTCTCTGTCCCCCTCTCTCTCTGCACCCTCTCTCACTGCCCCATCTCTCTCTGCCCCCTCTCTCTCTGCCCCCCTCTCTGTACCCCCTCTCTGTGTCACCCTCGCTCTCTCTCTCCCCCACTTTCTCTGTCCCCTTCTCTCTCTGTCCCCCTCTATTTCTCGGTCTCTCTCTGTCCCCCTCTCTCTGTCCCCTCTCTCTGTCCTCCCCTCGATCAGTTCCCCTTTCTCTCTGTCCCTCACTCTCTGTCCCCCTCCTCCGTCTGCCCCCCTCTCTCTCTCTGCTCCCCTCTCTCTCAGCTCCCCTCTCACTCTGACCCCTCTGTCTCTGCCCTCCTCTCTCTCTGTCTCCCACTCTCTCTGTCCCCCCTCACTCTCTGTCATCTTCTCTCTGTCGCTCTCTCTCTCTGTCCCCCTCTCTATGTCACCCTCTCTCTGTCCCCCTCTCTCTTTATCCCCCTCTCTCTCTGTCCCCCTCTCTCTCTGTCCCTTCTCTCTCTGTCCCCCTCTCTCACTGTCCCCCACTCTCTCTGTCCCGCTCTCTCACTCCCCCACTCTCTGTCCCCTCACTCTCTGTCCCCTTCTTTCTTCCCCCTCTCTCTCGCCCTCTCTGTCGCTCTCTCTCTCTGTCCCCCTCTTTATGTCCCCCTCTCTCTGTCCCCCTCTCTCTTTATCCCCCTCTCTCTCTGTCCCCCTCTCTCTCTGTCCCCTTCTCTCTCTGTCCCCCTCTCTCACTGTCCCCCTCTCACTCTGCCCCCCCTCACTCTCTGCCCCCGCTCTCTCTTTGCCGCCTCTCTCTGTACCCCTCTGTATGTACCCCCTCTCTGCCCCTCTCACTCTGACCCCGTCTATCTCTTGCCTTCTCTCTGCCCCCTCTCTCTCTGTCCTCCTCTCTCTCTGTCCCCCACACTCTCGGTCTCCCGCTCTCTCTCTCTGTCGCCATCTCTCTGTCGCCCTCTCTCTCTGCCCTCCTCTCTCTCTGACCCCTTCTCTCTCTCTCCCCCTGTCTCTCTGTCCCCCACTCTCTCTGTCCCCCTCTCTCTCTCCCCCACTCTCTGAACCCCTCACTCTCTGTCCCCCTTCTCTCTCTTTCCCCTCTCTCTCTCGCCCTCTCTCTGTCCCCCTCTCTCTCTCTGTCCCCCTTCTCTCTACCCCCCCTCTCTCTCTGCCCCCTCTCTCTCTTGCGCCCTCTCCCTTGCCCCCTCGCTCTCTGCCCCCTCTCTCTCTGTCCCCCTCTCTCTCTGCCCCCTCTCTCTCTGTACCCCTCTCTCTGTACACCCTCTCTGTGTCCCCCCACTCTGTGTCCCCTCTCTCTCTGTCGTCCCCTCTCTCAGTTCCCCTTTCTCTCTTTCCCTCTCTCTCTGACCCCTTCTCACACTGCCCCTCTCTCTCTGACACCCCACTCTCTCTGACGCCTCTCTCTTTGCCCCCCTCTCTCTGCCCCCCACTCTCTCTGTCACCCCTCTCTCTGTCCCCTGCTCTCTCTCTCGCCCTCTCTCTGTCCCCCCTCTCTCTGTCCCCCTCCCTCTGCCCCCTCTCTCTTGCTCTATCTCTCTCAGCCCCCTCTCTCTCTGTCCCCCTCTCTCTCTGCCCCACCCCTCTCTGCCCCCTCTCTCTCTACTCCCCTCTCTCTGCCCCCTCTCTCTCTGCCCCCCTCTCTCTCTGTCCCCCTGTCTCTGTACCCTCTCTCTCTGCCCCCTCTCTCTCTTGCCCCCCTCTCTCTGTCCCCCTCTCTCTCTGCCCCCCTCTCTCTTCCCCCCTCTATCTCTGCCCCCTCTCTGCCCCCCTCTCAGTCTGTCCCCCTCTTTCTCTGCACCCCTCTCTCTCAGCCCCCTCTCTCTGCCCCCTCTCTCTCTGCCCCCCTCTCTCTGACCCCCTCTCACTCTGTCCCCCCTCTCTCTCGCCATCTCTCTGCCCCCTCTCTCTCTGCCCCACTCTCTCTGTCACCCCTCTCTCTGTCGCCGCTCTCTCTGCCCCCTCTCTCTCTGCCCCCTCTCTCTCTTGCCCCCCTCTCTCTGTTCCCCTCTCTCTCTCCCCCCTCTCTGTCCCCCTCTCTCTCTGCACCCTCTCGCTCTTGCCCCCCTCTCTCTGTCCCCCTCTCTCTCTGTCCCCCCCTCCCTGCCCCCTCTCTCTGCCCCCTCTCTCTTGCCCCCTCTCTCTCTGCCTCCCTCTCTCTCTTGCCTCCTCTCTCTCTGCCTCCCTCTCTCTCTTTCCCCATCTCTCTCTGTCCCCCTCTCTCTCTGCACCCCTCTCTCTCTGCCCCCCTCTCTCTGTACCCCCTCTCTGTGTCACCCTCGCTCTCTCTCTCCCCCACTCTTTCTGTCCCCTTCTCTCTCTGTCCCCCTCTCTTTCTCGGTCTCTCTCTGTCCCCGTCTCTCTGTCCCCTCTCTCTGTCCTCCCTTCTATCAGTTCCCCTTTCTCTCTGTCCCCCACTCTCTGTCCCCCCTCTGTCTGACCCCCTCTCACTCTGTCCCCCTCTCCTTGTCATCCCTCTCTCTGTCGCCGCTCCCTCTGACCACCCTCTATCTCCCACTCTCTGCCCCCCTCTCTCTGTCCCCCTCTCACTCTGTCCCCCTCTCCTTGTCATCCCTCTCTCTGTCGCCCCTTTCTCTGTACCCCCTCTCTCTCTGTCCCCCTCTCTCTGTTGCCCTCTCTCTACCCCTCTCTCTCTGCCCCTCTCTCTCTGTCTCCCTATCTCTCTGTCCCCCTCTCCTTGTCATCCCTCTCTCTGTCGCCCCTTTCTCTGTACCCCCTCTCTCTCTGTCCCCCTCTCTCTGTTGCCCTCTCTCTACCCCTCTCTCTCTGCCCCTCTCTCTCTGTCCCCCTCTCTCTCTCGCCCTCTCTCTGTCCCTCTCTCTCTGCCCCCCTCTCTCTCTGACCCCCGTCTCTCTCTGCCCCCCTCTGTCCCCCTCTCTCTCTGCCCTCTCTCTCTGTTCCCCTCTCTCTGAACCCCGTCTCTGTGTCCCCCCTCTCTCTGACCCCTCTCTCTGTCCTCCCATCTCTCAGTTCCCCTTTCTCTCTGACGCCCTTTCTCGACCCCCTCTCACTCTGCCCCTCTCTCTATGCCGCCCTCTCTCTCTGCCCCCCCACCCTCTGTCCTCTCTCTCTCTCTGTCCCCCCTCTCGGTCCCTGACTCTCTCTGTCCCCCCTCTCGCTGTCCCGCTCTCTCTCTGTCATCTGCTCTCTGTCGCCCTCTCTCTCTCTATCCCCCTCTGTTTCTGACCCCCTCGCTCTCTGCCCCCTCACTCTCCCTCCCGCCTCTCTCTCTGTCCCCCTCTCTCTGTACCCATCTCTCTCTGTCCCCCTCACTCTGACGCCCCTCTCTATTCCCCCTCCCTCTTACCCCCTCTATCTCCACCACTCTCTGTCCCCCTCTCTCTGTCCGCCTCTCTCTGCCCCCCCACCCTCTGTCCTCTCTCTCTCTCTGTCCCCCTCTCTCTGCCCCCCTCTCTCTATGCCCCCCTCTCCCTGTCCCCCTCTCTCTATGCACCCCCTCTCTCGCTCCCCCTCTCTCTGTCACCCTCTCTCTCTGTCCCCCTCTCTCTCTGCCCCCCTCTCTCTGTTCCCCTCTCTCTGAACCCCGTCTCTGTGTCCCCCCTCTCTCTGACCCCTCTCTCTGTCCTCCCATCTCTCAGTTCCCCTTTCTCTCTGACACCCTTGCTCGACCCCCTCTAACTCTGCCCCTCTCTCTCTGACCCCCCTCTCTCTCTGACCCCCCATCTCTCTGTCCCCCTCTCTCACTGCCCCCCTCTCTCTGTCCCATCTCTCTCTGCCCCCCCGTCTCTCTGTCCTCTCTCCCTCTGTCCACCCCTCTCGGTCCCTGCATCTCTCAGTCTCCCTGTCTCTCTGTCCCCCTCTCTCTGTCCCCCCCCCACCCCTCTCTCTCACGTCCCCCTCACTCTGCCCCCTCTCTCTGCCCCCCTCTCTCTGCTCCCTCTCTCTCTGCCCCACTCTCTCTCTGCCCCCTCTCTCTGTCCTCCCCCTCTGTCCCCCCTCTGTCTGTCCCCTCTCTCTCTGTGCCCCTCTCTCTCTGCCGCCCCCCTCTCTCCCCCTCTCTCTCTGTCCCCCACTCTCTTTGTTCCCTCTCTCTGTCACCCTCTCTCTCTCTCTCCCCCACACTCTCTGTCGCCTTCTCTCTCTGTCCCCCTCTCTTTCTCGGTCTCTCTCTGTCCCCCTCTCTCTGTCCCCCTCTCTCTCTGTCCCCCTCTGTCTGACCCCCTCTCACTCTGCCCGTCTCTCTCTGACCCCTCTCTCTGTCTGACCCCCCTCTCTGTCCCCCTCTCTCTCTTCCCCCCTCTCTGTCTCCCCTCTCTCTCTCTGCCCCCCTCTTTCTCTTCCCCCTCTCTCTCTCTGCCCCCTCTCTCTCTGCCCCCCCTCTCTGTCACTCCTCTCTCTGTCACCCCTCTCTCTGTTCCCACCTCGGTCTGTGCTCCACTCTCTCTGTGCCCCCCTCTCTCTGTGCCCTCTCTCTGTCCCCTCTATCTCTGTCCCTCCTCCCTCTGACCACCCCCAAATTCTTTCCCCTCTCTCTCTGTCCCCCTCTCTCTCTTCCCCCTCTCTCTCTCCCCTCTCTCTCTCTGCCCCCCTCTTTCACTTCCCCCTCTCTCTCTCTTTGCCCCCTCTCTCTCTGCCCCCCTCTCTCTGTCACTCCTCTACCTGTCACCCCTCTCTCTGTTCCCACCTCGGTCTGTGCCCCTCTCTCTCTGTGCCCCCCTCTCTATGTGCCCCTCTCTCTCTGTCCCCTCTATCTCTGTCCCTCCTCCCTCTGACCACCCCCAATCTCTTTCCCATCTCTCTCTGTCCCCCTCTCTCTCTGTCCCCCTCTCTCTGTCCCCCTTTCTCTCCCACACGCCTCTCTCTCTGTCCCCCTCTCTCTCTGCCCCCCTCTCTCTCAGTTCCCCACTCTCTCTGTTCCCTCCCTCTGTCACCCTCGCTCTCTCTCTCTCCCACTCTCTCTGTCCCCTTCTCTCTCTGTCCCCCTCTCTTTATCGGTCTATCTCTGTCCCCCTCTCTCTGTCCCCCGCTCTATATGCCCCCCTCTCTCGCTCCCCCTCTCTCTGTCCCCCTCTCTCTCTGTTCCCTCTCTCTGTCAACCTCTCTCTCTCTCTCCCCCACACTCTCTGTCGCCTTCTCTCTCTGTCCCCCTCTCTTTCTCGGTCTCTCTCTGTCCCCCTCTCTCTGTCCCCCTCTGTCTCTGTCCCCTCTCTGTCGCCCTCTCTCTGACTCCCTCTCCCTCTGCCCCCCTCTTTCTCTGTCCCCCACTCTCTCTGTCCCCCACTCTCTCTGACCCCTCTCTCTCTGTCCCCCTCTCTCTCTGTCCCCCTCTCTCTCTGTCCCCCCCTCTCGCTGTCCCGTTCTCTCTCTGTCATCCGCTCTCTGTCGCCCTCTCTCTCTGCCCCCCTCTGTTTCTGTCCCACTCACTCCCTGCCCCCTCTCTCTCCGCCGTCTCTCTGTCCCCCTCTCTCTCTGTACCCTTCTCTCTCTGTCCCCCTCTCTCTTACGCCCCTCTCTATTCCCCCTCCCTCTAACACCCTCTATCTCCACCACTCCCTGTCCCTCTCACTCTGTCCCCCTCTCTCTGTCCCCGTCTCTCTGTCACCCCTCTCTCTGTCCCCCTCTCGCCAACGCACTCTGTCTCCCCCACTCTCTGTGCCCCCCTCTCTCTCTGACCCCCCATCTCTCTGTCCCCCTCTCTCACGCCCCCCTCTCTCTGTCCTCTCTCTCTCTGCCCCCTCTCTCTCTTGCCCCCTCTCTCTATGCCGCCCTCTCTCTCTGCCCCCACTTCTCTGTCCTCTCTCTCTCTATGTCCGTCCCCCCCCTCGGTCCCTACCTCTCTCTGTCCCCCTGTCTCTCTGTCCCTCTATCTCTGTCCCACCCTCTCTCTGCCCCCCTCTCTCTCTGCCCCCCTCCTTTCCTCACCTCTCTCTGCCCCCTCACTCTGTCCACCAGGTCGCCCATCTCTGTGTCCCACTTTTCGCTGTTCCCCCCTCTCTCGGTTCCCCTCTCTCTCTGTCTCCGTCTCTGTCCCCCTCTCTCTCCCCCCACTCTCTGACCCCTCTCTCTCTGTCCCCCTCTCTCTCTGTCCCTCCTCTAACTGTGCCCCTTCTCTCTGTCCCCTCTATCTATGACCCCCCTCTCTCTGCCCCCCCCCTCTCTTTCCCCCCCTCTCTCTGTCCTCTCTCTCTCTGTCCCCCTCTCTCTGTCACCCTTTCTCTCCCACCCGCCTCTCTCTCTGTTCCCCTCTCTCAGCCCCCCTCTCTCTCTGCCCCCCTCTCTCCCCTCTCTCTCTGTCCCCCACTCTCTCTGTTCCCTCTCTCTGTCACCCTCTCTCTCTCTATCCCCGACTCTCTCTGTCCCCTTCTCTGTCTGTCCCCCTCTCTCTCCCCCTCTCTCTCTGTCACCCTCTCTCTGTCCCCCTCTCTCTATGCCCCCCTCTCTCGCTCCCCCTCTCTCTGTCCCCCTCTCTCTCTGTCCCACTCTCTCTCAGTCCCCCCTCTCTCGCCCTCTCTCTGAACCCCTCTCCCTCTGCCCCCCCTTCTCTGTTCCCCACTCTCTCTGTCCCCCACTCTCTCTGACCGCTCTCTCTCTGTCCCCCTCTTTCTCTATCCATCCCTCTCGCTCTCCCGCTCTCTCTCAGTCGCCCTCTCTCTCTGTCCCCCTCTGTTTCTGTCTCCCTCACTCTCTGCCCCGTCTCTCTCTCTCCCCCTCTCTCTCTCTGTCCCCCCTCTCTCTGTACCCCTCTCTCTCTGTCCCCCTCTCTCTGACGCCCCTCCCTATTCACCCTCCCTCTTACCCCCTCTATCTCCACCACTCTCTGTCCCCCTCTCTCTGTCCCGCTCTCTCTGTCTCTCCCCCTCTCTCTCTCTGTCCCCCCTCTCTCTGTACCCCTCTCTCTCTGTCCCCCTCTCTCTGACGTCCCCCCCTATTCACCCTCCCTCTTACCCCCTCTATCTCCACCACTCTCTGTCCCCCTCTCTCTGTCCCCCTCTCTCTGTCACTCCTCTCTCTGTCCCCCTCTCGCTAACGCACTCTATCTCCCCCACTCTCTGTCCCCCCTCTCTCTCGCCCTCTCTCTGTCCCCCTCTCTCTCTGTCCCTCTCTCTCTGTCCCCCTAACTCTCTGCCCCCTCTCTCTCTGTCACCCCTCTCTCTGTCCCCTCTCTCTCTGTCCTCCCCTCTCTCAGTTCCCCTTTCTCTCTGACACCCTCTCTCTGAAACCCCTCTCACTCTGCCCCTCTCTCCCTGCCCCCCTCTCTCTGACCCCCCATCTCTCTGTCCCCCTCTCTCACTGCCCCCTCTCTCTTGCCCCTATCTCTCTGCCCCCTTCTCTCTGCACCCCCTCTCTCTCTGTCCTCTCTCTCTCTCTCTCTGCCCCCCCCTCAGTCCCTGCCTCTCTCTGTCCCCGTGTCTCTCTGTCCCCCTTTCTCTGTCCCCCCTCTCTCTGCCTCCCTCTCTGTCTGCCCTCTCTCTCTGCCCCCCCTCTCTCTGCCCCCTCTTTCCCTGCTCCCTCTCTCTCTGCCCCACTTTCTCTCTGACCCCCTCTCTCTGTCTCCCCCGTCCCCCCTCTCTCTGTCCCCCTTCGCTCTGTTCCCCTCTCTCTCTGTCTCCGTCCCTATCCCTCTCTCTCCCCCCTCTCTCTGCCCTCTGTCTCTCTGCCCCCACTCTCTCTGTCCCTCACTCTCTATGTCCCCCACTCTCTCTGACCCATCTCTCTCTGTCCCCCTCTCTCTCTGTCCCCCCCTCTCTGTGCCCGTCTCTCTCTGTCCCCTCTATCTCTGCCCCCCTCTATCTGTCCCCCCCTCTCTTTCCCCCTCTCTCTCTGTCCTCCTCTCTCTCTCTCCCCCTCTCTCTGTCCCCCTTTCTCTCCCACCCGCCTCTCTCTCTGTTCCCCCATTTCTGTCCCCCTCTCTCTCTGCCCCCCCCTCTCTCCCCCCCCCCTCTCTGTCTCCCAGTCTCTCTCTGTTCCCTCTCTCTGTCACCGTCTCTATCTCTCTCCCCCACTCTCTCTCTCCCCTCCTCTCTTTCTCAGTCTGTCTCTGTCCCCCTCTCTCTGTCCCCCTCTCTCTATGCCCCCCTTTCTCGCTCCCTGTCTCTCTTTCCCCCTCTCTCTGTCACCCTCTCTCTCTGTCCCCCTCTCTCTGTCCCCCTCTCTCTGTCCCCCCTCTCTCTGTCCCCCCGTCCCCCCTCTCTCTGTCCCCCTTCTCTATGTTCCTCTCTCTCTCTGTCTCCGCCTCTGTACCCCTCTCTCTCCCCCTCTCTCTGCCCCCTCTATCTCTGCCCCCCACTCTCTCTGTCCCCCACTCTCTCTGTCCCCCACTCTCTCTGACCCATCTCTCTCTGTCCCCCTCACTCTCTGTCCCCCCTCTCTGTGCCCCTCTCTCTCTGTCCCCCCCTCTCTCGCCCTCTCTCTGACCCCCTCTCCCTCTGCCCCCCTCTTTCTCTGTCCCCCACTCTCTCTGTCCTCCACTCTCTCTGACCCCTCTCTCTCTGTCCCCCCCTCTCTCTGTCCCCCCACCTTGCATCCCGCTCTCTCTCTGTCATCCGCTCTCTGTCGCCCTCTCTCTCTGTCCCCCTCTTTTTCTGTCCCCCTCACTCTCTGCCCCCCCTCTCTCTCCCCCCTCTCTCTGTCCCCCTCTCTCTTTGTACCCCTCTCTCTCTGTCCCCTTCTCTCTGACACCGCTCTCTATTCCCCCTCCATTTAACCCCTCTATCTACACCACTCTCTGCCCCCCTCTCTCTGTCCCCCTCTCTCTGTTACCCCTCTCTCTGTCCCCGCTCTCGCTAACGCACTCCAACTCCCCCACTCTCTGTCCCCTCTCTCTCTATGACCCTCTCTCTGTCCCCCTCTCTCTGACGCCCTCTATCTTCCCCACTATCTGTCCTCCTCTGTCTGTCCCTCTCCCTCTGACCACCCTCTATCTCCCCCTCTCTCTGCCCACTCTCTCTGTCCTCCCTCTCTCTGTCCCCCCCCTCTCTCTCTGTCCCCCCTCTCTCTGTTGCCCTCTCTCTGACCCCTCTATCTCTGCCCCTCTCTCTCTGTCTCCGTATCTCTCTGTCCCCGTCTCTCTCTCTGTCCCCCTCTCTCTCTGTCCCCCCTCTCTCTCGCCCTCTATCTGTCCCCCTCTCTCTGTCCCTCTCTCTCTGCCGCACTCTCTCTGCCCCCTCTCTCTCTGCCCCCCGTCTCTGTCTGCCCCCTCTCTCTCTGTCCCCCTGTCACTCTGCCCCCCTCTCTCTCTGCCCCCTGTCTCCCTGTCCTCTCTCTCTCTGTCCCCCTCTCTCTGAACCCCGTCTCTGTGTCCCCCTCTATCTGTCCCTTCTCTCTCGCTGCCCCCCTTCTCTGTCCCCTCTCTCTCTGCCCCCTCTCTCTCTTGCCCCCTCTCTCTCTGCCCCCTCTCTCTGATCCCCTCTCTCTCTGTCCTCTCTCTCTCTCTTCCCCCCCCTCTGTCCCTGCCTCTCTCTGTACCCCTGTCTCTCTGTCCCCCTCTCTCTGCCCCCCCTCTCTCTGCCCCCTCTAACTCTGCCCCCTCTCTCTGCCCCCTCTCTCTGCTCCACTCTCTCTCTGTCCCCCTTCTCTCCGTTCCCCTCTCTCTCTGTTCCCCTCTCTCTGTCTCCGTCTCTGTCCCCATCTCTCTGCCCCTCTCTCTCTGCCCCCTCTCTCTCTGCCCCTTCTCTCTCTGCCCCCCTCTCTGTGTCCCCTCTCACTCTGCCTCTCTCTCTCTGAACCCCTCTCTCTCTGTCCCCTCTCTCTCTGCCCCCTCTCTCTCTGCCCCCTCTCTCTCTGACCCCCCTCTCTTCATGTAATCCCCTATTTTTCTCTCTCTCCCTCCCTCTCCTTATCTCTCCCTTCCCTCTCTCTCTGTCTCTCCCTGCTCCTTCGCACTCTCTCCATCTTCTCTCACTCTCAATCCCCCTACCTTGGTCTCTCTCTCTCCCCACCTTCCTCCGTTTCTCTCTGACTGAATCTCTATCCCTCCTGTCCCGCCCTTCCTCTCTCTCTGACACACTCTGTCTCCCTGGTCCTTCCCTCTTCCTCTAACCCAGAGACTGGGTTTGGTTTTCAAGATGCATGTGGGGGGAGGGGGTGGGTGCGGGTGAGATGATCGAGAGATGTGGGAAGTGGGATGTGGGGAAAATGGGGTTGAGATGGAATTGCGGGAGGGAGACAGAGACGGCAGGAGAGAGAGAGTGAGGGGGAGGGGGAGAGAGAAGAATGGAGGCAGGTGGAGAAACTCATGTTGGGGGTGTGAGAGAGAGGGGGAGAGTGAGGCAGAAAGAATAGTGGAGGCAGGTGGAGAAATCGGGGTTGGGGGGGTGTCTGAGAGGGGACCAGAGAGTGTGAAAGGGAGAGGTGGTGAGAAAGAGATAGTGTGCAGAAAGAGAGAGAGAGGGAGAGAATTGAGGAGGAAAGGTGGGGGAGAGTTAATGGGGAGGCCAGGTTGGAGTTGGGGGGGGGGGCTCAGAGGGAGTTAAACCCATCTCCTGAGCTCAGGGCGCGGTTCCCTCCCCTTCCCTGAGGACCAGGACTTGGGGATGAGTCTGTCACTCTCCAGCTCAGTTTCTCCAACACAAAGACACACAACAACATCGGTCACTCTGCTGCTCGGCACGCTTTAATCAACATTTTTATTGTTTACAAATGGAAGTGATGGATACAGTCAGTGGGATGGTGCCTTTTCTCACTGGCCCCTGAGTTGTGAGAAACATTGAAATGTTTCCCTGTAACCCCCCTGGGGGATAAGGATGGACAAACCAGCGCTACCCTCAGTCTGTTACCATAGCGACAGGCTGCTCCATCGCTGAAACACTGAACTGAAATGAGAAAATCCCGGATGGATTGATTAATGAGGGAATTTGATGGATGGATGGATTTGGGTGAAGGGATATTTCAGCACATTCTTCAGCTGCTGCCTGAACTTAGTCTGGGTCACGGCATAAATCGCGGTGTTTGTGCAGCAACTGAGGAGCTGCAGCATGAAGCCCAATTCCTGCACAAAGTAATCGAGATACACAGACTTATACCCAATACCAAACATCCGGTGCCATATAGAATACAGCATTAGCGTTGACCATAACAGGATGAAATTGGCCGAGATCACAAACAGTAAAATGATGGATTTTTTTCGGTTTCTCATTTCTGTGTCAGACTGAGCGTCCCCATTGGTGTGAGCGCGGAGTCTCCTGCGGGCTCTGCTGGTCACGAAAATGTGTCTGACGGTGAGAACATTGAGCAGCAGAATCAGGAGAAATGGGACACACGGGGTTAGAATGTGGTGGAGGAACTCGATTGTGGCCCATACACTGGAGGATAGAACAGCGATTGTTCCCTTACAAAACCAGGGGACGTTCCCCAGCAAATACCAAGCCGTGAACATAAAATACCAGAAAATGTTCTTTAAACAGCTCAGCACAGTCACTGCTCCCAGAACCACAGCCGCCGTTTTCTCACTGCAATATTTACTTTTCAGCTTCTGGCAACAAATGGCCACAAACCGATCAAAGGTAAAAGTGACGGTGAACCAGACAGAGCAGTCAGTGGCTGCATAAAGCAGGACGGCGTGGATATTACACACGGGGACGGAGAACCTCAGGAAATAAAACTGTTCCTTATAAACAATGGGAATGTGTCTCAGGATCAGGTCGAGGATAATGACCAGGAGATCTGCCGCTGCCATGGCCCCCAGGTAACGTCTGACACATGGAGACAATCCACAATCTTTATAAAGCAGGACGTAGATGGTCACTACGTTAACTGTGTGGAAGGAAAACAAACCCATTATCCATCAGCCTGGAGGGAAAGGGACCCGTTTGATCGGGGACCCAGTGAGATTTTCAACTGTGCCCCTGTATTCAGGGATTTATTAAAATAATTGGAGCTGGAATAACAGATGGGAAGGTCGGAATTACTGGCAAAAATGTGACATAAACCACAAGAAACCCTCCCTCCCCAAACACACAGAGACACATCCATAAGGACAGATGGTTTCTAGAACATTCCGACACACTCAATCACACGAGAGCAGACACCGGTCACTCCTTCCCAGTTCCTAATAGGGAGGGTGGGAACGTTGCTGTCCTGAAGGATTCTCTCCCAGTTTCCTGAAGACAAACGGAGTTTGGGAATTCCTGTATTTTGGTCTAAATTGTAATCGATCCTGTGTCAGGAAAAAATGTAAACGCAGTGAAAACGTATTCCCCCATTTAACTGCCTGAGGGGCTTTCGGAACAGTGTCTCCTTCTCCCTGGAATGGGATCTCTTCCCTCGGGATCTTATCGTTTGTTCAATTCACTCACGTCCGGCCGTTCACAAACAATGTCAGGGACAGAATGTTCCGGGGAATGTCAGTTATAGAATGTCAGGGACAGAACGTTCCGGGGAATGTCAGTTATAGAATGTCAGGGACACAACATTCCGGGTAACCCCTTGACCTGTTCATCACCTTTCACCCCTATCCACCCCACCAACATGATGTACTGTACCTGGACACACTGTAACATTAATGGGGTGAGAGACGGAGGATCCAATCATAGGAATGGGAACTAAAGACATTGCCAGATCAGCTGAAATGGGTAGATATACCACAGTCTCAATCCACCTCACAGAACCAGCCCAGACACCATACACCCAGAGGGAGATATCTGTTCACTGTGGAACACTGTACAGACCAGGCCAGTGTCCTGCTCAGTCCAACCCAGCAATCTGTCCAGATTCATCCATTACTCTGGTCAATACAATCCAGCAATCTCTCCAGAGTGGAACAATGCACAGACCACAGCAGTGCATTGATCTATAAACCCGGACTAGATATCTGTCCAGCACCGGGAGTTGTGCAGACCACAGCAGTGCATTAATATATAAACCCGGACTAGATATCTGTCCAGCACCGAGAACTGTGCAGACCACAGCAGTGCAGTATCGAAAAACCTCAACCAGAATGACGGACCAGCACAGTTAACTGTGCAGTGATCACCCGTGAATTAATTTGCAAACCTGGAGCAGTTACCCTCGAAGTGAGAAGGACTGTGTACCCCACCCTACTGCATTGATCTGTAAACCAGGAGCAGTTACCCTCCCAGAATGTAGAGCTGTGTACCCCACCCCAGTGCATTGATCTGTAACACTGTGTTAGATCCCTGCCCAGTGTGGGGAAACTTGCAGCCCGGGCTGGAAGTGACAGGATGTGCAGCTCCCATCCATTTACAGCTCCATATCTATATTGTGCCATGACGAGGGGGTGCTGTGGGTGTGAACATCACTGCCACAGAGAGATGGCGGGGGAATCAGTTTAAATATCACCACATGGGAGGGGTTTGGGGTATAGACAGAGAGGGGGAGACTGCGAGACAGTGTCATGGAAGGATGTATTCCCAGGTTTCAGAATGCTGAAATGTAGACACTTCGATAACATCCTGTAACAAGAGCCTGTCTTCCCAGGAAAGATGGGAAAAAAGGATATTGGTGTGAGTTCAGATGATGGAGAGTTTTGGATGAACATTTGTTCTCCCGCTTTGTAAATGGTGTCCTTCATGGCTGGAGGTACACACCATCACCCAGCTGCCCCTGGATATTCCGTGATCCCTGACACTTACGTCATCTTTCAAAGCCCAATGGGCACATGATTAATCTTTCTCAGTTTGGAGCTGCCCTGCACAGTTTAACCCGAGCATGGCTGATAAGGGACAATTACACCACGGTTTGTCAACAGGGGTACGGAGGTCCTGCTGGATGGCCTAGTACAGAGGGGGACCATTCTCTTCCTAGAGGAGACCAAACCACCAGACCCATCGCGCATGGTCTGAGCTCACCAACCAGCTCAGTGCAGTATCTGGGGTCTGAAGAAATGTCCAGCAAAACAGGACAAGCATCAATAACCTTCCCCACTCTGTAGGGATATACGTCACCGTATTCTCTCTGCTCCCTCACACTCACTGTATATCTGTTATAGCACCGACCTCCGAACAAGACTCATGGTCCACCACTCTCACTGTCGCATGCTGCACCTTCTCTCTCTGTCTCTGTCTCTGTCTCTGTCTCTCCCTCTCTCTCCCCGCCCTTTCCCTCCACTTCAACCCCACACTAATAACACTGCATGGATACAACACTGTGGACTGACTCCCTCCGGACACCTCACCATGACCCCCTCCCCACCTACACTAACACTAACAGTAGGACCACACCCACTCCCTCCCTCTCTTCCTCCCATTCCAGGAGAAACAGCCTGGAATAGGACAGAAAGGGCCTATCCGGGTTGTGGAGTGCCCAATATCCATTCCCTCACCCCCCACCCCCGCCATGTGGAGAGGACCCTGGTACAAGCCGGAGAGGACCCGGACACCTCATGTGGAGATTCTGAAACATCCACGTCCCACCGACCGAGTAAGGAGCAATGTTCAGTGAAGGGCAATTCTCACATTAAACCCACTGGCAGCTCCGGTTCCCCCCGGCACAACTTAGAAGCCATGGCCCTGATGCCATCTCCCTTTTGTGTCGAGCTGGTACAAGTGGAATCTCCACGGTCTCGGTGTGTAGGAGGGTGAGCTCACAACATATCGTCACAACCACCTCCCAGGAAGGGAGCACGGAGACTCCCTCCTACCCCTCCCCCTGTAAACAGCTCAGATACTGAAACTAATCTGTAATAGTTACTGCTCTCCCCACTTGTCCTGACATCTTCAACAATCTGTGCTCATATACACCCAGAGCCCTCTGCTCCTGTAGCCCCATTATAATGGCACAGCCTGTTTTAAACTGTCTTTCTTACCAAAGTGTATCACCTCACCCTGCTCTGCCGTGATCCCCATCTGCCATAAACCTGAACACTACACCAACGTGTGATTGTCCTGTTAGAGGTCCACATTCTCCTCCATAGACTTCAGAGTTCTTCCAGGTTCGGTGCCATCTACAAACATTGAGATTGTTATAGAGTCACAGTCCCCATGAAACAACTGAAATCCTGCCCCATACGTACGAGTGTGAGCAAGTGAAATACTGATATTTTCCTATGGACAGGGTCGAATAATGACATGCTGGCAATGGAGAAACAAAAGTCCTGACACACACCAGACGCAGTAAATGAAATATTGACAAACCACAGAGCAAAAGAAATCGGATAGGTGCCACTCATCGATATTCATCAGGGTATAATGTGATGAAGTTGAAAGTGTGTACTGTACCTTTAAGAGAGAGGGAATGCTCAACTGAACTGAGACCTTACAAGCACCTGTGATTCGTGAGGATGGCAGACACAGAAACAGTATATTGCTATAGAGCTGGAGTCGGGTAAAAAGCAGTTAAGGGAAAGAGGGTCTCAGAATTGTGAATAGTTGATGTAAAATGTTCACTTTCAGAGTGAAAAAAAAATAAATTGATGTTTTTATTTAAACAGTGGAATTTGGGAGTTCTCTGTCCCTCATGGTTTAATAGTTTACGAGGCGCATTGAGCATTTCTTTATGTTTCATTTAAATTACCAGATGAGCTTGACGCCGTGTCCTCACCATGCCCTGTGTGTATCTGTGTGTCTCTGTGTGGGGCAGGTCTGGCAGTCTCTGTGGTGCTTAAAGTGATGCAATGCCACCCTCTGCTGGCGTCCACACGCCACTGCACAGGCATTGGCAGAGGGTGAAAACCAACAGGGATTCATTCAGAGAGGGGGAGGGAGAGGGCAGCTGCTCACAGCACCATCCAAACTGATGTCTTATCCATGTACTGATCTAAATGTCCTTTAAACGTTGTAACTGTCCCTGCTTTCACCACTTCCTCTGGAAGTTCATTCCACACACAAGCCAGCTTCTGTCTAACATAATTACCTCTCATGACTTTCGTAAATCTTTTTTCCTCACACCTTAAAAATCCCTCAGTTTTGAATCCTCAACTCCAGAGAAAAGACACCAGCCCTTTAACTTCTCTGTAACCCTCATTATTTTATAAACCTCTGTAAAGTTACTGCTTAATTTCATATTCTTCAGTGAAAAATGTCCCAGCCGATCCAGCCTCTCCTTATCGCTCACTCCCTCCTTTCCCAGCAACATCCAGGTTAATCTCTTCTCAATCCTCTCCAACTTAATAATATCAACGTCAGTAATATCAAAGTGAATAGTCAAGGTATTTTCTAAGGGTACGGGGAGTCCAAAACTAGAGGACATAGGCTAAAGGTGAGAGGGGAAACATTTAAAAGTGACCTACGGGACAGCGTTTTCACGCAGAGGATGTGCCTATGGAATGAGCGGGCAGTGTTACTAGACTAGACACACCATTACAGAAGAGGTTTCACCAATGTCCTGTACAACCACAACATGACATTCCCACTCTGATATTCAAAGTTCTATCATATGAAGACATGTGTGTTAAACACCTTCTTAACCACACTATCTATCTGAGATGCAGATTTTAAAGAATTAAATCTGACGGCCTAGGTTTCTGTACTACAGCACTGCCAAAGGCTCTACTTTTAATTGTATAGGCCCTGCTCTTGTTTGATTTACCAAACCCAATACCTCGCATTATTCCAAACTAAACTCCACCCGCCACCCCTGAGCCCAGTGAGTGATATTACTGTCACCTCACCCTCCCCCTTCAATTTAAAAATGCCCATCCCTCTCCAGACGGCCTGCACACTCTGGCCATGAGTTTCACAAAGACCCTGAGCTTGGGTTGCCTTGTATGGTTAGGGGGAGGAGGGACAGATTGCAGACACAGTCAGTGGGGAGGAGAGGCTGGACAGTAATCAGTGGCCTGGTATCATTTCATGGTTTTAGGAAAAGGGGAGTCGCACGTGAGAGTTGGGTAAGAGTGATCGGTGTTTTGGGGTCAGAAATTAAGCTCTTCCTTTGTCTCTGGTGTTCAGTAATAAATATCTATTTGAGACCCTTCATTGGGCACAGTGTGTCTGCAGAATTTCTCTCCCTAATATTTTAGACTACAGATAATAGCAATTAAAGATTTTTATAGTTAATTTTGATGGCACAGCACGTACACTCAATATCCTACAGTTGAGACAAATATCTTGCGTTTGCATAACAATACAAGTGTTTTGTGTGGTTCAGTAATGGTAACCTGATTATAATAAATCCACACTGAGCTACAAGTGGGCACTAAAATATGACCCAAAATCTGGATATGGTAGTGTAGTGGGTAGTGTCCCTGTCTCTGAGCCAGAGCTCTGGATTTGATTCCAATTCCTGTACTTGTGTGGTAGTGTTCCTAGCTCTGGACTAGAAGGTCTGGATTCAAGTCCTGCCTGTTGCAGAGGTATGTCCCAGCATGTCAGGACAGTCTGATGAACAAACACACAGGAGATTAATGTTACAGCTTTATGGGTATTGCTGAGTAATGCTAGTCCCTACCTCCGTGCACAAAGGTCCAGGCGTAAAGCCCACAGAAGTGTCTCAGGATACATCTGAACAAACTGATTAAAATGGATTTAAAATTGTGACTTGATGGAGAAGGAAGAGGTATCAATATTGCATTTCAGACTTTAGGCCCAGAATGAGTGAAAGTACATCCATCCGTGTTGATTGGAGTCACATTTCGCAGCAGTAAAGGTTTATAAAATCAGAATGGTCATGGATAGGGTGAGTAGTCAGGGTTTTTTCCCCAGGTTAGGGGCGTCCAAAACTAGAGGGCATTGGTGGAAAGTGAGAAGGGGAAAGGTTTTGAGGAGGCCTAAAGGGCAACATTCCACACAGAGGGTGGTGTGCGTATGGAATGAGCTGCCAGAGGAAGTGGTGGAGGATGGTACAACTATACAGCATCTGGGTAGTGAGAGACCTGGCGAGCTTTTCCAGCAATTTCTATATTTCTTTAAAAAATGCATTCAATTTAACACAGGTATTCTGAATAAATTAAACATTTTTTATTTTTTAATGATGCAGGGACATATAAATATATCTTCAAATTGACTGAGACCATTTTCTGCGAAGGGTATGGCTCTGTGTATGACAGCAGCAATGATGCACCGACATGGAACAGGGAATGTGATGGAGACATAGTTTGGATAATGTACAAGGAGACCTCACATGGTCCAGTTTGGGAGAGGATGATATTACTGTGTGATTCAACTTAGAGAGGGAGAAACTGTAATCTGCCTGAGAAGGAATGGCCTATTGTACTCTCTCTCCTTCATTGTTCCTCATCACAGCAATGTGTGCGAACTAAAAAAAAACTTCTACAGTCATCGTTACCATTCTTATTTTTATGGAATCCCTGCAGTGTTGAAACAGGCCCTTCAGCCCAACAAGTCCATACTAACCCATTTCCCTATACTTACCCCTGACTAATTCACATAACCTAGAAATCCCTGAACACTACAGACAATTTAGCATGACCAATCCACCGAACCTACACAGTTTGTGTTAGGAAACTGGATCACCCATTAGAAGCTCACACAGATAAGGGGAGAATGTGCAAACTCCACACAGACAGTCACACAAGGCTGGAATCGACCCCACGTCCCTGGTGCTGTGAGGCAGCAGTGCTAACCACCGTGCTACCCTTTGGATGATGCCGAACCAGAATTCACTGGAATCTACTCACTGCCTAAAGCAAAGGGAGTTCAGCCAAATCCAAACTCTCCCAGGATGAAATCCCATTGCTAGCAGCTTGTGTGAGTACAATATCTTCAGAAGCAGAATAACGTTTTGGACAATCTCACAATTTTTCCTTTGTCATGAGTTCCAAGAATATTTGGACCAAGTTCTTTCAAGTTAAAATTGTGTGTGTCAGTGTGTGTGTGTGTCTATGTGTGTGTGTCAGTGTGTGTGTATGTGTGTGTGTCTGTGTGTGTCTGTGTGTATATGTGTGTGTGTGTGTCTGTGTGTGTGTGTGTGTGTGTGTGTGTGTGTGTGTGTCTGTGTGTGTGTGTGTGTCTGTGTGTGTGTGTGTGTGTGTCTGTGTGTGTGTGTGTGTGTGTGTGTGTGTGTGTGTGTGTGTGTGTGTGTGTGTGTGTGTGTGTCAGCATTTTTAGAAAGGGAAATATTGATTATATATTTGCAATACCCAAACAGTTTGCCATTCATCTTTCCATCATAGTTTGAGTAACATTGCTCTGGATCATAAACGTGTTGTTTTAGCAGATTAAAGAAACTAGCCTGACTTGTTGCTAAAACTGACCCTGACCCAGTCTGAGACCGATATCATCGGCCATATCACCGACCTGGTTACATTTAACATTTGTTGTGAGCAGTGGAGGAGTGGGACTAGAAAGGAAACAGTGACCCCAAAACGTCGGGGAACTATAGACGGGTGAGCCTGATGTCAGTGGTGGGTACGTTGTTGGAGGGGATTCTGAGGGATAGCATTTACATACATTTGGGATGGCAAGGGCTGATTGGGGTAGACAACGTGTCTTTCTGTATGAGAAATCATGTCTCATTAATTTAGTTGAGTTTTTTGAAGAGATGACAAAGAAGATTGATGAAGGCAGTTTGGTGGACATTGTCTGTATGGACTTCAGCAAGGTGTTCATTTAAAGAACAAAGACCAAAGAAAATTTACAGCCCAGGAACAGGCCCTTCGCCGTCCAGGCCTGAGCCGATCCAAATGTATTGTCTAAATCTGTCGGTCAATTCCTAAGTATCTGTATCCCTCTGCTCCCCACCTACTCATGCATCTGTCCAGACGCATCTTAAATGAATCGACCGTGCCTGCCTCTACCACCTCTGCTGGCAACGTGTTCCAAACGCCCACCACCCTCTGTGTGAAGTACTTACCGCGTGTATCCCCCTTAAACGTTCCACCTCTCACTTTGAAAGCACGACCTCTCGTTAATGAATCCTTCAACCTGGGAAAAAGCTGGTCTCTATCCACCCTGGATATATCCTTAATGATTTTGCAAACGTTAATCAGGTCCCCCCTCAATCTCCTTTTACCTAGTGAAAATAAACCTAACCGTCTCAGCCTGCTTTCATAGCTAGTATTTCATTCTGATTGGTAGACAGATTAGTAAATTTCAGTCACATAAGATACAGAGAAAGCTAGTCACAAATGGCGTGAAGGAAGGGGGATATTTTTCAGCCTGGAGGCTTGTGAGCAGCAGTGTGCTGCAAGAATCAGTACTGAGTTCACTGCATTTCATCATTTATGTAAAGCATTTAGATGAGAATATTGGGGCAACAGTTATTAAGTATACAGATGACATCTTAAAGGTGGTGTCGTAGATTATCCCAGAGTAAAACAAGACCGCATTTAGATCGGACAAAGAGGCAAGGGGTGACAGATGAAGTCTAATTTAGATAAATATGAAGCTTTGCATTTTGGGAAGGCAAATCAGGGCAGATATTATATACTTCATGGTCAGGTCCTGGGGCATGTTGTGAAACAAAGGGGCATAGGGCTGCAGGTTCATTGTTCCTTGAACGTGGAGTCACAGGTAGACAGTGTGGTGCAGAACACATTTGGCACATTTGCCTTAATCAGTCAGAGCATTGAGTATAGGAGTTGTGGTGGTACGTTGTATCTGTACAGGACGTTGGTGAGGCCGCTTTAAGAATACTGTGTACAACTCGGTTTTCTGCAGAAATGCCTGAAACGTATGTTCCAGGACTGGAGGTTTGAGCTAAAGGGAGAGGCTGGTTAGGTTGAGGTGTTTCCCCCTGGAGTGTCAGAGGCTGAAGGGTGACATTGTAGAGGTTTATATAACCATCAGGGACATGGATATTCTGAACAGCCACGTTCTGCTCCCAAGGATAGGGGAGTGCAGAACAAGAGGGCATAGGTCGAAGGTGAGAGGGCGAATGATTTAGAAGGGACCTGAAGATAAATGTTTCACACAGAGAGTGGTGTGTACAGAAAGTGCTGTCAGAGGAAGTGCTGAAGGCGGTTACAATCACACATTTAAAAAGTATCTGAAAGAAGAGGGATGTTGGCCAAATGCTGGCAAATGGGACTAGATCGGATTTGATATCAGATCGGAGAGAGCAGGTTGGACTAACGGATCTGCTTTCGTTCTGCATGACTCTCTGATTCTATAAGAGGGATGATGAAAAATGCTGTAAGGTCCTTTCAAGTCGTACTTCTCTTCTCTGGAAGTTTATCGTGACTCTATGTTTACGTTGATTGAAAGCTGCATTAGTTAAATATTTGACAAAGTAGTGAGTCACGGATAATGGGATACTGACAGGAAAGTGTGGCTGAGACCCCAACCTGATCAGCCAGAATCTTACTGCCTGGTGGAGAAGACTCAAAGTATCTCATGATCCACTCCTGCTCCTCAGTCCCATGTTCCTGTGTGCCATTCAGCCCCTCATACCTGCTAGACAGGAACAGTTGGAGGCCACTTGCTCCTATAACCTGGTGCACAGAACCAGAGGAGACCATTCAGTCCCTCAAGACTGTCACACCCGCTTTGAGGTGATTTGGGAAATGTAATTGGAAAATCCAGGCTGGGTATGAAAGAGCCCCCTCATCTCTCTTTAGAAAGCTTCCCCTATCTGCAGCTTGAGCTCCATTTGTTGATCATGTTGTAGACCCAGATTCACTGTGAAAACAGCCCACATACCTCACCCAGAGATGGCTCACAAAATCATCTAGTCTCCCTGACTGCAATATGCAATACCAGAACATTCATAAAAATAACACCCACGAACTTTCCAATAACAGAATGTGAGAACATCAGAAACAGGGGCATGTCGTTCACTCGCCAAACCTGCCTTGCCTTTCACGAAGATCATGGCTGAACTGCTTCTGGCCTCAAATCCTCTTTCATATCCAATTCTTCATCGCCCTCACCTCTCTGACAGGTCAATATCCATCTACCTCCTCTTCAAATACTTTCAGTCATCTCGCTCCCCGAACACTTTTGAGAAGAGAAATCCTGACATTCAATACCACCTGTTTGAAGAAAACACGTGCTGCTCCTATATCATGGTTTATTGATGTGAACAAAAGAGGTTGAGACAAGGTTCCCGGTAAAAATGACTGGCCTTGATATCAAGGCAATGGTTGACTTCTGTTGACATCAAGGAGCTGAACTTCATGGGAATCAGAGTAAACTCTCCAGTGTTTGGAGTCAAACATGGCACAAAGGAAGATGTTCATCATCTCAGTCCTGGGTCACCTCTGTGGGAGATCCTCAGGGTAGCTTCCTCTTCACAATAAGCTTCAGCTCTTCATCAATGTCTCCCCGCCCCCCCCCTCACCCGCCCCACCATAAGATCAGAAGTGGAGATGGTCACTGAAGATTCAACAATGTTCAGAACGTTTTGTCCCCCGTCAGCTCCTGAACTGCTCTGTGTCCATGTGCAGCAAGATCTAGGCTCCATTGAGGCTTTTGCTGTTAAAGTATCAGTAACAATCATGTAACAGCACTGCCTGACACTGCACATTGCCACAGTAAAAAAAGAGTTCATTCATCACCTAACGCTGGTTTCACAGGAATATGAGGAAGCCATTCAGCCCATTGACATTATTGGAGAAGAACAGGGATAGCCCATTCAGTGCCTCCAGCTTATTACTCAGGAAGAGAAGGAGTCTAGTGTGATGGACTACACCAGAGCCCCTCGAAAATATTTGACGGCAACATCCTAGACCTTTATGTTTTCTTATTTTAAAGGAAATGAAAAGTGTCTGCTCCAGATGCAATGTGACTGGTCAGACTACTCGGTGTGAAGCAAAATACCATCTATTTCAACATGAAAGAAGAAATAACACCACAGAAAGAGGAATTTAGAATAACGTAATTCTATTGGACAGCTTAACAGAATAATAGATCGAGGGACTATTACTAATGAACTGTTCCAATATAGGGAAATCCCATAAACACAGCCCTTGGCAAAAAGAAATATTCAGACACAGAATGTCACAAACATTTCTCCAATCCAGGAATTAAAAACAGTATCAAGAGAAAATTCAGAGAGAGTAGCAGCCAGGTGACATTCACTGAAGCTTCCAATTCTGTGGAGACACCAATAGTTTCTGATGTTACTGAGAAACCAAAACCCAGAGATCCTAATCTGTGACAGCTGGCCACACCCATTCAGGCTGAATTAAAATAAACCCAAGGCCTCCCTAGCTGTTACTCAAGTGGTCTTAACTAGCCAGCTTGGTAACGATCGTTCAATCTCTCTTAAAAGAAACCGGGACAAAATAACTTCTTAAAGCTGCAGCACCATCACACTTGTCAGTACATCGAGCTGTCAAATAGAAACCAAGGATAACCCAGTCAGGCCTTTGGCCCTGCCCAATTGGAAAAGGAAGAAGCCAGTCAGTCCCTTGAGTCACTTACACAGGAACAGCAGGAGGCCATTCCCACCTCAATGCACTTACACGGGGGCAGAATGAGGTAATTGATGCTGATTCCTGATGAATGTCTTATGCCCAATACGTCGATTCTCCTGCTTCAAGGATGCTGTCTGACCCGTTGTGCTTTTCCAGCAATCGACTCTCTACTCTGATCTCCAGCATCGGCACTCTTAAGTGTTTCCTGAATGATACTCTAACATGATGAACAAGTGGGGCAGAGGCTGCACAGAATGTTCCACGTTGTTCCTCGTGGCTCCGTTGCTCATGATACACATGTGGGACTTTAACGTGGTTTTCTCGTGGTGAGCAGGGAAGCCATATGTCTTGTGCGAAGTCTCAAGAAGGCATCTTTCATCTCTGAGAAGACAGACTGGTGTTCTCTATGTAGAGTGGAAGCTGATGGGAATGACTACCTGTTTCAGATGGAAGGTAATGTGGCTGCTGTTGGGGATTGTGAGCAACCTGATGATCAGTATAGGGTTCACACGCCGACTGCACAATAACGTGGGGAGAGTTAATTTAGGCAAATAAACTATTAGGAAGGTCACGTTAGGCTAATGTATCGATGCTCTAAGTTCAAATAATGCTGATCATGTTCATGTTGACCTGGTCTAGTGCATGTCCTGTGCAATGTAACCTGTATGCCTTACTCTGTCCAAGTCTATTTTCACCCTATGATCTGTCTGGCCATGCTTACTATGATCTTCCTCCACTGCTCATAAATAAAGTGTTTCCCTGTACTGAGGTACACGTGATAATAAATTAAATCAATCAATCCTGGGTAAAGTATGAAATTTCTCTCCCTGTCAATGTCTCTTTTGGAAATAAGTGATTGCTGCCACTCCTCGTGTTTCAGCATTACCATTTTTTCGTCTCTCAGCTCTACAGATTAAACACTCAGCTTATTCACTCTATCCCCATGTTACCATCACCCATGTCTGTGGTAAGGAGATCATTCCTTACAAAGGAGATCAAATCTGTAGAGAGTGCCCCAAATGCTCTCCCAGCATGGCTCTACAACAGCCGGAAGATGGCTTTACTTATGTACTCGGATCATCTTACAATGAAGCACAGCATACCATTGACTTCACCCATTACTTACAAAGGGTTTGATTCAGACCGGTTAGCATAAAATTTTGAGTGGGAGATCATGCTTGCCAAATTTCTTAGAGTCCTTTGGTGAAGTGACCAGGAAGGTTTATGAGGGCAGAGCGGTAAACGTAGTCTCTATGGATTTCAGTCAGGCCTTTGATAAGTTTCCACATGGCAGACTGCTCAGGAAGGTTCAATCACGTAGAATACTGGGGGAACTGGCCAATTGGATACACAGTTGGGTTGATGGTAGGAAGCTTGTTAGACTGGAGGTTGGGTCCATAGCTTTTTGTTATCTATGATTTGGATGAGATTATACAAGGCATGATTAGTAAGTTTGCAGATGACACTAAAATAAATGGCAGCATGATCAGTGAGGACGTTTATCAGAAATTGCAGCAGGACCTTAATCAGGTGGGGAAGTGGGCTGAGAAATGGCAAATGGAATTTAATATAGAAGTGTGAGGTGTTGCAGTTTGGAATCTCAAATCAAGGTTGGAGTTTCACAGTGAATGGGGGGCCTTAAGGGGTGTAGTGGGCAGAGAGACCTTGGAATTCAGGTGCACGGTTCCCTGAGAGTGGAGTCACAGGTAGGCAGGGCAGTGAAGAAGGCTTTTGACACACTGGCCTTCGTCAGGCAGGACATTGAGTATAGAAGTTGGGAATTCATGTTGCAGTTACACAGGAATTTGGTAAGGCCGCACTTGGAGGATTGCGTTCAGTTTTGTGAACTTGTGAAAGGGAGGATATAATGTAATTAGAAAGAGTGCAGAAGAAATTTACAAGGACATTGCCAGAATCCAATGGTCCGAGTTATAGGCAGAGGTTGGACAAGCTAGGACCTTTTCTTTAGAGTGTAGGACACTGAAGGAGTCCTTATAGAGCTGTATAAGATCATGAGGGATATGGATAGGGTGAATGCTCTCAGTCTTTTCCAAAGTTTAGAGAATCAAGGACGAGAGGGGATCAGTTTAAGGTTAAAGGGAAAGGAATAAAAGGGAACCTGAGGGACAATTTATTTACATAAATGGCTGGTACGTGTATGTGGCTGAGGGGGATGTATTAACAACGTTTCAAAAGCATTTGGATAAATATGTGGATAGGAAAGGCCTAGAAGGATATCGGACAACTGCAGGGAAATGGGGTTAGTGTGAATGGACATTTACAAGGTGGAGTCGAACCTCTTTGTTAATTAAAACCAAACACCCAGAAAAGCTCGCCTCACCTCGTAATCTGTTAACGTATGAGTGACACAGATCTCCTACATTCCACTATTTAAACAAAAATTAGCAAGTTAGTTTGTTAACTTTAATAGTGAACACTAAACAAAAAACTATTCGCAAATACAAGCCCCTCTTTTCTTACCTACTTACTATCTGACTCCAACTCTTAAAAAAATATGCTGTTCCAACAACCCACATATTAAACGTTACAATCTCAAGACCACACAGTCTCTATCTCCCCCGCTGTGTTCACTGTTTCAGCTGCTGATCTCCCTGGGTCATTTTTTTTTATTGCAAGTAGGTTTACATGAACATGTGTCTTTGATAGAGAGTGTTTGAGATGGTCAGTTAAAACTCCTGCTCTATAGCAGTTACTCTGCTGTTGGATGGCAGTGACTCTCCCTCTATTTTATAAATGCTGGATTTATTTACTTCCCATGATACAATATTTCTCATAATTTGATTGATTTCCAGGTGTACGAACAATAATATTCAAATTCCATTGGCTTCGGATATTCTGAGCATTATTTAAAGTCTTTGATTGCATTTGAATTGCTGTCAAAACAGCAACCAAAACTCATACTTCCATTTCCCAGCTAATTGTTACATTTGGAACAGTCTGACCTTTAGCTGGCATCTGTGGCTGTACTTTCGATTCAGCAAAACCTGTCCTATCTTAAAGTGAACAGACATTGATTAGCTTCCAGGCAGTAACACACTCCGGGCTATCTGTTATTCTGTGTACTAACCTCCTTGAACCCCTCGATTAGATTCCAGGCCGTAACTCACTCCGGGGTATCTGTTATTCTGCATATAAACCAGCCTGAACCCCTCAATTAGATTCCAGGCTGTAACACACCCCAGAATATCTGTTATTCTGTATATAAACCACCCTGAACCCCGCGATTAGATAGCAGGCTGTAAATCACTCCGGGGTGTCTGCTGTTCTGTATATAAACCACCCTGAACCCCACGATTAGATTCCAGGCTGTAACTCACTTTGGCCTATGTGTTATTCTGTATATAACCCACCCACCCTGAACACCTCTATTCGATTCCAGGCTGTAACTCACTGCTTGCTATCTGTTATTCTGTATATAACCCACCCTGAACCCCTCGATTCGATTCGAGGCTGTAACTCACTCCGGGCTATCAGTTATTCTATATATAAACCACCATGAACACATCGATTCGATTCCAGGCTGTAACTCACTCTGGGCTATCTGTTAATCTGTACGTAAACCACCCTGAACCCCGCGATTAGATTCCAGGCAGTAATTTCCTGTCAGGGTTGAATGGGAAGGCTGGTAGTTATTGGGAATGCTGGCTGACTAAAGAAATTGAGGGTTTGGTTCAGAAAAAGAAGGAAGCATATGTCAGGTATAGACAGGATAGATCGAGTGAATCCTTAGAAGAGTATAAAGGAAGTTGGAGTACACTGAAGAGGGAAATCAGGAAGACCAAACGCAGACATGAGATTGCTTTGGCAAATAGAATTAAGGAGAATCCAAAGTGCTTTTACAAATATATTAAGGACAAAGGGTAATTAGGGAGAGAATAGGGCCCCTCTAAGATCAGTAAGGCGGCCTTTGTGTGGAGCCACAGAAAATTTGGGAGATTTTAAATTAATATTTTGCATCAGTATTTACTGTGGAAAAGGATATGGAAGATATAGATTGCAGGGAAATCGATGGTGACATCTTGCAAAATGTTGCAGATATACAGAGGAGGAAGTGCTGGATGTCTTGAAATGGTTAAAGGTGGATAAATCCCCAGGACCTGATCAGGTGGACCCGAGAACTCTGCGGGAAGCTAGAGAAGTGATTGCTGGGCCTCTTGCTGAGATATTTGTATCATCAATAGTCACAGGTGAGATGCTGGAAGACTGGAAGTTGGCAAACGTGGTGCCACTGTTTAAGAAGGGCGGTAAAGACAAGCCAGGGAACTATAGACCGGTGAGCCTGACCTCGGCGGTGGGCAAGTTGTTGGAGGGAATCCTAAGGGACAGGATGTACGTGAAGTCGGAAAGGCAAGGACTGATTCGGGATAGTCAACATGGCTTTGTGCTTGGGAAATCATGTCTCACAAACTTGATTGAGTGTTTTGAAGAAGTAACAAAGAAGATTGATGAGGGCAGTGCAGTAGATGTGATCCATATGAATTTCAGTAAGGCGTTCTACAAGGTTCCCCATGGGAGACTGATTAGCAAGGTTAGATCTCATGGAATACAGGGAGAAGTAGCCATTTCGATACAGAACTGACTCAAAGGTAGAAGAAAGAGGGTGGTGGTGGAGGGTTGTTTTTCAGACTGGAGGCATGTGACCAGTGTAGTGCCACAAGGATCAGTTTTGGGCCCTCTACTTTTTGTCATATATTTAAATGATTTGGATGCGAGCATAAAAGGTACAGTTAGTAAGTTTGCAGATGACACCAAAATTGCAGGTGTAGTGGACAGCGAAGAGGGTTTCCTCAGATTACAACAGGATCTGGACCAGATGGGCCAATGGGCTGAGAAGTGACAGATGGAGTTTAATTCAGATAAATGTGAGGTACTGCATTTTGGGAAAGCAAATCTTAGTAGGACTTCTACATTTAATGGTAAGGTCCTAGGGTGTGTTGCTGCACAAAGAGACCTTGGAGCGCAGGTTCATAGTTCCTTGAGAGTGGAGTCGTGGGTAGATAGGATCGTGAAAAAGGCGTTTGGTATGCTTTCCTTTATTGGTCATAGTACCGAGTACAGGAGTTGGGAGGTCATGTTGTGGCTATACAGGACATTGGTTAGGTCACTCTTGGAATATTGCGTGCAATTCTGGTCTACTTCCTATCGGAAAGATGTTGTGAAACGTGAAAGGGTTCAGAAAAGATTTACAAGGATGTTGCCAGGGTTGGAGGATTTGAGCTACAGGGAGAGGCTGAACAGTCTGGGACTGTTTTCCCGGGAGTGTCGGACGCTGAGCGGTGATCGTATTGAGGTATACCCTGGGATAAGGGAGTCCAGAATTAGTGGGCATAGGTTTAGGTTGAGAGGGGAAAGATATGAAAGAGACCTAAGGGACAACGTTTTCACGCAGAAGGTGGTACGTGTATAGCGTGAGCTGCCAGAGGAAGTGGTGGAGGCTGGTACAATTGCAACTTTTAAGAGGAATTTAGGTGAGTATATGAATAGGAAGGGTTTGGAGGGATATGGGCTGGGTGCTGGCAGGTGGAACTAGATTGGGTTAGGATATCTGGTCGGCATTGACAGGTTGGACCGAAGGGTCTGTTTCCATGCTGTACATCTCGATGATTATGTAACTCTATAATTCACTCCGGGTTACCTGTTATTCTGCATATAAACCACACTGAAACCCTCGATTAGATTCCAGTCTGTAACACACTCTGGGGTATCTGTTATTGTACACAAAATCATCCCGAATCCCCTTGATAAAATTCCAATCTGTAACTGACTTCCAATTTTAAAGGACTCTGTACGTTAGCCACTTCAATCGTTTGATTAGATTCCAGTCTGTATCACACTCCTGGGTATCTGTTAGTTTGTATATTAATCATCCAATCCAAACCCTGTTAAAATTGCCCATAGTGTTCAGGGATGGGTAGGTGAGGTGCATTAATCAGGGGTATATGTGGGAAAATGGATCTGGATGGGTTATTCTTCTGTGGGTCATTGTGGTCTTGTTGGGCTGAAGGGCTTGTTTCCCCACAGTCAGGATTATATGAATCACCCGGAACCCTCTCGATTAGATTCCAACGTGTAACTCACTTCCATGTATATGTGACTGGCATGTTTCAAAAACACCCCAAAACCTTCAATTCTATTCCACTTCGATAAACACGAGGCGCTGCATTTTGGGAAAGCAAATTTGAGCAGGATTTATACACTTAATGGTCAGGTCCGAGGGCGAGTTGCTGAACAAAGAGACTTTCAACTGCAGGTTCGTAGCTCCGTGAGAGTAGAGTGGCAGTTGAATAAGATAATGAAGGCAGCGTTTGGTATGCTTTCCTTTATTAGTCAGTGTTTTGAGCATAGGCATTGAGAGGTCATGTTGTGGCTGGACTGGACATGGGTTAGGCCACTGTTGGAATATGGGGTGCAATTCTGGTCTCCTTCCTATCGGAAGGATGTTGTGAAACTTGGAAGGGTTCAGAAAAGATTTACAAGGAGGTTGCCAGGGTTAGAGGATTTGAGCTACAGGGAGAGGCTGAATAGGCTGGGGCTGTTTTCCCTGGAGTATCAGAAGCTGAGGGGTGACCTTATTGAGATTTATAAAATCATGACAGGCATGGATAGGATAACTAGTCAAAGCCTTTTCCTTGGGGTGGGGAGTCCAGAACTAGAGGGCATAGGTTTAGTTTGAGAGGTAATATGAAAGACACCGAAGGGGCAACTTGTTCACTCAGAGGGTGGTACATGAATGGAATGAACTGTGAGAGGAAGTGGTGGAAGCTGGTACAATTGCATCATTTAAAATGCAGCTCGATGGGTATATGAATGGGAAGATTTGGAGGGAGATGGGCCAAGTGTTTGAAAAAGGCTAGAGTCGGTTAGGATATCTGGTCGGCATAGACGGGTTGGACCAAAGGGTCTGTTTCCATGCTGTACATCTCTATGACTGTATGACTCCGCGATTTTGTGACTCACTACTCATTATCTGTTATTCTGTATGTAAACCACCTCAAAACTCTCGATTAGATTCCACTCTGTCTATCACTCCTGGGTATCGCTTATGCTGTATGTAAACCCTAAACCCCTCTATTAGATTCCAGTCTGGAACTCACTCCTGGGGATTTGTTATTGGATCTGTGAAGTGATCCTTGTTGGATGTTAAACCGAAGACAAGATAAACTAAATGGTCAAATGTTACATTGGGACCAGGAACACAGAAAGCTGCTGGTTCATTTCTGTCCTGTTACATATCTCAAAGTTTCAGATTGGGGCTGAATTTCTGTCACAATGGGGAAAGTCTCAAAAGCTGTTTACTGTCCTGCATGAATGCATCATCATAACATGAATTCTCTTGCAAGATCTGAAATGGAGACAGCTCCTGGAAGGTGTCTGTATCTCTGTGTGTGTGATTCTGTGTGTCAGTGATTCTGTGTACATGTTCAATGTTTTATATATTTTCACACTGTATTGTTTTTGCCAGTCTCTCTTGCTTTTCCTTATCTATAAACTCAATGTCATCGTTTTGCTGATATAAAATGGTGGCTGTGGACAAATCTAAAATGTCTGCCTGACTGATTTGTGTCAAGAATACTTTCAGCAAGGGAGAGGGGGGCAATGTGTCAAAAGCCATTTCCATTCATTGATGCGAGCAGAGATAGGAAATGGAGACAGCTCTTTGAAGGTGGTTAAAATGTAAATCCCAGAACCTGTTTACAGTGAATGCGGAGAGACAATGTAACATTCCAGTAAGGTCTGCCTTACTCTCCAAGCTCCTAATATACGAGAGAAACATAATATACAAAACCTGATAGAGCTCAGCCACTGAATTGTAGATTTGCAGAGTTGGATCAGAATTTTGCCTGGCTAGGCCTCATCCCAAATTGAAGGGTTTCTCAAATCCCACACTGACCTTCTGTGGGTTCAAATTGTGTGTTGTCTACAAATAAAAGAAAATAATGCACCTAAAATTGAATAAAGCTCTTTCTGGAACTTTGTGCATCTGTTGGTTTAAGTATCTTTCAACAGGATTGAAGATAAATGAGACAGTGAGAGATAGGTAGCACTGTAACCAGAATGGCAGAATAAAAGGTATATTAATAATTTCAGTGAAAGGGGAAAACAGAGGAGGATAGTCCTCAAACAAGGAAAGTTGGGAGTCAGTAAAGTTGTGTAGTTTGTGACTGCATTATGTTTATGTGAGTCAAGATGTGAAACCACTTGGCCAATAGTATACTTTGTGACTCACTCCCAGTTACAAGTTATTTCACATAAAAGGGTTAACATATCCCTCGATTAGATTCCAGGCTGTAACTCACTCCAGGGTATCTGTTATTCTGTACATAAACCATTTTAAATCCCCCGATTAGTTTCCAATCTGCAACACACTCCAGGCTATCTGTTATTCTGTAAATAAACCACCCTGAACCCCTCGATTAGGTTCCAACCTGTAACACATTCCAAGCTATCTGTAATTCTGTATATAAACCACCCTGAACCCTGCAATTAGATTCCAGGCTTTAACTTAATGCGGGCTACCTGTTATTCTGTATATAAACCACCCTGAAACACTCGATTAGATGCTAGGCTGTAACTCACTCCGGGGTATCTGTTATTCGTATATAAAGCACCCTGAACCCCTTGATTAGATTCCAGATTGTAACTCACTCCGGGGTATCTGGTATTCTGGATATTAACCACCTGAACCCCCCGATTAGATTCCAGGCTGGAACTCACTCCGGGTTATCTGTTATTCTGTATATTAACCACCCTGAACCCATTGCTTTGATTTCACTTCCTGACATGTTAAGCTCATATTCCCAACACAATCTAATCTCAATAATGATCAATGTATCACTGGTCCTCCTATCTGCTGGCACTACCATCATGTTAACTTTCTGATGTTTTCGCACATGATTACCTGTAGCAGTGAGTCGCAGGTAGACAGAGTGGTGCAGAACACATTTGGCATATTTGCCTTAATCAGTCAGAGCATTGAGTATAGGAGTTGTGGTGGTATGGTGCATCTGTACAGGATGTTGGTGAGGCCACTTTAAGAATACTGTGTACAACTCGGTTTTCTGCAGAAATGTCTTACACCTATGTTCCAGGACTGGAGGCTTGAGCTATAGGGAGAGCCTGATTACGTTGAGGTGTTTCCCCCTGGAGTGTCAGGGGTTGAGAGGCAGCATTATAGAGGTTTATAAAATCATCAGGGACATGGATATTCTGTACAGCCATGTTCCGCTCCAAAGGATATGGGAGTCCAGAACAAGAGAGCATAGGTTGAAGGGGAGAGGGCGAATGATTTAGAAGGGACTTGAAGGTAAATATTTCACACAGAGAGTGGTGTGTGTACAGAAAGTGCAGTCAGAGGAAGTGGTGAAGGCGGGTACAATCTCAGGAGGAATATTGGCCAAATGCTGGCAAATGGGACTAAATCAGATTTGATATCTGATCGGAGTGAACAGATTGGACTAATGGGTCTGTTTCCATTCTGCATGACTCTCTGAATCTATAAGAGGGATGACGAATAATTCTGAAAGGAATTTTCAAGTCGGAATTCTCTTCAGTGGAAGGTTATCGTGCCTCTATGTTCACATTGATTGAAAGCTGCGTAAGTTAAATATTTGACAAAGAAGTGCACAATGGGACGCAGACAGGAAAGTGGGGCTGAGACCACAACCTGATCAGCTACAAATTTAGTGCCTGGTGGAGAAGGCTCAAAGTATCTAATGACCGACTCCTGCTCCTCAGTCCCATGTTCCCGTGTTCCATTTAGCCCCTCAAACCTGCTAGACAGGAGCAGTTGGCGGTTACTTACTCCTATAACCTGTTGCACAGAAACACAGGAGACTATTCAGCCTCTCAGTACTGTCCCACACGGTTTGAAGTGAATTGGGAAATGCAATTGGAAAACCCAGCTGGATGCGAAAGAGGCCCCTTATCTCTCTTCACACAGCTTTCCTTCTCTGCAACTTGTGCTTCATTTGTTGGTCACATTGTACACCCACATTCAGTGTGAATACAGCCCCCATACCTCACTCAGGGATGGCTCACAAAATCCTCTGGTCTCCCTGTATGCAACATTCAATAAGAGAACATTCATGAAAATCACACCCACTAACTCTCCAATAACAGAATGGAAGAACATCAGAAACAGGGGCATGTTGTTCACCCCCCAAGCCTGCCTTGCCCTTCTTTAAAATCATGACTGATCTGCTCTTCGTCTCAAATCCTCTTTCATATCCAATTCTTCATAGCCGTCAACTCTCTGACAGGTTAATGTCCATCTAAATCCTCTTCAAATACATTCAGTCATCTAGCTTCCCGAACACCCTTGAGGAGAGAAATCCTGATATTCAATACCAGGATATTGAAGAAAACACTTGCTGCTCCTATATCATGGCCTATTGATGTGAACAAAAGAGGTTGTCACAAGCGTTCAGATAAAAATGCCTGGCCCCGATATCAAGGCAGTGGTTCCCTTCTGTTGACATCAAGGAGCTTAACAAACCTGGACTTAATGGGAATCAGAGTAACCTCTCCAGGGTTTGGGGTCAAACATGGCACAAAGGAAGATGGTCATCATCTCAGTCCTGGGTCACCTCTGTAAGAGATCCTCAGGGTAGCTTCCTCTTCACAAACGACTTCAGCTGCTTCATCAATGTCTCCCCAACCTCACTCTCCCCACCATAAGATCAGAAGTAGGGATGGTCGCTGAAAATTCCACAATGTTCAGAACATTTTATCCCCCGTCAGCTCCTGAACTGGTCTTTATCCGTGTGTAGCAGGATTCAGATTCTATTGAGACTCGTGCTGTTAAAGTGTCCGTAACATTCATGTAACAGCACTGGCGGGCACTGCACATTGCCACAGTAAAACAAGAGTTCATTCAACACCTCATGCTGGTTTCACAGGAAATTGAGGAAGTCATTCAGCCCATTGACACTATTGGAGAAGAACAGGGACAGCCCATTCAGTACCTCCAGCCTATTACTAAGGAAGAGAAGGAGTCGAGTGTGATGGGCCACACCAGAGTCCCTCGAAAATATTTGACGGCGGTAGCGTAGATTCTAATGTTTTCTTACTTTAAAGGAAATGTAAAGTGTCTGTTCCAGATGCAATGTGACTGGTCAAACTACTCGGTGTGAAGAAAAACACTATCTACTTAAACACGAAAGAGAAAATGAAACCAAAGAAAGAGGAATTTAGAATAACGAAATTTTTTTGGACAAGTTAACAGAATAATAGATCTAGGAACTATTACTAATGAACTGTTCCAATTTAGGAAAATCTCATAAACACAGCCCCTGGCAAAAAGAAATATTCAGACACAGTTTGTCGCAAATATTTCTCCAATCCAGGAATTAAAAACTGTATCAAGAGAAATTTCAGAGAGAGTAGCAGCCAGGAAGCATCCACCGAAGCATCCAACTCTATGGAGACACCAATAGTTTCTGATGTTACTGAGAAACCAAAACCCAGAGATCCTAATCTGTGACAGCTGGCCACACCCATTCAGGCTGCATTAAAATAAGCCTAAGGCCTCCCTCGCTGTTACTCAAGTGGTCTTAACTAGCCAGCTTGGTAACGATTGTTCAATCTCTCTCATAACAGAAGCCCGGACAAAATAACCTCTTAAAGCTGCAGCATTGTCATACTAGTCAGTACAATGAGCTGTCAAACAGGAACTAGGGGTAACCAGTCAGGCCCTTTGTCCTGTCCAATTGGACGAGGAAGAAGCCAGTCAGTCCCTTGAGTCACTTACACAGGAACAGCAGGAGGCCATTCCCACCTCAATGCACTTACACGGGGGCAGAATGAGGTAATTTTTGCAGATTCCTGATGAATGTCTTATGCCCGGAATTTCGATTCTCCTGGTCCTCGGATGCTGCCTGACCCGCTGTGCTTTTCCAGCAATTGATGCTCTACTCTGATCTCCAGCATCGGCAGTCTTAAGTGTCTCCTAAATGATGCTCTAACATGATGAACAAGTGTGGCAAAGGCTGCACAGACAGACTGCTCCACGTTGTTCCTCGTGGCTCCGTTGCTTATGATACACACGTGGGACTTTAACGTGGTTTTCTAGTGTAGATGAGGGAAGCCAATGTCTTGTGTGAAGTATCAAGAAGGCACCTTCCATCTCCGAGAATCCAGCCTCGTGTTCTCTGTGTAGGGTGGAAGCTGTGGGAATGGCTACCTGTTTCAGATGGAAGATATTGTGGCTGCTGTTGGGGAGTGTGAGCAACCTGATGTTCAGTATAGGGTTCACAAGCCGACTGCACAATAACATGGGGAGAGTTAATTTAGGCAAATAAACTATTAGGTAAGCTACGTTAGACTGATGAATGGACTCTCTAAGTTCAAATAATGCTAATCGTGTTCATGTTGATCGTGTCTAGTGCACGTCCTGTTCAGTGTAACCTGTGTGCCTTACTCTGTCCAAGTCTATTTCCACCCTATGATCTGTCTGGCCATGCTTACTATGATCTTCCTCCACTGCTCATAAACAAAGTGTTTCCCTGTACTGAGGTACACGTGACAATAAATCAAACCAATCAATCCTCGGTAAACTATGGAATTCCTCTCCCTGTCAATGTCTCTTTTGGAAATAAGTAATCGTTGCCAGTCCTCGAGTTTCAGCGTCATCATTTCTTCGTCTCTCACAGCTCTACAGATTAAACACTCAGCTTATTCACTCTATCCCCATGTTACCATCAGCCGTGTCTGTGGTAAGGAGATCATTCCTTACAAAGGAGATCAAATCTGTAGAGAGTCCCCCAAATGCTCTCTCAGCAAGGCTCTACAACAGCAGGAAGATGGCTTTACTTATGTACTCGAATCATCTTACAATGAAGCACAGCATACCATTGACTGCACCCATTACTTACACAGGGTTTGATTCGGAGCAGTCAGCATAGACTTCTGAATGGGAGATCATGCTTCCCAGATTTCTTAGAGTCCTTTGATGTAGTTACCAGGACGTTTGATGAGGGCAGAGTGATAGACGTAGTCTCTATGGATTTCAGTAAGGCCTTTGATTAGGTTCCACATGGCAGGCTGCTCTGGAAGGTTCCATCACGTGGAATGCGGGGGGGAGCTGGCCAATTGGATACACGGTTGGCTTGATGGTAGGAAGCAGAGGGTTGAGTGGAAGGATGTTTGTCAGACCGGAGGCTTGGTCCATTTCTGTCTGTTATCTATGATTTGGTTGAGAATGTACAAGGTATGATTAATAAGTTTGCAGATGACACGAAAGTAATTGGGAGCATGATCAGTGAGGATGTTTATCAGAAATTGCAGCAGGACCTTAATCAGGTGGAAAATGAGCCGAGAAATGGCAAATGGAATTTAATATAGAAGCGTGAGGCCTTGCATTTTGGAAACTCAAATCAACGTAGGAGGTTCATGTTCAATGGGAGGGTCTTAAGGGATGCAGTGGGCAGAGGGACCTTGGTGTTCAGGTGCACGGTTCTCTAAGAGTGGAGTCACAGGTAGACAGGGCAGTGAAGAAGGCTTTTGGCACATTGGCCTTCATCAGGCAGGATATTGAGTATAGAAGTTGGGACCTGATGTTGCAGTTACACAGGACTTCGGTAAGGCCGCACTTGGAGTATTGTATTCAGTTTTGTCACCTTGTTATAGGAAGGATGTTATTAAATTAGAAAGAGTGCCAGGACCCAATGGTCTGAGTTATAGGGAGTGGTTGGACAAGCTAGGACGTTTTCTTTAGCATGTAAGAGACTGAGGCAGTCCTTATAGAGCTGTATAAAATCACGAGGGGAACGGATAGGATTAATGCTCTCAGTCTTTTTCCAAGTGTAGAGATTCGAGGATTAGATGGGACCATTTTAAGGTTAAAGGGGAAGGAATAAAAGGGAACCTGAGGGGCCACTCCTTTACACAAAGGGCTGATACATGGATGAGCTGCCAGCAGATGTGGTTGAAGGTGGTACATTAACAATATTTCAAAAGCATTTGGATAAATATGTGGATAGGAAAGGACTGGAAGGATATGGGCCAACTGCAGGGAAATTGGGTTAGCGTGGATGGACATTTACAAGGTGGACTCGAACCCCTCTGTTAATTAAACCCAAACACCCAGAAAAGCTCGCCTCACCTTGTAATCTGTTAAAATATGAGCGACAGAGATCTCCTACATTCCACTATTTAAACAAAAATTAGCACATTAGTTCCTTAACTTTAATAGTGAACACTAAACAACAACTATTCGCAAATACAAGCCCCTCTTTTCTTAGCTACTTACTATCTGACTCCAACTCTGTAAAAATATGCTGTTCCAACAACTCACATATGAAACATTAAAATCTCAAGTCCATACAGTCTGTATCTTCCCCGCTGTGCTCACTCTTTCAGCTGTTGTTCTCACTGGGTCATTATTTTTATTGCAAGTAGGTTTACATGAACATGTGTCTTTGATAGAGCGTGTTTGAGATGGTCAGTTAGTACTCCTGCTCGACAGCAGTTGCTCTACTGTTGGATGGCAGCAGCTCTCCCTCCAGTGTTCAAAATGCTGGGTTTATATACTCGCCATGATATAATAATTCTCATAATTTGATTGCTGTCCAGGTGTCCAAACAATAATATTCAAATTCTGTTGGTTTCTGGTATCCTGAGCGTTATTTAAACTCTTTGGTTGCATTTGGATGGCTGTCAATACAGCAACCAAAACTCAGGTATCCATTTCTCAGCTAATGGTGACATGTGGAACAGTGTGACCTTTAGCTGGCATCTGTGGCTTTAATTTCTATTCAACAAAACCCGATCTATCTTAAAGTGCCCATACGTGTTTTTGGCTTCATAACATCTTCCTGCTTCAGAAAATAAAATGAACAAGCAGAATGAAAAGATGGCTACATGTCTTTTCCTCTAATTCTTCATCCCAATTATATGAAATACAAAAGTATTAATTTCAGTTATATCATTCATATTAATTCTGCACACCAATACAACACTGGAATAAGTCAAATCTTATCTGCACTGCTTTCCTTTAAATCCGCGCAAAACCCATCTGCTATCACATTGTAGGAGCCACAGCATGTACATTTTGTGAGTTTAAAGTCGGTAAGGTAAGACTCCAATTAAATAGTCTCATATTCTGGTCTTTAAATATTTCAAAAAATGCGAGAGATTTGTCGTTGTCCACAACCATCTCCGACAATTTGTTTGCCATATAAATATTAAAATATTGTCAGGTCAGTGTGAAACTTAATCATTCTTTTTCAATAATGGAGATTTTGTATTTTTTTTTCTGGTGGATATTGAGTTTTTTCAAAAAGTAGCCAATTAGCCATTCAATTCCATCATCCTCTTTCTGTATCAATACATCTCCGACCCCTATATCCCGAGCATCAAACACAATTTTCAAAGGGTTTCAAAATATTTGTTGTAGCTAAAACTGATGTGGTGATTAATCCTGCTTTAAAATTCTCAAATGCCTCCTGGCATTGTTCTGTCCACCACAATTCTGATTCCTTCTTTAATAAATCCATCAAACAAACTTCCGATAGAATCCACTCAGTTCCAAAAATCGAAGCACCTCTTTCTTCGAGGATGGTCGTGGAAATTCCTCAAAGCCCTTCGTCTTTGTGTTCCATGGAGTCAACCTTCCATGTCCAATGTAATGTCCCAAGAACGTCACCTCTGCCTTCGTGAATTCTGTTTTCTTTAAGGTTATTACCAAGTTTGCTTCTTGTAATCGTTCAACATGCTCTGTGAACTGTGAAATGTGAGCTTTCAATCACTTGCTAAAGATCACTACATCATACAGATAAACTGCACAATTTGTTCATATGGCCACAACTCTGTTTCTGAGTCTTAAATGTGTCTGGAGCATTATTCATCCATATGAAATACTCGATAAAGTTTTTTGTCATCTCTGGTATCTTTCCTGGGTAGTTTAACTGACTCCACATTTTTTTTTATTTGAGGGGGGCCACTAAAACTGTCTTTGAAGGGATTTCCTACCAAAGGTGGCAATACTAATATGTCATCCCCACGGGAAATATTCAAAGTTTCAGTGTTTTTATCTGCCACCTGTTTCACTCTATGCTGTGCTCTTCAGATACTGTTTAGCAAACTCACCTACTCCGTCTACTCGCTCCTTCACCTCATATACATAATCCAGGTGTGAGATTTCCGACTTCGGTCCTGGCAATTTATATTTAATTAATTTCAAAGGAGCTCTCACTTCAGGTACGAATATTAACTCAAACGAAGTAAAGTGAGTAGATGTATTTGGGACATCTCTAATGGCAAACAATTTAATGGGGCACCTTTATCCCAGTCATTTGTCCAACCCTGACAGTACGCTGTTAACATAGTCTTCAGCATCTGATGCTAACTTTCCAAGGCTCTCTGGGATTTAGAATGGGACGCATTTGATTTGAAGTGCTGTATGCCTAAGCTTTCCATGACTTCCTTAAACAGCTGAGCGGTAAAATGAGACCCTTGGCCTGACTGAATCTCTCTGGGCAGCCCACAGCGAGTCAAGAAAGCTCACAACTCCTCCACCTCCCTTTTTGCCTTAACACTCCAATAATGGAATTGCCTCTCGAAATCTGGTAGACACATCCAATATGGTCAGCAAATATTGGTTTCCACTTTTACTTTAGAAAGGGGAGCGACACAATTAATCATAACCCTCCTGCAATGTTCTTCGAATGCAGGAATTGGCAAGAAATGTGCAGGTTTTATTACTGCCTGTTTCTTACCTACCATTTGGTATGTATGTCACATACAACAAAAATTAACCACGTCCTTGTGCATTCCAGGCCACTAGAAATGCTTCTGTACCTTATCCTGAGTCTTCTGTACACCAAAGTGACTGCCTGCAGTTAGTTTATGAGCTACCCGTAACACTGTACGTTACTGCTAACACAACCTGGTGCACTTCGGCCCATTTTCCGTCTGCAGTAACCTATCGGGGTCTCCATTTTAATTTTATTATTCTATCTTTAAGTTAATAACGTTCAACCATATATTCTGATTCCTTTTCTGTGTGTGTGTGCATGTGTATGTGTGTGTGAATGTGTGTGTATATATCTGTTGTAAGTCCATTAGCCTTTCTGGACTAAACACCTCTCCCTGATCCTCTACCTGTTCAGGTTTTTCCTGCGCCGTTTCATCAAACAGGGTGTCAGTTCACCGAGCATCAATTCATTTTTCTTTTTCGTTCGTTTTTCCTTCCTGCTGTAACTTATGACAGTGGGATCTTGTTACTGCACAGTCTGGAAAAAATTCTGGGTAATTTTCTTTTAACTCACCAATTCCCTAGTCTTCCTTTGGCTTCTCCACCACAAGGGGTGCCTCTCCCACCTCGCCTCCTGCTAAGTCGTTCCCAAGAACAAACTGTATTCCTGGAACTGACACTCTGTTACTCACTGTCGCTGGTACTTCCCTAATCTTGATTTGGCACTGCATCCTGATGTTACACATGGTAATGCTTAATTTCTGTCCCCATTCCACAAATTGACACGCTCTTGATTAACATGACAGAAAGTGTGAAAAAATCTTTCATCTCTTACTATTAGAGGGTGAGAGAAAATGAGGGCTGCAGATGCTGGAGATAAGAGTTGAAAAGTGTGGGGCTGGAAAAGCACAGCACGTTGGCAGCATCAGAGGGGCAGGAGAGTTGCCGTTTCAGGCATAAATCCTTCATCAGGAAAGTGGGAGGTAAGGGAGGGGGAAGGAGGTTGAGAAATAAATGGGAAGGTGGGGGTAGAGCTGGGTGGAAGGGAGCTTGGAAGGCGATGGGTAGATGCAAGTAGAGTGTGATGGTGGTAGGTCGGAGAGGAGGGTGACACCTATCGGTGATAGGACAGTTGGAAGCCTCAAACTGTATAGCATCAACGTTGACTTCACCAAATTCCAAATCTCCCTTCCACCAACCTCTCCCAGATCCAACCGTTCAGTCGAGCACTGCCCTCTTGGACTGCCCTAACTAGATATCTTTCTTTCCAGCTATCGACTCCACCCTACCCTCCGATATATCATTATCACTCCCACTTCCATCTTTTTATTGCCTTCCCAGTGACCGTTCCACCAGCTCAGCTACTACCATCGTATTTATCTTTCAGTCCCCTTGTCTTCACACCATGTTCCTGACAATGGGTTTCTGCCTGATATTCGATTGTTCTGCTGTTCGGATGCTGCCTGCTCTGTTGTGGTTTTCCGACGCCTCACTTTTCAACTGAGAGACTGAGCAGATCCCATCTCTCACAAAATTATAACTTCTTGTCCTTCTCCCCCTGTTCATTCTGAGTAAACCTTATCTACAGAGGTGAATTCTTTAGAGAGATCAGGCACTGCCTCCATACCCAGCCCTTGCCTAGGCTGTGTAATTTCCTGCAGCTCCTCGGCTCCACTTGGGCTCTCCTTTCCCAGTTTCACTAATGCCACTGGGCTTAGCCTCTTCTACCACATCTTTCCCCAAAGTGTCTTCCTTTAACGCCCAGCACGGTGTGTCCCAGCTTACTGCAGTGAAAACAACATTTTCCCTGTGCCCTTCTTAAACTACCAGCACTGTAACTTTCTGTTTTCCACTCCCTTATAGTGAGAGCACCTGAGGCCTTTCACCACCTTTCAACCCCCTTGGGCTTCTTTCTTCACCTGTAGTAAACTATTGTGAGCTACTGTTCGCTTTGTAATGTGTGATTGTCCCTTCTCCTAATTTCTATCCCTCACAGGATAAAATTCCTGCCAGAAGCTAAATTTCATCACATGCCACAATGCATATTTACCTGTCATTTCTGCCGCGCTTCTCACTTCTTGAATTTTCTATTCATTCACATGAATTCTTACTATCTCTGGAAGTAAGTCTTTTAACTTCTCCAGCAGATTAATCTCCCTTCAAGCCTCACAGGTCTTATCCATTTTTAAGGCCAGCACCCACCTAACAAAATGACTGTGGTTAATTCTTTCAAACTCAAGATAAGTCTGACCTGGTTCCGTCTATATTTTTCTGAACTTCTGTCTATATGCTTCTAGCACCAATTCATAACCAATCAAAATAGCCAATTTAACATCTTGATAATCTCTTGATCCCTCATCTGACAACGCTTCACATACCTCACCAGCTGTGCCCACCAGCTTAGTCTGAACTAGCATTACCCACAAGTTCACTGGACACGTCATCTGCCTAGGCATTGTTTCAAATGAAACAAAAAAGGTTTTGACAATTTTCTCACCAAAATATTGCAAGTTACTAACCTGATTGTATACATCCCTACGTTCTCCCTTCATCTCCATCCTGTTAATTTAACTTTCTTGTCTAATTCCCAACTTCAGAATTTCAAATCCCCTCTCTCTTTCTTTTTCCTCTCTTTCTCTTTCGTCTCTCTCTGTTTCCGTCCCTTTATTTATCATCTAACTCCAGTTGCCACATTTGCAATTTAAGTTTTTTATAACTTTCCTGCAGTTGCCTATTTCTCTGATATATCAAAGTGCTTAACCAACTCCATTACAATTTCAGCTTTTCTTTTCTCCCTGGTTAAACCCAATTCCAACCTATTTGCTAATTCTAAAAATGTCCTCCTTCTGTATTTCCAAACTTCCTTGGAAAAATTGGGAACCTCTTTAGTAATGTTAAAAGCCATTTCCGTCACTTTTCATTTAACCAACCACAAGTAACAAAATTAAACGAATTTTCCCACTGGTTTTATTTGAAGATCAAAGTCACTAATTGCAATGAGTTGGAATTTGCTGGGACCTGTTGTATCTCAAATCTGTTCAAGTCGGTCCAAGTGCCACATGGCAAGGCCCCAAACTGTTATGACATCAATGTCGAACCCCTCTGTTAATTAAAACCACACACCGAGAAAATCTCGCCTCACATCATGATCTGTCAAAACATGAGCGACAGAGAACTCCTAAATTCCACTAGTAAACAAAAAAATAACAATTTATATGTAAGCAAGTTAGCTCACTGAGCTTGAAGGTATGTTTTCAGAAGTTTCATCACCATGACGAGGTGAATTCATCAGTGGGAGTATCTGCTGAAGCTGTGGTGGTATGTCCGGCTTCTCTATTTATTAGGTCTTGGATTCTTAAAGTTGGTGATGTCATTTCCGGTTATTTTAACAAGAGAATGTAGACAGGATCTAAATTGATGCGTCTATTGATGGACTTCTGGTTAGAATACCATTCCTCTAAGAAGGTCCTTGCGTGTCCTAGTATGTGTGTGTGCTTTGTCCCAGTCAAAGTGGTGCTCTTCTTTGTCTGTATGTATGGAACGTAGTTATAATGCGTCATGTCTTTTGGTGGCTAGTTGGTGTTCATGTCTCCTCGTAACACGACAACAGGACAGTTTCAATGGTCGAAAAGTGATTTTATATACACTGTTTAATCAATGTGTGTGTGCAGATAAGTCGCATTTTTCATATGTGCACAACACATTGTAAATGAATGACAGAGACACAGTTAATGAAAAATTATGCATATGATGTATAAAATTGATTAAACATTAACACATGATTTGATCCTCTCAACGTTCCCTCCTTTCCTGGGATTCCCAACTCTACTCTCTCATTCTTAACAGGATGTGTGCTCCGAATTCGTGATTCTGGTGTCCCAACTTATTTCAGTTAATCCCCTTTCTACCTGGACTTCAATGTGTTGGCCTGCTGGGTTCTTTCCAAAGCTAGTGTCAGTCACGTTATTGGAGATAAATATTCTGGCATCAGACTCAGCATTTGAACATATTACTCTGTTGTACATGCACTGTACAAAGGACCACAGCACACAGGCATTGTAAAAACATTGGGTTATGTTCATCTACTTCTTTCGATAATGTGGTTGCCTCATTTTCCACATCTCCATATCTATATCCTGTCTCTCGTTCTCCCTTTGTATCTAGTTAAGAAATCCACCAATTATTCTTCGTGTCTCATCTCCCAAAACCACTCCTTTCAGTTTATATCTAACACTCTCTTCAAGGTGTAATGTGGTTATAATTAAGCAATGTAACAACAAAGACAGGCGGGCGTAGCTGACCAGAATTAATTGGAAGGGGAGCTGAGCAGGAAAGACCACGGAGTAGCAATGGAAGGAGGTTCTGGGGATAATTCGGAAGATAATACCAGAAATGCAACTCCAAGAAGATGAAACATACTCATGGGAGAACAAGGCAGGCATGAGTGATAAGGCATCAAACCAAAAGAGAAAACATACAATGTGGTGAAGATGACTGGGAATCCAGAGAATTCATTAGCTCTGCAATTACATCACGCTGGCATCACTGACACTGCAGAGCTCTTAATCATGGTCAGGGAAAGTAACAGAGGAAACACATTCACTCTAAACACAGAAGATGGTATTTCTCAAGGAAAAAGATTCAGGTGAATTAAACATTTGAATTAAGTTCAGTTAAATGCTTTTGCGGAATGTGTCAGATTGGAAGCAAGACCCGGGGAGACAGACCCTCAGCAGAATGAGAGTTTGAAAATGGAAGTATTTCCACATCAGAAACCAGGTAAGGTCACTGAGTGCAGGACTGATGGTTGAATGGGTCTCAGTGAGAATTGGGGAACATACAGCAGAATTGCATTACAGATATTGCAGCTCGACACTGCGTATTCATGTAGTGCTGTAGATCACAGCAGCAGGAGAAGCAGAACAGCATTCCACTACAACCTGTAACTTTTTGCCAGGATGACACCTCAGTCTGTCATTGCCATCAACACCATCTATGGCTCAGTCACGAGTGTGGGTGAACATGTCAGAGTCAGAATCACACGAACGTTAACCTGATACTAACTCATTAAAGCTACCGGACTTGATCAACAGATCTGAACGAAGCACTGCAGCCCTGTCACATTCAGTCATAAATGATGATGGACGATTAAACAAATGACTGGAGGAGAGGGCTCCACAAACATTCCCATCCTAAATAATGGAACAGACCTGCACATCAGTTAAAAGAGAAGGATGTTTGATCTGCACCATCCTCTGCCAGAAGGGTTGTGTCGATGATACACCTCACCCTCATCATGATGCCCACAGAATCACAGATGCCAGTCTTCAACCAATTCGATTCGCTGCACGTGACATGAAGAAATAGGTGAACACAGTAGATACGACACAGACGATGGATCCTGACCCCATTCCTGCAATAGGACTGTGCTGCACAACAAGCCATGTCCCTGGGGAAGCTTTTTCATTCCAGCTTCAACTCTCACATCTCCCTGGCAATGTGGAAAATTACTCAGCTAAGTCCCGTCGCCTAAAACGGGAATAATTACAGTCTGACCATTTACCACCCCCTCAGTCCCAGTCAAATTGGTGGGAGTTCTTTTTGACAGAGCTGTCAAGCAGCACAGAAATAACCTGCTCAGTGTGGTTTCCGATGGGTCCCCGTGTGGAGATGGTGCTGTTGTGGAAATGTCACTGGATTACTAATCCAGACCAGGCTAATGATCTGGCAGCGGGTGGAAGTTAAAGACAATTATTAAAATATCGAGATCTCAAATCTGGGGTCAGTAACAGTGACCTCGAAACCAATATCGATTGTAAACAGTATTTCCTTCTCCAATGTAGTTTTAGGAAGTGAATCTCCCATGATTTCCTGGGCTGGCCGAAAACTGACTCCAAAGAACCTGACATGTGATAAACATTTCAATGGTCTCTGAACCCCAAGCAAGGGCACTCATTTGTATCAAACTCCGAGGTCTGAAAGAATGAAACAGGAGAGAAGACGCAGCCTCAACATCAGTGTCAGAAAAGGGAATGGGAACACAGTCCTGTCGACACTGCAGAAACCTCCTTCCTAACATCTGAGAGCTTGTGACAGCATTTACAGAGCTTTCCCACAGACTGCACAAAAAACACCGGGAAAGGAGTAGGTCATTCAACACATTGATCCTCCCCCATTCTAGTTCATGGAAAAAATCTCCTCAATGCACTTACCCCACACGATATACATATCCGTTAATGTGAGTAACATTGGGAAGCTATAAAATAGGTGGTCCATCGAGTTTGCTAACCAATTCAATGTAATGATGGTTGGCCCTTTATTTCCACACCGTACTCTTGCTCTCCCACCATCCCTTTCCTGTCTCTAAATCCTTATTTATAATCAGCGTCTCGGTTTCCAGATGCGAGCGAATTCCCCAGGTTCCCCAGTCAGTGAGAGCAGACATTTATTATCATCTCAATGTAGAGTGACTGCCTGTACCTAATACTGTGGCCCCTTGTTTTAGAAGTCGCAGCCAGAGGAATTATCATCCCTGCTTCCTATCTGTCTCACCATGTCAGAGTTTTATACATCTCACTGAGATCTCCACCCATTTTCCTAAAGCCCATGGAATACTGGCCCAGTCACCCCAAACTCTACTCCTACAACAAGCCCGTCATCCCAGAGATCAGTCTGGTCATCCTTCACTGCTCTCCATCAATGTCAGGTTTGTCCTTTATTAGGGAAGGAGACCAAAACTGCACACAATATTGCACAATGTTCAAGATGATGCCTCACCAAGGCCCTGTACAGCTGCAGTAAGACACCCTTTCTCCTGGACTCACATCCCCCTGAAGTGAAGGTCAACACACCATTTATCTTCCTGACTGCTTTCTGTTTCTGCAATATTCCTTTCAGCGACTGGTGTACAAGGAGTTGCAGATCCTTTTCAGTGTTGCAACTCCCCACTTGGTGAGTCTGTGCACACTGAGCAGCGTGCCAATGCCATGCCCAGTATTGACTTTTGGTTACAGAACACACTGCGCTGCAGGGGCCTCAGAGGTTTATGCAGAAGGAAACAACAAAAAGGAGCATAAGTCCCTTTGCAGATCAACATGTTTCAACCAATCCCTTTCAAATGGTAGGCTGTCAATTTATCGTTTCCACCAAAGGGCACACCGTCACCTCTATCCACATTGTTCTCTATCTGTCACGTATTTACCCATTCACTCCACTTGTCTAAGTCTTCTCGGTGCTTTTTTATAACCTCCTCACCCACCCACAATCCCACATCCGTTCCTGCTGTCAGCAGGTTTGGATATATTGTATCTGATTCCAGCAACCAAATGTTTGAAGAGCATTGTGAACAGCTGGGCCCCAAGCACTGATCCCTGTGACACTTCAGCAACCGTCCTCTGTTAATTTCTATTTAGTTATTTCGTGAATCTCGGAGTCACTGGCTGGGCCAGCATTTATTGCTTGACCCTAATTGCCCTTGAGAAGGTGGTGGTGAGCTGCCTTGTTGAACGCTGCAGTCCACCTGCTGTGGTTGACCTCCAATGCCATTAGGGAGGGAATCCCAGGATTCTGACCCAGTGACTGTGAAGGAGAGGTGACAAATTTCCAAGTCAGGATGGTGAATGGCTTGGAAGGAACCTGAAGATGATGATATTCCCATACATCTGTAGCCCTTGTCCTTCTATATAAACATGGTCATGAGTTGGGAAGATGGTCTCTGAGGATCTTTGGTGAATCATTTCATTGCAGCATGTAGATAGTATAACACTGCTGCTGCTGCTGAGCGTCGATGGTGGAGCATTGTGGATGAAGGGACAGTCAGACTGGTTGCTTTGTCCTGGATGGTGTAACGCTTCTTGAGTGTTATTGGGGATGCACTCATCCAGACAAATTGGGAGTCTCCTATTACACTTCTGACTTATGCATTGTAGATGATGGACAGCCTTTTGGAAGTCAGGATGTGAGTTATTCGCCGCAGTATTCCGAGCTTCTGACCTGCGCTTATAGTTACTGTGTTCATGTGGCGAGACCAGTGAGTTTTGGAGCAATGATTACCCACCAGGACTTTGATACTGGGGGATTCAGTGATAGTAACACCATTGAATGCCAAGGGGCAGGTTAGATTATATTTTATTGGTGATGGTCATGGTCTGGCATTCGTGTGGCCTGGAAATTACTTGCCACTTGTGAGCCTGGATACTGTCCAGATCTTGTCGCATTTGAACATGGACTGCTTCAGTATCTGAGGAGTCACAAATGTTGCAGAACATTGTGCAATCATTGGCGAACATCCCCACTTCTGACCTTAAAATGGAGGGAAGGTCATTGATGAAGCAGCCCTGAAGAAGTTTTCGGCCACTGCTCGAGGGATTCCTACAGATTTGGAGCTGAGTTGACTGACCTTCATCAACCATGACCACCTTCCTACGTGTCAGGTATGATTCTAACCAGCGGGGAGTTTTCCCCTGATACCCATTGAATCCAGTGTTGCTAAGGCCCTTTGACACCACACTTGGTTGAATGCAGCCTTGATTTAAAGGGCAATCGCTCTCACCCTACCTCTGGAAATCAGCTCTTTTGTCCATGTTTGAACCACGGTAATGAGGTCAGGAGCTGAGTGGCCCTGGTGGAGCCCAAACTGGGCGTCATTGACCAGGGTATTGCTGAGCAGGTGCTGCTTTAAAGCACTTAGACCTCCCACCACTTTACTGATGATCGAGAGTAGACTGATGGGGTGGTATTTGGCCGGATTGGATTGGTTCTGCTTTTGATGTACAGGAAATACTTGGAGTAATTTTCCACATAATGAGGAAAAGCCATTGTTGTAATTGTATTGAAACAGTTTGGCTAGCGGAGTGGCAAGTTATGGAGCACAGGTTTTCATTACTACTGCCAGAATGTTGTCAGATTATGGACCCTATGGAGTATCCAGTATCTCCAATCGTTTCTGGATATCGCGTGGACTGATTCAAATTGGTTGATGACTGGTAACCGAATTGCTGATGACCACTGGAGGAGACTGAAATGGATCATCCACTCAGCACTTCTGACTGAAGATTGTTGCGAATGCATCAGCCTTATCTTATACACTGAGGTGCTGGGCTCTTCCATCATGGAGGAAGGGGTTATTTGTGGAATCTCTTCCACCAGTGAATTGTTTAATGTCCCCAACGTTTCTCGACTAGATGTAGAAGGACTGCAGAACTTAGATCTGAACTGTCGCTTATGGGATCACTTAGCTCTGTCTATCTTACTGCTTATGCTGTTTGGTGTACAAGTCGTCCTTTTTGGTGGCTTCACCAGGCTGATGCCTCAGGTATTCCTGGTGCTGCTCCTGCCATCCTGCACACTCCACTGAACCAATGTTGATCCTCTGGATTGATGGCAATTGTTGTGAGGGTGATATACCAGGCCATGAGGTTGTGCGGGAGTACAATTTGACTGCTATTGATGACCCACAACACCTTATGGACATCCAGATTTGAGCTGCTAGATCTGTTCAAAGTCTGCCCTATTAAGCACCGAGATAGGACCACCCAAAATGGTGGAGGTTATTCTCAATATGCAGGTGTGACTTTGTCTCCACAATGACTATGCGATGGTCACTCTTACCGATACTGTCATGGGCAGATACTTCTGCAACTGGCAGATTAGTAAGGCTGTGGTCAAGTGTTGGTCAGCATGGAGGAGTACTGATTCATCAGTTGAGAGAGGCTGGTACATGGTGATCAGCAGTAGGTTTCCTTTCCCATGTGCAAACTAATGCCATCAGACTTCATGGGATACGGAGTCACTATTGAGGACTCCAAGAGCAATTCCCTTCTAACTGTATCCCACTGTGCCGCCACTTCTGCTGTGTCCGTCCTGCTGATGAGATAGGAGATATCCGGGGAAGGTGATGGGGTGTCTGGGACATAGTCATGCTCACATAATCATACCTTACAGACAATGTCAGGCTGTTGCTTGATGAGTCTGTTTATTTCTATCCAATGTTTCCTGCCAGCTGTCCCATTCTAGAAATATGTCCATATATTAGCCCCAATCCACTCAGATTTGATTTTGCAAATTGGGCTTGGAACTTTACAAACATTTTTCTAAAAATCACAATGTTTTACATCCATTGCTTCTCTTTCATTTGTCTCCCAGTTTGTTTCTCAAACATAATTCCCATTTCAAAAATCTATGTTCGTGTTGTCTATGACCATTCATCTGCAGCCACAATAATTTCTCCCAAACTATTTACTTACTATGTTTATTGTTCCATGTACTCTATCATTTTCCCACACCAGACTCGGTTTTCATTGTATTGTTAGAAAGTTCTGTGAAGACAGAACTGAAGTAGTGGCTTCATAGTTCTGCCATTTCCCTGTTCCCCATTCCCCATTCTCTGGTTTCAACCTGTAAGGAAACTGTACTTGTTTTCTCATATTTCTCACATTGACGTAATTTAACAAGCTAATATAGTTCACTCTTATAACCCTTATGAATATAACTCTTCAGAAATCCTTCAATTCCTGCCTTAAACTGCTCAAAGATTGACCTTCCACACGATACACTCACAGGGGCATAGACTCTGTGCCGACAGAAATACAGCACGATCTATACTAGTCCCGCCTTCCTACACCAGGCCCATATTCTGGAATGTTATGACACTTTCAATTGCTCGTCCAAGTGCTTTTTAACAATTGTGAGGTGATCATTCCCCTCTCAGGAAGTAATCCCAGAACCCCACACCTCGAGGTGAAAAAATATTCAAATCATCTCTGAACCTCAAACTCTTCACTTTAAAAATGTGCTCCTTTGTTCTTGACCCTCTCACTAAAAGGAACAGCTGCTGTCTATCCACCCTGCCCTTGTCCCTCATAATCTTATCGTTCTGAATCACATCCCCCTCAGCTTTCTCTGTTCCAAAGTAAACAACCCGAGCTTATCCAGCCTCTCTCCGTGGCTGATATGCTCCATCCCAGGGAACATCCTGGTGAATCACCTCTGCACCCTCTCCAGTACAATCACATCCTTCCTGGAATGTAGTTCCCGGAGCTACATACAGTACTCCATTTTGGCCGAACCAAAGCCGTGTATTGCTCTTATAATCTACACCCTGATTAGGAAACGCTACACCCAAGATCCAATTCTTAACTAGTCCATTAACCTGTCCAGGAGAAAGTGAGGAATGCAGATGCTGGAGATCAGAGCTTTAAAAATGTGTTGCTGGAAAAGCGCAGCAGGTCAGGCAGCATCCAAGGAGCAGCAGAATCAACGTTTCGGGCATAAGCCTTCTTCAGGAATCTGCCCGAAACTTCGATTCTCCTGCTCCTTTGATGCTGCCTGATCTGCTGCGCTTTTCCAGCAACACATTTTTAAACATCAACCTGTCTAGTCACATTCAGGGATGTGTGGAGAAGCACAATCTGAACTTCCCAGTGTGCTGCCATTTATTGAGTCCTCCCCTGCCTGGTTCCATCTCGCAAAGTGCATCACCTCATATTTATCAGGGTTACATTCCATCCGCCATTGATGTGCCCATCTGACCATTCCATCTGCATCTTCCTGTAACTTAGGGCTTTCCTCCTCACTGCGATCCACCCAGCCAATCTTTATGTCAAACATACACTGACTTATCACATCTTCCCCACTCTCCACCGAGCCCCCTCCACATTCACATCTATATTTTTTATGAATAACACAATCAATAAGGGACACAACACTGATCTCTGTGGTACACGAGGGAACACTGGTCTCCAGTCACGCAAACAGCCTTCTCCCACCACCCTCTGTCTTCTGCCACTCAGACAATTTTCGTTGTAACATGTCAAGTTATCCTTCATATCTGTGAGATTTTCAGTTTCCCAGCTGAAAATTTGTCAAAGGCCTTCCTACAACGCTAAATTCTCGACCTCCTTAAACTAATTCAATCAAATCCATTGGATGTGACTTCTCTCTGATAAAGTCATGATGATTATCCCTGATCAAACCTTGCAACTCTGATTGGAGTTCGATTTTCTCCTTCTCTATTTTATCCAGTAGTTTCCTTAACAGTGATCTAATACTCGCTCATTTATAGTCACCTGGTCTATCTCTCCCACCCTTACTGTGAAGTGAAATCGTATTAGCAGTTCTCCAGTTCTCCGGACCTCCTCTGTGGTCAGATTCTAATTAAAATATTCAGTCAGGGTCTTTCCTCCCTTGACCCCAACAGCCTCCTGTGATACAACTCATTCAGACATGGAGATTGGTCCACATTTGTACAGAACAAAACCTCAAATCCTTTCTCATGTTTTACATTAATCTGTTCAAGAGCTTCCGAGTCCATCTTCTTGAATTCTGTACCTGCCTCCTCCTTCTCCCAAGTAAAATAGATGTGAAGGTCTCATGTAACAATCCATCAATGTTCTCCAGCTTGACACACTGATTGCCGCTTTGGTTTCTAATGGCCACTAACTGTTTGCTGATTATTCTGTTCTATTTGTCCGTGTAGAATATCGTGGGATTGTCCCTTATCTCGCCTACTTGTACTTCTTCATGTGCCTCTGTTATTCAGTCATTTCGATGTTTCTAAGATTCACTACAATCAACTCTCATGTTTTGAAACTCGAAACTCTGAGGTTCCCCATCAGACAATCTTGCCATTTTACGGATTAATCTGGATAACACCTTTTGAAGTTCCTCTGTAGTCAGTATATTCTTTCTTAGATTGGGACTCCGAACGATACACAATATTCTACGTTTAGTCTCACCAACGCTCGATGCAACTGGTGCACGATATCCTCGATCTTCCAATTACATTCACATGAATGTAAACCTCATTTTTACTTTCCCATTTGCATATGTTCTTGCTAATATCTCTTGCTTTAATTTTTCTTATGAACTTGCTGTGAGAATTCTTTTTAAAAAGCTCATGAATATCAAACTATACGTTATCCAATGGTTCTTCATTGCCTATGTCCACAAGAATCATCTTCAAATCATTCCAAAAATATGTTTGCCACTTCTGGTTTTCCTTTCATCGGTACATTCTCACACTCCCCAGTTATGTTATTACCTTCTAAATATCTAGTAGCATGTTCTTTGTAATTGAGTCCAACAGATACCTGACTGTGGATGACAAGATAACTGGTCTGTAGTTCACCATTCTCCAAATTCATCCTTTCTTCAACTGTTGGATAATATTTATAACCTTTGCCTTACCCAGTTTGGCTAAATGCCTTTCGGGAATGTGTCGGAAAATAAAGTGACAATCCGCGATGCAATCAACATGTCTATTGCTGCTTCCTCTGAAATTCTTGTATGACGTGCATCTGATCTGTCAGATTTATAAATACTCAATCCAGCTTTCTTTTCAAAGATAACCCCAACACTGATAAGAATGATGTTAGACTTTACTTACACAAGTCCCAGGGTCTCTTGGTATTTCTGGGAGAATTTCTGGACATTCTTCCATGAAGATAGACACAAAGAAACTGTTTCTTTTCCCTGCGAATTCTCCGTTCTCTGCAATAAATTATCCTGAATGCACACCAACTGTTCCACATTTGACCTAGTTTTTATTTTTTTTTCATACATTGATAGACGCTTTTTAGCAGTCTTCAAGTTTTTCTTTCATTTGCACGCTTTTTCTCTTTCTGATTTTCTTCTCAGTTTCTTGGTCATCCTTTGCTGGGTCCTACATTTCTCAGAATCCACTGGTTTACTGCAACACTTGACATTTTTCTAAGCTGCCTCCTTTCACCTAATAGGAAGATGAAGGTGGGGTTGAAAGTGATACAGAGGAAGGAGGGTGGAACAGACTGATAGGGAGGAAGGTGGACACATAGGAATGTTCAAAAGGGCGGTTCTGATTTGGAAGTTTGGAGTAGGATAAGGTGGGATTAGGGGAAATGGGGAAATGGGGAACTCCACTATGATCCCCTGTGGTTCGAGGGTCCCAAGGCAGAAGAGGAGGCTTTCTTCCTCCAGGCTTCTGGTGGCTCGGGTTTGGCGGTGGAGCAGGCCCAGGACCCACATGTCCTTGGCAGAGTGGGAAGGGGAATTGAAGTGCTCACCCACAAGATGATGGATTTGTTCAATGTGTTTGTCCCAGAGGTGTTCTCTGAAATGATCCACAAGTTGACCTCCTGCTTCGCCAATGCAGAGAAAACCACATTGGGTTTAATTGATGCAGTAGATGAGGCATTCTGTCTCCCTTCGTCACCTATCACTTTCAACCCCACCTTCATCTACCTATCGCAATCCCAGCTACCTCCCTCCTGCCGCACCCCCTTCTCATTTATCTCTCAGCCCCCTTGGCCAAGAAGCTTCATTCCTGATGAAGGGCTTATGCCCGAAACATCAATTTATCTACTCTTAGTATGCTGTCTGACTGTGCTTTTCCAGCACCGCACTCTACGACTCCGATCTCCAGCATCTGTAGTCCCCACTTTCTCCTCACACCTTCATGGCTTGCATGACTCAGATTTATAACGGTTACTGCAAATAAAACAAAAATTATCTTGTACTCAAACAGCATAAAAGAAAACCAAGACATTGTGGTCACTGTTCCCAAAAGGTCCTTTACAGCAAAATTTTCAATTAGCTCTTCTGATCACTCAACACCAATTCCTAAATAATCTGATCTCGAGCTCAGTTCTCGACATAATGTCCATGTAAACCATCTCACACGTGGTCATGAAATCCATTTATCCCAGCATTAGTATTCAATTGGGTTAACACAGTTTAGATATAATTTAAACAGTACATTATTACTGAAGTACCCACAAATATGTATATCTCATTTCCTGTTTTATAACATGTCCAACATTTGTATTGCAGCTTTCACTTTGATATATAACTCCCATCAATGTTTGCTCCTCCTTGCTGTTTTTGCGCTCCACCTTACTATATTCTGTGGAATCTGACCGATGTGGGCTCCAGGGAGATTAATGGTAGAGATCATCTCGCCATATCATTTATGATCTTCTCAAACATTAATTTCTCCAGATCTTCCGTTATGCTGATGGAGGAGAGAAGGACAATGATCTTCCAACAATGCTCTGTACTCCCCCAGAGAGCTGAGACAGCTCTAACCTGGGTGGGAACTTTACAGCAGGCTGGTAAAGAGATGCTGCTGCTGTACAGGGAGATCACATCTGGAGTAGTGTGTACAGATTTCGCCTCATCTATGGAGAAAGGATGTTGTTATATTGGAAGTAGCTCAGTTCCCTCAACTGATTCCTTATAACGAAAGCTTATAACGAAAGCTTAGAATGAAAGGATGATCAAGTTGACCCAGCAGCCATTGGAGTTTACAAAAATTAAAGATGATCTTATTTGAACATAGCGAACAGAAGGAGTTAACAAGTGAAGTGAATTACACAGGCAATAGAGCAATCCATTCTATTCTCCAGCTTGTTACAACAGGAGGATACTCAGGCCTTCGAACCTGTTACACCAAAACAGAACGAGGCTATTCAACCTCTATACATTTACAGAAGGAGGCCAATCAGCCAGTTGAGCCTATACCAGTAGGCCATGCTGCACCAGAATCCTGTTAAACAGCAACAGGATCAGTCCATTCAGCCTCCTCAAGTCTGTAACATAGGAACTGGAAGAGGTCACACAGTGACTGGAGATTGTTACACTGGGATAACAGGAGGCCATTCAGACCTACCGAGCCTATTGCAAGGGAATTGGATAAGGATTAAAACTATCTGAGACTTCTTTCATGAGAAAGGAAGAGGTAATTTAGACACGTGTCTGTTGTATGGGAACAAGAGAAGATCAATCAATTCCTCAGTCCTGTCTCCGGGATACATGAGGAGACCGTTCAGTATTTCCACCTGTTATGGAGAAATATGAGAAGATCCATCAGCCCCTCAAAATGTTAGACAGCAACAGGAAGATTCCATAATCTCCCAATCGTCTAAAGCATCACCAGGAGGAGGTCATTCTGGCCTTGGAGACGACAACATGGGAACACCAGAAAGACGTCAGCCCATCGAGTTTGTTCACCAGCAGGATGATGAGTCCATTCAGCTACACATACCGCTTATGCAGCAATTGGAGCAGATCTCAAAAACGTTTGCCCATTAAATAGGAATTCAAAGAAAACGTAAAGGTTTTCAAAAGGGAAGAGCTTGTAATAATGGTTTACATTAGGGAGTAAAGTGTAACAATAAACTATTCTAATTTAAGGCAATTTTTTAGAGTCCATTGTTCAGGACATTTGCAAACTTAAACCACAATTCGTCAGAGTCAATATGGTTTTACGAAGGCTAAATCATGTTTGAATTGTTTGCTTGAGTTATTTGAAGATGGCACAAACAATATGGATAGTGGGAATCCTGGAGATGGAACATATCTGGTCTTCCTGAAGGCATCGGATATGTCGCTTCTCCAAAGAGTAAATGGTAAGATCAGACAACATGGGTTTCGCAGTAATTTATTAGCTTAGATGGACGATTGGTTAACCAACAAAATGTAGTCAGATGGAATAAATGTGTCGTTTTCTTTTGGCAAATGCAGTTTGTGCCATTGATTTCAGTACTCATGCCTCAAGCATTTGCAATCAATGGTAATACTGTACTTGGTTGACGGGAGAGAAAATTTAATTCCACATTTTCAGATGACAATAACATCGGTGGGAGATTACTTCGGAATGATGATGCAAGAGGTTTTAAAACATATGGATAGGTTGGGTGAACGGGCCAACATTTAGCAAGGAAAATTAAAGTGAATGAATATGGGGCTATTCAAGTTGGCCAGTATAATAGAAAGACAACTTATTATCTAAATGGAGAGAAAGTTCAAAGTGATTAGGTGCAGAGGGATCTGGGTGTCTGCTTGCGTATCACAGAAAACCTGCCTGCGGGTACTGCAAGTAATGAGAAATGCAAGCAAAATTTCAGTGTTTATTTATAAAAGGATAGAGTAGAAAGGCAGGGAGTGTTGGTGTAGCTATGCAAGGCATTAGTGAGGCTGCAACTGGAGTACCGTTTGGGTGTCCTGCAGAATGAGGTATTTCCATTGGAGGCAATTCAGAAGAGGTTCATTAGATTCCATATTTGAAGTGTTTGTCTTATGAAGAGAAATTGAGCAGTTTAGGCCTATACTCTCGAGTTTATAAGAATGAAAGGCGATCTCATTGAGGTCTGTAAAATGCTAAAAATAATTGAAAGTATAGATGTGGAGTGGATTTTTTTCATGTGGTGCAATGTACAACAAGAGACTAGAGTTTTAGGATGGAGAGATCTCAGGTATGTGGCAGAGATGCCGCGTTGACATCAGCCTCATCGAGGGGCTGGATACCTCACAGATGCTCCTTGTTCTTATTCAACTCTTCGACTGTGTTGCACAGGAATGGGGGAGGACTGGGTATCATACAGGAAGCAGGCACTCAGGATAAATCAGTTAGAGCAAACGTTACCAGTAGGGTCACACAGTGACCAGCGTTGGGTTCTCAACTATTTACAGTCTATATTAATGATCAGGAGGATGGAACAGATATACAGATACTGAGTTTGGTGATGTCCATATGACCATGAGCCCATAAGACATAGGAGTGTAAGTAAGGCCATTCGGCCCATCGAGTCCACTCCGCCATTTAATCACAGCTGATGGGCATTCAACTCCTTTTACCCGCATTCTCCCCTTAGCCCTTAATTCCTTGTGACATCATGAATTTGTCAATCTCTGCCTTGAAGACATTTAGCGTCCCGGCATCCACTGTACTGCGCGAGAATGAATTCCACAGGCCCACCACTCTCTGGCTGAAGAAATGTCTCCACATTTCTGTTCTGAATTGACCCCCTCTAATTCTGAGGCTGTGCCCACGGGTCCTAGTCTCCTCGCCTAACGGAAACAAGTTCCTAACATCCACCCTTGACAAACCATGTATTACCTTGTAAGTTTTTATTAGATCTCCCCTTAAATTCCAAATTCTAATGAATACAATCCCAGGATCCTCAGCCGTTCCTCGTATGTTAGATCTACCATTCCAGGGATCATCCATGTGAATCTCCACTGGACACGCTCCAGTGCCAGTATGTCCTTCCTGAGGTGTGGGGCCCAAAACTGGACACAGTATTCTAAATGGGGCCTAACCAGAGCTTTATAAAGTCTCAGTAGCACATCGCTGCTTTTATATTCCAACCCTCTTGAGATAAATGACAACATTGCATTCGCTTTCTTAATCACGGACTCAACCTGCATGTTTACCTTTCGAGAATCCTCGACTAGCACTCCCAGATTCCTTTGTACTTTGGGTTTATGAATTTTCTCAGCATTTTGAAAGTAGTCCATGCTTGTATTCTTTTTTCCAAAGTGCAAGACTACGCATTTGCTCACATTGAATTCCATCAGCCATTTCCTGGACCACTCTCCCAAACTGTCTACATCCTTCCGCAGCCTTCCCACTTCCTCAGTACTACCTGCCTGTCCACCTAAATTTGTATCATTGGAAAACTTTGCTAGAATGCCTCAGGCCCTTCATCCAGATCATTAATATATAACGTGAACAGCTGCGGCCCCAACACTGAACTCTGTGGGAGACTGCTTGTCACCAGCTGCCATTCTGAAAAAGAACCTTTTATCCCAGCTCTCTGCCTTCTGTCCAACAGACAATCCTCAATCCATGTCAGTAGCTCACCTCGAACACCATGGGCCCTCACCTCACTCAGCAGCCTCCCGAATGGCACCTTATCAAAGGCCTTTTGGAAGTCTAGATATACCACATTCACTGGGTTTCCCTGGTCTAACCTACTTGTCGCCTCTTCAAATAATTGTTATGTCGCTGTGATAAGCAAGAGATTAAATTATCAAGAGAGGGTGGAGAGTCTGCAAATAGATTCAGAGAGATAAAGACAATAGATAATAGTTTGGCAGGTGGAATTTAACATGCTATAACCTGTCATTCCATATACAGGAATAATGGAAGGTAGTGTGTCACTGAAATGGAGAGGGATTACAGGACTTTATGATACTGTTTACTGGGGTGTTCACTCAGATCCATGCAGATATGGGAGGTTTTACTCCATCCCTGATCATCTGCTTCCAGACACTCCAAGTGACCCCATTGCTCTCTGTACACATGGAATACTTTGATGTGATTGATTGGTGGTGGGGATGGTGTTTTGAAACATGCATCAAGGGGACGGCCTTTCTCCAAGATATATTCATTTCTTTCCACGTGGAGACCCGATGACGATGGAAATGGCAGACTGCTTCTGAATGAAGAGACCATGACTGCTGCCAGGACAGTGGGTATTCACCAACGTGATGTACTGTGCATGGTTACACTGTAACATGAATAGAGAGAGAGCGCCTACAGTTCCTCTACCTCTCCCCATTGACATGAGTACTCTGCAGATGCCATGTACACCATCGGGTATCCACCCGGCAGCTCCCTGCTGAGGGAGAAACAATCTATTTACCTCATCCACCAAATGTATCCTCCATCACCGAATGGTGGCATTGATTTTGAGATACTGGGAGATGATGGATATGTCACCTAGTCCCGCCTGGAAAGTTCTGGATTATAGAAGCTGAATGAAATAGTGACCCTAACAGCCACTGGCTGCAGGACGTGTTGAAGGAGGTAACACTGCTCTGTGACCAGCTCCTTGTTCAGTCAGGACCCCCTCACACTCTGCTCCTGGGTTAAGTGAAGCTTGCGAAGCTGTTCCTGGAAAATCCGGGTGGATGCAGCAGATCCCTTTCCCCACACACACTCACTGCGTGGTTTCAGAGCTTCCCTTCTCTGCAGCCTCTGCTCCATTTGTTGTTCATGTTGCAGGCTCAGATGCTGTAACTACAGTCCCCATGCTCCATCCAGGGTTGGGTCACCAAATCCTCAGGTCTCCCTGAATGTCTGAGGCAGCTCAGAGCACAACCTCCAGCAAAACATCCCCAGCCCCTCCACTAAATTTTCAATTACAGGAGTCAGTCAGAAAACCCTCGGCTACAAGTGTTATGGACCAGACCAGATCCCCCCAGAATGTTTTAAGAAGGCTGCTTAGACACAAATCTTTCCTTATTTTGAATATAGATGTGAAGTGTGCGTTCCAGATATGTTGTGACTAGTCAAACCACTCGACATTAAGCAATATATAATCTATTAAAATGCTTTAGTTAAAATACAATCAAAGGAAAGAACATTTTGGGATGGCTTATATGTTGGAACACTTACAGAAACATTAGATACCGTACCTTCTTGGTTTACACCGTTTGGCACAAAGATATATTCAAATACAGATGCTTACAGCAGTTTTCCAATCCAGGGGGAAACAACATCAACAGAGATCTCAGAGAAAAGCAGCTAGGTATCCTGTAATAAAACTTCCAACGCTTTTGGCATCCCCAGCAGCTTATGAATGCTTCAGCTAACAGCAAAACAAAAAACCTTGGTCTGGGAGAGCTGACCACTGCCCTTCCCTTGTTATCACTGTTTTAATGAAACCAAAAGGCTTTCTCAGTTATTTACTTGGAGTGTTTTCAGACAGCAGTTCTGCACCTCTGCCTTTAAAACCTCTCTTCAAAAAAACCCAAGAGAAAATAAAGTGGTAATATTCTCACGACTCCATCTTTAATAAAATAATCCATCAATGTACAAAGTTTGATTCATTTTAAACCTCCTAATCTTCCTCTATTAGTAACTGAAATGCATATATTATACACTGACTGTGAGCATACAAATGTTCACTAGTTTCGATTTCACGCATTGTATTCCTGCCACAGGAATGGGGGAGGACTGGGTATCATACAGGAAGCAGGCACTCAGAATAAATCAGTCTCAATCAGTTAGACAGACGTAACCAGTAGGGTCACAGAGTAACCAGTACTTGGTTCTCAACAATTTGCAATCTATATTTATGATCAGGAGGATGGAACAGATCTACACATACTGAAATTGCTGATGTCGCTGTGATAAGCAAAAGATTAACTTATCAAGAGAGGGTGGAGAGTCTGCAAATAGATTCAGAGAGGTAAAGGCAATAGATAATAGGTTGGCAGGTGGAATTTAACATGATATAACCTGTCCTTTCATTTACACGAATAACGGAAAGCAATATGTTACTGAAATAGAGAGGGATATTAGGGCTTATTGATACTGTGTACAGGGGCTCCACTCAGATCCGTACATGAATCGAGAGAGAGCTTCTTCAGTTCCTCTACCTCTCCCCATTGACATGGGTATTCTGCAGGTGCCATGCACAACATCGGGAATACCACTATACTGTAAACACCCGGCAGCTCCTTGCTGTGTGAGAAACAATCTATTTACCTCATCCACCATATATATCCTCCATCACCGAATGGTGACATTGATGTTGAGATACTGGGAGATGACGGACATGTCACCCAGCCCTGCCTGGAAAATTCCTGATCAAAGAAGCTGAATGAAACAGTGACCCTAACAGCCACTGGCAGCACCATCCTGCCCCTCGTGTGACGCTGAAGGTCGTGTTGAAGGAGGTGACTCCGCTCTGTGACCAGCTCCTTGTTCAGTCAGGACCCCCTCACACTCTGCTCCTGGGTTAAGTGGAGCTTGGGAAGCTGTTCCTGAAAACCCGGGGTGGATACAGCAGATCCTTTCCCCCCACACACTCACTCCTTGGTTTCAGAGTTTCCCTACTCTGCAGCCTCTGCTCCATTTGTTGTTCATGTTGCAGGCTCAGATGCTGTAACTACAGTCCCCATGCTCCATCCAGAGTTGGGTCACCAAATCCTCCGGTCTCCCTGAATGTCTGAGGCAGCTCACAGCACAACCTCCAGCAAACCATCCCCAGCCCCTCCACTAAATTTTCAATTACAGGAGTCAGTCAGAAAACCCTCGGTACAAGTGTTGTGGACCAGACCAAATCCCCCCAGAATGTTTTAAGAAGGCCGCTTAGACCCAAACCTTTCCTTATTTTGAATATAGATGTGAAGTGTGCGTTCCAGATATGTTGTGACTGGTCAAACCACTCGACATTAAGCAAAATATAATCTATTCAGATACTTTAGTTCAAATACAATCAAAAAAAAGAAAAATTTGGATGGCTTAATGTTGGAACACTTACACAAACAATAGATACCATACCTTCTTGGTTTACACCGCTTGGCACAAAGATATATTTACATCTATTCAGATGCTTACAGCAGTTTTGCAATCCAGGAGGAAACAACATCAACAGAGATCTCAGAGATAAAAGCAGCTGGGGATCATGTATCATTCAGAAGCCCAGCAGCTTCTGAATGCTGCAGCTAAAAACAAAACGAGAAAACCTGGTCTAGGAGAGCTGGCTACTGCGCTTCCATTGTTACCAATGTTTTAATGAAACCTAAAGGCTTCCTCAGTTATTTACTTTAACTGTTTTCAGACAGCAGTTCTGTACCTCTGCCTTTAAAACCTCTCTTCAAAACAAAACCCAAGAGAAAATCACGTTTTTACAGTGATTATATACTCACAACTCCGCCATCAATAAAATGATCCATCAATATACAAAAATGGATTCATTTTAGACCTCCTAACCTTCCTCTATTCGCAGACTAAAATGCATATATATTACATTGACTCTGAGCATACAAATGTTCACAACTAGATTCGATTTCAGTCATTTTATTCCTGCCACAGAATGCCTTTGTCTTTCTTCATCCAAGTCTCCACAACGTGTCAAAACTTAGGTTTACTCGCCCTGTCAACTGTATAATTTCAAATTGAAAGGCAGCAATAATAAGCTCAATCAAAACAGACTGGAATTTTTCTCCCCAAACCTCTCCAAAAACTTTACGGGCTCACGATCAGTGATAAAGATTTGTCTCATGTATGTTATTCACAATTGAAATGCTGAAATGTTGTAACTCCAACACCAAGCTCAAGGCCTCCTTCCGCATTGTAGAATAATTCTGTTGATGTTTCCACTGGACACTCCAACCACAAGTTACATAATCGAGGACTTCTCATCTCTCCAATACTCCCTCTGAATGACATAGCTCCTCATGTCTCAGCTTAAAAGAATTACAATCTTCTGTGCCTCTTAATGCTGCAACCTCTTTACCGGCTTCTCCTGGCCTATGCTAATAAACCTTACTCTCACAAGGATATGTTTTAAGATATTCTCACAGAAACCAAACTTTGATTTCTGAACCAAATCATCACCATCAGCCATTTCAGCTTCTAATCTTGCCGTTTTAACTCTCTGCTCTTCCACACGAGTTCTCACGACTGCAGGAAGTGAATTGTTGAGCTTCTCCAAAATAAGAATCTCTCTAAGAGTGTCATTGTTTGCTCAGTTTTTGATACCCTTACCCACCTTTCAAAATTATTTTTTGTGATTCTTTCAAAGTCAATGTGCGTTTAACGAGGGACACTTTTTTAGATTCCCGATACACTGTCTGTTGGCTTCGGGCACGAGCTCGCATGCACTTCAGATAGCTTTCTACATCTCCTCATACTCCCCAGATACCTCCTCTGATAGGGATGCAAATCCCTATCAGCTTTGTTTGGATCAACTAAATCCACATGGTCACTGGCCACTGCATTTGTTTAGCCACTTTCTCAAATGAAATTAAAAAGGCTCCCCCATCGTTCTCATCAAATTTAGATAATGCCTGGATGCATCTAAAAATATCCCCATCAGGCCTTTGACTACCATAGGGTTGCTCATTCTCATTAATCTCCTCAGCCAGCCGACCATCTACCTTCATCACCGCCTTCCATGTCCACTTTCCTCTCGAATTGCTAACTGTTTTAGTTGAAACTCTCTGCTTTTCTTCTCTCCTTTTCTCTCTTTCTTCTCCACTTCCCTTTCTTTTATTTCTACTTTTCATCATAATTCAAACTGTTTCAATTCCTTCTCATATTCAAGGTGCCTCATTTGAAATTGAATTCGTGCCATTTCTAAAGAGTCTGATGGCAGATCCTCCAAATGCAATTGCCGAGCTACAGCTGTAATTATGTCTCGTTTTCTCACTGACAGACACAGCCCCAACTCCAGCTTGTCTGCCAATTCCTACAGCTTTGCCTTCATTACCTTTTATAAAACTTTACTTCCTCCACACACAGAGGCAGAAAGAATCATTATGCACTAAACACTGTTTAAACCAACCGAATTCAACATCTGGAACAAAAGACACTAACAACTAACATACGCGACCTTTGAACCCAATAGCCTCCTGGTGCGTACTCTCCAGTTTCTACATGAGCTTATTCTGGATGGTCTGGTTTCCTCACACAATCCAAAGATGTGCAGGTCAGGTGAATTGGTCATGCTTAGTTGTTCATAGTTTTCAGGGATGTGTTGATTAGGTGCCTTAGTGAGAGTAAATGTGTAATAATAGTGTAGAGGAATGGGTCTGGGTCGGTTACTCCTCGGAGGGTCGGTGTGGACTTGTTGGGTCGAATGGCCTGTTTGCACACTGTAGGGATTGGAATTCTAAACCCAATTTGGTATTATCGATTTAGAACCAGACAAGAGACCCCAGTTTGCTACAGATCAACCAGACTGTCTCAAACTATTTTAAGAAGTTAGCTTGGATACCAAACTTTCCTTAATAATAAGATAGATGAGAATTGGATGTCCCAGATGTGATTCCACTCATCAAACCACTCACCATTAAGCAAAACACACTATATTTAAACACTCTAATGAAAATCCATACAAAATGAAGAGGAATTTGGAATAACGTAGCTATTGGAAACCTTAACTGAATGATGGACACAGAACCTGCTACAAATGAACTGTTCCAATATGCTAACATCACGTAAACACACCCGTTGGCAAAAATGAGCATTCAGACATACATTCTTGCATACAGTTCTCCAATCCAGGAGGCAACGGTATCAAGTGAGGTTTCAGAGAGAATAGCAGCTACGGATAATTTATTAAAACTTCCAACCCTTCTGGGACCTAAGCACCTGGTAACTGTTACATCTGCAAGGAAAAAAAAACTAGAAAGCCTGGTCTGTGCCAGCTGGCCATTGTTACTACCATTTATTTAAAAAAAAACATAAAAGCCTCATAAGTTTTTTAGTTGAGCCGTTTTCAGTAAGCACTTTGGCCTTTAAAACCTCTTACTAAAAGAAGGCAATAATAATAATAACCTTTTCTTTTACAAAAAAGTGACAGCATTGCCACACAATTTAAATGACTGTTACTTTATTCAAGGGGCTTCCTTGTGTTACTGTCAGCAAGATCACCTGAGAGGGGCAAACACAGGTACAGACCAAGTTACAAGGATGTGTCTGATAACTTCTGAAACACGCCTGTCCATCGACCATCACATGGGACATACCGGAAGTGAAAAACAGCTTTACACACACCATTTTATTGCTTCTGAGCTACACAATGCCAGCAATCGATACACTAGGGAGCCGAAACCCGAGCCCAGGGAAAGAGACAGAGGGACAGAGAGATTCACATTAAAGACAGAAACAGACAGTTAATTAACTGAAAAGATGTTGTGGAAATATGGGGAAAAAGACAGGGCAGTGGGACTAACTGGAGAAGGGAGATCTTCGAGAGTAAAATGACAAGAATGAGAACATTGAATAAAGGCATTGTCAGATCAGCTGGAATGGTTTGTTACATAAAATTCTTAATCTGCATCACACAACACCACAAACATAAACTGGGACAAGATGACAGCCCAGCATGGAGAGCTGTGCACACCATGCTCGTGTGTTGCTCAGTAAAATGCACGATCTGCCCAGCATCGAGAGTATTGCAAACTTTACTATCATATGCTAACTATACTCGCATCAGGTTACTGCCGACAATGGGAAGATTTGCTGTGGGTGTGTGTTCATCAGAAACTGAGGGACAGTGCGTGTGTGTGCACGCGATAGGCGAAGTTGAATGCGAAACACATTGTTTGAGAAGGAACGCACAGGGAGGAAATTATTTTAAATAAGAAAAACTAGCAGGCTCTTTGTTAATCTACAGAGACAGAAAGAGAGAAGTTTCATGGACAGATGAGATAAAGTGTTTGAGAATGTCAAAATAAAGGCATTGCCAGACACAATAGCAATATACATTAGCGTGTTCATGAATAACAGATGGATGGGAGTTTGGTGTGAGTTCGAATCAGATTTCCTTCGGCAGGTTTGAAGCCGGGAGCATCAGCAGTACATTATTGGCTTCATTGAGACTGTAATACATAGCTCAAGGTTCAAACAGCCGATGGACTAAACCAGTGAGGCATATTCTGGAGTAGTGAGTATTTCAAGTTAGAAATGGTCAGGGTATGGTGTCATGAATCAGCTCATGGACAAAGGGATCCCCCACAGTTGTGACTTGTCTGCTTCAGCCGCAGATATTGGTCAGGCATGAGATGGAAACAGTGGAAGGAAGTGGAGTTTGTAACCAGAACAGTGGAGAGTGACCTCCATGCTGTTAATATTTAAATAATAAAGGCAATGATACAATAAATTGCAGTTCTCCGCTGAAACTTAGTAGATCAACATAGAGACCCATGATTAACAATGTCAGAGCAGAGAGCGAGACAGGAATTGAGCACATTTCTTGATATAGTTATTAGTGTCTGCAGAGTGAATATATGGATCAAGAGTTTCAACAGGAAAATAATAGTTACAAGAAGTGTAGACTATATAAAAGAACAGTAATACAGTCATAACTGGTTTATAGAAAACAAAACCTGGGCAGCGGCAATTAACAGGAACACAGATGATAGCCAGGAAAGGATAATAAATATATTGAATAATGAGAAGAGCGTAATAGATCCGCAATGATAATGACAACCAATAAAATGCAGAAATATACCAAACATAATTGGATAACCTCCTGTCTATTGTTGGAACATGCCAGTCTAATGTTTCCAGATTATGATACATTTTGGAACATTCCAGTCTAATGTTCCCAGATTCTGATACATTTTGGAACATTCCAGTCGAAAGTTCTCAGATTCTGATCCATTGTTGGAACATTCCAGTCGAATGTTCTCAGTTTCCGATCCATTTTTGGAACATTGCAGTCTAATGTTCTCAGATTCTGATCTCTCCTCCCCCTCTCTCCAAATCTGCTGATCCCTGTCAGTGCTGTCGGTGATGTTCCCGCTCATGTTATGGGATAACACATTGAACAGCGCCTATTTATCATTTAAAGATGGAAATCCTCCACTGGAATAATTAGAATCCATGGAGATTGGCATTAATCACAGTCACTGAACAAACACTGGGTAACCGAGCAAAGGCTACGAGAACAGATGAATGGGCACTGCACAACAATCAACAGACAGGAGTGTTCCCTCCCAGTTGTGGAACACTTCAGTGGTGCTGGATATTCAACCTCGGACTTTCTGGTGACTATTCTCCAAGGTGGACTTCAGGACAGGCAACAGCGAAAAGTGACCGAGCAGAGGCTGATAGCGAATTTCGATACACATAAGGAGGGCCTCAACCGGGACCTTGGGTTCATGTCACATTACAGGTGACCACCATTGTACTCCTTTACACACACAGACACTCCTATCCACACACATACATACGGACGCACATGTACACAGACACGTACACAGACACTCACACATACCCTTACAGACACACACACTCCCACACTCACACGGCACTCTCTCAGAGACTTAGACCACTCTACACTCATGCACACAAATACACACTCTCTCTCACTGATATTCAAAACCCCCAACCCCAGACATGCACACACACTCCCACACTCACCCCCTCACAGACTTAAGACACTCTACATCACTACACACATATATACATTCTCTCTCACACTCACAACCCCCCAACCCAGACAGACACAGACACACATGTACAAACCGACAAAGGCCCACATGCACACATATATTTTGTGGGACGAATTTGTACTTGCAGGGTTACATTGTAATTTGCTCAAAAACTACATGAATTCATGTAAAACTCTGTTATCTCACTTTTCAGATTAGAATCAATCTACACATCATGGCATAGGCAGAGAGCACAGTGGGATAACACCTCCAATATATTGTCTATCTAACACTCACTGTTACAGCTAACCTGAGAATGCAACGTTATTTTTAAAAGTAGGTTTTGTGATTTACACATAAAAGAAGTGAAAATATCATGGTATTCGAACAGATGAAAATCTCAACAGACAATCAAGGTATTTTTCAAGGTATAATTTCAGTTCCATCACACTGTAAATTTTTGCTATAAAGTCTGTGCCTTAGAATTGTGTCCTCCACTATCACCTGATGAAGGAGCGGTGCTCCGAATGCTAGTGTGATTCCAACTAAACTTGTTGGACTCTAAGCTGGTGTTGTGTGATTTTGAACTTTGTATATCCCCGTCCAACACCGGCATCTCCAAATCATGACTGAACAAACAGGCTCAATTAACCAGTTCCACACATCACTTTTCATATAACTACAAAGAAAAACATTTACTGGGTTTGGATGGAATGGATGAGGGTTGCTGAGGGATGGACCATAAATCTTTAAATCTTTTTTAAAACTTGGATATGAGAGTATTAACAGAACACTGCAGGGGTCTATATATGTTCCACACTGTTAATGAAAGAGGCTGTTATAAGATCACAGATCGGCTGCATAAAGAAATGTCGGATGGGCAAGTTTCTAGATTCCTTATTGACCAGTGTGAGGCTACTCCTGGTTTTAAGTGTCCTGCTACCAAATCCTTTCATAACCTTGAGACAGAGCATTGAGACTGCAGTTCAGCAACAGGCCGAAGCAATTCTGTCCCTATGGGCCTCTTACAGAGAGATAATAGAAGGCCATTCAGCCAATATTAGCCTGTTGCTACTTGAAAAGGTGGAAATCAAGAACATTGGCACATTTTGCCAACAAGGAGAAAGTGAAGACTGCAGATGCTGGAGATCAGAGCTGAAAAATGTGTTGCTAGAAAAGTGCAGCAGATCAGGCAGCATCCAAGGTGCAGGAGAATCGACGTGTTGTGCTTTTCCAGCAACACATTTTTCAGCACATTTTGCCAACAGAATCATTCAAAACAAAGAGATGTGTCACTACAGCTGTATGAGGTGTTACTGAGAGGGCACCTGGAGTACATTGTGTAGGTTGTGTTTCTGTAACTGAGAAGGGATGAACCTCCATCAGATACAGTTTAACGGCTGCTCGTAATCCACTGGTTGCTGTGTCATTTAATGTCTCGGCTCTGTTACACAAAGACAGGAGGAGGCCATTCAGCCTTTCCAGTCTATTACAGAGGGTCACGAGGAGCTCATTCAGCCTCTCGAGCGTTTACAGAGGGGCAGCAAGTGTTTCTGTTACACATAAATATTAGTTTTAACTCGTTGTGGGTTAGGAACGACCTGATGTTAACATTAAAGTTCTAACTTTGAACAAGGCCAATTTTGAAAGTATTATGCGAGCCCTGTGAAAGGCAGATTGGAATACCCTATTCACAGGTAAAGGGATGGTTGGAAAATGCAAGGCCATCAAAACGTGGTTTCAGAGAGTCCAGAGTCAACGTGTTCCTATTAGTGAGAGGGGCAAGGCTGGTGGGTGCAAGGAGTGCTGGATGGCCAGATATATTGATGCTCTTGTCAAGATAAGGAAGGAGGCATATGTCAGGTAAACAGAGCTGAGATCAAGTAAATCCAGAGAGGTGTATAAGGGCAGCAAGTGCATAGTCAATGTGGAAATCAGGCCAGAAAAATGTGGACATGAGATGGCTTTAAAAATAGAGTTAACGAGGCATTGAAGAAATTCTACAAATCCTTGAATGGCAAAAGATTAACGAGGGAGAGAACAGGGCCCTTTAAAGGTCAGTAATGTTACCTCTGTGTGGAACCACACGAGTTTGGAGGGATACGAAACAAAAATTTCTCCTAAGTATTTAATGAGGAGGAGGTTACAAGAGCGAGAGAATGAATAAATATATCGTGATACATTTGGAAGTGTCTATATTGCAAGGAGGTTTTGGACATTTTAAAACACATAAAGGTGAGCAAATCCCTGGGACCTGATCAATTGTATCCCAAATGTTTATGGGAAGCCAAGAAGGAGATTGGTCAGCATTTTGATGATGTATTTGTATCATCGATTTCCACAGGTGAGGTGTCAAAAGACTGGAGGGCTGCTAACATAGTGTCATTATTTAAGAAAATAAGGGAAAAAAAACAGGTAACCATAGATCGCTGCGCCTGACGTCAATGGTGACTAAATTGTTGGAGGGGATTTTGTGGTAAAGGATGTATATGCATTTGAAAAGACAAGGACTGAAGAGGGTTTTGTACACTGGAGATCACGTCTCACTGACTCAATGTAATCTTTTGAGGAAGTGATGAAGATGATTGATGAAGGCAGGACAGTGGATGTTGTCTTTATGGAATTTAGTAAGAAAATCAAAATGTTCTACATGGTAGATTGGTTAATAAGGTTAGACTGGCTGTGATCCAGGGAGAGCTCGCTATTTAGGTCCAAACTTTTCTTGAATATTGGAGACTGGGCATGACAGTGCACATTTGTTCATTAAACTTGGAGACCTGTGACCAGTGGCGCTGCTCGCAAAGATCAATAGTGGGTCCACTGCCTTTTGTCACTTATACAAATCATTTACATTTGAGTATATGAAGTATGGTCAGTAAGGTTGTAGATAACAACAAATTTCGTCGAACGTGAAGGATGATCTCTCAGACTATAATGGGACCTTGTTTAGGTGAGCCGAGAAGTGGCAGATAGAGTATATTTTAGTTTCATGTGAGGTGTTGCATTTTGGCAAGACAAATCTAGGCAAGACATGATAGAACTCCATAGATAGTATCGAATCCCTACAGTTAGGAAACAGGCTTTTCGGCCCATGGAGGCCACACCGTCCCTCTAAACAGTATCGCACTGGACAAACCCATAGCCTTATCCCTCTGAGCCTGCATTTCCCATGGCTAATCCGCCGTCCCTGCACATCCCTGGGTACGGTGCGCAATTTAGCATGGCCAATCTACCCTTACCTGTATATCCTTACACTGTCGAAGTAAAACATAGCATCCGCAGGAAACTTTACACAGACACGGGTAGAATGTACAAACTCCACACAGCGAGTCATTCCAGGATGGAATTAAACCCAGGTCGCTGCCCTGTGAGGCAGGAAAGCTAGTCTCGTGGTACAGGTTCTCCGTTCCAAGTCTGGATTCGATTAGATTAGATTACTTACAGCGTGGAAACAGGCCCTTCGGCCCAACAAGTCCACACCGCCCCGCCGAAGCGCAAACCACCCATACCCCTACATCTACCCCTTACCTAACACTACGGGCAATTTAGCATGGCCAATTCACCTAACCTGCACATCTTTGGAGTGTGGGAGGAAACCGGAGCACCCGGAGGAAACCAATGCAGGGGAGAATGTGCAAACTCCACACAGTCAGTCGCCTGAGGCGGGAATTGAACCCGGATGTCTGGCGCTGTGAGGCAGCAGTGCTAACCACTGTGCCACCGTGCCGCCGTCCTTGAAAGTGCTGTCACAGGTAGACAGCGCAGTGAAGAAGGCACTCGGTGATCTTCCCTTTATTGGTGCGTGCTTTGAGTTGAAACATTTGCATGACAAGATCTGTACAGGACATTGGTTTGGCCACTTTTGTAATATTGCCTTTCATCTTGGTCTCCCTGCTGTCGGAAAGGCGTTGTCAAACCTGAAAGGGTGCAGAAGAGATTTATAAGAATGTTGCAGGTGTTGGAGGGATAGAGTTACAGAGAGTGTTTGAATAGGCTGGGACTATTTTCAAGTGTTGAGGCTGAGGGGGGAACTTATAGGGGTTTATAAAATCATGAAGGGCATAGATAAGGTAATAAGTCAATGTCTTTTCCCAGGATAGACGAGTCCAAAATTAGAAGACAAAGGTTTAAGGTGAGAGGAGAAAGATTTAAAAAAGGGACATGAGGGACAACATTTTCACACAGAGACCGCTGTGTGTATGGATTGAACAGCCAAAAGAGGTGGTGGAGGCAAGTACAGTTACACCATTTAAAAAGCATTTGGATGGATATAGTGTGTAGAAGGAGATGGGCCACCTTCTGGCAAGGGGGACGAGATTAACCGAGGATATTTGGCGGTCTGGTTTGCTTGCTGTACATCTCTTAGAGTCTATTGACTCTTCAGAGTCTCACACGGGAACAGGAGGAGGCTATTCAGCTTCTGAATTCTGCCAAGCGGTTTATTTGCTCAATTACTGAGAGTCAAATACAAAAATACATCATTCAGAATTTGATGGTGTTTTACAGAAACAGGAAAAGGCCTTTAGTCAAGAAAAACTGCAAAGAATGTGAAGAGGCCATTCAGTCCCTCACCTCCATTCCACAGGAGCAGCAGGTGAGCACAGAGCTATTGGAACCTGTTACTCAGGAGCAGGAAAAGGACATGTATTTTCACAAACTTGGGATCAGGAGGGAATCATCTAACTGCTTGAAACTGGGACACAGGAACAGGAGACTCAACTTATCGAGACTGGGACACAGGAACAGGAGGCAGTCACTCAACTGCTCAAAACTGGGGCACAGGTAAATCTGGAGGCTACTGAGCCCTGAGGATCCTGTTACGCAGGAACAGGAGGAGGTGACTCAGTCCCCTCCAGTATGGGAGACTGGGAGAGAAGGGGAGTTTGCTTGGAAAAAACAGAAATACATGAATAAATTGCATCAGTGGTCCATTCAATCCTACCTCACCATTCACTAAGACCACAGCTGATCTGATTGTGATTCCCTCATTCCATTTTACGGAGACTGTCCTCTCTGCAGCCTCTGCTCCATTTGTTGGTCATGTTGCAGACCCAGATGCTGTACCAACAGTCACCATGACTCATCCAGAGCGTCGGGTCTAACCGGATGAGTCAGGATTTGAAGAGTCCAATCACAAGAATTAAAACACAAAATAAAGGCATTGCCAGATGTTTCGTTCTCTCTCATAGTCGCAATTTAACTCACATAACCAGCCCATCCATTACATATTCAGGATGGAGCACTGTATAGATCCGGCTAGTGTATAGTTGTATGTAACCCAGCAATGTCCAGAGTGAAACTCTGTGCAGCCCACACCAATGCTAGATCTATAATCCTGGGATAAATATCCAGCATGGGGAGCTGTGCAGTCTGCACTGGTTCATTCATATATAAACCCAGGCTGTTGCATTGTTCGGTAACACGGTGTTAGATCGCAGCCCAGTGTGGGGAAACTTGCAGCCAATTTTGAAACTGACAGAATGTGCAGCTCCCATCCATTTACAGCTCCATATCTCCACTACGCCTTGACACGGAGTGCTGCAAATATGAAAGTCACTGCGAGGAAGAGATGTAAATGGAAACGATTTAAAAACCAATAGTTCTGATTAAGGTGCGTATCACTCTAGTATTTAAAGATGAAATAACTGAGGTACTATCCAATGAGATTTTGTAAATGATGCAAACAAGTAAGAGGGGGACGGTGATATTATCGTGGTTGTACTACACGCCATCAAATAAACAATGGGAATTAGAAGAACAAATATGCAGGGAGACTGGCGAGACTTGCAGGAGCAATAGGGTTGTCATAATAGGTGATTTTAATTATCCTAACATAGACGGGGATTTCCAGAGGGTTAAAAACTTAGATGGAAGGTAATTTGTTAAGTGTGTTCAGGAAAGTTTCCATAAGCAATATATAGAGTATCCTACTCGGGAAGGGACAAACTCGACCTACTGTTGGGAAATAGGAATGGATAGGTGACGGAGGTAAAGTGGGGGAGCATTTAGGGAAAAGTGACCAGAGCTGTATTAATGTTAAAATAGGTATGGTAGGGGCAAAATTGGTCTACGGATTCAAGTTCTAAATTGGGGCAAGGCGACTTCTCTTGGAATTTGGCAGGGGATTTCAGGGCTTGATTGGAGTAGTGTGTTTCCAGGTAAAAGGATCCCGGGAAAGTGGGAGGGCTTCAAAATTGAGATAGCTCGAGTTCAAGGTCTGCATGTTCCTGTGAGGGTGAAGGGAAAGTGAGGCTGGAAAAGAGAACCCTGGATGAAAAGAGATATTGAGGCTCTGACCAGAAAAAAAAGAGGTGTCGCTCAGGTACAGGTAGCTGGAACCAAGGGAATCCCTGGAGGTACACAGGGGATACAGGAGTTTACTGAAGAAGGAAATCAGCAGGGCGAAAAAAAGAGTATCAGATCGCCTTGGCTGAGCAGATTAGGGTGAATCCAAATTCAGTATTGTAAAGAAAAAGAACAACTAGAGAGCGAATACGACCCCTTAAAATCCAGAATGGTCACACATGTGTAAAACTTCAAGAGATGGGTGAGGTCCTCAATTCCCCTCTGTGTTTATCATGAAAAAGACATGAATACCTGTGACCTTTGGGAGGTTAGTTGCGATATCTTGGTCGAGTCCATATCACAGTAGAGGTGCTGTTGGACATATTAGAATGCACAAAGTCAGACAAATCTCTTGGTCCTGACCAGATATATCTAAGAGCACTGTAAGAGGCGAGAGAAAAAGCTTAGGGACAAAGATCCCGGAAGACTGGGCAGTAGCAAATGTTGTGCCCTTATTCAAGAAGGGCTGCAAAGAAAAGCCTGGGAAATATAGACCAGTAAGCTTCACATCTGTTTCTGGAAACCACTTGAGAAGGTACAGAGATATAAGATATGCATGCATTTGGGAAGACAAAGTTTGACTTGGAGCAGTCAGCCTAGCTTTGTGTTTGGCAGATCATGCCTGACAAATTTTGTTAGAGTTTTTGAAGAAGTGACCAGGAAGGTTGACGAGGGAAGGGTGGTGGACATAGTCCATATGGATTTCAGTAAGGCCTTTGATAAGGTTCCACATGGTAGGCCGCTCTGGAAGGTTAGATTACATGGACTCCAATGTAAACTGGCAAATTCGCGACACAATTGGCTTGACGTTATGAAGCAAATGGCTCTGGTGGAGGTTAGCTTGTCGGACTGGAGGCCTGTAACTAGTGGAGTGCCTCTGTGATCGGTCCTGGGCCCATTGCTGTTTGCTATCTATATCAATGATTTGGACCAGTGTGCACAACGCAACGTTAGTAGTAAGTTTGCAGATGACACTAAATTAGGAGACATCATTTACAGTGAGGAACATTATCAGAAATTGCAGCAGTACCTTGATCAGCTGAGGAAGTGGGCTGAGAAATAGCAAATAGAGTTTAATAGAGATACGTCTTGCATTTAAGAAAGTCAAATCCAGGTAGGAATTTAATGACGACTGATAGTGCCTTAAGGCGTGTAGTGCAACAAAAGGACATGGGAGATCAGGTGCACAGTTGTCTGAAATTTGAGTCACAGATACACAGGACAGTGAAGAAGGCTGTTGGCACACTGGCCTTCATCAGCACATTGAGTATAGACGTTGGGACGTTATGATAAGTTGTATAGTGACCAGGAAGGTTGACGAGGGCAGGGTGGTGGACATAGTCCATATGGATTTCAGTAAGGCCTTTGATAAGGTTCCACATGGTAGGCCGCTCTGGAAGGTTAGATTACATGGACTCCAATGTAAACTGGCAAATTCTCGACACAATTGGCTTGACGTTATGAAGCAAATGGCTCTGGTGGAGGTTAGCTTGTCGGACTGGAGGCCTGTAACTAGTGGAGTGCCTCTGTGATCGGTCCTGGGCCCATTGCTGTTTGCTATCTATATCAATGATTTGGACCAGTGTGCACAACGCAACGTTAGTAGTAAGTTTGCAGATGACACTAAATTAGGAGACATCATTTACAGTGAGGAACATTATCAGAAATTGCAGCAGTACCTTGATCAGCTGAGGAAGTGGGCTGAGAAATAGCAAATAGAGTTTAATAGAGATAAGTCTTGCATTTAAGAAAGTCAAATCCAGGTAGGAATTTAATGACGACTGATAGTGCCTTCAGGCGTGTAGTGCAACAAAAGGACATGGGAGATCAGGTGCACAGTTGTCTGAAATTTGAGTCACAGATACACAGGACAGTGAAGAAGGCTGTTGGCACACTGGCCTTCATCAGCACATTGAGTATAGACGTTGGGACGTTATGATGCAGTTGTATAGGATGTTGGTAAAGCTGTATTGGAGTATTGTGTTCAGTTTTGTTCAGCTTGCTCTAGAAAGGATATTATTGAACAAGAAAGTACATAGAACAAATTTTGAAAGATGTTCCCTAGGCTAAAGGCTCTAAGTTATAGGCAGAAGTTGGACAGGTTAGAACTTATTTCTTTACAGCGTAGGAAACTGAGAGGGTTCTTATAGAATAATAAACCCTTATAAAATAATGAGAGGCGTCCATGTGGTGAATACTTCAAATTTTCTTCCCAAGATTGGTGAATCGAGGACTAGAGGACATCCATTAATGTTTGGAAAGGATAAAAAATATAAAAAGGAAACTGATGGGCAACTTTTTTACATAGACTGTGGTACGCAGATGGACTGAGCTGTCAGTGGAAGTGATTGAGGTGGGTACAATAACATTATTGAAAAGGCATTTGGACAAATACACAGATAGGAAAGAATTAGAGGGATACAGAACAAGGACAGGGGAATGGGATGAGTCTGGATGGACATTTTGGTTACCATGGACCAGCTGGGCCAAATGGCCAGTGATACTGGCAGTCTCGTGCAATATTTTTGTAAATGAGTGTGTTTTGGGGTGAAGACAGGGTGGGGGGGGGGGGGGGTTGAGACTGAGATAAAATATCATTAAAGGATATGTTCACAGGTTCAGAATGCTGAAATGAAGACGTTTCAATAGTATCATGCAACACGGGTCAGTATTTCAAAGAATTATGAGTGAAAGGGATATTGCTGTGAGTTCAGGAGATGGAGAGTTTTGGATGAGCATTTGTTCTGCAGCTTTGTAACTGGTAGTGAGGACAGCAGAGTCTTCGCCTCACTGGGCTGAATCTAAAAACAAAACTGTCTCAGTGACATTTTCATTGAGTGTGTCAGAGGGGTTGTCTGCACGAGGCCGAGCTAGTTTCCTGGTGCTATCTTATCAAACTCATCTCATTAACTACACATCCCATTCCATAGTGTCCCTCTCATACAATGCCAGCCCTATTCTCCCACCCATCATGACTGGAGGTACTCACAGTCGCCCGGATGCCCCTGGATATTCTGTGATCCCTGACACTGGTGCCATCTTTAAAAGATCAATGGGCACACGGTTGCGCTTTCTCAGTTTGGAGCTGCCCTGCACATTTTCCCCAAGCATGGCAATGAAGGGGAAATTACACTACGGTTTGTTGACAGCAGCGCGGAGGTCCTGGTGGATGCGCTAGTACAAAAGGGGACCATTCTCTTCCCAGAGGGGGCCACACTACCAGATCCACCGATCATAGGCTGAGCTCACCACCCAGCTCAGTGCAGTTTCTGGGGTCTGAAGAAATGTCCAGCAAAACAGGACAAGTATCAATAACCTTCCCCACTCTGTCAGGATAAGGGTCACCATATTTTATCTGCTCCCTCACACTCACTGTATATCTGTTATAGCACCAACCCCCGAACAAGGCTCATGCTCCACCACTCTCACTACTGCATGCACACCTTCCCTCTCTTTCTCTCTTGCCTTTCTAATGCCCCCCACATAGTTAGAAAATATTCTGCAGAATGTCAATTATGGAATGTTCCAGGTATTGTTCCAACTTATTCCCAGTTTCAGGAAAATGGCTGTGCCCCAGTGTGTAACACTTAAAATGATGGAGTAGAGATGTACGTTTTTCAAATCACACACAATTAAAATCCATCATGAGGCCATTCAGTACTTCAAATATGCTCCAACATTCGATTCGTTTGGTGGTGTTCTGATGGTTTTCTCAGCTCCATGTTACTGGAACTTCCAGGCATTCAACCCCCAGGTTCCTGTTACTGAGCAGACGATTCTCAGACACTTCATACCACGGGTTGCTTCTAGCATGTGTTCAGAAGGCATTTCTCATGGGGACGGACTCTCCTTACCATATATTTCATCTGATTTATGAATTCATGCAACATGCTTTCCACAGACCAATCAACCAATCACTTATTTTATGGTTATCGATATCCAATCACAATTAGTCATTCTGGTTATTTCACTTGTCTCACCTTACTGTATTCAACCAAAGACAGCTTCCAAACACTTGTATCGTTGTAAAATAAAATTTCTAGCAGAGAACATTTTTATTTCGAATCCACCTTTTCCCTTGTCATTAAAATTTCTCTTGCCCTTTTTCTGTGACTGATTCTGTGTGCAACATTACACAGTCTCCCACTCAGTTGGCTGCATGGTTGGTTTGTGATGCAGAGGGAGGCCACCAGCGCAGGTTCAATTCCCCAAACTAACTGAGGTTGCTATGAAGGGGACACTCTCTCAACCTCACCCCATCACCCGTGTGGGGACCTTCAACATAAACCACCATGAGAGGTTTCTCTAATGAGAGTTATTTGGTTCTCTAATCTATCAATGTTAGCATTTTAATTTTTTAACAAATTTTTTTATTGAAAAAGATATTTTATTGTTATATTAAACAAATAACAAAACAACTCAAATAACTGAACAAAAGTACACCTGAACAAAAGTACAACTGAACAAAAGAAAATTGTCCCACATCAGAAAGCGGGATAGGGCACTGTGTACAGGGGAGAAGGGTGACCGGGACCCCGTGAGAATGAGGACAGGCCGCAGAACTGTTTTGCAGATATTGCAGCTCAAACTGGGCATTCATGTGATGTTGTAAATCACAGCAGCTGTAGTAGCAGCAGCAGCAGTAGAATTATATTCAACCACAATATACTCTATCAGTCTACCATTACCATGAAGCCGATCTCCGCTTCAGTGATGAGTGTGGGTGAACATGCCACGGTCAGAACCGTCTGTACCTAAACCTGATGACAACCCATTCAAGCTACCGCACTTACTGCTTACATTAATAAACATCAGAACTAACATCTGATAGAGAGGGCGCCATGATCCCAAGACTGTGACCACTTTTTTTAAAACCAGCTGTGAATTACTGCTGGCCTGTCTACTCTTACTCTCACCTGTTGGAAAAATCCTTGTTCCTTTTGTTAGAGACGCTTCAAGAACATCCCTCCTATTACCATTTTGTTTACATCATTGAAAACTTACTGTACCTTCCCCTGTGAGGAATGATGTAAAACATGGGTGTAAATTATGTCTGCTCCTTGTAGCCAATTCTTCAGTCACACCTTCCAATTATCCTCAGTATCCTTTCCTAATTAATTACACCTAAGATAACACTCATCTTGAACTTTTTTTATATGCAGGGAAAAGTTCTTGCTGCTTGTTTTTGTATTTCTTGAAAATTTACTACATCATGTCTTTTCTCCCCTTTTCCTCGCTTTCTAGATTCATACAGTCATATCGCGCACAAACAGACCCTTTAGTCCAACTTGTCCATGCTGGCCAGGTTTTCCAAACTAAACTAGCCTCATCTGATTGCATTTTGTCCATATGCCTCTAAACTTTTCCCATACATATGTTTGTCCTACTGAGTTTTAAATGTTGTAGCTGTACTTGCACCTCCCACTCTTCCTCTGACAGCTCATTCCATATACAGACATCACTCTCTGTGTGAAAACATTGACCCTTCGTCCATTTCAAATCTTCCCTCTTTCATCTTAAACCTATGCCTTCTATGATTGAACTCCCCCGTCCCCGGGAAAATACCTTGGCTATTCACTCTATTCATACCTCTCATGATTTTCTCAACTTCTACAATGTCACCCCTCAACCTCCTACACGCTATCTGACACTAACTATATGAACAAGCATTTACAGATAAAGCACTGCAAATTTGAAACAGTATTCAAATGACAGGTAAATAACATTCAGCCCAAACTTCATACTGTGATTAGTTTTTTCTCCATGTTATAATACTAAGGCAGCAGGAAACTCTTACGAGTACCAATAAGAGGTCAAACACCTGAATTGCTTTGTCTAAATGGGGTGATGATCTCTACAGTGAAAGCGCATCACAGGCCTGAACCATATAAGAAGGGGAATTCTTGTACCACACGGTCAGCGTGCAGTTGCCTTTTGCAGAGTGAGATGAAGGCTGATTATACCTTTTGAAATTTGGACTGCAGTGTGAATTCAGTGCAAAGGGGGATAGGTGTTTTCAATAAGGTTTACTCAAAGAAGGAAACTTTCCAGAGTGAGATGTGTGGGAGGTGGAAAACAGCACGAATGGAGAGGCCAAGCCACATTGAGACCAAAGGCAAAGTGGCAGCACTAAACGCAGCTTGATGCTACTGCAGAGTAGGTAGACTTGATTAGAATTTCAGGTGAAGTGGGGAGGGACCATAATGTAAGAGAATGTACTCTGTAATTTGAGAGGGAGAACCTGGAATCACGAAGGCGACACGAGCAGGGAAGAGGATGGAGCAGCAATGGCAGCAGTTTCTGGGGGGAATTCAGGAAGCACAGCTGCAATTCATGCCGAGCATCTGCTTCTGGTCCCTGCAACAAACATCCTAAATCTGTCCCTCCACTAATGCTCATCAGTTATACCCTTGAGAGCCTTTGTCAACCATGGGTGGTTCATCTTCTTATCGAGTTCTTCTTTTTGAACAGAAACAATAATTACTGAGCGGTTTGGGATAACTGTTTGAATTTCTGCTCACGTATACTCACTGTCTTCCTCTGGGTATATTTTCACATTCCGCTTCAGACCAGACGTGAGGCAGAAATCCTCAAATTAGATGCCTGGTTCTTTTCAATCATTCAGGGGGATCTTCTGCCTGTGGCTGAACACAAGATCAGCGGAGGCTGCCTCCATTCTCCAAGTTTCTGTTGTTTCTGTTTGACGATGCCACATTCCTGTGAGCTGCGTCTAATGTGACCTCCTTTTCCATCAAACCAGAAATCCCCGAACTCTGGTGGACAGGGCCTTCAGCTATGACTGTCCCATCTTCCACGGTGTTGCCCTCAACACGTCCCCTCCACCCCAGAACAATGATAGATCCCTCCTTGTCCACACTTCCTCCTGCACTAGAATCCACATTCACATATTCATCTTACGCCATTTCCACCGTCTCCAGCAGGACAGCATCATCAAACACATCTTCCCCTCCCGCCTACTGTCAGTATTTCACAGTGACCGTTCCCTCTGTGTCACCGTCCATCACCCCGAACGTTTCCCCACTCCCCCATCGCACCATCCCATGCAATTACAGAAGCTGCAACACTTGTCAATTCATCTCTTCCCTCCTCAATGTCCAATCTGATCTCCCGTCATTGCTACTCATAATGCAGTCTCTTTATATTGGCGAGACCAAACAGAGACTGCTTTAAGGAACACACCCACTCTGTCTGTAGAAATAATCCTGACCTTCTCATTGCTTCCCATTTCAATAACTTACCTTGCTCTCATGCTAACATTTCAGCCCTGGGCTGCTGCAATGTTCCAAGGCAGCACAACCCAAGCTCGAGTGACAACGCACTTTACACTTTCGTACGTTACAGCCTTTAGAAGTTAATGTACAATTTCACAGTTTCACAGTCTGACCCCATTATAACTGTTCCCCAATTTCCGTACAATCTCCTTCCTGGCCTCCCTATGACCTTGTGTGTTTGTATCTTCTTTATCGTTCACTCAATAGAGAGAACCTCTTTTCCCCATTCACATCTTAATTTAAAGCTATTTCACATGGTCTTCTCGTTCTTCACTACTAAAAGCATGTTTATCTTTTGCCACGCCCTCTTTTACCTGTCAACCCACTCCCCACATCTGTCAAGGGATTATAAAACTCATTTTCCAGTTCTGAAGAAGTGTCATACTGGACTTGAAACGCTAACTCTGTTTCTCTGTCTCTGCAGATGATGCCAGACCTGTTGAGTTTCTCTAGAAATGACTAAGCTCAGAACAAGTTTTCAGTAAAACAAATTACTATGGATACTGGAAATGAAAATGCAAAAATTGGTGGAGAAAATGGGAGCTTTGTAGAAGAGTCACTGGTCCTGAAAGATTAACTCTGCTTTCACTCCACAAGATGCTGCCAGACCTGCTGAGTTTCGTCAGCAATTTCTGGTTATGAACAAGTTGCATAGACATGTGTTAATGCTGCTCAAACGTTTTGCCTAACACAGAATGCACTGGGAAGTGACCGATAATGCAAGGTGCACAAATTCATTGATCTGAAACTGCATAAGGCTGTCATATCTGACACTGCAGAGCTCTTAATCTTGGTCAGAGAGAGAAACAGAGGGGAACACATTCACATCAAACAGAGAAGATGGCATTGGGGGAATGGAAAAGATTCAGATGCATATGTTAAGGGGTTTGAGTAAAGTAACAAATTGGAGGCGTGACACCAGGGAGAGACCCTCAGCTCAATGAGAATGAGAATAGTGTTACCACATCAGAAACCAGGCTAAGACACTAGTACAACACTGATGGATGCATGGGTCTTGTTGTGAACTGGGGAACAGTCAGGAGAATTGAATTGAACATATTGGAGCTCAAACTAGGCATTCATGTGGTGCGATAGAATCACACCAGCAGCAGAATTGTATTCAACTATAATCTGTAACATTTTCCCCAGGATAATCCCTCAGCCTACCATTAACATCAAGCTGACCTATGATTCAGTGATGAGTGCAGGTGAACATGATATGGTCGGAACCATGTGTAACTAAACCTGATGACAACCCATTAAAGCTACCGCACTTGACTGGTTACATTCGAAGCAGCAGGACTAACATCTGATACAGAGGGCAAAATGATCCTAAGACTAACAGATCATATCGAAGTTCTGCAGTGCTGCCACATCCAGACATCAATGTCGATGGGCTATTAAACAACTCACTGGAGGAGAGGACTCCATAAATATCGCCATCCTATATCACGGGACAGCCCTGTACATCAGTATAAAAGACATGGTTGTATTATCTGCACCGTCCTCAGCCAGAATGTTGAGTTGATGATCCACCTCACCCTCGCCGTGCTGCCCGCAGAATCACAGATCTCAGTCTTTAAGCAATCTGATTTGCTGTATGTGACATGGAGAAACAGCTGAACACAGTAGATACGACAAAGGCATTTGGCCTTGACACCATTCCTGCAATGGGACTGAACACTTGTGCTGTTCAACAAGCCGTGTCCCTGGGGAAGCTGTTTCATTCCAGCTCCAACTCTGACATCTCCCTGGCAATGTGGAAATTTACTCAGCTATGTCCAATTCCATAACAAGGGACTAACTACTGTCTGACCATTTACCACGCGTCGCGATAGTCACGTTGGTGGGAGTTCTTTTTGACAGAACTGTCAAGCAGCACAGAAATAACCAGCTCCGTGTGGTTTCAGATAGGTCCCCATGTGGACATGGTGCTGTTGTGGAAAAGTCACTGGATTACTAATCGAGACCAGGCTAATGCTCTTGCAGCTGGTGGACGTTATAATTAATAAAATATCGAGATGTAAATCCTGGAATCATTAACAGTGACCTTGAAGCCAATGTCAATTGTAACCACCAATTTCCTTCCCCAATGTACTTTCAGGAAGTGAATCTCCCGTGCTTTCCTGGTCTGGCCTAAAAGTGACCCCAGACACAGAGACAAGTGATAAACTCTTCAATGGTCTCTGAAACAGCCAAGCAAGGCACTCTATTGTCTCAAACTGTTCTGGGGTCTTAAAGGATAAAACAGATCACCCGACTCCACCCTCACTATTGGAACGGCAAATACTACCGTATTGACTCTGCAGAGATCTGCTTCCTAACATCTGAGAGCAGGTGGCAACATTTACAGAGCTTTCCCACAGACTGCACAGAAACATCGGGAAATGAGTAGGTCATTCAACACACTGAGCATCCTCCATTCTATTTCATGGTGAAAATCTCTTCAATTCAGTTTTCCCCACACAGTGTTCATATCCACTAGTACGTTTAAACAACATAACATGTAAAATGGGAACAACTGTATTCGCTTTGGTCCATCAATTTTGATCCTCCATTCAATATACAGGCAGTTATTCAATAAGGCGTGTTTATTAAACGCAAATTCGCTGCAACACAATTAGTGAATTGTGCCCCTTTCTTTATAAAGCGAGCTCCCGTTCACTGTTATGGGAGACCGTCTCTGGCACCAGCTGAAAAGCAAATCCCAGCCTCAGCATCCCTCTGTCTGCCAAATGCACCCTCAGTGTGTTCAGCTAAAGCAGGAATATAATCCGCTCTGCAAGCCTTGAAACTGAGCCTGAATGTGGGATTTGTAGTCTACATTTAGAAGGAAATTAATTTCAAACCGGGTGGGGAATATCTTGGAGAGAACTGGAATTCCTCATAGGCATCGTGTGGTCAGTCAGCTTGCGTGCTTTCTGGTGAAGATCTCGGTGAAAGATGCAGGGCTGTAGTCAGTGACTGTAGTGTTAAAGTGTGACATTTACACTACTAATTCATTCCAGTATTTATTTATAATGAATTAGAGATTTTTGTAGCCTGTGCTATTGTTTGCAGGCACAGGAAGAATGTGCAAACTCCACAAAAACAGTGACCCCAGACTGAAACTGAACCCAGATCTCTGGTGCTGGGAGGCAGCAGTGCTAACCACTGAGCTACCACTGTGGGCAACACAACTTGCCTGCACAATTCACTACACGAAATATGGCAAAACAGTAGGGAGATTCCATAAACCCCCAAACTTGTCATTAAGCAACAGGAGGAGGAAATTGAGATCTTGGGCGGCTTGGTCAGGTATAGGTGCAGGACATGCTAGCCATCGGGACTATAGTGTAGGAACATCAGGAGGACATTCAGCCCATCGTGTGTGTAATGCAGGAACAGAATGAGTCCAATCAGCCACCCATGCCCCTTACACAGCAATTGGAGCAGATCTTTTACAGCCTCGTGCCTATTTCACGGGAACTGAAATGGACTGTCGAGGTTATGGAAAAGGATGAACTTAGAATAACCAACTTCACTCGGGAATGGAAAGGTATGAGCAAACGATTGGGACTGAAGACAAATTGGTCGAATCTGTTATTAAGGAATGAACAACAGGAGACTTTGAAAGTCAAACCACAATCCATTAAAGGCAACATGATTTTATTAAGGATAAATCATATTTGAATGATTTTCTATTTTTTTAAAAAGTAAGACAAACAAGTTGAATAACGGGGATCTGAAAGATGTATTATATCTGGACTTCAACAAGGCAATGCATAACATGATTGACTAAAGATCAATATGCAAGACAAGAGCACATGGGGTTAGAACAATTTATTTGCTTGGAGAGAAAATTGGCTAACCAATAAAAACCATGATATGGAGGTGCTAGCTTTGGACTGGGTTGAGTAAGGTCAAGCATTACATGGCAACAATTTATAGTCTGACGGGTTTATTTGAAAACACAAGCTTTCATTGCCCTGCTCCTTCGTCAGGTGTTAGAGAGAAAAGACCGTAGGCACAAAATTTATAAGGAAAAGATGAAATGGTTGTACAACACATGCACATGAATTGAACACATCTAAGATGGCTGCTAAATCTTTAATTGCTTAGAATAGAGATGCAGGTATAGATTGATGAATATGCAAATCCAAGAGTTCCTTTCAAGTCCTGCCTGGAGAAACCTTTAGGTATTATTGATATAAAGGAGGTGATCCCTCCAGTCAGACAACGTATTTTAGGCAAGCGATCTTGTTTGGAGTCTGTATGCGTCTTCACCTGGAAGTAGTTTGGGTTTATTTCCAAAATAGGAGCTCATAAAATATCTCATTGACTGACTCTACAAATTGTAAATATTTTTGAGAAAATATAATGCATCTGGAAATACAAACTGGCAAATGAAAATTCATCTTACAGATTAGATGTGTGTGTGTGTGTGTGTGTTTGCATGCACGTGCATGGGTGTTTGAAAAAAAGGTGCAGTGTCTGTGGGAGGGAGAGAGACAGAGTGTGTTTGTGAGAGAGTGAGGGGGAGTATGTGTGTCTTTGGGAGGGAGACAGAGGGTATGCGTGTGTGAGAGAGGGGGGAAGCGTGTGCACATGTGAGCGAGGGAGAGTGTGTTTGTTTGCGGGGAGGAGCGGGTGAATTTGCATGGGTGTATTTAAAGGGGAGAGGGAAATGATGTGTGTCTCCTTGTTAAAACACGGGCAGATTTGGCAGATCCCTTTCCCCACACACACTGTGTGGTTTCAGAGCTTCCCGTCTCTGCAGCCTCTTTTCCATTTGTTGTTCATGTTACAGACCCTGATGCTGTAACTACAGTCTCCATGCTCCATCCAGAGTTGGTTCACCAAATCCTCAGGTGAGCGAGGGAGAGTGTGTTTCTTTGCGGGGAGGAGCGGGTGAATTTGCAGCTGAATGTATTTTGCAGCTCACAGCACAACCTCTAGCAAACCATTCCCATCACCTCCACTAACCTTTCCATAACAGGAGTCAGTCAGAACCCCATCCGCTCCAAGTTAGAATCCTGTGCCTTGACAATAATTCTCGACGGGTTTCCTTATGTTATGGCCCGCACAATCATCTGAGAGGGACAAACAGAGGCCATCAGAGGTCAGGCACAGATCAAGTTTCAAAGACGTGTCTCAAAGCTCCTGGACCCCCTTTCCAACATGGAGCAACAGCCTGCCACATACCATTGCATTTTTTCTGAGCTTCACAATGCCAGCACTCGATACACTCGGAAGCCAAAAAACAAAATCTGGGAAAGGTACAGAAAAACATAGAATTAATTAACTGATAACATATTGTGAAAATATGGATACGGAGACAGGGGTGTGGGAGTAACTGGAGAAGTGAGACAATGGTGTGTCCAATCACATAAATGAGAGCATTCAATAAAATTCTTGCCAGATCACTTGAAATGGTTAGTTACATCAAATTATGAATCTGCCTCTCAGAACCATCCCAGACACCATAAACTGGGACAAGGGACCAGCCAGAATGGAGAGCTATGCACACCATGCTCGTGGACTACTCTATAAACGGGACTACCTGCCCAGCATGGGGACCATTGCAAACATTTGCCAGTAGATTGCTAATACACTTGCACTACAAAAATGTCTTGCACGGGAAAATTTGTAACCCAGGCAAGAGATTGTGTGTGTGTGCGTGTGTGTGCGTGTGAGAGTGTGTGTGTGTGTGTGTGTTGGTGGTAGTAGATATGAAAAGTATTATTTGAGAGAGAATAGACATAGAGGAAATCTGTTTAAATGTGAACAACTGACAGGGCTTTGTGTCATTAACAGAGGGAGACTGAGGACCGTGTCATAGACAGAGGTGACGATGTGCTTTTGAATATTAAAGTAAAGGCATTGCCAGACCCAACAACAATATAAAGCAATCCGTACAGGAATGATGGGATTTTGGTCTGCTTTTCGATACAAGCCATGGAATACCGACTCAGATTTGGTTAAGCAGCAGCAGATTATTGGCTTTATTAAGATTGTGTATCATAGCTGAAGGTTCAAACAGCAGATGGGATGAACCAGTGAAGTATCTGCAGTTGTCAATAGTTAAAATTAGGAATGGTCAGGATATGGTGTCAGTAATCAGCTTGTGGCCAAAGGGATCACCGTAGTTGTGACTGGTCTGTTTCAGCCTCAGTTATTGGCCAGGGATGAGATGGAGTCAGAGGAAAGAAATGGAGTTTGCATCCAGAACAGAAGACAGTGACCTCCAAGCTCTCAATATTTAAATAGCAAGGGCAGTGATGCAATGAATCCTGGTTCATACCTGAAAGTGAGTAGGTCAACCAACAAGGCCCAGTGCTAGACATTAAGAAGGAGAGAAAGAATGAACAAGTTCACTGTTGTTTGTTCTGGTTTGGAGCGTGAATACTTACAGAGGAGAGTAAATGAAAAGAACATTAATACAGTCGCACATGGTTAATGCAAATAATATATCGACAGTGAAACTTACCAGGGACACCAACAATAGCCAGGATAGGATAATAAAAATATTGAATAATATAAAGTGTATATTTGATCCGCGCTGTTAACGGCCACCAATAATATGTAGAAAAAATCCAAACATAATAGGATAACCTCCTGTCCATTGTTGGAACATTCCAGTCTATTGTTTCCAGATTCTGATCGATTGTTGTAACATTCCAGTATAACGTTCTCAGATTCTGATCCACTGTTGGAACTGTCCAGTCGAATGTTCTCAGTTTCTGATCTCTCCCTCTCTCTGGAGCAGCCGATACCTGTTAGTGCTATCGGTGGTGCTCCCTCCCATACTATGGGATAACGTATTGAATCGAGCCCTTTTGTCAGTAAAAGATGGAAACTCTCCACTGGGATAATTAGAATCCATAGAGACTGACGTTAGTCACAGTCACCAAACAAACAGGTTCAGTTAACCAGTTCGTTACATCATTTTACATAACACAATAAAAGGGAACATTTACTAGGTTTGGATGGAATGAATGAGAGTTGCTGAGGGATAGACCATAAATCTTTCAATCTATTTCATCTGTCTTCCTTTTATATGTGAGTATTGTCGGAACCCTGTTTATAAAAGGAGACAGGAATAAAATAACAGGCGAGCTGCATAAAATGTTTGGTGGAGATGTTTCTAGATGCCTTTGCGTAATGCTGCTCCAAGTTAGAAATTCCCTGTTATCAAGTCCTTTCTTAACCTTGTGACATCATTCAGAGCATTGAAACTGCTGCTCAGGAACAGGGAGAAACAGGAGATAGTCACTCAACTGCTCGAGCCTGGGAGAGAGGAACAGGAGGCAGTCACTCAACTGCTTGAGACTATGATACAGGGGAATCTGGAGGCTAGTGTGGCCCAGATTTCTGTTTCCCAGGAACAGGAAGAGGTGACTCACTACCCACCACTGTGAAACACTGGGCAGAAAAGGAATTGGCTTGGTACTAACAGAAATATCTGAATAAGTTGCATGAACGAGACATTCAATCCTGCTCCAACATTCTTCAAAACCACGGATGATCTGATTGTAATTCCCTCATTCCATTTTACAGAGATTCCCCTATCTGCAGCCTCTGCTCCATTTGTTGGTCAGGTTGCAGATCCAGATACTGGAACTACAATCACCATGTTTCATCCAGAGTTGGATCACCAAAGCCTCTGGTCTTCCTTAATTTCCACAGCAGCTTAAAACACAGCCTCCAGGAAACCATCCCCAGCATTTCCACGAACGTACAAAAACTAGATTCTAGTGGGCGGCACAGTGGCACAGTGGTTAGCACTGCTGCCTCACAGCGCCAGAGACCTGGGTTCAATTCCCGCCTCAGGTGACTCTCTGTGTGGAGTTTGCACATTCTCCCCGTGTCTGCGTGGGTTTCCTCCGGGTGCTCCGGTTTCCTCCCACACTCCAAAGATGTGCAGGTCAGGTGAATTGGCCATGCTAAATTGCCCGTCGTGTTAGGTAAGGGGTAGATGTAGGGGTATGGGTGGGTTGCGCTTCGGCGGGGCGGTGTGGACTTGTTGGGCCGAAGGGCCTTTTTCCACATTGTAAGTAATCTAATCTAATCTAGAGTTAAGTCAAATGTCAGTCAAAGGCAAATGAGAAGCCTCGTCTGAATCACTAACAGTTGTGAGGATTCCTCATGTTACTGAGCACATGAGGAGCAGAGAGTGATTAACACAGGCGTTCAAAGAATAGGAACAGAGCAAGTTACAAAGGTGTGCCTCGAAACTGTGAAAACCCCATTATCCAACATGGAGCACAGGGCAGGACACTGGGAAGTCAAAGAAAACGCAAGCATTGCCTTTTTGAACACTGTTTCTAAGCTTCTTAGTGTTGGAAGCTGATGCTCTTGAGTGAGCAACATTCATGGACAGGAAAAGATATAGGACAATGATTCACATTGAAACTGGACAATTAAAACTAGATGGCGGGGAAGCAGTTCAAACACCAACAAATGGGAGGGATTTGGGAAATAGACAGAGGGAGAGAGACTCTGAGTCAGTGTTATGGAAGGATGTGTTTGCAGGATTCAGAATGCTCTAATGAAGACATTTCGATCATATCTAGCAACATAGGTTAGCATGTCCGGGAATGATGAATTAATACGATATTGGTGCAAGGTCAGATAGAGTCAGAGTCTCGGAGATGTACAGCACAGAATAAGACGCTACAGTCTAACTCGTCCATGCTGGTAGGATATCCCAAATTAAACTAATCACATTTGGCCAATGTCGATGTAAACCCTTCCTCTTCACGTACCCATCCAAATATCATTTAGACGTTCTAATTGTAAAAATCCTCCACCACCTCCCCTGCCAGCTCATTCCACACATGCACCACCCTCTGTGCGAAAAAAGTTGCTCCTTAAGTCATTTTTAAATCTATTTCCTCTCATTGGAAATCCATGCCCTCTAGTGTTGGGGAAAAAGACCTTTGCTATGCATACATTACATGGTCCTCACGCAACAGGAATAAAATAACCCAATCATCAAAGTTTGTGAGAACCCAATCTACTCGCACTCTCCCTATAGCTCCAATCCTGGCAACATCTTGTAAATCTTTTCTGACTCCCTTCAAGTTTCACAATTTATTTCCAAAAGGAAGGAGACCAGAACTGAATGCAGTACTCCAAAAGTGGCCAAAGTAATGTGCTGTACAGCAGCAACATGACCACCCAATTCATATAGTCAAAGCACTGGCCAATAAAGGCAAGCATACCAAATGCCTTCTTCACTATCTTACTGAACTGCGACTCTACTTTCAAGAAACTATGAACCTGCATTCCAAAGTCTCTTTGTTCAGCAACACTCCCCAGGACGTTCGCATGAAGTGTACATGTCCTATCCTGAATTGCATTTCCAAACTGCAGCACCTCCCATTTGTCTAGATTAAAAACCACCTTCCCATTGTCAGCCCATCTGCCCTTCTGATCAAGATTCCATTGTACTCTGAGGTAAACCTTCTTTGCTGTCCACTACACCATCATTTTGGGTTTCATCTGTAAACTTAGCAACTATTGCTGCAATGATCACATCCAAATGATTTATGTGAATAGTGAAAAGCAGTGGAGCCAGCACTAACCCTTGTAGCACACCAATGGTAACAACCCTCCTTTTCGAAAAACAATCCTTCACCACCACCCTCTGTCTCCTGCCTTCGGGCTAATTCTGTATACATATGGCTAGTTCTCCCTGTATTTCATATGAACTAAACTTGTCAACCAATCTACCATGCAGGAAGTTGGCAAATGCCTTACTGAAGTCCATACCAACAATATACAACTCTGCCTCAATGAATCCTCATAGTCACTTCTTCAAACATACTCAGTCAATTTAGTGAGACACAACTTTCAATGCTTCGATCCATGTGGCCTATCACTTATCAGTCCTTGCTTTTCAAAATCCATGCAAACCTTGTGCCTCATAATCCTTATCAACAGCTTGCCCTCCACTGAAGTCAGGCTCACTAGCTTTTCCATACCATCCTTCTTAAACGTTGTCAATAATCACACCAAGTTCACAAGCCTCCTATCTTCCGGTACCTCATCTGTGACAATTGACGAAACATATATCTCAGCAAGGGGCCCAGCAATCACTTCACTCGCTACCCACAGAGTTCTCGGGTCCATCTGATCAGGTCCTGAAGATTTTCCCACCTTTACGGGTTTACGAACTCCAACATCTCCTTCTCTGTAATACAGGCACTTTTCAACATGTCACGGTTTATTCCCAAAGTTCTTTAGCTTCCATATCCTTCTGCATAGCCAATACCGACACACGATGCTTGTTTAGTATCGCCTCCACCTCCTGCGGTTTTGTACATCGGCAACCTTTCTGATCTTTAAGTGGCCGAAACTCTCCTGAGTTATTCTTTTGTCCTTAATGTGTGTGTAGAGACCCTTTGGATTCTCCTTAAGCCTATTTGCCAGAACTATCTCATGTCCCTTTTATGGCCTCCGGATTTCCCTCTTATGTATACTCCTACTGGCTTTAGACCTTTCTCGACAGTCACTTCAAATCTGGAATTAAGAGCCAATTGACGATGATGAATCAATTTTCGATTTTTGGAAAACTCATCAGGTTCGCTGATGGCCTTGAAGGAAGCAAACTGCCTCGTTACCAGGCCTGGGTTACATGTGACTCCAGACCGACAACCATGTGTGTGACTCGTAACTGGATTAGTGGTGCTGGAAAAGCACAGCAGTTCAGGCAGCATCCGAGGAGCAGCAAAATCGACGTTTCGGGCAACAACCCTTCATCAGGAATAAAGGCAGAGAGCCTGTAGCGTGGAGAGATAAGCTAGAGGAGAGGGGAGGTGGGGAGAAAGTACCATAGAGTACAATAGGTGAGTGGGGGAGGGGATGAAGGTGATAGGTCGGGGGCGGGGGGAGGGTAGAGTGGATAGGTGGAAAAGAAGACAGGCAGGTAGGACAAGTCAGGACAAGTCATGGGGACAGTGCTGAGCTGGAAGTTTGGCACTAGGGTGAGGTGGGGGAAGGGGAAATGAGGAAACTGTTGAAGTCCTCATTGATGCCCTGGGGTTGAAGTGTTCCGAGGCGGAAGATAAGGCTTTCTTCCTCCAGGCGTCTGGTGGTGAGGGAGCGGCGGTGAAAGAGGCCCAGGACCTCCACGTCCTTGGCAGAGTAGGAGGGAGAGTTGAAATGTGACTAGTAACTGCTCGCTGGGCAATTAGTAATAGGTAATGAATGCAGGCCCAACCAGTGATACCCACAAGCCGTGAATGAGTACTGAAAAAAAACATGACTCCTGCTCTCCCTACCTGACATAAGCTTCCCTCTTATCCGTGACCAGACACTCAATTTCTCCGGTCTTCCAGCATTCCTTACACCTATCAGCCTTACCCTTCACCCTAACAGGGACAGACTGTCTCTGTGATTTTGACATCTCCTTTTCGAAGGCTTCCCTCTTCTCAGCTGGCCCCGTAACTGCGAATATCTGTTCCAATCCAGTTTGGAAGTTCTTGCTAATATCATCAAAATTGGCCTTTCTCCAACTTAGAGCGTTACCTTTTAGACCCAGTTCATCCTTTTCCATCTCTATTTTGAAACTAATAGAATTATGATTATGTGTCTCAAAGTGGTTCCCCACTGGTAGCTCAGTCTCCTGCCCTGCCATATTTCCCAAGGGGAAGGTGACGTTGAGATCCTTCTCTGTGATGGAGAGCATTGATCAAGCAGCTGCAGCGTTGTAACTGGGATTGGGGTCAACATTGTCTTCGTCTCATTGGGCTGGATCGAATCATAAGTTATCTCAGCGCCATTTTCATTGAGTGTGACAGAGGGATTGTCTGCACAAGGTCGAGCTAATTTCCTAGTGCTACCTTATCGAACTCACCACATTAATTACCTACCCCACCTCATGGTGTCCCTCTCATTCAATGCCAGCCCTATTCTCCCACCCATCATGGCTGGAGGCACTCACCATCGCACTGATGCCCCTGGGTATTCCGTGATTCCTGGCACTGGTGCCATTTTAAAACGCCAGTTGAGCTTTTTTGATGTCGGAGCTGGTTTGTACAGTTTACCCCGAGCATGGCAGATAAGGGGCAATTACACCACAGTTTGTCGACAGGGTCACAGAGGTCCTGGTAGATGGGCTAGTGCAGAGGGGGACCATTCTCTTCCAAGAAAGGGTCACACTATCAGACGCACCGAGCATGGTCTGAGCTCCCCACTCAAGTCAGTGCAGTATTTGAGGTCTGAAGAAATGTCTAGCAATACAGGACAAGCATCAATAACTGTCTCCGCTCTGTTAGGATACGAGTCACTGTATTCCCTCTGCTTCCTCACACTCACTGTATATCTGTCGCAGCAGCGACCCAGAACAACATTCATGCTCCACCACTCTCACTGCTGCTTGCAGTACCTTCCCTCTCGTTCTCTCTCCCCATTATTCGCCCCCACCACACACACATTAATAACATTGCATGGATACAACACTGTGGACTGACTCCCTCCAGACACCTCACCATATCTCCCCCCACCTACACCAGCACTAACAGCATAGGTACCCACTCGCACCCTCCCTCCCTCCGTCCCTCCCTTTCTCCCATTCCAGAAGAAACAGCCTGGAATAGGACAGTAAGAGTCAAGCCGAGTGGTGGAGTGCCCGATATCCGTTCCCTCACGTCCACCCTCCCCCTGCCATGTTCGGGGGAACCTGGTACAAGCCGGAGAGGACTGGGACACCTCGTGTGGAGATTCTGAAACATCCACGTCCCACCGACCGAGTAAGGAGCAATGTTCAGTGAAGGGCAATTCTCACTTTAAACCCACTGGCAGCTCCGTTTCCCCCCTGGCACAACTTAGAAGCCGTGGCCCTGATGCCATCTCCCTTTTGTGTCGAGCTGGTACAAATGGAATTCCCACGGTCTCGGTGGGCAGGAGGGTGGGCTCACAACACATCGTCACCACCACCTCCCAGGAAGGGAGCACGGACAGTCCCTCCTACACCTCCTCCTGTAAACAGCTCAGATACTGAAACGAATCTGTGAGATTTACTGCTCTCCCCACTTGTCCTGACATCTTCAGTAACCTGTTCTCAAATACATCCTGGCCCTTTGCTCCTGCACCTCCTTTATAACGGTACAACCTGTTTTGTATTGTCTTTCAATGTCCTTCCTACTAAAGAGCATCACCTCACACTGTGCTGCATTGATCCTCATCTGCCATACACCTGAACAGTATATCAACATATAACTTTCCTGTTGGAGTTCCACACCGTCCTCAACAAACTTTACAATTCTTTCAGGTTTGGTATCTGCAAATATTGAAATTGTCCTACAGTCACACTCCACTCAAAAATACTGACACAGACCAAACAGAGCGAGTGAAATATTGACACACTCTCCAGGTCTATATTACTGTCAATGTATAGAGAGTGCTTCTATGTGTCTGTATTCGTGTGTGTATCTGTGTGGGGTGGGTCTGGCAGTGTCTGTGGTGTTTAAAGTGATGTAATATCCCCCAATATGAATTCTGAGTAAGGATCACTCGATCCAAAACGTCAACTTTCATTTTTGTCCAAAGATGCTTCCAGAGCTGCTGAGATTTATCTTGTTTTCAATCTCTGTTGCACACCCACCCCAATCCCCCACCCCCCACCCCACTGTAATCGTGGTGCTAAAGTGTGTAAACGATCAGGGATTCAGTCTGGGAGGGAGATAGGGAGGGCAGCAGCTCGCAGCAAAATCCAACCTGAATTTTGATTGCACCAAACACACACACACGTGCATACACGCGCGCGCACACACTCACGCACATGCACACACTCGGTTGGTTTGGAGTCGATTGTCATTGTACTTAGGCCCGCAGAGTGGAACATGTTTGTGTGGAGAAATGTCTGCGCTCCTTCTGCAATGTGGAAATGTATTGTCACTGGGTAGTGTTTCCAACACACAGTTTACACATTAAAGCATATTTCCATTGCAATTATATCCAAGCAGTTCCGAGTGAGCCACTTTCCAAGGCGAAGAGATCAATTTTAATGCACTTCCTGTAACTTGGAATTTTTAATGTTTTACTCTTACAAGTAATCTTACCTTTGAGAAAGGATTGAAAATACCTAAACCAGACCAGCAGAGTGTGGGCTTGTATCACTTTTAGAAAAGAGGGAAATGGAGAGGAAGGGAGAGTGGTTTTGACCCAGTTTCAGTGATTCACACCAAAAACAAGAAGATTTCCCATTGCATAGAGATGCAGAGACAGAGATCCACACCCTAATGCAGGAACACATGAAACAAGCACAGAGAGATAGACATGCAAACAGAGGTTAACAGAGACATATACAGACACACAGGAATAGACAAACACGAACAGAAATATGCAGACACATACTTGGACATGCAAACACACATAGACTCATCGAGTTATACAGGGTATTTGCAAACAGTCCTTTTGGCCGATACAGTCCATGCTGACCATAATCCCAAAGTAAACCAGTCCCACGTGCCTGCGCTTGGCCCAGATTTGTCCAAATGTTCTCTTGTTCTTGTACATAACCAAATACGTTTTAAATGTTATAACTTCACCCACAATCCATCACTTCCTCAGAAAGTACATTCCCTACACGAACTACATGCGGTGTAAAAATGAATCACCTCACAGGTCCTGATCAGGTGGACTCAATAAATTTGTAGGAAGCTAAGGAAGTGATTGCTGGGTCCCTTGCTGAGATGTTGTCATCATCAAAAGCCACAGGTGAGATGCTGGAAGTCATGAGTTTGACTAAAGTTTTGCTATTAAACAAAATGGAAAGAAAAAGCCAAGAACTATAGATTGGGGAACCTGACATCAGTGATGGGCATGGTGTTGGAGGGAATAATGAGCTACAGGATTAAAATGCATTTGCAAAGGCAAAGACTGATTAGGGATAGGCCAAAGTGAGGACTGCAGATGCTGGAGATCAGAGTCTAGATGAGAGTGGTACTGGAAAGGCACAGCAGGTCAGGCAGCATCCGACGAACAGGAAAAGCGACGATCTGGACAAAAGCCCTTTATATGCATCGTGAAATGGGGGTGTGCGTGGATAATCATGTCACACTAATTTGATTTTGTTTTTGTTGAGAAGTAACGGACAGGATTGATTACGGCAGAATGCTGGATGTGATCTATATGGACTTCAGTCAGGCATTCGACATAGCTCCCCATGGAGACTGGTTAGCAAGATTAGATCACATGGAATACAGGGAGAATTACCCAGTTGAATAAAGAACTGGCTCAAGGGTAGAGGACAGAGGGTTGTGGTGGAGGGTTGTTTTGCAGACTTGAGGCCTGTGACCAGTGGAGTGCCACAGGGATTGGTGCTGGTTCCGCTACTTTTCGTCACTTATATAAATGATTTCGATATGAACATAGGACAGTTCGTACGTTTGCACATGACACCAAAATTGGAGGTGTAGTGGCCAGCAAAGAAGGTTACTTCAGATTACGACGGGATCTTAATCAGATGGGCCAATGGGCCGAGGAGTGGCAGACAGAGTTTAATTTTGATAAATGTGAGATGCTCCATATTGGAAAGGCACATCAGGGCAGGACTTATACACTTACTGGTAAAATCCTGGGGAGTGTTGCTGAACAAAATTATCTCAGAGTACAGATTTATACTTCCTTGAAAGTGGATTTGCAGGTAGATAGGGCAGTGAAGAAAGTATTTGATATGTAATTGGTCAAGTGCATTGTCTATATGCGTTAGGAGACTGGAATGCGACTATACAGCACATTGGTTCGGGCCACTTTTGGATTACTGAATGCAATTCTGGTCTCCCTGCTCCGTAGGAAGCATGTTGTCAAACTCGAAAGGGTTCAAGAAGGGTTTACACTGCCATGATTGGAGGGTTTGAGTTACAGGGAGAGGCTGAATAGGCTGAGCCTGTTTTCCGTGGAGAATCAGAGGAGGCTGGTTGATGTTCGAGGTTAGTAAAATCATGGGTACAACGGATAGATTGAATAGCCAAAGTCATTTCCCTAGGTAGTGCAGTCAAAAACTAGATGGCAAAGGTTTAAGGTTGGATGGGAAAGACAAAAAAGGGCTCTAATGGACAATATCTTCATGTAGAGGATGTTTCGTGTGTAATGAGCCTCCAGAGGAAGGTATTGAGGCTGGCACAATTACAACATTAAACAGGCGTCTGGATGGACAGATGAATGGGAAGGGTTTAGATGGAAATTGACCAAATGCCGGCAAATGGGAGGAGAATAATTTTGGCTGGCTGGTTGCCATGGACACGTTGGATCAAAGGGTCTGTTTCCATGCTATACAGCTCTATGACGCCATGTCTTTTAACACACTTTCTCCTCTTACCTTAAAACAATCCCCCACTCCAGGGAAAAGACACCTACCATTCAACATTACCGATACCTCTTATGATATTCTAAACCTCTAAAAGGTTAATTCTCAGCCTCCTACGCTCCAGTAGAAAATGTCCGAGTCTGTTGAGCCTGTCCTTATATGCAAACACTCCATTCCCAGCAACATCCTGATAAATTTCTTCTGAACTCTCCCGAACTTGATAATATTCTCGATATAACAGGGCGACCAGAACTGCATAAAGTCCTATTGGACATGCCTCATGAATGTCCTGTGCAACCTAAAAATACCGTCCCAACACCTGTACTCAAAGGACAGTCCACTGCTATTCGTCATTTATATAAATGATTCGGATGAGAACATTGGAGATATACCTAGTAAATTTGCAGATGGCATCAAACTTGGAGGTGTAATGAACAGTTAAGAACGTTACCACAGAGTAAAATGGAATCTTGTTCAGATAGGCCAATGGACCGAGGAGTGGCAGATGGAGGTATATTTAGATTAATGCGAGGTGCTAAATCTTGAAAAAGCAAATCAGAGCATGACTTATATATGATAAAGTCCTGGACAACGTTGCTGAACAAAGAGACCTTGGAGTACAGGGTCATATTTCCTTGAATGTAGAGTTGCAGTTCGATAGGATAGTGAAGTAGGTGTTTAATATGCATTCCTTTATTGTTCAAACCACTGAGTGAAAGAGTTGGGAGGTCATGTTGCGGATGTGCAGGACATTGGTTAGGCCACTTTTGCAATATTGCGTACAATTCTAGTCTCATTCCTATCGGAAAGATGTTGTGAAACTTGAGAAATCATGAGAGGTTGCATAGGCTAAATAGACAATGTTATTTCCCCAGGGTAAGATTAGATTAGATTACTTACAGTGTGGAAACAGGCCCTTCGGCCCAACAAGTCCACACCGCCCCGCCGAAGCGCAACCCACGCATACCCCTACATTTACCCCTTACCTAACACTATGGGCAATTTAGTACGGCCAATTCACCTGACCTGCACAGCTTTGGAGTGTGGGAGGAAACCGGAGCACCCGGAGGAAACCCACGCAGACACGGGGAGAATGTGCAAACTCCACACAGAGAGTCGCTTGAGGTGGGAATTGAACCCGGGTCTCTAGCGCTGTGAGGCAGCAGTGCTAACCACTGTGCCACCGTGCCGTCGGTTTGTTAGCCAATGTGTACTACAGTATACTTCAGTTGATAGGTGTCATCAGGATTCCAATATCAGATGTGAGCCCAGTAAGTGATTTCTTGACATTCTCGCTGTGTTCAATTTATATTTGAATTTTATGGGTTGATTTTAAAAGAGGTACTTTTCCTCCATGATCCCCAGGTAAGCTCTTCATTCCTTATGAATTATGCCTCTCACTTGCAAAGAAACATAAATTGTGAATCATCATCCTTAACATTGTTTAAAAAAAACAAAATTATTTACTGAGAGAAGTTGTATAATATGCTAAAACCATAAACATAAGTTCAAATATTTCATTGTGGCTGCACAATGAATTGTATTATCAGCAACAAAGGCCTTAGGGAATTGTTACTATGTTTAGAAGGAATTCAGAGGAATCGTCCAACTTCCTTGACTACCAGCAAGTCCATTATTCTCATAATTTGGGCGGCACGGTGGCACAGTGGCACAGTGGTTAGTACTGCTGCCTCACAGCGCCAGAGACCCGGGTTCATTTCCCACCTCAGGCGACTCTCTGTGTGGAGTTTGCACATTCTCCCCGTGTCTGCGTGGGTTTCCTCTGGGTGCTCCGGTTTCCTCCCACAGTCCAAAGATGTGCAGGTCAGGTGAATTGGCCATGCTAAATTGCCCATAGTGTTAGGTAAGGGGTAGATGTAGGGGTATGGGTGGGTTGCGCTTCGGCGGGGCGGTGTGGACTTGTTGGGCCGAAGGGCCTGTTTCCACACTGTAAGTAATCTAATGATTAATCCTCATAGATGTAAAAATTGGACCTTGGGCTGTGTGAAGAAAGAATTTCAGGGATAGTGATCCAGAAGGAAAATATAAATTTGTATTCAGTATCTTTTCTGTCCTTTCAGGGAATCCCAAAATGCTTTAGAGCCAAAAAAGCACTTAGAAGGTGATTGCTATTTCAAATTTCAGAAAGGATAGCAATTTGTGTACTGCTAAATCCCATAGCAGCAAGGTGACCTGATCACCTCTTTATCACGTCCATTAAGGAACAACTATTTACATTCCCTGAACATAAGAGTAACTTATATGAGGGGATAATCTTGGTAGGAATCAAAAGTGCAACTGTAAACCTGCATTTACTTTCATGATAAATTGGAAGGTATGGTACATAACCATTAACGTAATGTTGAGTATCTTTATATTGGACCTTGCATTACCAGGACACTCCAGTACTGGAAAATTGTCAACGTTCTCAGTTACTTTAAATTGTAAAATGGTCAGCAAAGGGAGAAATGCGCAGTTTAGAATTGTCAAATCAAAAACTTGACAGGGAACAAAAGTAGAATCACAGTTTAATCCACATGTTTACTGTAAAATGAAAATCTTTTGAAAACCTTAATACCAAGTGCTTGTGAATCATGAGGGTAAGCGAGTCCACAATTAGAGGGCATAGGTTTAAGATGAGAGGGGAAAGATTTAAAAGGGACCACAGTAGCAATTTTTATGCTTAGAGGGTGGTATGCGTATGGAATTAGTTGCCAGAGGCTGGTTAAGTTAAAGTATTTAAAAAGAAACATCTGGATGAGTATATAAATAGGGAGGGTTCAGACGGATATGGGCAGATGTTGGCAAAATTGACAGGATGAGGTTAGGGTATCTGGTCGACATGGACAAGTTGTACCAGAGGATCCGTTTCCGTTCAGTACATCTCTATGACTATGTCTATACAATGAAGAACATCAAGTGAAACACCTTCATAACCATCGTGTCTACATATGAAGCAAACTTCAAAGAATTATGCCTGAAACCCCAGGTTGATCTGTTCTACAACACTACCAATGGCTCAACATTTAATTGTATATGTGTTTTTTTTTGTTTGTTTTACCAAAGTACAATACCTCGCATTTATCAACAGTACACTCCATCTGCAATTCTTTAGCCCAGTGAGTGATAATATTGGGGAAGAAAGGTTGGAAAGTAATCAGTTACCTTGTACCATTTAATGGTTTTAGGAAGAGGGCAGTCACACGTTAGAGCTGGGAAACAGTGCTCGGGGTTTCAGGCCAGAAAGTAAGCTCTGTTTTTGTCCCTGGTGTTTCGTGTTGATATTTATTCGAGATCCTTCATAGTGCAGTGTGTGTCTGCAGGATTTCATTCCCTCATATTGCAGACTACAGATAATATCCATCTAATCTGGAAATAATAGACAAGTATTTAAAGATGTTCATAGTTTATCTCGAAGGCAGAGCTCATAAACTCGACATCCTACAGTTGAGGCAAGTACCTTGCATTTTTTAAGATCGTTATTATTTTAACTGGGTAATTCAGTAGAGTGAACCAGATTTCAAAGAATCCATACCGATCTGACAGCTGGCATTTAAAGTTAAAAATTTGGGCATGGTTTAGATTTTGTGCAGTCGGTAGTATCCCTGCCTCTGAGGCAGAGCTCTGGATTCTATTCCAATTCCTGAACTTCCCTGGAAGTGTCCCTAGCTCGAGACCAGATTGTCTGGATTCAGGTGCAGCGTGTCAGAACAGGCTGATGAACGAACACACAGGAGAATAATGCTGCAACTTTTGGGGCTATTGTGGAGTGGTGGTAGTGTCCCTACCTCTGGCCCCTATAGGGCCAACTGGAGGCCAACTCATCCAACTAGAGGTGTTTAATAATATGTGTGAACGCATTGAGTAAAATGATTTTAAAATTGTGGTTTGATCGAGATGGAAGAGGTGTCAGTAATTGAATTTCAGAATTTAAGCCCCGGATGCCTGAAAGCACAGACCTTGGGTGGGAGACATATTTGCACCTTCTAGAGGTTTATAAATTCATGAAGTGCATGGATAGGGGGTGAATAGTCAAGATCTTTTCCCCATGCTTGGAAGTCCACAATTAGAAGGCATAGATTTAATGTGAGAGGGGAAAGATTTTAAAGTGACGTCGGGGCAACGTTATCACTCAGAATGTGGAGCGTGTACATAATGAACTGCCAGAAGAAGTAATGGAGGTAGGTATAATTACAACATTTAAAAGGAACCCAGATGGATATATTTATAGGAAGGATTTAGAATGATATGTTCCAATTGCTGGCAAATAGATTAGATTCCCTACAGTGTAGTACAAGTCCACACCAACTCTCTGAAGAGTTACCCATCCAGAACCATCTCACCACATTTACCGCGACTAATTCACCTGACATTATGTGCAACTTAGCATGGCCAATTGACATAAGCTGCGCAACTTTGGACTGTGGGAAGAAACCCACGCAGACACAGCGAGAATGTGAAAACTCCACACATTCAGTCAGCTGTGCCAGCAATCAAACTCAGGTCCCTGGTACTGTGAGGCAGTAGTGCTAACCACTGAGCCACTGCACCACCCCAAGTAGGGCACGATTACTTTCAGAAATCAGGTTGGCATGGACGACCTGGTCAAAAGTGTTTGCTTCGGTGCTTGTACAACTCTTCAGATTCATCAAGCCGTTTGATCAAGGTCACTGTGTAATCTTCATTGTCCACTACATAGCCAAACTTGGTTTCATCCACAATCTTTCTAACCACGCCTTCTATAATTCTCATCTGAATCATTTGTCTAAATGTCAACACAAAAATGAATTGAGCAGAAGTGCCTGTGGAACACCACTGTGCACAGTGTCACAAACCTGGTCCGTTTTCTTTAAAAGCTTCCTTTTCTCAAAGATACTGTGTCCTTGAATTTTTTTTCACAGTCGTCGTAAATAGTTCTCGGCTCCAGGTGATTGGTTTGGAACAGAGATTAAACGGTTTTGTGATTAAAGGTATAATGAAAGGGGAGTGGTCAGCTCTCGAGGTGAGCAGTTCAGTCCAGAACCAGTTTGCAGTTTAGCTCTGTGGACAGGCTCTCTCTCTCTCTCTCTCTCTCTCTCTCTCTCCCTCTCTCTCTCCCTCTCTCTCTCCTTCTGCCCTTCTAACTTTAACGTGCAACCATTTGTTCCATTTCTGCTGTTTTAAAGGGGGGTTTGCTTATTGGAATGGTTGTGTACTTTCAGAACAGGTAATTAAGTTTAGTTTGAATAGATTGAGTTCTGTAGGGGTTCTGTATTCTGTTCTTTGTGTTTCATTGTGTAGTTTTGTGAATATTTTTTGTCTATGTTAAAACCTGATAATTTTCACTGTGCACTTACTGAAACAAATTACAAAGTTATAGTCTGCGCTGCCTGCTCAAGAATATTTTGAGTGGTCTGGCCTAGTACATAACAACAGGCCTCCAGTCCGAAAAACAACCGTCCTCGAAAATGCTGTCTACTGCTATTAGGACACACACACACATACACAGACACGTACACGACACACATACACACGCACCCAGACATACACACACAGACACACATTCCTGAAGAAGGGCTTATGCCCGAAACGTCAATTCTCCTGTTCCTTTGATGCTGCCTGACCTGCTGCACTTTTCCAGCAACACATTTTCAGCTCTGATCTCCAGCATCTGCAGTCCTCACTTTCTCCTCGAAGACACACACAGAGACACACACACACACGCACAGACGCACATACACAGATACACACACACAAAGATACGCACACAGAGACACACAGACACATGCACACGCACAGACAACACATGCACACAGACACACACGGATGCACAAAGAGACATACACACACACACACACACAAACACACACACACAGACACACACACACAGACACAGATACACACGTGCATGCGTGTGCCGCACACACACACATCTTCGAGTCTTTCGGATAAAACTCGATAAGTTATCATTAAAGATGGGCTCAAGGCTTGTTGTGAGAGGGTAGTAGAACTAGCTTGAAAAACGTGTCATCCATGATCAATAGTTCAGTTGACTGGATGAGCCAAATGTCCTTTTTACTGCTCTAATTTTGTACGCACTATGGTACGTGCATTCGTCTGTGTTAATGTGTGTGTTTGCGGGTGCATGTGTGTCTGTGTATCCGTGTTTTTGTGTTTCTGTGTTTTTGTGAGGTTGAGTGTGTCTGCATGTGCACGTCTGTGTGTGTCTTTGAGTTTGTCTATGTGTGCCTGTGTATGTATCTGTATGTGTCTGCACATGTTTGTGCTCCTCATTACTTTTAGTAATGGAAATATCAATGTACATTTTTGTAATTTCTCCACTGTTTGTCATTCATCTTTACATCATAGCTTGAGGAACTTTGTTTTAGTCATGAATTTGTTATTTTCACAGAGAAGGAAATCTACATGACATCTTCCTAGGATGATCATGACCCAATGTGAGACCTATATTTTAAGCCATTCATCAAACTGGTAACACCGATAATTTGCTGTGACCAATAGAGGAGTCGCAGTAGAAAAGAAAACAGTTACTCAACAACCCAGGGAACTCTGGACCGGTGAGCCTGACATCAGTGGTCGGTGAGTTGTAGGACGGGATTCTGAGGGATAGCCAATTGCATGCATGTTCAAAGGCAAGGCTTGATTGGGGATAGTCACCATGGCTTTTTGTGTGAGAAATCGTGTCACACTAATTTGACTGAGTATGTTAAAGAGGTGACAAAGCAGATTGATGAAGGTAGTGTTGTAGATGCTTTCCATATAGACTGGAGCAAGTTCTTCTACAAGATTCTGCATATTAGGCAAGTTAGTATGGTTAGGTCACATGGGAACCAGCGCACCCAAGACAATTGAATAAAAAATTAGATTGAAGGAAGGCGACAGAGGTTGGTAGAGGATTGCTTTTCAGACTGGAAGCCTGTGAACAGCAGTGTGCCAGAAGGAACAATGCTGAGCCCACTGCTTTTCGTTATTTATATAAATGATGTGGATGTGACCATAGGTGGTAAGGGTAGTAAGTTTGAAGATTACACCAACATTTTTGGTGTTGTGGGTAATGAAGAAAATTATCTCAGAGTGCAATGAGACCTCGATCAGACGGGCCCATGGGCTGACGAATGGCAGATGGTGTTTAATTCAGATAAATGTGACGTGCTGCATTTTGGGAAGCAAATCGTGGTACTTAATGGAAATTTATTGGAGGATGTTGCTGAGCAACGAGACGGAGAGATGTAGTGCAACACTCCTTCAAAGTGAATAGTATAGTGAACAAGGTGTTTGGTATGTTTGCCTTCATTTGTCAGAGCATTGAGTTTCGGAGTTGGGATGTCATGTTACAGCTGTACAGGATGACAGTGAGGCCACATTTTGGAATACTGTGTGCAGTTCTGGTCTCCCTGCTGTACGAAGGTTGCTGTGAAACTTGAAAGGGTTCAGAAAAGATTTATAAGGATGTTGCCAGGTTTGGAGAGTTTGAGCTACAAGCAGAGGCTGAATAGGCAAAAGTGGTTTTCCTAGCAGAATCACGGTATTAAGGCTGACCATACAGAGGTTTATAAAATCATAAGGGGCATAGATTTTGTAAATAGACAAGGTCTATTTCCCAGAATAGGAGATTCCAAAAATAGAGGGTATAGGTTTAAGGTGCAAGGGGAAATATTTTAGATGGAACTTCAAGGCAATGATTTCATACAGAGGGAGGTGTGCATATGGGATTATCTGCCAGAGGAAGTGGTGGAGTCTAGCATCTTGATGGGTATCTGAATAAGGAGGTATAGAGGAATATGAGCTAAATAGCCAAATGCTAGCAAATCAGACTCGATCAGATTGGGATGTCTGGTCAGCACGGATAAATTTGCATGTTATATGACTCTTATAAGAGGGATGAGGAGACATTCTAAACAGGCATTTCATGTGGGAATTCTCTTCCCCACAAGGTTGAGATGCTTCTTTGTTTACATTGATTCAAAGCTGAGTTAGTTAAATATTTGGCAGAGAGGTGAGTCATGGATAACGGGATACAGTCAGGGAAGTGGGGTTGTGACCATAACCTGATCAGCCACAATCTTAGTGCCTGTTGGAGAAGGCTCAAAGTGTCTAATGGCCCATTTCTGCTCCTCAGTCCCATGTTTCTGTGTTCCATTCAGTCTCTCAAACCTGCTAGACAGGGACAGTTAGAGGCTACTTACTGCGATACCCTAGTGCACAGAAACACAGGAGACCATTCAGCCCCTCAAAACAGTCACACACAATTTGGGCTGGTTTGGAAAATGTAATTGGAAAACCCAGGTTGGGTATCAAAGAGGTCGCTCATCTCTCTTGATAGAGCTTCCCCTCTCTGCAACATCTGCTTCATATGTTGGTCATGTTGTAGACCCAGTTTCACGGTGCATACAGCCCCAACACCTCAGCCAGAGATGGTCCAGACAATCTGGCAACATTCAATAACAGAGCTTCCAGGAAAATAACACCTTCTACTTTCCAATAATAGAATGTGAAAACCCCACAACCAGGGGTATGTCATTCATCCACACGGCCCCCTCCCCCCACAAGCATGTCTTCACCCACAATTAGATCAGAAGGTATAATATCCTCTTTCATGTCCAGTTCTTCACAGCCCTCAACTCTGATTGGTCAAAAAGCACTCCTTACCCCCACACTGTGACCGATTGATATGAGCAAAAGATGTGAACACAAAGGCTCAGGGAAGAGTGACCGGCCCTCACATCAAGGCATCATTTAACTAAGGATGGTCTCAAGGAGCCTGGGCAGGATTGCGCTTAATGGGAATGAGTTGGAACCTTCCCTGGTTAGAGTGATTTAAAGCATAAAGCACAATGATTGTGGTTTGTGTACAAAAATCCATGCAGTCCTGGACATATCTGCAAAAGATCCTCAAGGTAGCTTCCTCGGCACAAACATCTTCAGCTGCTTCATAAAGATTAGAAGTGAGGGTATTCATTGAAGGTCACACAATATTCAGTAAAAAATGTCCCCCTTCAGCTCCTGAACTAGTCTGTGTCCATGTGCAGCAAGACCTGGACAACATTCTGGCTTGTTCTGTTGGAAGTATCGGTAACATTCATGCAACAATGCTGCTGGACACTGCACATTTCCACAGTTAAAAGGAAGAGATTACTCAGCTCCTCACGCTATCTTCACAGGAATATGAGAAAGTCATTCAGCTCAATGAAATTATTGGAGAAGTTTAGAGATAGCCCATTTAGTGCATCCAACGAATTATACAAGAAGAGAAGGAGTCACGTGTTATAGAAGACCGCAGAGCTCCTCAAAAATATTTGAAGGTTTGGCCTAGACTCTATCAACAATGAAATGTTCTGATACAGTAATATCCCATAAACATGTACTTGGCAAAAAGGAAAGATCAGACACAGATTGTCAGATGCAGTTCTCCAATCTAGGAAGGAAAACAAATCCACTGAAGCTTCCAACTCTGTGGTGACCCCAATAGCTTCTGATGTTACTGAGAATCTAAAACACTTCCTGTAATGTGGCTGCCAGAACTGCCCACAGTAATCTATCTATGGCCTAACCAATGGCATGTTTAACTCTTATTATGTCACCTCGATGAATGAACACTATGCCTACTGTCCCGTGTGATTTCTTAACTGGCTATTATACTGTCCAGTCACATTCAGGGATGTGTGGCGAAACACTCTCTGACCTCTCTAGTGTTCTGCTATTTATTGAATTCTCCCCTGTCTAGTTCCTTCATCCAAGGTGCATCACATCCTATTTATCAATGTTCCATTCCATCTGCCATTGATCTGACCATCTGACCATTCCACCTGTATCTTCCCGTAACATAAGGCTTTCCTCCTCACTGCCAACCCCCTGGCAAATCTTTGTGTCAAACACAAAATTACTTATTACGCTCAGCCCCCACCCCCCACCGCCCCCTCCACATTAATATTTACATCATTTATGAATACCACAAATAATTAGATACATTACACTTCTCGCTGTGGTACACCACCAGACACTGGTCTATCGCTACAACCTTCCCTGTGACTTGGGGCCACATAGCTGTTCTCCAGTCCTCTCGCACCTCCCTTGTGTGGTCAGATTCGACTAAAACATTTAGGTCAGGACATTTCCTCTCTTGTCTCCAACAGCATCCTGCGATACAACTCATCTGGACATTACATCATCCAAAACCATTAATGCCAACTTGCATCTTATATAAATCTGCTCAAGAACTTCCCAGTCCATCTTCTGGAATTCTGTACCTGCAGCTTCCTTTCTCAAATAAAACAGATGTAAAGCTCTCATGTCACAGTCTATCAATGTTCCCCGGTTTCACATACTGATTACCCCATTGGTTTCGATATGGGTCCTAATTTTTTCATGGTTATTCTGTTCAGCTTGCTTTTGTAGAACATCTTGGGTTCCCCCTAACATTGCCTGCTGCACATTTCCATGCCCCTGTATTAGTCAGTCTGCTGTGGGTGAATTTTCTAAGTTTCCCTGAGATCACCTCTCATTCTTTGAAACAGTACAGAACACAAATATAATCTCAAACACACTGCATGCAGTCTGTGCAGAACGCCTTTACTTCGATATTCCAATTTCCGTTAACTGAAGGCCAACTTCACTTTTACCTTTCCATTTCCCAAAGTCGCCCCTGAATGAACCACGTTGGTTCAATTTTATTTATTATTCACTTTCTGAACTCTTGAACATCCACCTGAATATCTAACTGTATCACATCCAATAGTTCTCCATTGTCTCCCCCTACAAGAAACATCTTCAAACCATTTCAAAAAAAGTTTGTTAACAGTGATTATTGAGATCCAAGATGGCGGTGATCCAGTAGGTCTGCCCTGCTGAGCTCTGCACCACAACCCAGACAAAGTTATGCATTCACCATCTCTTTCTTCCCTATTGTGGTAAAATCGGAGGTTTTTGATCCCCAGTATTGCTCTATGCCATTTTAAGTGAGTAACGGAAAATAACTAAGGGAAAAGGATCATGAGGATCACAACCAGCAGTGCACTTCAGCAATGGATACGCCCGCGGCTGTGACGTCGGCCTCTGCGAACGCTCCAGGAGACTTATCTGTGGAGTAGAGCATGGCCTAAGAGTTCAGAGCCTGCGAGAGAAGATTGATTCAGCGATGGAGGAGACCTGAACCAGGCTGGAACTGATCTCAGCGAAGCTGCAAAAGCAGGATCAGGAAACCCAGCGTCTCGGACCGTGCATCGTCGAGGTGAAACAGCGGATCGCGGCTTTGGAAACCATGGCAAAATCCTCGGCGGGTCGTGTCGAAGCCCTGGAAAGGTAGCTAAGGGCCTTAGTAGAGTAGGTCGACGACCTCGAAAATCAGGGCCATCAGAAGAACATCAGCCTGGTCGGGCTGCCAGAACGAGAAGGAAATGGCCAGCTCAACAACTTCTTTTCATTTCTCTCACTTACCGCCGAATGAGAAAGTGGGTTTAGCGATGGTGGGGGTGGTTACATTTTGTTTCACCCGGACTGCCTGATGTCAAAGTATGGATGGGACGGATTTAATTTTCTTGTTGTAAGACGCATGCAACATTTGAAAACATTGTTTTGCCTGGATTTGATGAGTGGCTTCAGCTCGGAAGAGCCATGGGGGATTGATGGGTAATATGTACACCCTCTGCAGGAAGGGGGGATCTCTCCACTTATTTGTGTTATATGTTGGCTCATTTTAGAAATATTTGTGAGAAGTTTTGATTTGGTTGTTATTGTAGTTATAGTTTCAAGTTGGTATGAACTGTTTACTGCTTTCACCTGACGTGCTATAAATGGGTTCTTCTCCATCAAGGCTGCCCCATCAAGGCAGCTGGTGGACCTGAACAGGGAGCTGCCTTGGTGGACGTTTGGGATGTCTTCACCCTGAAGGTAGGGGCTTCACCTTTTTTTCTAACCCACGTAAGTGCTATACCAGGATTGACATATTTTTTGCCCCATTGGACTTTTTTAATGGGTCATGGGCTGCTTCGGATAGTTATGGCTAACTGCTTGTTTAATGGTGCACATGGAACCTTAAGGAGAGTCACTCACCAATTAAGATAAAAAGATACTTTCAAGCCTCGGAAAGGAAGGGGTCAATGTAACCTTGCTGCAAGAAACACATCTAACTGAAAAGGAGCACTTAAAGTTACAGCAGGGAAGGTTCGGTCCGGTGTTTATTTCATCCTTTAATTCGAAAAGTAGAGGAGTAGCTTCACTCATTCATACAAACGTTCCGCTTCAGTTGTTTGACCAAATTAATGACGAACGTGAGTGGTTTCTGATCCTTAAAGCTTTAATACATGGAGAGGAATATGGGACATTGTATAATATTGCCCCACCACACCCGCTCAAATGCACACTCCCCAAGATGACCCTTGGGGAACATTGTACAATTAAAAGGGAGATTTTAACCGACTTATGGACCCCGAAGTGGATAGGATGTCAAGGGGTCTCACGGGTATTTCCCAGCCATCAGGGCAGCTGGTGGACCTGAACAGGGAGCTGTGTTGGTGAACGTTTGAGATGTCTTCACCCTGAAGTTAGGGGCTTCACGTTTTTTACTAACCCACGTAAGTGCTATACAAGGATTGACATATTTTATGCCCCATTGGACTTTTTAAATTCGATGCTGCCCTGCAAAATTCTGATCATGCAGCAGTGAACGTGTATGTTCAGGCCGATGGCGATGGGACAGGCTCGCAGCACTGGTGCATGGATCCTTGCCTCCTGAAAGATAGCAAATTCATTGAGTACTTTTCGCGGGAATTGAAGTTTTTATTGGGACATTAACTTGGGTACGGGCAGTAACCCATCTGTGTTCTGGAAGACTGCCAAGACCTATGCAAGGGGTTTTATTATTTCTTACTCGGTGACTCGGAAGCGGCAGAAGGGACAGCACTAGCGTATGCTCAAGGCTTGGCTGAAGGCAGCTGAGACAGCATACTTTGACAGACTGTCTGTAACTAAGTTGCAGCAGATTACAGCCCTCTGGGCTGCTCTGAACACTGCGCTCACTGAGACAGCAAAGAGGGAGATGTCCTTTGCGAAACAGAGGTTATTCGAGTATGGTGCACAACTGAGAAGGTATTTGGCGCACTTGGCCAGAAAGAAGAGTGCCCCCAATCTATTACATCCATTAGAGAGGGTGCTGGTACTATCACCTGCCGTCCCAAAAGGGTTAATGCAGCATTCAGAAAGTTCTACTCTGGGTTGCTCCAGTCAGAGGATTGTGCGGACAGATTGGTGAAAACGGAGTCATTTTTAAGACCCTGGACCTCCCAGGTATAACTTCAGAGCAGGAGTCTCTTTTGAATGCCCTGTGACATCCAAGAGATACAGGATGCGATAAGGCAGCTCCAGAGTGGCAAACCGATCGGCCAGATGGCTTGTGGAGTGAGATTTATAAGGAGTTCATAGACATGATGGCTGGGCCAATGTTGGATATATTCAATTATACTTGTGGTCAGGGCTGCCTCCCATCCTCTCAGAGAGAAGCAAACATTTCTCTTGTTCTCAAGAGAGGGAAAGCCCCAGAGGATTGCCTATTCGTATAGGCCTATACAGTTATTAAACGTGGAATTTAAAATTTTGTCGAAAATACTAGCGTTGAGGCTGGAGAAGATATTGTCCTTCATTGTGAAAGAGGACCAGACACATTTTATTAGGAGTCACAGGTCCCCTATTAATATTAGGAGAGTGCAAAATATGGTTCAGGTGTGCCAGCAAGGTCGATTCCAGGCTTGGTAGTCTCGCTGGATGCAGAGAAAGCATTTGCTTGGGTGTAGTGGCCGTACCTCTTTTATGTCTTGGAACTGTTTTGCCTTGGAGGAGTTTTTGCCTGTTGGATGGCAGAATTATATAGTGACACAACAGCGACTGGAGTTCTCACTAATGGTATAAGGTCTAATGGTATAATTTTAGCATCTGCAGAGGTTCCCCTTTTGCCGTTATTATTTGCATTGGTGATTGAGCCGTTGGCAGAGGCCACCCACAGGGGCCCCAATATAACTGAACGGGTGGTAGGGTCAGGACGGCATGACATCATCCTTGCATAGATGACGTTCTTCACTCTCTACCTAACCTGATGATATCTTTGCCCTGTTTTAAAGAAGTGATTGATTTATTTGAATCTATCTCGGGGTATAACATCAATTTTATGAAATCGGACGCCATGCCTGTTGGGTGTTATTCGAGTAACTGATCATGGGGGGTGCAATCCGATTCCCTTTCAGATGGTCACAAGAAGGTCTCCTCTATTTAGGCATTTTTACCACTCCGGCCTTCAGTCAATTATATAAAGCAAACTTCGTGCAAGTGCTCGAGAAGATAAGACAGGACCTTCGGCTCTGGGAAGATATTCCAATATCCTGGTTGGGTAGAATACCTCCGGTTAAAATGAATGCACTTCCTCGTTTCTTCTATCCCATGCGAATGGTCCTTTTGATGCTCTCCAGGTCGGTTCTATGGAAGCTTTACAGTTGGTTAATCTTGTTTATCTTGCACCACAGGTGGCCACTTATGAAGTTCGCCAAATTGCAGCTTCTGCAGGAGATTAAGGGTGTGAATTTTCTGGACTTTAAGAAATATCAACTAGGTTCCCTGCAATCGGATGTGGCTGATTGAGCTTGCAAAGACCTGCGGTCAGTTTGTCTGGACAATGAGGCATCCCAGGCAAAATGTCCCCTCATTAATCTGTTGTTCATGGACAAGACGAGGATTGTTATGAACCATTGCAGAAATCCAATTGTCCTTAAAATAGTTAAAGTCTGGAAAATGATGGGACAAAGTGAGGGCAATTTACAAAAATAAACTTCCCCTTTTATTCCCATTGTAGGATTGGTCGGATTCCAGCTGGGATTGATAGATTATGGCTTTCGGCTCTGGGAGTCCAGAGGAGTTTCCTGTTTCGGAGAATTATTTGACGTGGTGGTCATGATGGTTTTAGAGCAGCTGAGCCAGAAATATGAGTTATCTTGGAGGGGCCACTTTCATTACTTTCAGATGAGGAAATTTAGACTGAAAAAAAGACTGCATTAATGGTTAGTCCCCATAGTTCGGATATGGAGCGAAGAGTGCTTCGGTCCATAGGTGCTCTCTCGGTCAGCACCCTCTATCCTTTATTAAGAGGTAGTGTCTCAAAGGATATAGAGCGGCTGCATGGAATCTGGGCTCAGGAATTGTGAGTGAAGATCTCACCAGAGGAGTGGGAAGATGTTTGGGAGACCGTAAGGAAGATTTCAATTTGCAATAGGACGTAGGCTATGCAGTTAAAGGTACTCCACAGGGTTTAATTGACACCGGAGCAGCTTGTCACATTTAAGACAGGAGCGTCCCCAATATGCCCCAAAAGTACAATAGATGTTGGTATACTTACTTATTGCTTGTGATCATGCCACAAGCTTCGTAGGTATTGGTGCACTGTAGAAAGTGTTTTGGAAGTGGTTTTGGGAACCGAGGTCAAGGCGAAGCCTCCTCTTGGGTTCGCTGAACCTTCCCTCTTTGGACTTGCATAGGAATAAATTGTTTCGTATTCTTTCATTTTGTGCGAGGAAGAACATTCTGATGAACTGGGTTCCAGGAAAGCTCCCAGGACTCTGATCGTGGTGTAAATTAGTTATGGAGCCCACCCCCCTGGACTTCCTTACTAGTATGGGCATCAGAAAAATGAACATTGTTGTAGGACGTGGCGGCCCTATTTCAACCATATAGGCATGGTTTTGTTGGCTATATTGGTCAGAACATTTATGTAACAGTGAGGGCTCTGAGAGGAAGAATTCTGAAAAAATACGGGTATGGCAACACATGCTACCGGTGATGGGGAACTTTGGTAGGATTGTGCTGGGTGTTGCAACTTCATGTAATTTAATTTAATTTGCATTGGTTCAGCTCGGTTTAATCTATGTTTTGTTTTGATTTTGTTTTGATATCAGCCCATTGATTTTGTGCACAGGGAAGATAAAGAGTCCATTCAGCCACTCATGCCTCTTACACAGCAACCAGAGTAGGTCATTTCACACCATGTGTCAATTATACAGGATTGGAGGGAACGAAGAGAATATATAGAGGTGAGAATTCAACCTGATCACATTCACGATGGAATATAAAGTAGTGAGAAAACTGCTTTAATTTAAGAAAATTGTGAAAATCGTTTATTCAGGAATTAATGAAAGGACATTTGCCGAGTCAAGCCACAATCTATCAGAATCAACATAATTTTACAAAGGATAAATCGTATTTTCATTATTTATTTGAGTCATTAAGAGTGTGAAAAGCAAGCTGCATAATGGGGATCCTGGAGATGTAAAATCAGGACTTGCAGAAGACATTGAAGAAGGTGTGCACTAATAATTAATCTGCAGAATAAGATCGCATATGGTTAGAAGTAACTTATTCGCTTGGATATAGGATTGGCGAAACAAAGAATTGCAGTGAGATGGAATAACTGGTTCATTTTCTCTTTCCAAAAATACCAGAGGGCTCAGTCCCCAGGCCCTAACTATTAACAATCAATACTATCACTTATTTGAGGGGATGGACATGCTATAATCAGTTTTTCAGAAGACACTGACTCAGGTGATAAATTGTAATGAATGGTTAAGGATAGGTTGGGCCATTATTTGACAGATGAAATGAAACAATGAAAAGTATGAAGCCGTTTTGGTCTGTGTAACAGAAAGGCAACTTACTATCCAAACAGAGGGAAACTATGTAGTGCTTCGGTACAGAGGGATCTGGTACCCTCATCCATATTGCAAAAAACACAGATGCAGGTGTAGCAGATAATGAGCTGAAAATGTGTTGCTGGAAAAGCGCAGCAGGTCAGGCAGCATCCAGGGAACAGGAGAATCGACGTTCTGGGCATAAGCCCTTCTTCAGGAAGCCCTCATTCCTGAAGAAGGGCTTGTACCAGAAACGTCAATTCTCCTGTTCCCTGGATGCTGCCTGACCTGCTGCGCTTTTCCATTACACATTTTCAGCTCTGATATCCAGCATCTGCAGTCCTCACTTTCTCCTAGTAGGTAATGAGAAAGGCGACTGCAAATTTGGCATTTATTTCTGAAAGAATAGATTATAAAGCGAGGGACTTGTTTCTACAATAATGACAGTCATTTGTGAGATCGCAATTGAGTCCTGTGTATAGTTTTGGTGTCCTGACTGCAGGAAGGATGTAATTACCATGGAGGCAGATCAGAAGAGGTTTACTAGACTGATTCCAGAGATAGGGAGTTTGTCTTCTGAATAGAGATTGAGCAATTCAGGCCTATACTCTGTGGAGTGTAGAAAAATGGGAGGAGATATCTCTTAGGACTGGACAATCCTAAAGGTGATTGATAATGTCGACATGCATTGGGTATTTCCTCATGTGTGGCAATCTACAACAAGAGATCATAGTTTTAGGATAAGTGGAGATGAATTAAAACAGTGATGAGAGAACTTCTATCAAAAGATTGTAAACCAGTGTAATTCACTGTTCCAGAGTGCAGTGGATGCTGGGATATTGAGTGACTGAAGGGATATGGAGAGTGGGCTGGAAAGTGGGACTGAGACCAAGATGACATCAGCCATGATTATATTCAATAGTGGAGTAGGCTGACATCAGCCATGATTGTATTCAATGATGAAGCAGGCTGATTTCGCATATGATTGTATTCAATAGTGGAGCGGCTGACATCAGATAAGATTGTATTCAATGATGGAACAGGCTAACATCAGATATGATTGTATTCAATAGTGGAAAGAGCTGGCATCAGATATAATTGTATTCAGTGGTGGAGCAGGCTGACATCACATATGATTGCATTCTTTGGTGGAGAGCACTGACATCAACCATGATTGTATTCAATGGTGGAGCAGGCTGACATCAGCCATGATTGTATTCAATGGTGGAGCAGGCTGACATCAGCCATGATTGTATTCAATGATGGAACAGGCTGACATCAGCCATGATTGTATTCAATGGTGGAGCAGGCTGACATCAGAAATGATTGTTTTCAATGGTGGAGCAGGCTGGAGGAGCTGGATTGCTGACTGATGTTCCTCGTCCTTATTCAGCACTTCGAATGTTTTACACAGGAATGGAGGAGGACTGGTTATCGGACAGAAAGCAGGCACTCCGGATAAATCAGTTTAAAAGAATGTAACCAGTAGGGTCACACAGTGACCAGTACAGGGTCCTCAGCTATTTACCATCTATATCAATGATCTAAAGGAGTGGCACAAATGTACTGGAACTACGTTTGCCAATGGAACTAAGATAAGCAGGAAATTAAATAATCAATGGAAGTTGTAGAGTCTGTAAATGGATATGGACAAGTTAATCAATGGATAAAAGTTTGGCAGGTGGGCTTTAACGTCATATATAACCTGTAATTTTCTTCCAGGAAGAACGGCAGGCAGTATGTTACTGAAATACAGAGGGATTACTGGACCTAGTGATACCGTGTGTACTGGAGGGTTCACTCTGAGCCGTTCAGACATGGCATGTATTGCTCCATCACCCTGATCGTCTGCTGCCTGATATTCCCAGCGGGCCTATTGCTCTCATCCACCATACATAAGGTTGAGGAGGCAAGGGTTAGACAGTGCTCTAGAAGGTTGCAAGATAACCAGGGTGGAACTGAAGAATGAACTCAGGAGAGATAAAAGTGTGCATGATAAAGGCTTGGCGGGTAGAATTAAGGTAAAACCTAAGACGTTCTACACTTATGTTAGGAACAAGAGGATGGCAGAGTAGGGCTGATCAGTGATAGTGGAGGGAACTTGCGCCAGGAGTCGGAGGAGGTAGGGGAGGTTCTAAATGAAGGTTTGTTTCAGTTTTCACTAATGAGAGGGAACTTGACGCTTCTGAGGACAGCAAGAAACGGGTGGATATGCTAGAACAGGAGGATGTGTTGAAAACATTGAGAAATACATGGATAGATAAATCTATTTGGCTAAACAGGAAATGCCCTAGGGTACTACAGGAAGCTGCGCATTTTGCAATTATATTTGCATTCTCACTGTACACTGGAGTCGTCCCAGATGACAGGAGGCTGGCAAAAGTTAATGCCTGGTTCAAGACATGGAATAGGGTTAATCCTGGGAATTATTGGCCAACCAGTCTTACAACAGTAACGGGCAAAGTATTGGAGAGGATTTGAGAGACTGGATTTATGAATACTTGGAAAATTATAAATGATTAGAGACAGTCAACATGGCTTTGTGAGGAGCAGGTCATGCCTCATAGAACTTATTGAATTCCTTTCGGATGTGACAAAACACGTTGATGAATTAGAGAAGTGGATGTGGTATATATGAATTTTAACAAGGCGTTTGATAAAGTTATCTACAGTAAGCGCATTCACAAGATAAGGACGCATGGCTTATAGGGAGGTCTGGATGTCTGGATGCAGAATTGGCTGGCCCACAGAAGACAGAAGGTGGTGGTAGATGGAACAGATCCCGCCTGGAGCTTGGTGACTCGCTTGGTGATCTGTTCTGGAACATCTGCTCTTTGTGATTTTTTTATATAAGAGAGTTGGATGACGAATTGGAAGGGTGGGTTCATAGGTTCGCCGATGTCACGAACTTTGGTGGAGTTGGTGGTTAGTATGGAGGGCTCTTGTAGGTTGCAACCGGACATTGACAGAACTCAGCTGATAAGTGACAGATTGAGATAAATCTGGAACAGCGGGATCTTGGGGTCCATGTCTATAGATCCTCAAATTTGCCATCCAGCTTGATGCTGTTGTTTAGAAGGCGTATGATGTGTTGGCTTTCACAGCCGGGGAGCTCAGTTTCAGAGCTGTGAGGCTATGCTGCAGCTCTATAATCCCACTGTTTAACCCACTGTGATGAAGTTGAATGCTGTTCTGCATTGAGAGTTTGCAAGTACTTGTCATATGACCAGCGAATATTTTCAAAGTGTACTGTACTGAAACTATGTAACATCTGGCTGTGAAACAGATATATTGAGATTTGGATGCTCTTTTGACAACTATTCGATTACAGCCACTGTCTGGTTTATGTAATTTTAATACAGTTTTTCTTTAATTGGAAGAGTATATTGTTACAGGTGGTGGAAGATAACAGTTCAGAGAAAGGGAAGCTTAGAGTTGGGAATAACTGTTGTTGTTCAATGTTCACTTTTAGAATTAAGGAATACATTGATGTTATTTCCTGATAAGTAGCGGAATTTGCGAGCTCTCTGTCACTCGACTTTAACAGATTATGAGCGAGGTGAGCTTTTCTGAGTGTTTGGTTTCATTAACAGAAGGGTTTATCGCCGTGTCATAACACCACACTTGTAATACCGTGTTCTAGTCACCTCATTAAAGCAATGAGGTGGAAGATATAGAGAGGTTGCAGAGAATTACCTATGGAACATCAGAAAGATTGACACAAGCCACACAGAGTGAGTGAAATATTGAGAAAGTCACCACGTGAAAAAATAAACACTGGCAGATTCCCGATGTCTATTTAAACATCAGTGTTGCACTGGGTGTAGTACATCTGTATTGATGATTGGGTATCTGTGTGTACATGTGCAGCTGTGTATTGGTATTTGTCTATGTGTGCATGTATGAGTATATGTGCTATTGCATCAGTCTCCGTTAATGTCTGTGCATCTATGTTCATCTCTGTGTGTCTCTGCATGTCTGATTTTGTCACTGTGTGTATCTGTGTTTCTGCATTCATCGCTGTGTATATCTGCATATCTGTATTTGTCTCTGTGTGTATCTGCATGTCTGTATTTGTCTCAGTGCGTATCTACATGCCTGTATTTATGTCTGTGTGCAGCTGCTTGTCTGTATTCGTCTCTGTGTGTATCTGACTGTCTATATTCACCTCTGTTTGTATCTGCGTGACTCTTTTCGTCTCTGTGCGTATCTGCCTATCTCTGTGAGTATCAGTGCATCTGTTTTTGTCTCTGTATATCGGTTTATCTGTGTTCAGCTCTGTGTGTATACGTGTATCTGTATTCGTCTCTGTTGGTATCTCTGTGACTTTATTCATCTCTGTGTGTAACTGCGTGTCTATATTTGTCTTTCTGTGTATCTGTGTGTCGGTATTCATCTCTGTGCATCTGCGTGCCTGTATTCATCTGTGTGTGTCATTAATTCATCTCTGTGTGTATCTGGGATACTCTATGTGTACCTGCGTGTCTATGTTTGTCTCTGTGTGTATCGGTGTGTCTGTTTTCATCTCTGTGTCTATCTGTGTGTCTGTATTCGTTTCTGTGGGCATCTGTGTGCCTCTATTCGTCTCTGTGTGTATCTGTGTGTTTGTGTTTGTCTATGTGTGTATCTGCGTGTCTGTATTCATCTTGCATGTATCTGCATGTCTCTATCCATCTCTCTGTCTATCTGCGTGTTTCTGTGTGTTACTTCGTGTCTGCATCCGTCTCTGCGCATCTGTGTGCCTACATTCATGTCTGTATCTGTGTGTGTGTATTCGTCTCTATGTCTATCTGCATGCCTGTATACATATCTGTATCTGCATGTCTGTGTTTGTCTCTATGTCTATCTGCATGCCTGTATTCATGTATGAATATCTGTGTGTCTGTATTCGTCTCTGTGTGTAGCTGCGGGTCTGTGCTTGTCTCTGTGTGTATCCATGTGTCTGTATTCATCCCTATGGGCATCTGTGTGAGTTTAATCGTCTGTGTGTATCTGCGTGTCTACATTTGTCTCTGTGTGTATCTGCGTGTCTATATTCATCTCTGTATCTGCGTGTCTGTATTCGTCTCTAAGTGCATCTGCGTGGCTGTATTAATCTCTGTTGTGTATCTGCCTGTCTGTATTTGTCTCTGTGTGCCTGTATTTGTTTCTGTGTGTCGCTGCACGCCTGTATTCGTCTCTCTGTGCGCCTGTGCACCTGCATTCATCTCTGTGTCTCTGTATTTGTCTCTTTGTGTATTTGCGTGTCTGTTTTCATCTCTTTCTTTTGTCTGCGTGCCTGTATTCGTCTCTCTGTGTATCTGTGTGTCCATGTGCACAGAGGATCGGTCCGGCTCTCTGGTGTTTAAAGTGATGCAATGTCCCCCTCTGCTGGCCTTCACATTCCTCTGCGTTGACAGCGCCACAGGGTGACAACCATCAGGGAATTCAGTCTGGGAGGGAGTGGGAGGGAGGCAGCTCATAGCGCCATCCAAACTGACAGAACCATCTGCACACGCACACACACACAGTTTGGAATATGGAGGATTGTAATCATACTGAGGACCCTTAGAGTGGAGAATGTTCATGTAAAGTTATGTCTATGGTCGCTCTGTAATGTGGAAGTGATTTGTCTTTGAAGATTATTCATGACAAGGAGTGCACAAGTTAAAGAATGATTCCACCACAAATGTTTCCAAGCAAGGTTGACGGAACAATTTGTAAGTCAATGCAATGAATATATTACAGTTTCATTATCTTGAAATGTTTTACAATATACTCCTACAAATTATAAATGAAAAAAGATTGAAAAGTCCAGAAACTGACACAGTGGTGGTGATAATATCTCAGGAACGATATCGCTAGGTATCACACGAAACTGGTCTGTGCTTTAAAGACATTATTTGAAAAACCAAACAGCCATGTAATGTGAGAGATTGACAGTATGTGACGTTCTCTGAACGAAACAAAATAAAACTGACACTAGTGCAAAGGCATGGGGAGGCGAGCAGAGGGTGGCATTGTATAACTATAAACTTAACAGGGACAGACGTAGACGTGTGGGGGTGGTGAGGGGTTGATCTCAATTTCAATGGATTTACCCCCAAAAAACGGCAAGACCTCGTCTCACGGAGATACACACAAACATACACAGACACATTAAATACACAACACATATACATACAGTTATGGACACACAAACAAACACATGCACACTCCTGCACACAGTTTCTTTAAGATAAGTTGAATAAGCTTTTCATTAATTCGGGAATCAATGGTCATTTAGCGAAGGCAGGAGAATGTCGGTGAGAAACATTTCAGCTTTGATCCAATGACACAGCAGATCCAATGGGCCAAGCGGCCTGATTCTGCTCCATTTTCCCATTTTCAGGAGAGAGTCGCTTTCAAAGGTTGAATTTGATTGCAGATTACAGGGTTAAAGGTAGGATTCTTGGCAGTGTGGAGGAACAAAGGGATCTTGGGGTCCACGTCTATAGATCCCTCAAAGTTGCCAAAACCCTCAAGGTGATAGGGCTGTTAAGAATGTGCGTGATGTGTTGGCTTTCAAAAGCTGGGGGATTGAGTTTTGAGCTGCGAGGTTATGCTGCAGCTCCATAGAGGCCTGGTTAGACCACACTTGGAATATTGTGTTGAGTTCTGTTCGCCCCATTAAAGGAAGGATGTGGAAGCTTTAGAAGGGATGAAGACATGAGTTCCCAGCACGTTGCCTGGCCTGTAGGGCATGTCTTATGAAGAAGGTTTGAGGGAGCTTTAGCGTTTCTCATTAGAGTAAAGAAGGATGAACAGTGAGTTGACAGAGCTGTGCAAGATGATGAGAGGCACAGATATAATGGCTAAGTAGAGTCTTTTTTCATAGGGTAGAAATGGCTAAAACGAGGAAAATATAATTTTAATGTGATTGGAGGAAGGTTTTGGGGAGATGTCAGAGGCAGATTGTTTACACAGGTAGTGATAGGTGCGTGGAATGCACTGCCAGCAGTGGTAGTAGAATCAGCTACATTAGGGATATTCAAGTAACTCTTGGATAGGCACATAGATGACAATAGGATGAAGGCTCTGCAGTTTAGTTTAATCTTAGAGTAGGATAAAAGGTCGGCACACTGTTGAGGGCTGAAGGGCTCTTACTGTGCTGTACTGTTCAATGTTCGCAGTTCTAATTTCTTGAACTCTTGTGAAAATATTGTACCTGGAATTCCTTTAACTTCAGTGGAGGTTAAACTGGTCAGTACTTGATTGCCAAGGGTTAATGGAAATTTGGGGAGGTTTGAGGTGCGGAATGGTCTTTATCTGTTCATCACCGGAGTGTCAATAGAATGATGATTGGTTTGAGGGGAACTCATTTTGAGAATAAGAGCATTCCTATTTCAGACTGGGAAAGGGATGTTCCTTTCTCTTTAGGATTGTGTGGTCTGTGTTCTTCTCATGCCCAAGGAGCAGAGAGGACTAGGTGACTGAAAACACTCAAGGAGGAGTTATATAGATCGTTGATGAACAAGAGAATCAATGATTGTTGGGAACAGACAAGAAAGGGATGCTTAGTTGCAATCACATTAACAATGTCCATTCTGAATTGTGCAGCAGGCTCGAGGGGCTGAATGGCCACCTGCTGCTCTTGCTTCTTGTGTTGTTCACTCACTCAACCCCACAATGCTGTTACAGAAGATGAGGAAGATCGCATTCAGCCATTCTGGATCGATTCAATGAGACATGAGGAGGCTATTCTGTCCCTCTAAGGATTTACACAGGAATAGGATGAAGCTCTTCAGCTATTTCAGTACATTACGCAGCACAAGGGGAGATCACACCTACTTCCTAGATTGCTACACAGGAAAAGGGGAGCCCTGGGTAACTATCAGAAAATAGATAGTCGGGAGAAATGTGTATTTTCGTGTTGGAAATCTTTAACTTGGTGAAGTGCCTCAGAGATCAGTGCAACATCAAAAGCCATTTAGAATCTGTAAATGATTTGCATGTGGGGACTGATTAGATTGAACTCAATTGTCTCAACCACGAAGATTCGATAAGATGTCAAGAAGAGGTAGGGAGTCTGTAATGTGATATAGACAGGGAAGGTTAGTTTGCAAACCTTCAGCAGAAGGTCCCTTGTAAACCTTCAGCAGAAACAGGATAACATGGGCTACCGAAGTTTGTGCTGTGGCAGAAGGGTAAAACAACAGTTAACTAATTAAAAGAAGAGAGATCACAAAACTCTGTTGTACAAAGGCATTTATTCACCCTGGTACATACATCACACGGGGTTCGTATGCAGATGCAGCAAGTAATTAGGAAGGTATATAGAATGATTACTTCATGAAAAGGCTATCAGGATGTTTTACTGCATCTGGACAGGGGATTTCTGAGTCAATATCTGATGTAGTGTGGGCTGTGATGATTCCATAAACTGAAAAATAAATATACTCAATCACTTCAGAAGCTTTGCGAAGATGTTTCACTGTACATGCTCTTGGAAAGAAGGCCTTATTCTGTCATACAGCACCGAAACAGACCCTTCGCTGCACCATGTCCATGCCGACCAGATGTCCTAAATTAATCACAATCTATTTGCCAGCACTTGGCCCATATCCCATAAAACCTTCGTGTTCACTCAAATGGCTTCATTCAAATGGCTTTAAATACCGTAGCTGCCCCTGCCTCCAACGTTTCCTCCGGCAGTTCATTCCATACACTCTGTGAAAAGTTACCACTTTTGTCCCTTGTAAATCTTTCTCCCCTCACCTTCAATCTATGTGCTCTAGTTTTGGACTGCCCTAAGCTAGGAAACTGTTCTTGGATCTTCACCATTTCCTTGCTCCTCATGATGTTATAAACCTCTATAAGGCGAGAGCACTTCAGGATTGAGAACGAGAGGCGTTCGTATTTAACCGTATAAGATATTGAGGAGAGTGTATCTGGTGCATAGCCTATGGACATTTTCTCTGGTATGGGAGTCTAGAACTGAGAATTCAAATTTAAGAAAACAACATGTGTGTTATATACTCTTTTCATAGTATTAGAAAGCAAGTACTATGAAGCCATGATTTTCTTGGACAAAATTATGAGGACACATACAAACGTATCTTCATTAAAACTCCTGCATGGAGCAGAGAATAGGGACATAGTCCTACAGTTCCGAGAATGTTCAAGTAGGCCTCACGTGGTCCAGTTTGGTGTTGAGATAATATTATTGTATATTTCTGCTCCGAGATGGAGAAAATGCAACAGCTGGAAAAGCCACTGCGTATTGCTCCCTCTCTTTTCTTGTTCCTTCTCGCAGAAATGTATGAGAGGTGAAAACCATTCAGTCATCTTTATCATTCATGTAGGATTACTGTTGAGGAATCATTGGCATTTCCCTACTGCCTAAATTCAAACGTTTTTAAGCCAATTCCGACTGTTCCAGGAATTAATACTGCTTGCGTGAGCAGAACAACATCAGAGGCAGAATAACATTTCATTATTTTACTTTTGTCTTGATTTTAACTGTTGCTTGGACAAAGCTCTTTGAAGTTTATATTTTGCAGGGTTTTTTTTCCTGCTTGTATTTAGGCATGTGTATGTGTGTGTCTGTGTGCACTTGTGTGTGTGAGACACTGTGTATGTCTTAGTGTGTGTGTCGGTGTGTATGCTGAAAGATAAATACTAATGTAAATATTTGTCCAAACTGTTGGCCATGTATTTTTCCTTCTTATCTTTGAGTAACTTTGCTTTGGTGAACTATTTTTGCAAATGTATGATATCGAGATGACTTGTCCCCAGCAAAGAACATGATCTAGTTTGAGACCTATATCATTGGTCATATCACCAACCGGGTGACAGTTAAAATTTATCATGATCAACGGGATCTAGAAAATGAAGCAGTGGTCCGTCCAACCCCAGTCAGAACACGGAAGAGGATAATTTCACAAAGGGTTGTTTGAATGGGAATGCTCTTCCTCAGAGGTTTGTGGTGCCTGTGTGTTTGCATTTAGTCAAAGCATTTACATATTGGACAGTAAAGGACAATAAACTACAGATATAGAAGTGGGGCTGAGACGACATCCAGATCAGCCACGATCTTACTGCCTAGTTGAGGAGGCTTAAAGTGTCGAAGGACACACTCCTACTCCTCAGTCCTACGTACCTATGTACCATTCAGTTCCTCAAAACTGCATGACAGGAGCATTTGGAGTTCATTTATTCTGATAACCTGGTGCACAGAAACAGTGGAGACCATTAACTGACTTAATACACGGGAGTGTAGCGCTGTAAGAGCACAGCAGGTCAGGCAGCATCCGAGGAGCAGGAGAATCGCCGTTTCTGAGCATAGGCTTCTGCCCGAAACGCGGTTTCAACAGAATACAAGGACGCCATTCAATTCATTGAAACTATTGGATAAGAATACGGATAGCCCATTCAGACCCTCCTGCCTGTTACACAAGGAGGGAAGGAGTGTAGTCAGCACATCGAGATGTTAAACAGTAACGGAGTCGCCAAGTCAGGTCCTTGAGCTGCTTCCAGATGACCAGGACGTGGCCATTCTGCCTATCGAACCATGTGTGCAGAAATAGGAAGATGTCTTTGATGCTCGAACATAACAAAGAGTGAAGCAGAGTCTACACAGATAGACTGCTCTATGTTGTTTCTCCTGGTTCCTTTGCTCGTAGTACATATGTGTCACTTTAACTTGGTTTGCTGACCGTGAGGGGGAAAAGTGAATGGTTTGTGGCAAGTCTCAAGGAAATGCATTCTATCTCCGAGAAGACATTATTGTACTCCTATAGAGGTCAGAAGCTGGTGGGAATGGCGAACTATTTCAGGAGTAAGGCATTAAAGCTGCTGATAGATTTATGAACAGTGCAGAGACACACACCAACTGCACATTGAGACGGTGAGAATTCATTCAGAGCCTGGAGCTCCCTCTCAACCTACATGGGGTCTCCACACTGTTAGGTGAACTATTGGGAATTTCATATCACGGGGAAAATGCAATTTCTCACAAAATCACCATCTTTTTTTCTGGACATAATAAATGTTAGTCCATAATCCTCAAGTTAAAATATAATTGCTTGTTAATCTCTGGCTGTGCTACGGATTTCGCTGGATTATACTCTCATATTTTTTATCAGTTAATTATCGTTTACACAATGTAAGTCAATAATTTGCTTGCAAAGGTGGAAAGATCTTATTGCGCAGTTTGTATGCCTTTTCATTTTTAGATTTGTTCTATCCTTAGCACAAAAGTACATGTTTTGTTTACTGAACAACCTTGGGCATCTGTCTGTGTGGCGTTTGCGCATTGTCCCCGTGTCTGCGTGGGTTTCCTCCGGGTGCTACGGTTTCCTCCCACAGTCCAAAGATATGCAGGTTAGGTGAATTGGCCATCCTAAACTGCCCATAGTGTCAGGGATGAATAGAGGGTAGGGGAATGGGTCTGGTTGGGTTACTCTTCAGAGGGTCGATGTGGAATTGTTGGGCCGAAGGGCCTGTTTCCATACTGCAGGTAATATTTAAAGAAGTGACCTGTTTATTGGGATTCAAGTGTTAGACACAGTATGTATTTTTAATGGGTTAAGAAACAGAAAGGAATAGAAGACAGTGACTGTGGAGACTGACGAGGAGTAAAGTGACATCCCCCCTGTCTCCAATGTCTTCTTGACAGACAGAATAAAATCAAATGTAGAGAAAGAAACAGAATATATTCGGAAGAAGGAATTACAAGTGACAGTGTAAATAAAACAGGACAATTTGAAATGGAATGGACGAACAACGATTGATCAGTGTGTTTGTGTGTGCGAGAGAGAGTGTGTGTGTCTCTCTGTGTGTGTGAGTGTGTGCGTGTGAATGTGTGTGTGCCTGTGTGTGTGTCTGTCTGTGTGAGTGCGTGTGTGTCTGTGTGTGTGTGTGTCTTTGTGTGTGTGTGTTTGTGTCTGTCTGTCTGTACGTGTGTCCCTGTGTGTGGGTGTGCCTCTGTGTGTGGGTGTCTGTGTGTATGAGTGTGTGTGGGTGCCTGTGTGTGTGTCTCTGTGTGTGTGTCTGTGTGTGTGGATGTGTGTGTGTGCACGCACGCGTGCGTGCAGATACATAAGACTGTTCATAAGTGTGCACCATATTCAGAATGAACAAGAGAGACATAGTTAACAAAAATGATGCATGTGATGTACAAAATTTATAAAACGTTAACATGTTATTTAGTCTTCAGCTGAGATGTAATGTTCCCCTTCTTTCAACGTACACTCTGCCTCCTGCCTCTTCCTTGCATTCCCAGACCTAATCTCTAATTCTTATCAGGATGTATGTTATAAATTCCTGCTTCTTGTGTTCCAATTTATTTCAGTGAATCAATTTTCTACCGGGAAACATATACATTGGCCTGCTGGGTTCTGGCAACAACTGTTGCCTGTCATATTGCTGGAGATAAAAGTTCTGGCATCAGACCGACATTTTAACATATTATTCTGTTGCACGTACACTGTACAAAGGACCACAACACACAGGAATTGTCAATTCAAATACAGAAGTACATCTATATCTATCAGTCATGTATCAAAATTCTCCCTCTCTCTCCGTCTCTCGTTTTCTCTTTTAATCTAATTGATACATTGTTCAATCGTTCTTTCTGTCCCATGCCTCAGACTTCCCTCCTTCTGGTTACAGCTATTGCTCACTTTTGAATGTGATGTCTTATAATTGAGTAATGTGACTACATGACATGAGGGAGCAGTTGGCCAGAGTTAGTTGGAAGGGAAGCTGAGCACGGGAAGATGGTGAAACAGCAATGACAGGAGTTTCTGGGGATAATTCAGCAGCACATCAGAAATTCATCCCAAGTAAGAAGAAAAATATTCAGCAGAAGACAAGTCAGCCGTGAGTGATAACGAATTTAGGGAAAGCATAAAAACAAAAGAAAATGCACACAATTTTGTGAAGATTATTGGGAATCCAAAGGATTACGAAGTCTACAGATTCCATCACGGATAACTAATAACAGCAAATGAGAGGAGAGGGTGAAATATGAAATTACGCTTCTCAATCGTGTAAAAGAGTAATGAAAGTGATTGTTAGATATATAACAAGGAAGACATGGAGTAAAAAAAACAAACAAAGGACTGTTGGAAAATGAGGCTTGAGTAGTTATGGAAAGCAATGGAATGGCAGAGGAATTGAGTAGATACATTACATCAGTCTTCACGGTGGAAGACACCAGCAAAATGCCAGAACTTCAAGACAGTCAGGGTATAGAGGTGAGTATACTGACCTGAGTAAGGAGAAGGTGCTGGGGAAGGTGAAGTTGAATCAATCAGCGACTCCAGTTGGACAACATCTTGTAGTTCTAAAGAGATATCGAAGGTAATTGTGGAGGCATTGCTGGTGATCTTTCAGGATACTTTGGAGTGAGGGAGGACTGGTAAATGTAACCTCCCCGTTTAAGGAGAGAGGGACACAGAAGACAGCAAATTATAGAAGGACTTATTGGATCTTTGGGTTTATAAAAAGATGTGTGGAGTAAAATAACAAGGAAGTTGTGAAGTACATTGGAAATGGTGTAATTAAGCTACAGCATAACAAGAGTTACGTTTACAATGACATTGCGAACAGCAAAGATGAAAGTATGTTTAAAACAAAGGAAATCAGTTCGAAGCAGACAGGAGCATTAGTGACACAAAGAATGTTTCCTACATCCTGCAGTGAGAATGTTGAGATAAGCTTGTCAGTAAACAGACAAAAAGGAATGCATAACAAGCACAATAAAATCTGTTGCTGATAAGGTCTCAACGTGCAACTATATCGCCAATACATATGAAGCTGAAAAAGCAAAGTAAGTGAGCCAGCATATTAGGAACAGGAAAGCCAACATTTCAAGCTGAAAGACTTCATCAGGATTGGGGCGAGGGAAGAGGAGAGTTTACCTTTGAAGCTAGCCCAATGGCCTCAATATTGACAGAAGCCGCTTCAAAACCCCTCCACCCACAGCCTTATCCCATGTCCCTTTTCCCTGACCAGACCCACCTGTATCTGCTCCATCCTTCCCACTGACCAATCACATTAACCTCATACCTGCATGTACCTACCACCACCATACATACCCGCCACCCTTCCATATCCCATCACTCCATTTCTGGGCTCCCCTCCCACTCACCAGTCCTGACGAAATGTCCAAGATCAAAATATTGCCTTTGCTGCTCCTCTATTCTGTCTGGTCTGCTGTGTTTATTCAGCTCCAAGTTTATTAACTCTAGCCTCCCGCACCTATAGTACTTCTTCTCTCCAAGCTGTGGAACTAGGTGGTTTAAATATAAGAAGAAATAAATGTGGACATTTGAAAAGAATGCGGACACATTCGTTATTTCATAACAACCCAATACACATCTTCCAGATGAAGCAGCATTTCATTTGTACTCTTTCAATCCAGTCTGCTGTCATTTCTGCTCACAATGCAATCTCCTTTACATTGGAGAGACCAAACAGAAACTGTTTTGAGGAACACTCCCACTCTGTCTGTGGGAATAACTCTGACCTTCTCATTGCTTCCCATTTTAATAACGTACCTTGCTCTCATGCTGACATTTCAATCCTGAGCTGCTGTAATGCTCAAATGAAGCACAACTCAACCTCGAGTAACACCTCACTTTAGACCTTGGTACGTTCTATCCTGAAGGAGTTTTTTATTCAATTCCATACTTCCACAGCCTGACCGCATTATGGCTGTTCTCCATTCTTCACACATTCTTTCTCCTGGTCTCCCAGTGAACTTGCCCCATTTGTGAATCGTTTGTTTTGCACTTAATTAAGGAACCCATATCCCCCTTCACAATCTAATTAATACTTATATTACATTTGATTCTCTTTTACCAGAAATAAAAGTCAACTTGTCAGTGGCATTGCTCCTCCACACCATCTTGTTTCCCGTCATCCCTCCTCAACCTTGGTCAAGGGATTTAAAAGCCCATTTTCCAATACTTTTCTGTTCTGAAGAGGAGTCACACTGAACTTGAAACGCTAACTGTGTTTCTCTGTCTCAACAGATGCTGCCAGATCTGCTCTGTCTCTCCAGAAATGAAAAAAAAAAGCACATTTTCAATTAAACAAATAACTCTGAAACGAGAACAAAAAAGAAAATGTGAGCCTCGAATAATGGTCACTTCACCCAAATGATTAAGTCTGCTTTCACTCCACGGATGCTGCCAGATCCGCTTAATTTCTCTAGTAATTTCTGCTTTTCACCACGTTTCAAAGACATGTGTCAACTTGGCTCAAACGCCCTGTTCAACCTGGAGCGCATATACCGGGAAGTGAAAGATAACACAAGATGCACAATTTCCGTGTCTCTGAAATGACTTAAAGCTGGCATCACTGAAACTACAGAGTTCTTACTGTTAGTCAGGGAGAGAAACAGAGGGACATGATTCACTCTAAACACAGAAGGTAGCACATACTGGAAAGGAAAGGATTCAGATGATTATGTTAAAGGGTGTTGGGCGATGAGACACATTGTAAGTGTGATACCATGGAGAGACCCTCAGTAGAATGAGAATATAACATTGGAAGTGTACCACATCAGAAACCAGAGTAGGTCACTGAGTACATGGCTGATGAGTGAGTGGGACTTGGTGCGAACTGGTTGACAGGCAGCAGGACTGTATTGGAGATATTGCAGCTCAACCTGTGTGTTCCATGTGATGCTTTAGACCACAACAGCAAAAAGAGTAAAATTATATTCAACCATAATCTGTAACTTTTTGCCTGGGATTATCCCTCAGTCTACCATTACTGATAAGTGAATCTATGCTTCAGCGACGAGTGTGGTGAATATGCCAGGGCAGAACTATGTGTACCTAAAACTGATGGCAAACCATAGAGCTACTACACTTGACGGTTTACATTCCAAACAGCAGAAGTACCATCTGATAGGGAGGGCGGAATGATTGCAAGACCAACAGATCAGTTCGAAGCTCTACTGTCCTGCCAGATCTAGTCGTTGATGTGTTAAACAACTCACTGCAGGAGAGGACCCAACACATGTCCCCCTCCGTAATAATGGAACAGCCCTGCACATCAGTGCAAAAGACAAGCATCTAGTTATCTGCGACATACTCAGCCAGAAGTATTGAGTCAATGATCTACCTCACCTCGTCAGGATGCCCACAGAATTACAGATGGCAGTTTTCAAGCAATCTGATTCGCTCTATGTGACATGAAGAAACATCTGAACACAGTAGATATGACAAAGGCAATGTAAAACAAGCCGTGTCCCTGGGGAAGCTGTTTCATTCCAGTTCCAACACTCACGTCTATATGGCAATGTGGAAAATTACTCAACTATGACAAGTCCCTTAAGAGGAGAATAATTACAGTATTACCATCATCACCCCCTCAATTCCATAATGAGACTCAAATTGTTGGGAGTTCTTTTTGACAGAGTTGTCAAGCAGCATAGAAATAAACTGCTCAGTGTGGTTTGCGACAGATACTATGTGGAGATGGAAATTTCACTGGATTTCTAATCCAGACCAGGCTAATGCTCTGGCAGCTGGTGGAAGTTAATAACAATTAATAAAATATCGAGATCTAAAATCTTGAGTCAGTAATAATGACCTTGAAGCTAATGTCAATTATAAACACCAATTTGCTTCCACAATGACCTGGAATTGGCAGCTGCAACACCAGCAGAATCAACGTGAGTGAGATAGGGCCCAGTAGCAAAAGGTGATGCCTGAAGATTGGAGACATGTTGTTGGTTGGGTCCTGCACTGGTTGTATGAAGCGGATAGCAGAAGGACACGATAGTAACATCGATAAGGTGGGCCCAGCAGGAAGAGACATGTCTCTGACATTGGAATGGCCTGGCACAGGGGGCAATGAGCTGTTGATGGCGGAGTATCTGCCTAGTGGCAAAGATGGTGCCTGAGGATCAGCAACTTCGATGTTGCTGGGGTCTGATGTTGATGGGGATGATGCTGTCATGAAGGGGTTGGGTTGCAGGGGTGGTCGAAGATGAGGAGCTGTCTCACAACCCATAAACACTCTTCAGGCTGTATCCTCTGTTTATTCGATTGTCTTCAATTATCCAAAATGGCACCACTTTGTGGCAATAAGTGAAAGCATTTCACTGTGTTTTATTCTATTTATCCTGGAAAATACATCTGGTCATAAAATCAAAATGAAAAACTTTTACTCACTCTTTCCTGTCAGATGTCCCATTCTGTAACCCTGTCCAAATATTTGCCACAATCCCATAAGATATGATTTTGAACACTGGGTTTGGGACTTCAGCAAAGATCTTTCTGGAAATCCCCCTCATAATCTTATCCTTGAGAATCACCTCTCCCTCAGCCTTCTCTGCTCCAAAGTAAACAACCTGAGCTTATCCAGCTCCATAGTTGACATGCTCCATCCCAGGGAGCATCCCGGTGAATCTCCTCTGCACGCCTCCACTACATCACATTCCTTCCTGCAATATGGCTCCCAGAACTACGTACAGTGTTCTAACATGGCCTAACCATAGACTTGTATAGCTCTGACAATCGATACATCGGGGAATGAAGGGTCTGCATACGGTTCCCTCTGCCTTATTAACTAACGTATTAAACTCAGTCAAAAAGTATATTGCTGGAAAAGCACAGCAGATCAGCCAGTTTCCGAGAAGCAGGAAAGTCGACTTTTTGAGAATATGCTTTTCATTAGGAATGTGGCCACCAATCCTGATAAAAAGCTTATGCTCGAAACATCGACTCTCCTGCTCCTTGCATGCTGCCAGACCAACTGTGCTTTACCAGAACTCCACTTCTTGACTCTGATCTCAAACATCTGCAGTCCTCATTTTTCCCTAACCTATTACACGGTGCCGTCACATTCAGGGATCTGTGGAGGAACACCCTCTCAGCTTCTAAGTGTGCTGCCATTCATTGTATATCCCCATTTATTCACCACATGTTTATCAGGGTTATATTCCATCTGACCATCTGACCATACCATGTATATCTTCTTGTAACATAAGGCCTTCCACCTCACTGCCACACGACCAAACTTTGCGTCAAATACAAACTTAATTAGCACACTCCCTCACCACCCCACCCCCACGCTAACACATTCACATCTAGATCATTTATGAATACCACAAATAATAAGATACACTGCACTGATCTCTGTGGTACATCAGAGGGGACACTGGTTTCCAGTCACACAAACAGCCTTCCTCCACCACCCTCTGTCTCCTGCGGGTAAGACAATGTTTGATGTAACTCACTACGTTACCCTTAATATCATGACTTTTTAAAATCAGTTTCACATATGGGGCTTTGTGAATGGTCTTGCTGAAAAACGATAAGAACAACATGCTCGAAAACAGACAATAACATTAACTTGGTATGACTTCCGTTCTATGATGTCATGCTGACCCCCCCCCCCCCCTCCCGCCCGCCCCGATCAAACCTTACCTCTGCAAATAGAGATAAATTTTCCCCTTTCCTATTTTCTCCAGTACTTGCCCTAACACGGATCTAATACTGACTGATTATCAGTCAGGCTATTTCCACCATCCTTTCTGTAAAGTGGGACCATATTCGTTGTTCTCCAGTCATCTGGTAACTCCAATTTCCCTGTAGCCAGATTCGACTTAAAAATTTGAGTCAGCGCCTTTTCTCCTTTGTCTCTAACAGCAGCCTGTAATGCAACTTATCCAGACATGGCAAACAGTCCAATTTTACACCAGCCAAAGCCTCCAATCCCGGCTCCCATCTTATATCAGTCTGTTCAAGACCTTCCCAACCCATCTTTTTGAATTCTGTCCGTGCATCCTCCTTCTCCAAGTAAAACAGACATGGAGCTCTAATGCAACAATCGATTAATGTTCTCCAGCTTCACACACAGAGTGCTCCCTTGGTCTCTAATGGGCCCCAGTTGTATCCTGGTTATTCTGTTCTGATTGATATATGTGGACAACATCTTGTGATTCTCCCTAATCTTGCCTGGCAGCAATTCTCCATGCCCCTGTGTCAGTCCGTCTCTCTGTGTGAACTTTCTAAGCTTCACTGCGATCTCCTTTCATTTTGGTAATCACCGGAGAACTCAAACTGAATTTCTCCATCAGTTAATCTTGCCTCTAATAAGATTGGCATGAATGTAACTTTTTTAGTTTCTCTGTAATTTCCAAGTTCTCTGCAAGAAATTATAGTGTGTGGATATTCCCCATTCCACACGTTGCTTGCCTTCATTTTCCCATCAAATATCGAGAGAAACGTTTGGTTATCCTAATGTTTCTTGTTAGGTTACATTTTAGAATTATTTCATTATCAGTTCATTGGTCCTCAAATGTCTATGAATCCATGGCTTACAACAATATCTGGCATTTTTCTGAGCTGCTTCCTTTCATCTAATACAATCTTTAACTTATTTTGTGAACTATTGTTAAGTCACCTTACATCTTTTCTGTTTAAACTGTGGTGGGCATGTGTGTATTGTACATTTTAAAGGTGTTTATTTAAACAACAACCATTACCTGTCTTCCAGTAAATCTTTTCATGTACTTCTCCAATTCACTGAATCTAATTCTAGCCTCATACTTTCGTGAATTGCATGACTCAGGTTTAAAACCACAGTTTCAAAAACAACTGTTTTGTATTCAGACGTCATATAAAATTCAATATTATTATTCCCGAAACCTCCTTCTCAGCAGGGTTTTCAATTAGCTGTTCTGATCATATAACACCAATTTCAAAACAGCTTCACCTCTACCTCAGTGCTCAACATACTGTGAAAGGAAACCATCTCAAATACGCTCATGAAATCCATTTTCCTAGCACATGGGTTACAACAGTTTTGGTGCAGTTTGAAAGTGTTCATTATTACTGCAGCACCCACAAACCTGGGTACCTAATTTCCTGTTTTATAATAGACCCAAAATTTGTATTGCAACTTTGACTTTGACATATAACTTCCATCAATCTTTGCTTCTCATTGCTATTTCTAAGCTTCACCTTACTAGATTCTGTGGAATCTGGGCGATGTGGCCTCTGGAGAGATTAATGGTAGATTCAGGTGAGATATTTGGTGAAGCCTATTTGGACGTTGAGATAATTTCGTCACGTTATTCATTCTTCTCAAGTGTTATGACATTTTTCACCAACTCTCCCGTTATGCTGGTGGAGTAGAGAAGGACAATGTTCTTTCAACAATGCTATGCCTTCCCCCAGACAGCTGAGACTGCTCTAACCCGGGAGGAAACCTGACAGCAGGTTGGTAAGAACACCGGAAAGAGTCCACAACAGAAGCGAATTATACAGCTAACTCCACTTCTCCAGCTTGTTACACAGGAATAGCAGAAGGATATTCAGGCCTTTGACCCTGTTACACCAGAACAGGACGAGGTTATTCAGCCCTGGAGCCTTATATACAGTTAAAGGAGAATGCTCGAGTCTGTAACACGGCACACTGAGTAGAACATGAGGGACCAGTATCCGATTATGCAGCAGCAGGATCAGTCCATTCGGTCTCCTCAAGTCTCTAACACAAGAACTGGAACAGATTCGTAAACTAGAATAATAGGAGGCCATTCAGCATGAGAACTAAAGAAGGACATACAATCATTTGAGACTTGTTGTGGAAAGGTGGAGGCAATTCACCCATGTGTCAGTTGTATCTGAAAAGGAAGAGACAAATCACTCTTTCAATCTCATTTCAGGGATGGAGGAGGTGAATGTTCAGTATCTCGAACCTGTTGTGAAGCAAGATGAAGAGAACGTTCAGCCCCTCAAAATGTTGTACAGCAACAGGAAGATTCCACAATCCCTCAGGCTTCTGACGTATTATCAGGAAGAGGAGAAGCAGATTTTGAATCTGTAAATCAGGACATTCCGGCCACCAAGACTATAATGTAGGAACACCATGAGCACATTCAGCCCATTGAGCATATAGACCAGAAACTGAATGAATCCATTCAGACACTCATGCCTATTACACAGCGATTGGAGCAGATTTTTTCAAGCTTTGTGCCTGTGACACAGGAACACAGGAAAGGGAACGTCGAGATTGCAAAAAGTTAGGAATTAGGATAATCATCTTCACTTGTCACTAAAAGGTTGTGAGCAAACTGTTGGGAATTGAGGGAAATTGTGAGACTTCGTTATTATTTAATTAACAACAGAGGATTTGCAAAGATAAAATCTAAATACATCAGAATCAGCATGATATTTTAAGAATTTGCTTGCTCGAATTCTTTAAAGATATGACAAGCAAAGTAGACAATCAGGATCCATGAAATGTAAAGCACCTGGTCTTTGAAAATGCCTTGATTAAATGCTGCACAAAATATTAAGCTGTAAAATATGTGGACATGGTTTGGGAGGAGGTCATTCGCCTGGATAGAGGGCTGGTGAGCCAACAACATGCAGACAGATGGAATAGTTGTTTCGTTAGCAACCTTTGGGGTTCCATAGAGTTCAGACCACGTCACCCACAATTTACCATCCATTGTATTACTTGGATGAGAGGAGGGAAAACACTACAGCTACATTTTCAGCTGACACTAAAACAAGTGGAAAAGTAGGTTGATGTAATGGAGATGTTGAAAAATTACGAATGGACATGAAACGTTTAGATGAATGTACCAACATCTTGCAGCTAAAATTTAACGTGGATAATATGGGATTAACCATTTTGATCAGAGGAATCCAAAATGTTACGGAAATGGAGAGCAACTTCAGAGTGATTTCGTGCAGAGGCATCTGGGTGTCCACGTGCAGACCATAGAAAACTCATATGTAGGTTCAGCAGGGAATGAGAAAAGCAAGTGCAATTTCAGCCTTTACTTGTAAAAGAATAGAGTATAAATGGAGGGAAGAATTGCTGCAACTCTGCAAGGTATTAGTGAGACGGTAACTGACGGACTGTGTTCAGGTTTGTGGTCCTGACTGCAGTAGTGATATTGTTACAACAAAGGCAGTTCAGAACAAATACATTAGATTGATTCCAGAGACGAATTTGTCTTTTGAAGCGAGTTTGCGCAGTGCAGGCTGATGCACTCTCGGTTGAGAAGAATGAGAGGAGACCTCATTGAGGTCTGGAGGATGTTAAAGGTGATTGATAATGTCGGTGTGGAGTGGAGATTTCTTCATGTAGGGCAAACTAGAACAAGAGACCATAGTTTTAGGATTAGGCAGAGCAGATTGAAAACTGGAGTGAAGAGAACTTACTTTTCTCAATGGGCTGTGAATCTGTGTAATTCACTTCCCCAGTGTGCAAGGGACGCTGGGACATTGAGTAAATGAAGGTATATGGGGAGCAGGCAGGGAAATGGAACTGAGCCGGCGATGACATCAGCCATGATTGTATATACAATGGTGGAACAGGCTTGAGGGGCTAGATTGTTCCTCGTTCTTATTCAGCCCTTCGACTGTGCTCCACAGGAATGGGGGAGGAACGGTTACCAAACAGGAAGCAGGCCCTCTGGATAAATCAGTCTTAAGCAGTTTGACAGAACGTAACCAGTGGAGTCACACAGTGACCAGTTCTTGGTCTGCAACTGTTTACAATTGATATCAATGATCAGGACGATATAACACATGTACTGCTACTAAGTTTGGTGATGACACTAAGGTAAGAAAGTCATTAAGTTATTAACAGAATTTGGAGAGTAAATGTGGATATATGGACAGGTAAATGACTAATACATTGCCAAGTGGAATATAATGGAATGTATACCCTGTCAGCTTTTTCAGGAGGAATGAAAGGCAGCATGTTACTGAAATGTACAGGGATTACATGACATAGTGATAGTATGTTCTGGAGGATTCACTCTGACCCATTCCGACATGGAAAGTGTTTCTCTATCTCCATGATGGTCTGCTCCCTGACAAGCCCAGTGGTCCTATTGCTCTCAGTATACACGGGATATTTTGATGAGGTTGGTTGGCAGTGGGGAATGGTGGGTGTTTTGAGCCGTGTATCCAGGGGACAGCCTTTAGCCAAGAGGTTATCCTTTCTTTCCAATGGAGACCCAAAGAAGATGAGAATGGCTGGATGATTCTAAATGAAGAGGAGGTGGCTGCTGCCAGGATAGTGGGTTCTTTACCAACATGATGTCCTGTCCATGGGCACATTGTAACACTATTGGAGTAAGAGTTCCTTCAGTTCCTGTAGCTCTCCTCATTACCATGGGGGGCCCACAGAGCCATATACATCATCGGGAATCCTGTTACACGGAGAAAACACGGATACACCCGGCAGCTCTCTGCTGAAAGAGAAAACGTGCATCTCATCCAGCACATATATCGTACATTTCCGAATGTTGACATTGATGTGTCACCCAGTCTTGCCTGGAGGTTCTGGATCATAGAACCTGAATGAAGCAGTGATCCTAACAGCTACTGGTAGTATCGTTCTTTCCCTGGTGTGACGCTGCAGGTTGTGTTGAAGTGACACCGCTCTGTGACCAGCAACTTGTTCAATCAGTGTCCCCTCACAAACCTGCTCCTGGGTTAAGTGTAACTTGAGAAGCTGTTCCTGGAAAACTCGGGATGGATACAGCAGATCGCTTTCCCCACACACACTGACTCTGTGGTTTCAGAGCTTCCCCTCTCTGCAGCCTCTGCTCCATTACTTGTTCATGCTACAGACCCAGATGCTGTAACTACAATCCCCATCCAAAGTTGGGTCACCAAATCCTCATTTTTCCCTGAATGTCGGAGGCAGATCACTTCACAGCCTCCAGCAAACCATCCCCAACCCCTCCACTAACATTCAATAGCAGTGGGCAGTCCGAAGCCCCTCAGCTACAACTGTTATGGACCTGACCAGACCAGACCCCGTCAAAATATTTTAAGCAGGCAGCTTCGATCTTAACTTTTCCTTATTTTAAATGTAGATGTGAACTGTGTGTTCCAGATGTGTTGCAACTGGTCACCCCACTCAACGTTAAGCAAACTGCAATCCATTCAAACGCTGTAGGTAAAACACAATGAAAGAGAAGAACAGATTGTGATAGCTTCTCTACAGGAACACCTACGCAAACAACAGATACGGTGCTTTCTACTAATTAACTGAGTGAATACAGGAACATCCAATAAACACATCCCCTGGCAAAAAGGTAAATTCAGACACAAAGTCTTATGTGCAGTTCTCCAATCCAGGAGGAAGCAACATTAAGAGTGTTTTCAGAGAGAATAGCAGCTAGGGATCATGTTTTGAAACTTCCAACCTTTCTGTGACCCCGAGCAGCTTCTGAATGCTGCAGCTAAAATCAAAACGAGAATTCCGGTCTGTGAGAGCTGGCCGCTGTCCGTCCATTGTTCCCACAGTTTTGATAAAATCTAAACGCCTCCTCAGTTATATAGCTAAGCTGTTTTCAGGTGGCAGTTTGGCATTTCTGCCTTTAAGACCTCTTTTCACACAAAAAAAAACAAGAGAAAATAATTTTTTAAAAGTGGCAGCATCGTCACAACTCCCCGTTTGAAAAAAAAATCAATATACAAAGATGGCCTCACTTTAAACCCTCTGTTCTTACTGTTTCAGTATGTCACAATATGTATATATTGCACTGAAAGCATTCACAACTCCATTCTATTTCAGTCAGTTTACTCCTGCCATAGAACCCCTCTGTTTTTCTTCATCCAAGTCTCGACAACTTGTCAGCAAGTACGGTTTCTCTCCTGTCACTTGTATAACTTCCAAATTGAATGGCAACAATAATAACTCTATTTGAACAGACTGGAAGTTTTCACCCTACGTTTCTCTAAAAACGTTCAGGCCTTATGATCAGTCTATATATTTGTGTAAGACACGTTACTGGCAATTTAAATGCTGAAATGTTGTAATGCCAACACCAAGCGCAAGGCGTCCTTCCCAAGTATTAAATATTTCTATTCATGGTTATACCGGACACTCCAACCACACGTTATATAATAGAGCACTTTTCATCTCTCCGATAGTCCTTCTGAATGACATATCTCCTCATGTCTCAGCTTAAATGTTTTTTCATGTTTCTGTACCTCTTAATGCTGTAACCCCTTTACCTGCTACTCCTGGTCGATGCCATTAAACCTTACTCTCACAGTTATATATTTTAATATCTAGCACATTGTTCTCAATCCCTGTCAGAAACCAAACTTTGATTTATGGACCAATTGATAATCATTAGCCATTTCAGATTCTAATCATGCCTTTTCAACACTCTATTATTCCACACGAGTTCTCACGACTACAGGGAATTAGTTTTGAAACAAATTCAAAGTAAGAATCTCTCTAACAGTTTAATAATACCCTGGCTCACCTTTCAAAATTACTTTGTTTAATTCCTTCAACTCAATGTGCGTTTAACCAGGGACGAAATTATAGATTCTAAAAAGTTATCTGTAAGCTTCTGGCACAACCTAACATGCACTTCTGATGGCTTTCTTCACCTTCTCTTACTGGCCAGATACCTCCTCCAATAGGGATGCAAATACCTCACACCTTACACCTATCAGCTTTATTTGAATTAACAAAATCCACATGGTCACTGGCCACCGCATTCGTGTAGCCACTTTCTCAAATGAAATTGAAAAGACTTGTACATCCTTGTCATCAAATGTAGACAATGCCTGTACATATTTAAACAGATCCCCATCAGGCCTTGGCATACCATAGAGTTGCTCATCCTCACTATCTTCCTCATCCAGCTTACCGTCTCCCTTCATCTCCACCCTGCTTAGTCGACTTTACTCTCAAATTGCTAACTTATGAAGTTGAAAATCGCTGGTTTTTGCTTTTCTTTTTCCTTTTTCTGTCTTTCATCTTCCTCTCCTTTTCTTTTAATTCTACTTTTAATCATATTTCAAACGGTCTCAATTCCTTTTTGTGTTCAAGTTGTGTTATCTGCAAATGAATTGCAGCCATTTCCCAAGATTCTGATGGTGTTTCCAACAAAATTTAAATGCAAAGCTACAGCTGTAATTATCTCTCCTTTTCTCACAGACAAACACACCCCCAACTCCAGCTTGTCTGCTCATTCTAAAAGCTTTGCCTTGCTCACCTTTGGTAAAATCTCCAACTTCACTTGTTCCACACCCAGGTAAGTCTTAGAGACAGAAATAGCCATTGCTACACAAAGCACTGTACAATCCAACCGAATTCAACACCCAGACCAAAAGACACAAAACAAACAAAAGACGCTGCCTTTGAGCCCAAAAATCTCCCTGTGCACATTCTCCCCGTCCCCGCGTTAGTTTTCTCCAGGTGTGCCATTTTCTTCCCACAGCCTAAAGAAATGCAGGTTAAGTGAAATGGCCATGTTAAGTTGCCCGTTCTGTTCAACGATGTGTAGGTTAGTTGCACTAGTCAGGGGTAAACATAGAGAAATGGGGAGGGAAATGCATCTAGGTAATTTACGTTTTGGAGGGTTGGTGTTGAGTTGATGGGCCAAATGACTTGCTTCCACACTGTAGGGATTCTAATCCTGAAGCCAATTTGGGATGATCGATTTCGAACAGGACAAATGTCCCCAGTTTGCTGTGGAACAGAGAAGACTGAGCTAAAATACTTTAAGATGGTAACCTGGACGCCCACCTGGGCGAAGGTTAGATTCTCAACAGTATGGAAACAGGCCGCATGGCCTAAAAAGTCGACACTGTCCCACGGAAGACCAAACCACCCAACCCCACACCCCTACACCATATTTGCCCCTGACTAATGCATCTAACACTTTGGGCAATTTTCATAGCCAATTCACCTGACCTGCACATCTTTGGATTGTGGGAGAAAGCCAGAGCACTCAGAGGAAACCCATGCAGACACAGCTAGAATGTGCAAACTCCACACAGTCATATGTGAGAATTGAATCCGCGTCCCTGGTTCTGTGAGTCCGCAGTGCTTATCACTGAGACACTGTGCCGTCCCACTAGCTTACAGTAAATGCAGTTGTCAAATGGGTATTCCAGATGTGATCCGGCTGGTCAAACCACGTAACTTTAAGCAAAACACAATTGATTTAAACTCTCCATTAAAAATACATCCAAAAATTAGAGGAGTTTATAATAACTTTACTGGGAATCTTAACAGAATAATAGATACAGTACCATCCACTAATTAACTGTTCCAATGTACTAACATCCCTTAAAATCATCCCTTGGCAAAAAGGCACATCCTAGGTAATCAGTCTTGTACGCAGTTCTCCAATCCAGGAGGACACACCAAAGACAGGTTTTAGAGAGAATAGCAGTGAGGGATCATTCGCTGAAGCATCCAACCTATCACCGACTGCAAGCACCTGGTGACTGTTATAGCTCAGAAAAACTGGAAAGCCTGGTCTGTGAGAGCTGGCCTTTGTTATCATTATTAATGTAAAGAAACCCTACAAGCCTCCTACGTTAATAATTTCAGCTTTTTGCAGTAGACAGTATGGCATTTAAGATCTCTTTTCAAAGAAAATGAGACAATAACCTTTTTTAAAAAAGTGACAGCATTGTCAGAGATGTTCGATACCTGGCCCTTTACAATAATGCTCAAGGGGATTCTTCGTGTTTCGAGCCACACAATCAACTCAGAGGGACAAACACAGACGTCAGATGTTCAGGGGACAGGCACAGACGAACTTTCAAAGACGTGAGTCAATGCAGCTGAAACCTATCCAACATGGAGCACCACATGGTACACACTGGGAATTGAACAACATCCCGATACACACACCAACCCCGGAACATGGAATACCATAAGGGACACACCGAGAAGAGAACAGCAGCCAGACACGCACACCCATCTCCGACATGGAACACATCGGGAAGTGATCAACATCCCGACTCACATCCCTGTCCATGGAGCACCACATGGGACACACCGGGAAATGAGCAACAGCCCGACACACATCCTCTGTCCATTGAACACCACATGGGACACACCCGGAAGTGAAAAACAACCCGATGCTCAAACCCCTGTCCATGGATCATCACATAGAACACATCGGGAAGTGAAAAACAGCCATACTTGCATATGGAACACCACATGGGACACACCGAGAAGTGAACAAAAGCACAAGACACACAATTTCACTGTTTTGGAACTTCACAACGTCAGTACTCTATACGCAAGGGAGCCAATAACCAAGTCCAGGGAAAGATACAGTGGGACAGAATGATCCACATTAAAGACAGAAACAGACAGTTAATTGACTGAAAGCATGTTGTGGAAATAAGGAGAAAAAAGACTGGGTAATGTGACTAACTGGAGGATTGACTCTTAGAGAGCAAAATTACAAGAATGAGAATATTGAAAAAAGGTATTTTCAGATCAGCTGAATTGGTTTGTTTAATCAAATTCTAAAATGGCTTCACAGAACACATCAAGCAACATAAATTGGGAGAAGATGACCGACTAACACGGAGAGCTGTGCAGACCATGCCAGTACTCAGTAAACTGGATTATCTGCCCTGCATGGGGAGTATTGGAGACTTTTACTATCATATGAGAATGATACACATATGAAATTCACTGAGATGGGAAAGATTTCTATCTCCATTAGACCAGTATAAGATGTGAGTGTGAGCGTTTGTATGCGTGAGGTGGGGGGGGGGGGGGGGGGGGTTGGGGGGGCGTGCATTTGGGGTGGTTGAATGTGAAAATCGTTCCATGAGAGAAAATACACTGAACGGAAACAAGGTTAAATATGAACAACTGTCAGGGATTTGGATAATCGACAGAAAGAAACTGAGGGATGTTTCATGGACAGATGAGTTTAAGTGTTTGAGAATATTAAAAGAAAGATATTTCCAGACACCATAGCGATATGGATCAGCGTGTTCAGAAACTTCAGTTGGATGGGATTTTTGTCTGAGTCCGAATCAGATTTGTTTCTGCAGGTTTCAACCCGAAAGAGTCAGCAGCAGATTGTTGTCATCTTGAAGTCTGTATTTCACGGCTCAAGGTTCGAACAACAGATGGGTTAAGTCAGTGAAGTACATTCTGGAACAGTGAGTAGTTAAAATTAATAATGGTCAGGGCATGGTGTCAGGAATCAACTCATGGCCAAAGAGATCAACAAAGTTTTGATTCGTCTGTGTCAAACACCACCTGCAAGTTCCCCTCCAAGCCACTCACCACCCTGACTTGGTGTTCCTTCACAGTCGTTGGGTCAGAATCCTGGAATTCCCTCCCTAACGGCATTATGGATCAACCCACAGCAAGTGAATTGCAGCAATTCAAGAAGGCAGCTCACCACCACCTGCTCAAGGGCAGATCGGAATGAGCTGTCAATGTTGGCCAGCCAGGGATTTCGAAGTCCAGAATTTAATTTTAAAAAGATATTGGCCAGGTATGGGATGGAGTCCCTGGAGGGAAATGGAGTTTGTAAACATAATAGTGGGCAATGACCTCCACACTCCCAATATTTAACTAACAAAGACAGTGAGACAATGGTTCACATCTGAAACTGAGTAGGTCAACACAGAGACCCATGAGTAACACTGCCAGAAGCAAGGAGGGAGACAGTAATTGAACAAGTTCCCTGATGCAGTTAGTAGTGGTCTGTGGAGTCAGTATCTAGATTCAGAGTCTCGACATGAACAATAATAGTCACAAGAAGTGAAGACTATATGAAAGAACAGTAACGCAGTCATAACTGGTTTCTAGAAAAAAAAACTTATCTGGACGGTGAGACTTACCAGGGACACCAACGATAGACAGGAAAGGATAATAAAAATATTGAATAATGTGAAGTGCAAAATAGATCCGCCATGATAATGACAGCCAATCATAATATAGCGAAAGGTATGAAATATCATCGGATAAATCCCTGTTCATTGTTGGAACATTCCAGACTAATGTTCTCAGTATATGATCGCTCCTCCCCATCTCCATCTGGAGCTCCTTATCCCTGTTAGTGCTGTCGATGATGCTCCCGTTCATACTATGGGATAACACATTGAACGATTCCCATTTATCATTAAAAGATGGAAACTCTCCACTGGGATGATTAAATTCTATGGAGACTGACATTAATCACAGTCACGGAACAAACAGGCTCAGTTAACCCCTTCCTTACATAACAGTTCATATCATCATAACAGAGAATATTTACTCAGTCTTGATGGAATTGATGAGGGTTACTGACGGACGGACTATAGATTTGTTTTTCCTTGTACGTGGTAGTATTGCCAGAGCACTGTGGGGCTGTATATGTCCCACTCGGGTATCGGACGGAGGTGAGGGGGAGGTGAGGGTGCAGCTTTTCTAAATTTTGTGGTGGCAGGGGAAGGTGCCAAGAGTGGCGGGTGGGTTGTTGGGTGGCGTGGACCTGACAAAGGAGTCACGCCGGGAATGTTTTTTATGGAACGCAGATCGGGGTAGGGAGGGAAATATATCCCTGGTGGTGGGGGCCTGTTTGTAGGTGGCGCAAATGGGGGAGGATAATGCATTGTATCTGGAAATTGGGCGAGATGGAAGGTGAGGCACAGGATATTCTTGACCTGTTGAGTTTGGAGGGGTGATTGTTGAAGGCAGAGGTATGGGAAGTGGATAAGATGTAATGGATGGCCCCATCGACCATGTGGGAAGGGAAATTACTCTCTTTGAAGAAGGAGGCCATCTGGGATTTACACTGGGTTAAGAGTGTGGTCCTGGAAAATCAGAACGTGTCAGACAGCAACCGAGGAGCAGGAAGATTCGACGTTTTGGGCAAAAGTCCTTAACCAGGAATAGCGCTTTTGCCTGAAACATTAATTCTCTTACTGCTCGGACGCTGCCTGACTTGATGTGCTTTCCAAGCACCGCACTCTGACTGTAATCTCCTGTATCTGCAATATTCATTTTTCCCTACATGCTATGTTCAGCCAGTTCTGTAGTACTGCCTTTAATTTTGTTCTCACTGTTGTAGGAAATATGTTGTTAAACTAGAAAGCATGCCAAAAGGATTTACAAGTATATTGACAGTGTTGGGTGGGGCGGTGGTGGCGAATGATATTGAGCTACACGGGAGTAGTAAATGAGAAAATTGGCTGGGGCTATATATCCCTGGAGTGTTGTTTCTGAGGAGTGACCTTACTGAAGTTTATCGTGGTTAATCCTGATGCTCCAGGGTGAGTTATGCCAAAGGCGAGGGAAATAGTCAGCACAATTATTCACATTAAAACTGGACAATTATTCATCAACAACATGTTGCCGAACGATAGAGGTAGACTGAAGAATGGGACTGGCCGGAGGAGTCAGAATTTGGATGGTCCAATCACATGAATGAGAATAAAAATAAAGCCATTGCCATATCAACTGAAAGGATTAGTGATATCACATTCTCAATCCACCTCACAGAACCAGACCGGACACCATACACCCAGAGGAGATATCTGTTCAGCATGGAACACTGCGCAGTCCAGGCTAGTGCACTGCTGAACACTACCCTGCAATCAGTCCAGAGCGGAACACTGGGCACACTGTAGCAGTGCATTGATCAATAAACCCAGATGAGATATGCGTTCAGCAGGAAGCACTGTGCAGACCGGGTTGGTGTACTGTGCAATACAATCACAATTTACCTAGAGTGGAAAGGTATGTAGATCACAATAGTGCATTGATCTATAAACCCAGATAAGCTATGTGTTCAGCAGGAAGCACTGTGCAGACCTGGTCGGTGTACTGTGCAATACAACCACAATTTACCCAGAGTATGCAGACCACAGTAGTGCATTGATTTATAAACCAAGATGAGATATGCGACCAGAGTGTGGAACTGTGTCCATCATCTCAGTGCATTGCTCAGCAACACTGTGTTAGATCACTGCCCAGCGTGGGGAAACTTGCAGCCCATGCTGGAAGTAACAGGATGTACAGCTCCAAACCATTTACAGCTCCATATCTCCATTGTATCTTGACACAGGGGTGCTGTGGGTGTGAACATCACAGCCAGAGAGAAATGGCGGGGAATCAGTTCAAGAGTCAACAAATGGGAGGGTTTTGGGTAATAGACAGAGAGAGCGAGATTGAGAGACAATGTCATGGAAGGATTTGTTCCCAGGATCCAGAATTCTGAAATGAAGACATTTCAACGGTATCCTGCAACCTGGGCCAGTGTTTCCAGGAATGATGGGTGAATCAGATACTGGTGTGAGTTCAGATGATGGAGAGTATTGAGGATGAGCATTTGTTTGGCAGCTTTGTAACTGTGAATAGGGTCAGCAGAATCTTCGACACATTGGGCTGCATCTAACAATAATTTATCACAGTGATATTTTCACTGAGTATGACAGAAGAATTGTCTGTATGAGACTGAGCTAGTTTCCTGGTGATATCTCAACTAACTCACCTCATTAACTACCTATCCCACCTCATGGCATCCCTCTCATTCAATGCGAGCTTGATTTTCCTTCATGGTTGGAGATACTCACGAACGTCCGCATGACTCTAGATATTCCATGATCACTGGCACTGGTGTCATCTTCAAAAGGCCAAAGGGCACACGGTTCAGCTTTCTCCGGTTGGAGCTACCCTGCACAGTTTACCATGAGCATGGCAGATAATAGAAAATTGCACAACGGTTAGTCAACAGAGTCATGAAAATCCTGGTGGATGAGCTAGTACAGAGGAGGACCATTCTCTTCCTAGAGTGGGCCACACTACCAGACCCATCGAGCTTGGTCTGAACTCACCACCGAATTGAGTAGAGTTTCTGCGGTCTGAAGAAATGTCCAGCAATACAGGACAAGCACCAATAACCTTCCCCGTTCTGTCAGGACAAGGGTCACCGTATTCTCTCTGCTTCCTCATACTCACTGCAGATCTGTTATAGCACCGAGCCCTGAACAAGGCTCATGCTTCACCACTCTCACTACTACCAGCAGTCTCCGTTTCTCTCTCTCTCCCTCCGCTTTACCCCCCACACCAATAACACTGCATAGATAAAACAGTGTGGACTGACTCCCTCGGGACACCTCACCATGTCCCTCACCTACACCAGCACTAACAACAAGGCCACCCACTCCTACCCCTCTCCCTCCCTTTCTCCCATTCCAGGAGAAACAGCCTGAAATAGGACAGAAAGGGCCAAGTCGAGAGTGGCTTATGTGTAGTGCCTGAGATACATTTCGTCACCCCCACCAACATGTGGGGAGGACTCTGATACAAGCCAGAGAGAACAAGGACGCCTCGTGTGGAGATTCCGAAACATCCACGTCCCACCAACCGAGAAAGGAGCAATGTTCAGTGAAAAGCAATTCTCACTTTAAACCCACTGGCATTTCTGTTCATCCTGACACAACATAAAATCCGTGGCCCTGATGCCATCTCCCTTTTAGGTTGAGCTGGTACAAATGAATCCCAAAGGTCTCGGTGGGCAGAAGGGTGGGCTCACAACGCATCGTTGCCACCACCTCCCAGGAAGGGAGCATGGAGGCTCCCTCCTCCACTTACTCCTGTAAACAGCTCAGATACTGAAACTAATCTGTAATATTTTCTGCTCTCTCCACTTGTCCTGACATCTTCAATAATTTGTGCTCATATACACGCAGTGCCCTCTGCTCCAACACCCCTTTATACTTGTACAGAATGTATAATATTGATTTCAGAGTTATTCCTACCAAGATACATCACCTCACACTGCACCTCACATTGATTCTGATCTCCCACAAACCTGCACCCTACAGCAATGTGTCACTCTCCTGCTGGATTTCCACACTGATCTCCACGAACTTTATAATTCATCCAGGTTTGGTATCTGCAAACATTGAAATTGTCCTACAGGCACACTCCATACAGAAATACTGACTCACTCACTATTGTGAACAAGTGCAATACTAACACAGTCCCTGAGGACAGACCTAAACACTGGCAAACACCAGACAGAATAATTGAAATATTGACAAGGCTACCATGGAGCAAGAGAACTACTGGCAGGCACTCCATGTCTCTGTGTGCTTCAGTGTATTAGTGAGTGTCTCTATGACTCTGTATTAATGTGTGTATGTCTGTGTGCATCAGTGTGAGGTGAGTCTGCAGTCTCTATGGTGCTTACAGTGATGTAGTATCCCCCAGATACGGGAACCGATGAAGGGTCCATTCACGTTTGTCCACAGATGCTGTCAGACCGGCTGAGCTTTCTGTTGCTGTCAGTCTCTGCTGGCCTCCCCATACAACTGTACACGTGGGAGTGGAGGGTGTTAATCATCAGGGATTCAGTTTGGGAGGGACAGAGGGAGGGGTGCAGCTCAAAGCACCATCCAAACACAGACAGATACACACACACAAACACACATACACAGATACACAGACACACACCGACACATAGACACACACACGCACACAAACGGATGCATACACAAACACACACATACACACAGACACAGGCACACCCACTCACAGAAACAGGCACAAACAGACACACACATACACACACAACACATACAACACACACACACACACACACACAGATGCAGTCAAAAACAGATACATGCATCGATGGACACACACTCACAGAAACAAACACACACGCAGGCACACATACAGCTGCACACAGACACACACACATACTCAGAGACACCCCCCACACACACAGACACAACCGCACACACAAACACACACACAAACACACCCGGATGCAGAGTGACACAGACGCACAAACAGATACACAGAGATGTACATACGCAGACTGACATACACGCGCACACCCGTGTCCCTCAGCCCTACATTCTGATGATCCATTCAGCCCTTCGGACCTGCTACACAGGGGCAGATCGAGGCCACTCCAATGGTTAGGTGTAGTTTCGGAAATGTACTTGGAAAATCCAGGCTGAGTCAGGAAGTGAACCCCCAATCCATTTTTCCATGTTTCCCATCTCTATAACGTCTGCTTGAGATGTGGGTCAGACCCAGGTACTGTGGGAATGCAGTTCCCATACCCCACCCAGGGTTAACTCAAAAAATCTTCTGCTCTCCTTGAATGCAACGTTGTATAACACAACGTCCAGCAAAATAACCAGTTACTTTCCAAAAGAATAACATGACAACATAAGAAATGGGAGCAGGAGTTGGATATTCGGCCCCTCAAGCCTGCACTGTCTTTCAATAAGGGCATTGCTGATCAATCAAGGGCTGAACACCACTTTCCTGCTAACCCCTTGCTTCCCTCAACTTGCTGATATGTGAAAAGCCATTCACCCCGTCAGTGTCCCTTGGATGCTGCCTGAATGGTTGTTCTTTTTCAGCATTACACTCTTTCAACACAGACACACATACACACACACATACGCACAGCCACCCCACACCCAGATACACACACATGCCCAGATGCAGAGAGACATGCAGGTGCACAAACAGACACACAGAGATGTACACACGCTGACCGACACACACATACAGGAACACATACACAAAACACACACATCCACAGATGTCACCAGTTTCGTCATTTCCCCTCCCCCCACCTTATTCCAGATCCAACCCTACAACTCGGCCCTTCCTTCTTGAACTGTACAACCTGTTCGTCTTCCTTCCCACCTATCCACTCCACCTTCCACTCTAAACTAACACCTTCAGCCCACCTTCATTTAACAATCGTCTTCCCAGACTTTCCCCCCAGACCACTGCCTTCCATTTATCCTTCGGAACCCTTGGCCCACAAGTTTCATTCCTAATGAAGGGCTTATGCTCGATATTTCGACTCTCCTGCTCCTTGGATGCTGCTTGAACAGTTGCACTTCTTCAGCACCACACTCTTTCAAGACAGACACACGCACGCACACACAAAGATACAGAAACAAAACATAGACAGACTCAGACACAGACAGACACACGTAACGACACACACACAAACACACTGACAGCCACACTTCCGACCCATGAAGTCAACGACACTCTCCCTCCACACACAGACACTCACCCTCCCCACACACGCAAACCTAGGCTCACACACAGGCACACACAGGTGCGCACAGACACACAAACACACACACACACACACGCGGACAGACATACTCAAACAGTCACATACACACCAACAATCCCCACACATGCACACATCTGCTAACACAGGCACACACAGACAGATATATACACTCAAATAGACACACCCTAACACAGGCGCAGACCCATGCATAACACACACGAACACACAGACACAAAGACACATAGACACATTCACACACATCGGCACAAAGATACACAAACAGACAGACATACACACAGGCATGCAGACAGAAGCTCACACTCATTGACGTACACCACACAGGAAACACACCCATACAAACCAACACACAGGCAAGCACACACACAAACTCACACACACACAAACAGATAGATACCCAGAACCACCCATACACAGACACCCACATTCCCCACACTCATGCACACACACAGAGATGTACACTGGCACACAGGTACGCAAACACACAGAACAAGGACACACACTAACACACACACAGATGCACAAAGACATGCATACAAACGCAGACGCACATACATACACACAGCTGCCCACACAGGCATTCAAACACATACACACACACAGATGCACATACCCACATTGGCGCACACAAACACATACACACATGCACACACACACGCACGCACACACACATCCAGTAACATGCAATGTTTAGTGATTTACCCTTACAAATAAACTTAGATGTAAGAAAGGATTGAAAAGTCCGAAAACGCTCCAACAGAGCATGGCATTGTATCATTTTCAGCACAAGAAGGAGAGGCAGAGGGAGAGGCAGGGGAGGAATGGAGGCTTTGAACACCATTCAATGATTCACCCCAAAACAAAACAGTTCCCATTCCACACAGATGCAGAAATAGAGATGCAAACATGCATACACACACGAATGAAGAACACACAAAGAGATAGATACACATATAGAGTCACACAAATCGACAAGCGCGGACAGAAATATGCAGATGCATACAAACACACATGCAAGCATAGAGTTTTACAGGGGGTTTGAAAACAGACATATCAGCCCATACACTCAATTCTAACGATAATCTCAAACTAAACTCGTTCACGTTCCAGCGCTTGGAACATATTTTTCCAAGCCTTCACTTCTTCTTGTATTTAATAAAATGTCTTTTAAACGTTGTAACTTTCCCCAAATCTAACACTTCTGAGGACGTTCATGCCGTACACGAACCAAACGATGTGTAATCACAATGCACTTCATAAGTCCTGATCAGGTATACACAAGAACTCTGTGGGAACGCCGATTGCTGGAAATCTTGATGAGATGTTCTTATCATCAATAGCCATAGCTGAAGTGCTGGAATACATGAGGCTGACTAAACGTGGTGTGATTATTAAACAAACTGGCAAGGAAACGTCAGGGAATAATAGACAAGTGAGCCTGACATCGGTGGTGGGTAAGTTGTTGGAGAGAATCCTAACGACAGGATTTACATGTATTTGGAAAGGCAAGGACTGATAAAGGAAAGTCAACATGGTTTTCTGCATGGGCGGTCATGTCTCACGAACTGGATTACTTTTTATTTTAAGAAGTAGCAAAAGGCATTGATGAGGGCAGAGCAGTGGACATGATCTATGTTGGCTTCAGTAAGGCATTCATCAAGGTCCCCCGTGAAAGACTTGTGAGCAAGGTGAGGTCTCATGGAATACAAAGAGAACTAGCCATTTGGATACAGAACTGGCTCTAAGATAGAAGACAGAGGGTTGTGGTGAAGGGTTGTTTTCAGACTGGCGGCCCGTGTCCATTGGTGTGCCATAAAGATTGGTGTTGGTTCCACTGCTGTTCATCATTTACATAATTGATTTGGATGTGAACACAGGAGGTATGGTCAGTAAGTTCATATTTGACTCCAAAATTGAAGGAGCAGAGGACAAAGAAAATGATTACCTCAGATTATAGCGGGATCTTGATCAGATGGACTAATGAGTTGAAGAGTTGTAGATGAATTTAATTTAAATAAATGTGAAGTGCTACATTTTGGAAAGGAAAATCAAGGCTTAGCTTATACATTTAATGTTAAGTCCCTGGGCACTGCTGCTAAACAATAGAGATCTTGGAGAACAGGTTCATAGTACCTTGAAAGTGGCGTTGCAGGTATATAGGATATTGAAGAAGGTGTTTGATATGCTTGTCGTTGTTGGACAGTGCATTGAATGTAGGACTTGGAAGGTTATATTGCGGCTGTGCAGGACATTGGTTAGGCCCTCTTGAATACTTCGTACAATTACGTTATCGCTCTTCGAGAAAGTATGTGTGAAACCTGAAAGGATTTAGAAAAGATTTACAAACATCCAGGGTTGGATGTTTTGAGATTTATGGAGAGGCTGAACATGCCAGGGTTATTTTCCATGGAGCATCAGCGGTTGAGAAGTAATCATAGAAGTTTTTATACTCACAACTGGAATGGATAGTGTCAATAGCCAATGACTTTCCCCCGGGGTTGCACGCACCAAATCTAGAGGACAGAGGTTTAAGGTCAGAGGGGAAAGACTCAAAAGGGAACTAAGGGGCAACGTTTTCAATGAGAGGGTGCTGTGTATGTAACGAGTTGCCAGAAGAAGTTGTGCAGGCTGGGACAATTACAACATTTAAAAGGCATGTGGACGGGCACATGAATAGGAGGTGTTTGGGGCATATGGACCAAATGCTGGCAAATGGAACTACATTAATGTAGGACATCTGTTTGGCAGGGACAAGTTGGGTAGAGCTGGGTAGCTCTATAATACGTCTTCTGTATACCTTTCTCCTTTCATCTTAAAATTACCCCATAGTCTTGAAATCCACCACCCAAAGGAAAGGGCACCTTCCATTCAACATTATCTATATTCCTCTTTGTTTTATAAACCTCTATAAGGTTGATAAGGTCTCAAGTTTCCAAGCTGGAGCGGAAAAGGTCCTTCTCCATCGAGCCTGTCCTTATAACTTAAACTCTCAATTCCGTGCAACAGGGAGAAAGTGAGGACTGCAGAAACTGAGGATCAGAGCTGAAAAATGTGTTGCTGGAAAAGCGTTGCAGATCAGGCAACATCCAAGGATCAGGAGAATCGATTTTTTGGGCATAAGCCCTTCTTCAGGAATGAGGAAGATGTGCCAAGCAGTCTAAGATAAAAGGTAGGGAGAAGGGACTTGGTGGGGGGGGGGGGGGGGGGCGTTGGGAATGCGATAGGTGGAAGAAGGTTAAGGTGAGTGTGATATGCCAGAGAGGGGGTGGGGGTGGTGAGGTCGGGAAGAAGACTGCAGGTCAAGAAGACAGTGCTGAGTCCGAGGGTTGGGACTGAGATAAGGTTGGGGGGGAGGGGAAATGAGGAAGCTGGAAAAATCTGCATTCATCCCATGTGATCGTAGGGTTCCTCGGCGGAAGATGAGAGCGAATACTAAGGAGGTCGCAACAGAGCTACTGAAAGAATTACTGACTATTTGTCAAAGCTGGTTAGATTCTGGAAAGGATCCTGCAGACTGGAAAACAGCAATTGTTCCCCTAAACATTTAAAACAGGACGAAGAGGGCAAACAGAAAACTAAATAGCTTGATGTCAGCTGTGAGAAAAACATTGTAACCTTTTATGAGGAATGTGACAACTAGACACTTGGAAAATAATGATATGATTTTCACCACGGCCCCTGTTCCCCAGCATTTCTGGAAGTTCGTTTCTGCACCTTCTTCGGTGGAGACAGAACCAATGTAATCCTCTCAGCAGGCAGGTGGCTCCTATCAGCTTGTAATATATCGGAGGACTGCACTCCGGACATGTCGCTCACGCCTGCCTGGGAAGTTCCAGAATCAATCCAGTTCACTTCATGGTGAGTGTCATCATAGTCATGTCCCTGGTGTGAGTTTGAAGGAGGAGACATAGCTCAGTGACTACCTCATTTTTGAAAGACGCTGGTTTCACATTTTACACTTGGAAATGGTCCAGCTTAGACAAATGTTCCTGGAAATTACTGGTAAGAACATGCAGTGCCCTGGTCGTCCCTGTGTACACAGTTTCTCTTCTGTGTATCCACAATTCCATGTGTTTACCATGGACCCAGAACACTCTGTGAATGCAGTGCTCATATCTCGTCCAGAGTGGGGTCACCATACACTTGGATATCCCTGAATAGACGCAACAGCTGGTAACACAAACCTGTGAAAAGCGTCCACAGAACGTCTCTTTACTCTGTAATTACTGGAGCAAGTCAAATCCTCACACACGGTGCACCCAACCAGTGTTGAAAACGTTTCTCTTCATAGCAGAAAATACAGTTACATCTCTGCACGGCCCTACAGTTACACTTAATTTCTTTTTAAAAAATCAGTTGACAATGTGCCATTCCGTTTCTTTGTCTCTCAGCAACTATAAGGGCGGCACCAGTATTGCCGATGGAGTTGATCATAACACTCAGAGAAGAAAGACAGAGGGAATATAACTCAATGTAAACCGGGGCACATCTAAATTGACATGATATTCAGGAATATCGGAAAAAGGGGAAATTTTAGAGTAAGCTCCCATGTTATTTTTCTTCTGGTTCGTCATCGGCAGTTCCTATATTTGCTTTTCATTCCTCTCTCTCTCTCTCTCTCTCTCTCTCTCTTTCTCGCTGGACATTTCTGCGTCCACTCAACTAACCTTTCCCTCACACATCCGACCATCTCTGATATAAATAACATTACTTCCCAGTTTTTTTCAGTTGTGATATAGGGTCACTAGATTCGAAACTTTATCTGTTTTTCTCCTGACAGAGGCTGCCATACTTGCTGAGATTCACCAATATTTTCAGAGGCTGTGCAATTTTATTTCAGATCTCCATCATCCACAGTTCCTTGGTTTATTTCCCCTTTAATTCTGTTGTTTCACGAGATGTCCGCATCAACGGCAAGGGCAGCATTTGTCATCCATCACTAAATGCCGTTGACTGCGAGACCATTTGTCAAGACAATATGGAGCCAATCTTTTTTTTTTGTGACAGTTGATTTCTTCACCAAAGGCTATCATTGAAATAATAAAAGAAATCCTGATGGTTTATGGTTGCTGTTTGTAAAATGAGGTTTCTTTCCAATTCTTGCCACTTGAATTTAAGTTCTTTCATTGATTCTGGTAGAATTTGAAACAATGCCTTTAGTGTCATGACACAGCAAGTGAAATTATTATTTTGATATGAGGTTCCTATTATGAAAAAACTGGAGAGACAAGTACAAGCTTGTAGTCAAAATATTTGTAACTGGAAGAGTGGCCAGAAAAGAACTGGAGCCGTAAAATCTGAAGTTAACAAGGGGGCAGATGATGCCTTATTTTGGAACAGCACTGAGGCAGAGATGGAGACTGGGGATATTATAATGGTGGGTGGAGGCAGGGTTGATAACAGAGAGAATATAGAGACATAGAACAGTTCAGGGCAAAAGGAAAACTCATGTCTGAACAGTCGTGTTCCTTTTTAGATGTTTATGAGTAAGGATTTGGAAATTAATAGAAATGACGTGGAATTTGTGACTGAAAATGAACGTAACAGGTTATGTATTTGTTAAATATAAATAACAGAAGTAGCAATAACCTTCACCATCGCTAATAGAATTGACAGAAATAGCCTTACCTGGGACAACAGTAATAGCGAGTATAGGATAGTAACCTGCCTGAATAATCATTAGGACGGGTCTTATCCGCAACTCTAACCATGCCCAATCCCAAGAATGCAAGTATAGACCCAAGGACAAACTACTGTCCATTGTTGGAACATTCCAGTCTAATGCTCTCAGATTCTGATCCATTGTTGGAACATTCCAGTCTAATGCTTTCAGATTCTGATCCATTTTTGGAACATTCCAGTCTAATGCTCTCAGATTCTGATTCATTGTTGGAACATTCCAGTCTAATGCTCTCAGATTCTGATCCATTGTTGGAACATTCCAGTCTAAGGCTCTCAGATTCTGATCCATTGTTGGAACATTCCAGCCTAATGTTCTCAGATTCTGATCCATTGTTGGAACATTCCAGTCTAATGCTCTCAGATTCTGATCCATTGTTGGAACATTCCATCCTAATGTTCTCAGATTCTGATCCATTGTAGGAACATTCCAGTCAAATGCTCTCAGATTCTGATCCATTGTTGGAACATTCCAGTCTAAGGCTCTCAGATTCTGATCCATTGTTGGAACATTCCAGCCTAATGTTCTCAGATTCTGATCCATTGTTGGAACATTCCAGTCTAATGCTCTCAGATTCTGATCCATTGTTGGAACATTCCAGCCTAATGTTCTCAGATTCTGATCCATTGTTGGAACATTCCAGTCTAATGCTCTCAGATTCTGATCCATTGTTGGAACATTCCATCCTAATGTTCTCAGATTCTGATCCATTGTAGGAACATTCCAGTCAAATGCTCTCAGATTCTGATCCATCGTAGGAACATTCCAGTCAAATGCTCTCAGATTCTGATCCATTGTTGGAACATTCCAGTCTAATGTTCTCAGATTCTGATCCATTGTTTGAACATTCCAGTCTGCTGTTCTAAGATTCTCTTCCTCTCCCTCTCCCTGCAGCTGGTAACCCCAATCATCTTGTGGATGACGCTGCTGCTGATAATATGGAATAACAGGTTGAAGGAAACCCCTTACTAATGGAAGAGGGAAACCCTTTAATGACACAGTAAGTATCCATGGAGACTGACATCAATCACAGTCAATGTGCAAACAGCTCCAGTTAACCCTTTCACTACAATCCTTATAAGTCACAGTAATACTAGGTCTGTTTGGGATGTTGTCATCGCTGAATATTGGGCAAATTACATCATCTCCAATTGTAAAGTTAGGGGTGAGGCAGAGAGATGATGCTTTCTATTCACTAGCTTGATGATCCTAAGATGTTTTGGTAGGGTCGGAATTGCTGGGCTCCCATGGCCGGCTGTGTCTGATAACCAGGCCTGCTGCATCCTATTGTTTTATTTATTTCTGTTCAACTTTGACATGTATCTTACCATCATTTAACGGCTTAGATGGGATGAGGCATTTCTGAGAGGCTCCTACAGTGCCATAAACAGTGTAGATACAGTTGATGCCTCATGTTCCTTGCAGGTGCGGCCTGGTCCTGTGGAGTGACGGTCACAGAACCAGGATTCTTCTTTTTACCTTGCCCCAGTTATTGCTGGGGTCTCAGCAGGATTTTAAGACTGGAAATCTCTCCCAGCTGCTACACCCTCTCTGAGATTTCTCTCAGAATTGTCTTTTTGATGTTCTTTCCTCCTGTATTGGAGAACTGCAGGTGAGACAATCTGTTTCCTGAATTTTTTGATGGACAAGTGTGTCTTTATGTTACCATATTGGAACAGTTATTTTTTAGTAGTTAAACAATCTATTATTCTGCTTTTTTGTGTTTTGTCGGCAGTGGTTGAATGAATTGTGTTTTGCTTAATGTCTAATATTTTGACCAAGCGAATTGCATCTGAAACACAGCACCTCATATTTATCTTTAAAAATAAAAAAAAAAGTTCCGGTCAAGAATACTTTCATCATATATTTTGAGATGTGTCTGCTCAGTTCCATAACAAAAAGGACAGATATTCACGTTCTAATTGGCTAATTACTTAGTGAACAACATGTTGCAGAAACACGGAATTTTACAGCGGAATACGCCATGCTGGAGGAATGATCGCTCTATCAGGAATTATATTGCAGAGTTAATCCACCTCACAGATCCAGCCCAGACCGTATCAGCCCAGATGAGATATCTGCTCAATATGGAGCACTGTACAGACCAGGTTCAGTACAACATACCAATCAGTCTATGATGGAATGTAGCACAGGTCTCTCTAGTCCACTAGCTATCTATCCAACACGTGGAGCAGTACAGTACACACCGATGCATTGATTCAGAAACATTGACAAAACGATCTGTCCAGCATGGGGTGATATGCAGCCCACACCAGTGTCTTACTCAATGGACGTGGACAAGGCATCTGTACAGTATGGGGGTCTGTGCAGTGAATGGATCTGTAAACCTAGAACAGTTACTGTCTAAGCAGCTGTTTTCACCACTCCAGTACATTGCTCAATAACACTGTGTTAGATCACTGCCCATAGTGAAGAAACATGCAGCCCATTCTGGAAGTGACAGGATGTGCAGCTCCCATCCATTTCCAGCCCATATGTCCATTGTGCCATGACAAGGGGGTGCTGTGGGTGTGAACGCCACTGCCAGAGAGAGATGGCGGGGGAGTCGGTTTAAAAATCAACAAACAAAATATTTTTGCGTATTGAAGGGAAAGGGAAATTGAAAGACAATTTCATGGAAGATCGCAGGTTTCTGAATGCTGAAATGAAGATATTTTGACAGCATCCTGCACCGTGAGCTAGTATTCCCAGGAATAATGGGTGAATGGGTTATTGGAGTGAGTTCGAATGATGGAAAGTTTTGGGTGAGCATTTCTTCTTCAGCTTTGTAACTGGGTGTGGAGTCAGCAGATACTTCAACTCATTGGGCACAAACTGACATTCATTTATCTCAGTGCCATTTTCATTGAGTGTGACTGAGGGATCGTCTGCATGAAGCCGGGTCAGTTTCCTGGTGTTACCTTATCGAACTCACCTCATTAACTACCCACCCCACCCCATTAGTGTCCCTCTCATTCAAAGCCAGCCTAATTCTCTCACCCTTCATGGCTGGAGGTAAACACCATCACTTGAATGCCCCGTGGATATTCTGTGATCCCGGCACTGGCACCACCCTTAAAAGTCCAATTGGCATACGGTTGAGCTTTGTCAGTTTGGAGCTGCCATGCACAGTGGTCTGAGCTCACCACCCAGCTCAATGCAGGATCTGCAGTCTGAACAAATGTCCAACAATACAGGGCAGGCATCAATAACCTTCTCCATACTGCCAGGATAAGGGTCACCGTCTTCTCGCTGCTCCCGCACACTCATTGAAATCTGTAATAGTATCTACCAAGGACAAGGCGCATGCTCCACCACTCTCACTGCTGCGTGCAGCACCTTCTCTCTCTCTTTCTCTCTCTCTCCACTTTAACCCCACACAATAAACACTGTATCCTGTTATAGCACCTACCCGAACAAGGCTCATGCTCCATCACTCTCACTGCTACACGCAGCATCTTCTCTCTCTCTCTCTCCCCTTTACCCGCACACAATAAACACTGTATTCTGTTATAGCACCTACCCGGACAAGGCTCACTCTCCATCGCTCTCACTGCTGCACGCAGCGCCTTTCCTTTTTCTCTCTTTCTTTCTCGTCTTTCCAGTACCCTCACATGGTGAGAGAATATTCTGTAGAATACTGATTATGGGATGTTCCAGAAAATGTTCCAAGTAATTTCTATTTTCAGGAAATTGTCAGTGCACCAGTATGTAACATTTAAGAGGAAGGAGTAGAAATGTATGTTTTTCAAATCACATCCAATTAAAATCCATCATAAGGCCAATCAACCCTTCAAATGTTCTCTAGCATATAATGAGATTGCGGACTACTTGATGGTTTTCTCAGCTCCATGTTGCAGGAACTTTCAGTTATTCAACCCCCCGGGTTCCTGTCACTGACCAGACGATACTCAGGCACTTTTACCCCGGTTTTCTTCAAGCGCCTGTTCAAGGGCATTTCCCATGGCGACGGACACTCCAAACGATATATTCCATAAGTTGTATACTTTCATGTAATGATCAGCTCATTTTACACAGACTGACCAAAATATACACTTCTTATATGATTATCAGTAAGCAATAACAATTAGTATTCTGTTTATTTCACTTGTCTCACTTTATATTATTCAGCCAAAGACAGCTTCCAAGCACTTGTCTCGTTATTAAATACAATTTCTAGCCGAGAACGCTTTTATCCTTATCCGTTATCTTTACTGTTATATTAATTATAACTTTTTACCTTGTTAGGAAAGTTTCTATTGTCCTTTGTCTGTGGCTGTTTCTGTCTGTAATAGTTACACAGTCGCCCACTCATTTAGCTGGATGGCTGGTTCATGATGCAGAGGGAGGACGCCAGCACAGGTTCAATTTCCCACACTGACAGAGGTTACCATGAAGAGACGCTCTCTCAACCTCACCCCATCACCTTAGGTGCGCTGACCCTCAGATTTAACCACCACGAGTGGTCTCTGTCTCATGAAAGAACAGCCCCATGGTCCATTGGAACTCTATTCTATCACTTTTGCATTTATTTTATTTATTTACCTTACCATTTGTTTTGCATTATGTTCCTGGGTGTTTTGGATTAGTGTCATTTTGTACTAATGCCAGCATTTCTCCCACACCGCATATTCCTGCCACATAATCCTTGACTCCATTGTTATCTATGAACCTTCTGTCTGAGCCTCAAAAATATGTAATATCTCTGCCTCCAATACTCTGTGGGGAGAGATTTCCAAAGTAGCACAACACTGAGAAAATAATAAATAACCTCATCTGGGGTGTGAGGTTGTTATTTTGTCTCCTTACCTGAGAAAGAATGCAATTACATTGAAAGCAGTTCAGAGATGTTTCACTTCACGTATTCCTGGGATGAAGGGATAATATTATGGAGGCTTTAACAGATTATTCTTGGAATGAGAGGTGATCTTATTGAAATATGCAAGACATTGAGGAGCATGGATCAGGAAGATAATCATTGGGTGTTTGTCTAGTCCAAAGTTGTCATTGTCATAGAACTTCTATAGTTGGAAGCAGGACATTCTGTCCATTTAGTTCACACTGGCCCACCGAACGGCAACCCACCCAGACCTATCCCCCTACCCTAACCATGTAATCCTGCGTTTTCCATGACGAAACCAGCTAACCTACACATCCCTGAGCACTATGGGCAATTGAGCATGGTCAATTAAGTCTAACCTGCACATCTTTGGACTGTGGGTGGAAACTGGATCACCGGGAGGAAACACACACAGATGCGGGGAGAATTGAAGGTTGCAATTGAACGCAGCTCCATGGTGATATGAGGCAGCAGTGCTAACCACAGATCTACCATGCTGCTGCGTTATTTCTATTAGTTATATGTGGCTGACTAAAGAAATCTGCCTGACTTGTTCCTATCACTGAACCTGTCCCAGTCTGAGACCTTTATTATCGGCCATATCTCCAACCTGGTTACAATAAAATTTGTTGCGAACAATGGAGGAGCGGTACTAGAAAAGGTAACAGTCGCACCCTACAACCACAGTCAGAACCGGAGTGAGGAGAATTCACAAAGTGGGCATTTATTCAAGAGCAAATATTTTTTCCCAGAAGTTTGTGATGGCTGAATCTTTATATTATATCGAGGCTGGCTTCATCTGATTTTCCATAGACATGTGTATCAGGGATAATGGAGAGAAAAGTGCAGCTGAGAGCACAATGAGTTGAACCATGACCTACTTTACTGGTGGAGTAGTGTCAAAGGGTCGAATGGCCCACTAGTGTCCCTCAGCCCTGTGTTCTGATGTTCCATTCAGCCCTTCGGACCTGCTACACAGGGGCAGAACGAGGCCACTCCGATGGTTAGGCCTTGTTTCGAAAATGTACTTGTAGATTCCAGGCTAGCTCAACTCCACTTTGCTGCTACCCCCTCGTATCTCTCAACTCGCTTGTATGTCCGAAACCAATCCACCCCCTGTGTAAATACATTCAGTGACCCACCTTCCACAAATCTCTGTGTTCGGGAATTCCAGTAATTCACTACCTTCTGAAAGATGACATTTCTTTACATCTCAGTTTGAAATTCGATGTCCCTTATTCTGTATAAATGTCCCGGAGTGAGACACTCTGCCCAGGTGTGGAACCAAATTCTCAACAAATACCTTGTCAAGCCCCCTCTGTACCTTAAAAATATGTTGTTGGAAAAGCGCAGCAGGTCAGGCAGCATCAAAGGAGAAGGAGAATCGATGTTTCAGGCATTAGCCCTTAACGTCGATTCTCCTTCTACTTAGATGCTGCCTGACCTGTTGCGCTTTTCCAGCAACATATTTTTAAGCTCTGATCCCCAACATCTGCAGTCCTCATTTTCCCCTCTGTACCTTGTCCATTTCAGTAATGTCACGCTCATTCATTTCAAGCGCCATGATTAATTGCCTCACCATTTTAGATGTACTCAATAATTCAACCTTTTCATCCCAGAAACCCGCTCAATGTACTAATCTAGTTACTTTCTGCGTCAGCATGCTGACTTTATGTTTCATGCGCTGGGACACTCCAATCCCTTTGTACTGATCCTTTGTTGGGACTCCTCTTCATCAAACAACAGCCTACCTTTTGGTTGTCAGTGTCATCCTCAAACTCGGATGTATATTGCACTCAGCACCCTCCCTCAGGCTCTCACTATAGATGAAAATAACTGAAGCCATTGGACTGATATTGGAGCTACTCCAGCAGATATGTCTTTATCATAAAGATCAATGAATCCTGACTCTCTAATTTCTATGTGATAACCATCCGTCATCCCATGCTAATATATTATCCATCATACTATGAGTTTCTGTTTGGTGGAAGAAAATTACTTGTGATACCTTGTGGAAAATCTTGGGAAAGACTCATGTCTACCAGTTTCCCTTTATCACGTCCGCTTGTTACATTCTCATGGGATCTCCAGAAAAAGATTTGCATCATTTTACAAGGCAGAACATAATTTCCCTTTAACAAAACTACGCTGACTCTGCCAGAAGCTTTTCGAAATATCCTGCAATTCCTTCCTTAATAACAGACTCTCGCAGGTTCCCAGCAATAATGGTTAGGCTAAGTGGTTCCTGATTTCTGTATCGCTCCATCCTTGAAAACAGGTGCCATATTGGAACTTCACGAGTTTCGCCGGAACACTTTTGTAATCCAGAGAGTGATGGAATATTTCACACAGTGGCACCAGTCACTCTGTAACCACTTCGTTTAAAACCAACTATGAATTACTGATGACCTGCCTATCCTTAGTCTTATCTGTTGTTAAAAACCTTGTACCTTTTCTTAGAGACAGTTCAAGAACCCTCCTATTACCATTTTCTTGATGATTTTTAAATACTTACAGTGCCTTCCCTGTGAGGATTGATGTCAAATACTGGTGCAAATTATCTGCCTGTTCCCTGTAGCCACTTCCCCAGTCATACCCTCCGAATATCCCCAATATACTTTCCTGATTTTCTTTCTACCAAAAGTCACACACTCATCTTCAACTTTTTTATATACACACAGAAAAACTTGTGATGCTTGTTTTATATTTCTTGCCAATTTATTTACATCATATCTTTTTATCCTTTTTCCATCTATTTCTTGCTTTTTCCATCACTTTCTCGATTCATGCAATCATATTGCACACAAACATTTCATCTAACCATGTTGACCAGGTTATTCAAATTAAACTAGTCCCATCTGATTGCATTTGGTCCACATGTCTCTAAACGCTTCCCATTCATGTTTTTCCAAATGTCTTTTAAATGTTGACACTGTACTTGCATCTAACAGCTCATCTGGCAGCTCATTCCATACACACACAACGACTGCGTGAAAAAGTTGACAATCCATTTAAAGCTATCACAATGACTACTGTATTTACATTCCAAACAACAGGACTAATATCTGTTGGAGAAGGCAACATGATTACAAAGTAAACAGATCAGATCGAAACTCTGCAGTCCTGCCACATCCAGTCAGAAATGGGGTTGAACCATGGAACAACTGACGAGAGAAAAGGACTCCACAAATATTATTTGAAAACAACGTTCACTGGGATTAGGTAATCGCTGACTAGGTCAGCATTTATTGCTCAGAGGACTGTTAAGAGTCAATGACATGGCTGTGTGTCTGGAATTACATGTGGGCCAGAGCAGGTATGGATGGCAGCTTCCTTTCCTGAAGGACATCAGTGAACCAAATCGATTTCTCCCAAAATCAGCAATTGATTCATGATCATCATTAGACTCTTCATCCCAAACATTTATTGGATTGGAGTTCGATCATGTACTGTAACAGGATTTGAACTCAGGTCACCAGAACATTCCTAGGGTTGTTATACTAACACATCTGCAGCAACACCACTCGGCTATTGCTTTGCCATTCCCCGAAAAAAATGGAACCTTCCTGCACATCAGTGTAAAAGACAAGGATGCAGTTATTCACCATCCTCAGCCAGGAGTATTGCTTGGATGATCCCCACAGAATCGCAGATGCCAGACTTCAAACAATTCGATTCGCTGCACGTAACATGAAGAAACAGCTGAACACAGTAGATACGAAAAAGGGAATGGATCCTGACACCATTCCTGCAATAGAACTAAAGACTTGTTCTGCACAACAAGCCGTGTCTCTGTGGAAGCTGTTTCATTCCAGCTCCAACTCTGACATCTCCCTGGAAATGTGGAAAATTACACAAAAGTGTCCCGTCCCCTAAAAGGAGATTAATTACAATCTGACCAACTACCTCCCCCTCAGTCCCATCACGATAATCAAATTGTTAAGAATTCATTTGACAGAGCTGTCGACCACCACAGAAATAATGTGCACAGGCCCCCATGTGGAGACGGTGTTGCTGTGGAAGTGTCACTGGATTACTAATCTAGACCAGAATAATTCTCTGGCAGCTGGTGGAAGTTAGAAACAATTAATAAAATATCGAGATCTAAAATCTGGTGCCAGTAATATTGACCTTGAAGCGCATGTCCATTGTCAACGTAAATTGCCTTCCCCAATGTACATTCAGGAAGTGAATCTCCCGTGCGTTCCTGGTCGACCCAAAAAGTGACTCCAGATATACAGACATGTGGTAAACTCTTCAGTTGTCTCTGAAGCGGCCATGCAAGCCCTTTATATCAAACTTCTCCGAGGTCTTAATAGCTAAAAATTAGATAACACCTGGCACCAGCCTCTATATCGGAAAAGGAATTAGGAAGCACAGTCCTGTAGACACTGCAGAGACCTACTTCCTTACATCTGAGAGCTTATAACAACAATAACACTGCTTTCCCACAGACAGCACAGAAACATCGCGAAATGAGTAGACCTTTCAACACAATGAGCCTTCCCCACTCTAGGTTTTGGCCAAACAACTCTTCAATTAACCTTTCCCTAACACTATATACTGTATATCGTTTGAAGTGATCATATATCAGAAAGATATGAAGTAGGAACTTTGGTCCGTCAATTTTGCTCCTCCATTCAATATAGCAATGGCTGATCCTGAATCTCCACACCAACCTCCTGCTGCAACATTACCCCTTTAGTGTCCAAATATCCTTACTTATATTCAGTGCCTTAGTTTCTGCAGTCTTAAGTGGGACAGAATTCCCCAGGTTTATCAGTCTGCGAGTGCAGACATTTATTCTCATCTCAATGCAGAGTGGCTTGCCTGTACCTAATACCCATGTTTTAGACGTCCCTGTCAGTGGAATTATCATCCATGCTGACAATCTGTTTCACCCTGTCAGAGTTTTATATATTTCACTGAGATCTCCACCATTCTTCTAAACTCCATGGAATACAGACTCAGTTGCCTCAAACTTTGCTCCCACAACAAGCCTGTCATCCCAGAGACCAATCTGGTCATCCTTCACTGCACTCCCTCAATGTCAGGCTTGACCTTTATTAGATAAGGAGACCAATACTGCACGCATATTGAACAATGTTCAAGGTGGGTGCTCACCAAGGCCCTGTGTAGCTGCTGTAAGACACACCTGGGCTCAAACCCCCCGGACATGAAGGTCAACACCATTTATTTTTCTACCTGCTTTCTGTTGCAGCAGTATTGCTTTCTGTGAGTGGAGTACAAGAATATTGAGATCCTTTTCAATGACAGAGCTCCCCACTTGGTGGGTCTATGTATACTGGTCAGTGTGCCATTATCAATCCCAGTATTGACTTCTGGCTTCAGAACTGACTGCCCTGCATGGACCTTGGAGTTTGGTGAAGAAGTCAACAAAGGTTTCCACATAATATCTTCATGCAGCAACTTCTTTACTTTAATTCCTTTGAAATGCTAGCCTGTTAGTCTATTTTTCCAACCAAATTGCTCAATTTTACGTATATCCACATTGTTGTTCATCTGCCACGTATTTTACCATTTCATCCACTTGTCGCAATTACTTGAAACTTTTTTTATATCCTCCTCACCCGCTTACAATCTCAGTTTGGTACCGTCAGCAGATTTGGAAAGATTACATTTAATACCCATGAACACATGTTTGATCTGTTTTCTGAATAGATGGGGCCCAAACCTCAATTCCTGGATTATCCCACTAGTCATTGCTTTCTACTGCAAAATACATGGAACGATTTATGCTGATTCACTTTTTCTTGTCGGCTCTTCTATTTTCAACCCATGCCAGTGTATTAGATCTCGCTGTTACACACTGTTATGGACCAGGACAGACCTCTCAAATCAATTCAAGGAAGTAGCACAGACCCAACTTTTGCTCGCTGACTTAAGCAAGTGTAAGGCGAATATTCCAGGAGTGATGCAGCTGGTCGAATCACTTCGTTTTAAACAAAACAGAATGTCTTTGCAAGATTACTGAGTGAGACGCAAACAGAAGAGGATACAACACAGAATAACCTAACCTATCCGAAAACCTAACAGGTGATCCCAACTTAATGATTGTGTTCCAAGTACTTATATAATCCCCATAAACACCCTATGGCAAAACCGAAAGGAAAAACAAAATCAGACCAAGTTTCTTACAGGAGAGATGTCAGAAAGAGGGAGGAACAACATGGACCTGCTTTTCTGGGTCCGGTAGCTTCACAACTGCTGCCTGCTTTAAGTAAACAGCCAGACTGCGGAAATCAGACCAAACAAACCAAAGCAGAGGGTGTAAAATGGGATAACTGTCCACTTCCCTTTCATAAGAACTGAAGAGCTACGAGCAGGAGTAGGCCGCCTGGTCCTCTGCCATTCAATAAGATCATGACTGATCTACTCGTAGACTCTGATCTACTTTCACACGCTCTCACTGTATCCCATATTTACTTTATTGTTCAAAAAGTATCCATCTTAGTTTTAAAACTTTTACTGAAGTAGGACCAACTACTTAACTGGGCAGGGAATTCCAGAGATTACAAACCTCGGGGTGAAGGGCTTCCTTCTCAATTCAATCCTGAATCTGCTCCCTCTAATATTGAGGCCATTCCATCTTCTTAGCTTCACCTGCCAGTGGAAACATCCTCTCTACTTCTATCTTGTATACTCACTGCATAATTTTATATGTTTCTATGAGGTAATCCCCTCATTCTTCTAAATTCCAATGAATATAGTTCCAGTCTGCTCTATAACACCTCATAGGCCAATACCCTCACCTCTGGAATCACCCGAATGAACCACCTCTGCACCCCGTCCAGTGCCAGTATATTCTTCCTGAAGTAAGGAGACAAAAACTGCATACATTACTCCAGGTGTGGCCTCACCAGCACCCTGGACAGCTGCAACATAACCTTCCTGCTTATAACCTCAATCCCTTTAGCAATGAAGGACAACATTCCATTTGCTTTCCTCAGTAATTGCTGTAGCTGCAGACCAACATTCTGTGATTCATGCACATGGACACGCAGGTCCCTCTGTTCACCAGCATGCTGCAACGTTTTACCATTCAAGTAATAATCTTTTTTACTGGCACTCCCAACAAAATGGATGATATCACATTTATCAACATTGTTTTCCATCTGCCAGATCTTTACCCACTCACTCAAAGTATCTATGTTCATCCACGAAGTCTCACAGTCCTCTGCATGCTTTGCTATGAAACGCATCTTTGTGTCATCTGAAAACCTTGACACACTACACGTTCTCCCCAACTCCAAATCATCTATATAAATTGTGAATAATTGTGTCCCCAACACTGATCTCTGAGGCACACTACTAGGTATTGATTGCCAGCCAGAATGTCACTCCCTTACACTCACAATTTGCTTCCTGTTAGTCCAGCAACCCTCTATGCTGATAATTTACCTGTAACGTCATGCACCTTTTTCTTATGCAGCAGATTCTTGTGTGGCAACTTGTTGAAGACCTTTTGGAAATCTAGGTACACCATAGCCACTGAGGCCTCGTTGTTCACCTTGCTCGTATTGTCTCCATAGATTTCCAAAAGACTTGTTAAACATGACCTGTTCTTCATGAACCCATGCTGCGTCTGCGCAATGGAACGATTTCTATCGAAATGCTTTGCTCTTTCTTCCTTGATAATACACTCAAGCAGTTTCCCCACTACATAGGAAAAGCTAATTGGTCTATAATTCCCCATATTTTGCTTACCTCCTTTTTTGAACAGTGGCATCACATTTGCTGTTTTCCAATCTGCTGGGAATACCCTGGAGTTCAGCAAATTTTATCAAATTGCCACAATTTCATTTACTATTTCTCACGATATCGATTTAATAACTCTGGAATGCATTCCATCACGGCCAGGAGATTTGCCTACCCTCAGCTCCGTTAGCTTGTGCAACACTATCTCTTCCATAATAATGATTGTTTCCAAGGTCCTCACCTACCTCCGTCTCTTTGGCAGTTACTAGCATGCTCTTGGTGTCCTCCACTATGAGGACAGATAAAAAAACTCCTGTTCAATGTCTCGGCCATTTCGTCATATCCTATGACGAAATGACCATTCCCATCCTCTGAACGACCAACATTTACATGAGTCTTTTTTTAATTTTGTATATTTATGGTATATATCATCATCTATCTATCTTTATATTCAGTACTTGTTTCTTTTTTCTTCTCGTGTTCTATCATACTTTTCTTTATAGTTCATTTTGTGGCTTTCTGTTGACTTTAATGTTTTGCCCAATCTTTTATGTTTCCGCTGTCTCATTCCTTCTCTTTCAATTTGGTAGCGTCCCTTTTTTCCTTAGGCACAATTGACAGATTACCCATTTTATTGGAGTCTTTCCTTTTCACTGGAATATACTTTTGCCACGGAAATTAAAAATCTTCTTTGAAAATTCTCCACTGCTTGCCAACTCTCCCATCATGAAGTATTTGTTTTGAGGTGACTTTAGCCAACTCCTCCCTCATTCTATTGTAGTGTCCCTTGCTGAAGCACAGCAACCTGCTATTGGATTTTATCTTCACACTCTCCATCTGCATTCCAAATTCAACCATACTCTGATCACTCCTTCAGTATGATGTGAATAATTATTCCTTTCTTATTGTACATGACCAGACCTATGATACTTGGCTCCTCATCATGCTTGCTTTTATTTTAGACTTGAAAGCATTCCCAAGTAGTCAAACCCAGACTTTGTGGATCCGCTGCTTTTAAGACAGTCATGTAAAATAAAACAAGAGCGGAATAAACTTGTTAAAGGAGTAGCATTGTCACAACACTAGAGTTGGGACTTCATCAAAAGTGTTTCTGATAATCCAAATTCAGTGCATCCGTTGCTGCGCCATAATTTATTTCCCATCAATTTCTCAAATATGATTGGCCTTTAATAAATCGGCAATGACTTTATCTATGTTCATTACTTTTATCTTAATATAATTTTCTAAGTTCCCTGAAAATGCGTCCTTTCTAATGCACACTTGTATTGTCCTGATTGCTTTTTTGGTGCTAAGCAGACTGTGATTCCCTGCCTCCATCAGAAATACTGGGGTTACATCTGCTGCTGTCAAATCTGTTAATTGAGTTCCAGAATCAACAAGCATTTGGAAGAGGATAAACAGACTATTCATTGTTACCTTGGCCACCTCCCTTAGTAATTAACAAAAGGATTAACAGGTCATGGGTATTTATCATATTTCAGTCAAAATAATTTCTCCAAAACTGTTTATGTACAGATTTGATTCTATTTACTTTTTCGCAGTAGATTGAGAAGTGCTTGGAGTTTACTTTTTGAAATGCTTTCTTTTGTGAAGGCAGAACAGAAGTGGTTGCTTCATAGTCCTGCCATTTTCCTATTCTCTGGTTTCAGCCTGTAAGGAATAGAATAAATTTCTCTAACATTTCACCTTGGTATACTGTATGTTGAGAAGGTTTTACATTTCACTCCTCTTAATGTACGCTTCATAAACCCATCATTTCTTCTCTTAGGCAGCTCAGTGATTGATCTTCCACAGCCACACAATCACAGAAGCAATCTCTGTACACTCAGAAATACAGTACAATCTACATTAGTCCCACTTTCATACATCAGGCCCATAGGTGTGAGTGTTTTGACACTTCAAGCGCTTGTCCACGTACCTTTTAATGGCTGTCCGATGACCCACAACAACTGCCCTCTCAAAAAATGCATTCCAGACGCTAACATCCTCTGGGTGAAAAACTATCCTGAAATCGTCTCTAAACCTCAACTCCTTCACTTTAAAAGTGTGCTCGTTTGTTCTTGACCCTCTGATTTAAATGAACCGCTGCTGTCTATCCACCCTATCCATGCCCTTCATAATCTTGCTCTTCTAAATCACGTTCCCCTCAGTCTTCTCTGCTCCAAAGTAACGAACCCGAGTAACCAACCTCCCTCCATAGCTGATAAGCTCCATTCCAGGGAACATCCTGTTGAATCTCCTCTGCGCCACTTTCAGTGCAATCACATCTTTCCTGTAATGTGGATGCCTGAACTACACACAGTATTCCATTTTGGTCTAACCAAAGTGCTATACAGCTCTTGTAATCTATGCCTCGATTAGTAAAGGCTATGCCTGCTGTCTCCAATTACTTCTTAACTAATCTATTACCCAGTCCCGTCACATTCAGGGATGTGTGGAGAAGCACCCTCTGAACATGCGAGTCTGCTGCTATTTATTGAGTCCTCCCCTGTCTGGTTCCTTCCTTCAAAGTGCATCACCTCATATTTATCAGCGTTACATTCCATCTGCCATTGATCTGCCCATCTGACCATTCCATCTGTATCTTCCTGTAACGCAAGACCTTCTTCCTCACTGCCAACCACCCGAGTAATCTATATGTCAGACACAAACCTAATTACTACATTCACCCCATGCCCCTTCAGTTTACATCTATATCATTTATGAATACCACAAATAATGAGGGACACAGCACTGACACACAAACAGTCTTCGACAACCTCCTATTTTCTGCAATAGTTTCTCGAACACTGATCTGATACTCACTGTAGTTCTTTGGTTAATCTCGACAGCCCTTCCCATAAAGGGTGTTCTCCAGTCCTCAGCACCTTACCTGTGACCAGATTGTATTTAAACATTTTCATCAGCGCCTTTCATCCCTTGTCTACAACAGCAGCCTGAGATGTAACTGAGCTGGAACTAGGGACATGTCCAATTTTATACCAGCCAAAACTATCAATCCCTGTCCACATATTACATCAATCTGCTCAAGAGCTTCTCAGCCCATCTTCTCGAATTCTGTTTCTGCATCCTCCTTCTCCCAAGGAAAACAGACGTGAAGCTCTCATATATCAATCTATCAATGTTCACCAGATTTACAAACAGATTCCCGCCTTGATCTCAGGCCAAGTTTCGACGGCAGAATTCCTTGCTATCTGAGGGATTAATCTGCAGAATGCCCATTCAGTATATGGGATCACTATACTTTATTTAAATCAAGCCATCAAAATTGTATACAATGCTTCAGGTACAGTCTAGGAGAAATTGAGGACTGCAGATGCTGGAGATCAGAGCTGAAAAATGTGTTGCTGGTAAAGCGCAGCAGGTCAGGCAGCATCCAAGGAGCAGGAGAATCGATGTTTCGGGCATAAGCATTCCTGAAGAAGGGCTTATGCCCGAAACGTCGATTCTCCTGCTCCTTGGATTCTGCCTCACCTGCTGCTCTTTTCCAGCAACACATCTTTCAGCTCCAGGAACAGTCTCACCAGCACTCTGTGTAACTAGTGCAGAATGTTTTTACTGCTCATCTGAACAAATTACTGCAGAAGCTGGAATCTGAACTGAAACGAACACATGCTAGACACCACAGTGAGTCAGACAGCATCCGCGAAAGGGAGGAAGTTAACGCTTTCAGTCTGGTTGACCCTTCATCGTCTGTATTCGTATTGCCTTTAAATGAAGGCAAACTTAACTTTTACCTTCCCTGTTTGCATGTGTTCCTCCCAATATCCTTTGCTTTAATATTTTCGGTTAAGTTACTATGTGTGCTGATTAAAATTCCTCCTGAATATCTGACTATATCGCATCCATTGCTTCTCTATGGTTAGGTCTACAAGATATATCTTTAAACAAAACGTTTGTAAATTATAACTTTCCTTTCATAAATGCAGAATAATTCTCTTGAAGTTTGCTTTTCCTTTCTCAGTCTCCAATATCACATTCGTTATGATAGATTGCAAAAGATTATTTCCTGCAGATGATAAGTAAACTGGTCTGTAGTTTTCCACTCTCCTTTTTCTTCCCTTCTTAAATCGTTGGAATGCATTTATATCCTTTCAAATTGAATACGTATCAATACAGTCATCCACAATACAATCCATCTGTGTATTGCTGCTTTCACTGACATTGCAATATGAAGTACATCTGGTCTGTCAGATTTATCAATCCTCAATCCAGGCATGTTGTCATGTACTACCACGTCACTAGTATGAATGATTTTAGTGTTTAGTTACAAACGTTCTATGGTACTTCTGGGATATATTCTGGATCTTCGTCCGTGAAGGCAGACATAATGTAACAGTTTCATCTCCCTGTCAATTTTCTGTTCTCTGTCCACACATTCACTGTGCCACATTTGGCCTTGTTTTCATTTCCTTTCAAATGTGGAAATACACTTTTTGCCAGTATTTAACAAGAACAAAAAAAATTCCAGCAAAGGAACAGATGTTTCGGGCCTTCCAAGCCTGCACCGATCCAGATCCTCTATCTAAACTGGTCACCTATTTTCGAAGGATCTCTATCCCTCTGCTCCCTACCCATTAATGTATCTGTCTATATACATATTAAATGTCGCTATTGTGACCACGTATAACACCTGCGCTGGCATTGCGTTTCAGGCATCTGCCAGTCTCTGTGTAAAGAACTTTCTGAACATATCTCCATAAACGTTTTCCCTCTCATCTTGGATTCCTGACCACTAGAAATTGAGTACCCCTCTCTGGGAGTAAGTGTCTTGCTATCCACCATGTCTATGATTTTGTAGAACTCAATCAGGTGTCCCGAACCTCTGTCAGTCTAATGAAAATAATCCTAATATAGCAAACCTCTCTTCATAGCCAGTTCCCTCTAATTACAGGAAATATCCTGGGGAAACTCCTCTGCACCCTCTCCAAAGCATCCACATCCTGTTGGTAAGGTGGCGATCGGAACTGTACGAACTATTTGAAATGTTGTTGAACCAAAGCCATAGACAACTGTAACATGACCTGTCATCTCTTGTACAAAATATACTCCAACAGATTCCCTCCTGTGGATGATAAGTAAACTGGTCTGTGTTTCGCCACTTTCTCTTTTCTACCCTTCTTAAAATGGTGGAATGCAGGAAGCAAAGTATGTTGTATGCCTTCTTGACCACACTGTAGACCTGCCCCTCGAAGGAACAATGGATCTGAACATCCAGATCTCTCTGTACACCAATTTTGCCCAGGGCTTTTTTTTCCATTTACCATATAGTTCATTCTTGAATTGCATCTTCTAAAATGCTTCATCTCACATTTGTCCAGATTGAACTCTATTTGCCATTTCTCTGCACAACTCTCCAATCTATCTATTTTCTGCTGCATTCTCTGACAGTCCTCTTTACTTTCTGCTACTCCACCAATCATAGTGCCATCTCCAAACTTATTAATCAGACCACCTTTACCTTCCTTTAGTTCATTTATGTATATCATAAACAATAGCTGTCCCAGCACTAAACCCTGTGAAACACCACCCAGAACAGTCCTTCATTTTGAGAAACTCCCCTCCACTGCTATTCTCTGTCTGCTGCTGCCCAGCCTGTACTCCATCCATTTAGCTCATAGACCCTGGAACCCTTGCAATTACACCTTCTCCGTCAGCTTACCTCACCAAAAAACTTACTGAGGTCCAATATATAACATCTACAGCTTTTTCGTGACTATCAATTTTCACTTCCACAAATAAATCTATTATGTTTGTGAAGATGGGACCTCCCCAGAACAAAGCCATGGAAGGTCTTGTGTGGAGTCGGTCTGTGTTGTACTCTGGAATCAGATGGGTTTTAGTTTCAAGCAGAAATTTATAAAATGCCATATTGACTGACTGTCTACAAAGTGCATGTACAGCATGGAAACAGACGATTTGGTCCAACCCGTCCTTGCCGACCCGATATCGCAACTCAATCTAGTCCTACCTGCCAGCACCCGGCCCATATCCCTCCTGGCCCTTCCTGTTCACATACCGATGAAAATGCCTCTTAAATGTTGCAATTGTACCAGCCTCCATCACTTCCTCCAGCAGCTCATTCCATACACGTACTACACTGTGTGAAAAAGTTGCCCCTTAGGCCTCTTTACCCTTTCACGCTAAACCTATGCCCTCTATTTCTGGACTCCCCGACCCCAGGGAAAATACTTTGTCTATTTACTCTATCCATGCCGCTCATATTTTGCAAACCTTCATAAGGTCACCTCTAGGCCTCCGACGCAAGTTCGATACCTGCCCCTTTACAATAATACACAAGGGGCTTCCTCGTGCTACTGACCACACGATCAGCTGAGAGGGACAAACACAGGTGTTCAGTGGACAGCTTCAGACTAAGTTTCAAAGACGTGAGTCAAAACTGCTGAATCCCTCCTGTCCAACATGGATCATTAAACTATCAGCTTTTTTTTCTTTATTCCATGTGTGTGAGACTAGTGAAAGAGCACTGCAGGATTGCATATATAACATGGAACATGGGACACACGGGGAAGTGAACACCAGCCCACGCACACCATTTTATTGTTTCTGAGTTTCACAATGTCAGCACTCTATACATTAGGGAGCCAAAACCCAAAGCCAGGGAAAGATACGGAAGGACAGTAAAATTCACATTAAAGATAGAAACAGATAATTAAGATAGAAATAGGCCATATTGGTGAAATATGGGGAAAAAGACAGGGCAGTGTGACTAACTGGGGAGCTCTGCAGACTATGCCAATGTATTGCTTAGAAAATGAACTATCTGCCCAGTATGGAGAGCTGTGCAGGCCGTGCCAGTGTATTGCTCAGTAAGGTGGACTATCTGCCCAGCATAGGGAGCTGTGCAGGCCGTGCCAGTGTATTGCTCAGTAAGGTGGACTATCTGCCCAGCATAGGGAGCTGTGCAGGCCGTGCCAGTGTATTGCTCAGTAAGGTGAACTATCTACCCAGCATGGGGAGCTGTGCAGGCCGTGCCAGTGTATTGCTCAGTAAGCTGAACTATCGCCCAGCCTGGGGAGCTGTGCAGGCCATGCCAGTGTGTTGCTCAGTAAGCTGAACTATCTGCCCAACATGGGGAGCTGTGTAGTCTATGCCAGTGTTTTTCAGCTCAGTATTGGCCGGGGATGGGATGTAGTCAGAGGGACGAAATGCAATCTGTAACCAGAACAGAACAGAACATAGTGACCTCAATGCTTTCAATATTTAAGCAGCAAGGGCAGTGATAAAATGAATCATGCTTCACAGTTGAAACGAGACAGGTCCACATGGAGACCCATGAGTAACAGTGCCAGAAGCAAGGAGGGAGAGAGTGAATTAACAAGTTCATTGTTGCAGTTAGTAATGGTTTGTACAGTGAACATCTCGATTTAGAGTCTGAGCAGGAACAATAAGAGCGACAATGATAGTAGAGTCAATGAAAGGACAGTATTACAGTCAATCATGATTGATAAAATTAAAGACTGAACATTGAGACTTACCAGGGACACCAACGAAAGCCAGGATTGGATAATAAAAATATTGAATAATGTAAAGTGCATATTCTACCCGCCACCATAATGGGTTTCGATCATAATATGTAGAAAGAAGCCAAACATCCCAATATAAACTCCTGTCCATTCTTGAGACATTCCAGCCTAATGTTCTCAGATTGTGAATCATTGTTGGAACATTCCAGTCTAATGTTCTCAGATTCTGACTCATTGTTGGAACATTGCAGTCTAATGTTCTCAGATTTTGATTCATTGTTGGAAAATTCCAGACACTAGTGCTCAGATTCTGATCGCTCCCCACTGCATCTCTTGAGCTGCCGATCTCTTTTAATGCAGTCGGTGGTGCTCCCACTCATACTGTGGAATAGCACATTCAACGGAACCCATTTATCATTAAAAGATGGAACCCCTCCACTGGGATAATTACTATCCGTGGAGACTGGAATTAATCGCAGTCACTAAACTAAAATGCTCAGTTAACCCCTTCCTTTCGTAACTCTTCCTATCCCAATACAAGGGGACATTTACTCAGTCTGGGGGAAATATATGGGCGTTGCTTAGGGACGGACCATAAATCTTTCCGTCTTCTTATTCTTTCTTCCGTGTATGTGGGAGTAGTGCAAGAACACTGCAGGACTGTTTATGTTACATACTGTTTATAAAGGGCGATGGAGATAAATAAACAGACCAGCTGCATAAGGTGACCAGTGGGGAAACTTCCATAAACAATAAACTAGTGTCCACTATTTATTGCCCATTGGCGTTGTGCAGTGCTGCTCCTTGTGATAGCATTCAGAGCATTGAGACCTTTGCTCAGGAACAGAAGGTAATTCTGTCCCCATGCGTCTGTTAAAGACAGACAGGAGGAGACCATTCAGCCTCTCAACCCTGTTACAGATGGACAGTGGGAGGCCATAAATCCTCTCGGGTCTATTGCAGAGGGATAGGAGGAGACCATTGAGTCTCTCGGGTCTATTGCAAATGGACAGGAGGAGGCCATTCAGCGTATTGAGCCTGTTACCGAGGGACAGGAGGAGGCCATACAGCGCATTGAGCCTGTTACAGAGAGATAGAAGGAGGCCATTCAGCCTCTCCGGTCTGTTGCAGAGGGACAGGAGGAGGCCATTCAACCTATTGAGTCTGTTCCAGAGGGACAGGAGGTGGCCATTCTGCTTCTTGAGCCTGTTATTCAGTAACTACCAGTTTTAAAATACTTATGGAGAAGAACAGTTCTGACATAAATGGTAAAGTTCTAAATTGAATCAGGCCAACTTAGAACGTTTTGTATTGGAAATTTCAAAAGCTGCTTGAGAGAAGCTTGTGACAGGAAAGTGGGAGGTCATCACAAATGAGATTACAGGGTTCTAGATAGAGTATGTTCCGGTTCATGAGCAATGCAAGGCTGGTCGGGAATGCTGGATGGCGACCGGAGGTGAGGTTCTGTTCAAGAAAAAGACGGAAGCATATGATAGGTACAGACGGTATGGATTGAGTGAATCCATCGAGGAGTACCAGGGCTATAGGCTAATACTCAAGAGGGAAATGAGGAGGGTAAACTGGGGGCATAAGATACCCTTCGAAAATAAGGTAAGGGACAATCCAAAGAGATTCTACCAATACATTGAGGTCAAAAGAGTAACTCGGGAGAGGACAGGGCCCATTGAAGTTCAGAAAAGTGACCTATATGTGGAACTACAGGAGACTGGTAAGATCCTACAGAAATATTTTGCATCAGTATTTACTGTGGAGTAGGATATGGAAGGTAGAGAAATTGGGGAAATGAATGGTGATATCTTCAAAAGCGTCCATATTACAGAAGATGAGGAGCTGGCCATCTTAAAATGCATTAAGGTACGTAACTCCCTCTGACCTTTTATGTGACTCTTGGATAGGCACTTTGAAGTTCGTACAATGAAAGGCGCATATGTTAATCTGATCTTAGAGTAGGAGAAACTGCCGGCACAACATCAACAACTCAAGGGCCTGTACTGTGCTGCACTGTTCTGTGTTCTATGACCTGATCAGGTGTATCCCAGAATCTGTTGGGAAGCTAGGGAAGCCATTGTTTTATATCTGGCTGAGATATTTTTATCATGGACAGCCACAGGTAAGGTTGTGCCATTGTTTAAGAACAGTTGGTAAGGAAAAGTGAGGAAACGATAGACCGGTGGGCCTGATGTCATTAGCGGGTAAGTTGTTGGAGGGGATTCTGAGGGACAGGACTTACTTGTGTTTGGAAAGGTAAATTCTGATTAGCGATAGTCAACATGACTTTGCATGTGGGAAATCTTGTCTCGCTAATTTGATTGAGTTTATTGAAGAAGTGACGAATAAGATTGATGACGGCACAAAAATAGAACTGTGGAATAGAATATGGACTTTAATAAGGCATTCAAAAAGGTTCCACGTGGTAAACTGTTAAACATGGTTAGATCACATGGAATACAGGGAGAGTTGTAGTTAATTCGCTCAAAGGTAAGAGATGAAGGTAATACTGATGTGGCATATTTTATTTGGACTGGAGGCCTGTGACCAGCAATGTACCGCAAGGATCTAATGGATTTTGTCATTTATGTAAATGATTTGGATGTGAATATTAATAAGAATAGTTAGTGAGTTTACAGGTAACACCAAAATTGTGAGGTAGTGGACAGTAAAGATGACTAACTCAGAGTAAAACGGGACCCTGATAAGATGTGCCAAATTGCCGAGGAGTGGCTGATGAAGTTAATGTCAGACAAATGGATGGTGTAACATTTTTGTGAGCCAAATTGCGTCGGCACTTGTAGGCAGGATCCTGGGAAGTGTTTCCAAACACAGACAGCTAAATAGAAACTATAGAAACCCTGCAGTGTGGAAACAGGCCATTTGGCCCACTGAGGCTACACTGATCCTCCAGATAACATGCTGTCCAACACACCCATACGTTACCCCAGTGACTCTACTTTTCCCTTAGACAATCCACCTAACCTGCATTTCCTTGGATACTTTGGGACAGTTTACTGAGTCCACTGAACCTATCCTGTGCATTTTTAGACTGTGGGAGGAAAACCAAGCACACGAAGGAAACCCACACAAACACGGGGAGAAAAAACAAACATCACACAAAGAATGACCAAAGGGTGGAATCGAATCCAGGTCATTGGTGTTCTAAGGCACTATTGAGAGCCACTTTGCCACCTAACGACCATCGGAGTGAGTGACTTATTTCTGTCACTTTCTCTGGAGCTTACACATCTGTCCGGATGATGTCGAATTCCAGCGTGGTGTCTCTGTCAAGCCCTCCCTAACCTTCACCCCAGAATTCACATTCTAATGGGCAGGGCCTTAAGCTGTGACTGACACATTGCCTGCACATTTGCCCTCACCACTTCTCCTCCTATCCAGATCAAGTGTTCCATTAATACTGCAGCATGCAAGATAATTGCTGATCTAAAATAAAACAAAGAGCTGTATACTCTGGAGATCGGTGACCAATACTGTTCTGATGTATACTCCCCAGATTTGAAACCTTGACTCTGCTCTTTTCTGACAAAGGATTGCGAGAAAGTGACAACTACAAATGCAGTGAATTCTAAAGTGAATTCCTGATGAAGGATTTCTGACTGAAACACAGTCTTTCCTGCTCCTCGGATTCTGCCTGACCTGCTGTGCTCTTCGGGGGCCAACTTTTCGATTTTCTTCCTTCAGATGCAACCAGATCTGTTGAGGCTTTCCTGCAAATTCTTGTGTATCTAATTTCCTGTTTATAACGTAAACAAAATTTCCCTGCAGTATTGACTTGTATGCACATCTCTCACCAATGTTTGCTTCTTCTTCTTTTTTCTAAGCTGCAGTCAAACTGCTTCTGCATATTTGTCTTGGTGCCTTTCACGATGTTACAAAATCTCGCTGCATTTTGTTTAAAAAACGCATGGATGAGAAAGGCTGAGATGGATATGGGCCAAGTACAGGCATATGGAGTCAATGTGAACTGACATTTTGGTCGGAATGGACCAGTTCTGGCTGCAGGGCCTTTCTCCGTGCAGTAGGATTGTACGACTGTAAATGAAAGTAGTTTGGGATATAGACAGTGGGATGGGGTGGCGGTGGTTGAGAAAAAATATCATGGAAAGATATGTTCACAGGTTTCAGAATTCTGAATGTAGACACGTCGATAGCATCTGACAACATAAGCCAACATTACCAGGAATGATGGGTGAATGGAATATTGGTGTGAGTTCAGATGATGGAGAGTTTTGGATGAGGATTTGTTCTGCAGCTTTGTACCTGGGAGTGGGGTCAGCAGAGTCTTTGACTCTGGGCTGAATTCAACACTAATTTCTCTCAGTGTCATTTTCATTGAGTCACAGACCGATTGTCTGTCTGAGACTGAGCTAGTTTCCTGGTGCTATCTTATCGAACTCACCTCATTCACTACCCGCCCCACCGCATGGTGTCCCTGTCATTCAATGCCAGCCTGATTCTCCCACTCAGCATGCTTGGAGGTATTCACCATCGCCGGAAATCCCTGGATATTCCATGATCCCTGGCACTGATGCCAAAATAACGCTTGTGGGCAAATAATTTAACTTTCTCAGTTCGGAGATGCCATGCCCAGTTGAGGCCGAGCATGGCAGATAAGACAATAGTTGCAAGAGCAGGCCATTCGGCCCTTCGAGCTTGCACCAACATTCATTATGATTATGGCTGATCATCCACAATCGGCATCCTGTTCCTGCCTAAACCCCATAACCCTTGATTCCACCATCTTTAAGAACTCCATCCATCCATAAGTGGCAATTAAACCACGGGTTTGTCGACAGGGGCATTGATGTCCTGATGGATGGGGTAGTAGAGAGGGCGACCATTCTCTTCTCAAAGGAAGCCACACCAGCAGACTCACTAAGCACGGTCTGAGCTCAACCACCCAGCTCATTGCAGTATCTGTGGTCTGAGGAAACATCCAGCAATACAGGATAAGCATCAATAACCTTCCCCAGTCTGTCAGGATAAGGGTCATTGTATTCTCTCTGCTTCCTCACATTCACTGTATATCTGTTATAGCACCTCCCTCCGAACAAGGCTCATGCTCCAACATTCTCACTGCTGTAGATAGCACCTCCCCCTCCTGTCTCTAGCCTTTGTGATACCCCCACTCATTTATAGAATGCTCTGGAGAGTGCTGATTATGGAATGTTCCAGATAACCTTCCAAATATTCCTGGTTTCAGGAGAATGACAGTGCCCCAGTGTGGAAAACATGAGGGGAAGGAACAGTGTGTCTTTTAAAAATTAAAATTACATGCACACGAAATTGAAATCCATCATGAGGCCATTCCGTCCTTCAAATGTTCTCTAACATTTAATAAGATCGGGAGTGATCTAACTGTCTCCTGAGCTCCATGTTATAGGAACTTTCAGTCATTCAGCCCCCGGTGTCTTGTCATTGACCAGACGATACTCAGACATTCTTATCCTGGGTTTCTTCAAGCATGTGTTCCTGAGGCATTTCGCATGGGGATGGATTCTCCTACCAATATGTCCCATCAGCTTTCTACTTTCATGCAATAGTAAGCATCATTCAAACAGGCCACTCAGAAATATATTGTTATTTATAGTTGTCGATATCTAAACAATTATTATTATGGTTATTTTGCTTGTGTCACCTTATTGCATTCAGCTCTAGATAGCATCTAAAAACTTGTTTCCACAATTTGCAGCAGAGAACATCTTAATCCTCAGCTGGTACCTTGACCAGAGTTTTATCTTGTTCCTTGTTATGAAAGCTTCTCTTGCTCTTTGTCTGTGAGTGTTTCTGTCTGAAACAGTTACACAGGCCCCCACTCAGTTGGCTGGACAGCTGGTTTGTGATGCAGAGGGAGGCCAATAGCGCAGGTTCAATTCCCCACACTGACAGAGGTCACCATGGAGGGGACTTTCTCTCAACCTCCAGGGCTCAACTCCACTCTCCTGCTAACCCCTCATATCCCTCAACTTGCTGATATGTCAAAATCCAATCCAGCCCATCTGTAAAAACATTTAGTGATCCAGCCTTCATAACTCTCTGGGTTAGTTAAATTCAGACTTCACAAACCGATATTCCTTATTCTGTCTCTGGGTTCGAGACTCTGCCCAGGTGTGGAAACACATTCTCAGCATCTACCTTGTGAATCCACCTCTGTATCCTTTACGTTTCAGTAATATCACGCTCATTCATTTCAAGCACAATGAATAATCGCCTCACCATTTTAGATGTATTCAATAATTCAACCCTTTCTTCCCAGGAATCTGCGTACTGTATCAATCTAGTTACTTGCTGCAACACCACGCAGACTTTATGTTTCATATACAGGAACACTCCAATCCTTTTTTACTGCTCCTTTGTTGGGAGTCTTCTTCATTAAATAACAGTTTTTCTTTTGGTTCGCAGTGTCATCCTCAAACTCGGATGTATATTGCACTCAGCTCCTGCCATCAGGCTGTCAGAATAGACTGTAAATAACTGATGCCATCGGACTGTTATTTGTGATACTCCAGGAGATATATCTTTATCATAACGATCCATTAATCCTGACTCTCCGATTTCTGTGTTAACCACCCATCATCCAATGCTAACACATTGTCCGTAACACTGTGAGCTTCTGTCTTGTGTAAGAACCTTTATTTTGTGATACCTTGTGGAAGATCTCTGGAAAGCCACATGCCTACCATTTCCCCTTTATCAAGTCCGCATGTTACATTTTCAGGGATCTCAGAATAACTTTGCAGACAAAATATAGTTTCCCATTCACAAAACAATGGTTTTCTAAATGCCCTTCAATTCTTTCCTTAATCATAGACTCTCGCAGATTCCCAGTAATAATGGTTAGGCTAAATGTTTCCTGCTTTCTGTCTCATTCCTTTCTTGAAGACAGGCGCCACGTTGGAGGTTCTCCAGTTTCGCTGGAATACTCCTGAAATCTAGAGAGTTATGGAATCTTTCACACAGTACAACCAGTCATTCTGTAAACACTTATATAAAAAAAACCTATGAATTACTGCTGACCGGTTTACCCTTACTCTTGTCCGTTTGTTAAAAAACCTTGTTCCTTTTGTTCGAGACAGTTCAGAAACTTGCCTCCGATTAACATTTTGTTTATATCATTGACATGCTACCGTGCCTTCCCCAGTGAAGAACAATGCAAAGTACTGGTGTAATTCATGCCTCTTCTCTGTCGCCAGTTCCCCAGTCACATCCTCCAAATGACCTCAATATACTTCCCAGACTTCATTTCCACCTTAGGTCACACACTAATTTGGAACTTTTTTCTATATACACAAACATTTTTGTGATGCTTGTTTTTATATTTCTTGCCAATTTACTTACATCATACCTTTGTTCCTCTTTTCTCGCTTTGTAAATTCATACAGTCACATCATGCACAAATAGACCCTTTGGTCCAACTTGTCCATGCTTAACTAAACTAGTCCCATCTGCTTTCACGTGTTCCATATGCATCTAAACGTTTCCCATTTATATATTTGACCAAATGTCTTTTTAATGTTGCAGTTGTACTTTCATCTACCACTCTTCCTCTTGCAGTTCATTCCATACACACATCACCTTAATGTGAAAACGTTGCACCATTGGCCCTGTCAAATCTTCTCCCTTTCGCCTTAAAGCGATTTACTCTATGTTTAAACTCCCCATCACCACCCCCACTCCCGTCACCCCTCTCCAGTGGAAGATACCTTGGCTCTCCACCCAATCGATGCCTCTCGTGATTTTATAAACTTTTAACACGTCACTTTTCAACCTACTCCACTCCATCTAATACTAACCTCAAGAACAAGCATTTGACCATAAGCACTGCAAAGTTGAAACAATATTCAAACTGACAGGTAAACAACACAGACAAAACTTTATACTATAATTTGTTTTTTTTTCTATATGTAACAATGCTAAGACAGCGTGAAATCCTTACCAGTACCATGAGGAAGTCAAACACCTGAATTCCTTTGTCGAAACAGGGTAATGATCCCTACACTGAAAGCGTATCTTTGGCCAAATCCAAAGTAAGAAGGGGAATTCTTGTACCACACGATCAGCATGCAGTTACCTTTGGCAGAGTGAGATGAAGGCTGAGTATACTTGTTGAAATTTGGATCACAGTGTGAATTCGGTGCAAAAGGGGAGGTATTTTGAATAAGGTTTACTTAAAGAACGAAACTTTCGAGAATAAGATGAGACTGGTAGGTGTAAAACAACATGAATGGAGAGGTCGAGTCACACTGAGACCAGAGGCAAAGTGGCAGCACAAAACACAGCTTGATGCTCATGCAGGGAAGGTAGACCTGATCAAAAAGCCTCAGGTAGGAAGCATGATGTGAGAGATTGTGCTCCGTAATTGGAGAGGAATAACCTGGAATCAGGAAGGGGAGATGAGCAAGAAAGAGGATGCAGCAGCAATGGCAGGGGTATCTGGAGGTAAATCAGGAAGCTCAGCTGAAATTCATGCCCAGTATCTGAGCACACACAATGCTCATTAATTTGCAAATGAATAGTATCCTTGACAGATTTCGTCAACCATGAGCAGTCCATCTTCTTCGGAGTCGGTTTTGAACAGAAACAATAATTGCTGAGTGTTATGGGATATCTGCTTGAATATCTGCTCCTGTATGTCCACTGACCTTCCTCTGGGTCTATTTCCACATCCCTCTTCAGACCAGATGAGAGTCAGAAATCCTCAATTTAAATGTTTGGTTCTTTTCAATCATTCAGGAGGAACTTCTGCATGTGGCTGAATACACGATCAGCGGATGCTGACTCCATTCTCCCAGGTTCTCCATCTTTGTTGTTTCTGTTTGATGAAGTCACATTCCAGTAAACTGCCTCTGACGTGACCTCCTTTTCCTTCAAACCAGAAATCCCCTAACTCCGGTGGACCGGACCTTCAGCTGTCACTATCCCATCGCCTACAGTGTCCCACTCACTCCGTCCCCTCCTTCCCAGAACAATGATATATCTCCCCTTGTCATGACGTCCTACTGCACTAGAATCGAGCAATCATCCTCTGCCACTTCCACCACCTCCAGCAACACTACACCATCAAACACATCTTCCCCTCCCGTCCACTGTCAGTATTACATGGGGGCCATTCCTTCTGTGACACCCCCATCACCCTGAACACTTCCCCACTCCCCCGTGACACCTTCCCATGCATTTGCAGAAGGTGCAACACCTGCCCAACCACCTCTTCACTCCTCACTGTCCAAGGCTCCAGTCGCAACTTGCAGGTGAAGCAACATTTCACTTTCCACTTTCAATCCAGTCTCCTGTCATTGTTGCTCACAATGCAGTTTCCTTTACACTGGGGAGATCAAGCAGAGACTGCTTTAAGGAACACTTCCGCTCTATCTGTAGGAATAATTCTGACCTTCCCATTGCTTCCCATTCCAATAACTTACGTTGCTCTCATGCTGACTTTTCGGTCCTGATCTGCTGTAATGTTCGAATGAAGCACAACCCAAGCTGGAGTAACACCTCCTTTTATACTTTGGTACGTTCCAGCCTGAAGGAGTTCATATTCATTCCCATGACTTCACAGCCTGGCCCCAGTACGTCTGTTTTCCATTTTACATGTATTCTGCTTGCTTGACTGTGACTTGTTTGTCTTGAACTCAATTGAAAGAACTCATTTCTCCCACTTATACTTTAATTTACACCCATTTTATATCTGTTTCCCTTTCACCACAATTAAAAGCTTATTCCTTTGTGGCATTGCACCTCCACATGCTCTGTTTCCCATCATCCCTCGTCCACTTTTGTCAAGGGATTAAGGAGTTCTTTTCAGTTCTCAATAAGGGTCACACAGGGCTCTGTTTCTCTGTCTCCACACATGCTGCTAGACACGCTGAATTTCTCCAGCAATTTCTGGTTTTGAACAGCTTTAAATACGTGTGTCAAAGCCGCCTTAATGCCCTGTCCAACATGAAGCGCTATACACTGAGAAGTGAACAATAACGCAAGATGTAGAAATTCATTGGTTCGTAAACGACGTAAGACAGGCATCATTGCCGCTACAGAGAGCTTAATGAACACCCTGAAGAGAAACAGAGGGAAACACATTCAATTTAAACACCGAAGCTGGCATGACTGAAAGGGATAAGATTCAGATGAAAGTTAGAATTAGAGTCGCTATAGTGTGGCAACAAGCCGTTTGGCCCAACAAGTTCACAACGATTCTCTGAAGATTAAATAAAACAGACCCATTCCCATATCTTACATTTATCCCTGACTCATGGATATAACTGAACACTATGGACAATTTAACAAGGCCAATGCACCTAAGCTGCGCATCTTTGGACAGTGGGTGGAAACCGAAGCACCTGGAACAAACCCATGCAGACATGGGGAGAATGTGCAAACTCCACATAGACAGTCGCCGGAAGATGGAATTGAATCTGGGCCCGAAGTGCTGTGAGGCAGCAGCGCTAACCACGGACCCATGGTGCTGCCCGGCAGGGTAGGTTTAGGGGTTTTGAGAATCATGACAAGTAATAGGTGTGACACTATGGACAAACGCTCAGAAGAATGAGAATACTTAAATGGAAGTGTTACCACATCAGTAAGCAGAATAGGTCATGGGGTGATGGGTGAATGGGTCTCAGTGCGAACTGGGGGACAGATAGCAAAATTGCAATGCAGAAATTGCAGCTCAAAACTGGGAATGTATGTGTACTGTCGATCACAGCTTGACAGAAGGCAAACTGTATTGAATCACAATCTGTAACATTTTGCCCAGGATAATTCCTCAGTCTGTCATTCCCATTAAGCTGATCGATGTTTCAGAGACGAGTTGGTGAATGTACCAGTGTCAGAACCATATGTACCTAAAAATGATGACAATCCATTTAAAGCTACTGCACTTGACCACTGTATTTACATTCCAATCAGCAGGACTGATATCTAATAGAGAGGGCAAAATGAATACAAAACAAACAGACCAGATAGAAGCTCTACAGTTCTGCCACACCCAGTCAGAAATGCAGTTGAACTATGAAACAACTGACAATAAAAGACGATTGCACAAATATTATTTAAAAACAAGATTGTTCAATGGGATTACGGCGTCACTGGTTCGATCATCAGTTATTGCCCAGATATTAGTTAAGAGTCAACTACTTTGCTGTGGGCCTGGAGTTACATGTGTCCAGAGCAGGTATGGATGGCAATTTCCTTCCGAAAAAGGAATCAGTGAACCAGATGGGTTTCTCCCACAATCAGCAATTGATTCATGATAATCATTACACTCTTAATGCCAAACATTTGTTGGATTTGAATTCCACCATCTACTGTAACATGATTCGATCTCAGGTTATCAGAACATTACTGGGGTTGTTAGGCTAACATCTCAGCAGTTATTGCTGAGGCTATTGCTCTACCATTCCTCGAAAGAATGGACCCTTCCTGTACATCAGTGTAAAAGACAAGGATGCAGTGTCTACACCATCCTCAACCAGAAGTGCTGGTTGAATAATGCCCACAGAATCACAGATGCCTGTCTTCAAACAATTCGATTTGCCACACGTGACATGAAGAAACAGTTGAATGCAGTTGTTTCGACAAAGGCAATGGGCCCTGACACCATTCCTGAAATAGAACAGAAGACTTGTGCTGCACACCAAGCTGTGTCACTGGGCACGCTCTTTCATTCCAGCTGCAACTCTGACATCTCCCTGGCAATGTGGAAGATTACTCAACTATGTCCAGTCACCTAAGAGGGGAATAATTACAATCTGACCAATTACCACCCCCTCAGTGCTATCTCGGCAGTAAAATTGGTGAGAGTTCTTCATGACTGTCAAGCAGTACAGAAATAATCAGCTAAGTGTGGTTTCCCATAGTTCCCCATGTGGAGATGGTGCTGTTGTGGAATTGACACTGGACTACTAATACAGACCAGGTAAAAGCTTTGGCATCTGGTATAAGTTAGAAACAATAAATAAAATATCGAGATGTAAAATCTGGTGCCAGTAATACTGACCTTGAAGCCCATGTCAATTGTCAACATAAATTTGCTTCCCCAGTGTACTTTCAGGAAGTGAATCTCCCGTGATTTCCTGGTCTGGCCCAAACGTGACTCTAGATACACAGATATGTGGTAAACTCTTCAATGGTCTCCGAAACTGCCAAGCAAGGCCGTTGTATCAAACTGCTCCAAGGACTTAAAGGATAAACCTGGACAGAACCCCCGGAAGCAGCCACTGTAGTGGAAAAGAGAACGGGATTCACAGTCCTGTCGACCCTTCAGAGACCTCGTTCCTAAAATCTGAGAGTCTGAAACAACATTTACAGAGGTTTCCCACAGACTGCACAGAAACATCGGGAAAGGAGTAGGTCATATGACACATTGAACCTTCCCCACTCTAGTTTTTGGCCAAACATCTCTTCAATTCACTTTTCCCAAACACTGTATTCCCTATATCCGTTGAACTGATTAACTATCGGGAATAAAAAATGAAGTAGGAACTTCGGTCCATCAATTTTGCTCTCCCTTTCAATGTAATGAAAGTTCTTTCAATGATGGCTGACCATGTATCCCTACACCAAACTCCTGCTTCAACTTCATCCCTTTAGTGTCTAGAAATCCTTATTTATATTCAGTGCCTATGCTTCCACAGTCGTAAGTGGCAGAGAATTCCCCAGGTTAACCAGTCTCTGAATGCAGACATTTATTCTCATCTGAATACAGAGTGACCTATTTGCATGTAATACTGTGGGCCGCTTGTTTTAGACGTTTCAACCAGGGGAATTATCATCTCTGCTGACAACCTGTCTCGCCATGACAAATTTTTATATATTACACGAGATCTCCACTCATTTTCCTAAACCCCATGGAATACAGGCCCGGTCGCCCCAAACTCTGCTCCCACAACAAGCCTGTCATCCCAGAGATCAGTCTGGTTATCCTTCGCTGCTTTCCCTCAATGCCAGGTTTATCCTTTATTAGGTAAGGTGACCAAATGTGCACACAATACTGCACAATTTTAGAGATGGGGACTCACCAAGGCCCTGTACAGCTCCAATAAGACACCCTTGCTCCTGGACTCAAGTCCCCTGGAAATGAAGGTCAGCACACTAATTATCTTCCTTTCTACTTTCTGTTGCTGTTCTGTTGCTGTACTGGTGTACAAAGAGATCGAGATCCTTTTCAATGATACAGCTCCACACTTGGTGGCTCTATGTACACTGGGCATGTGCCAATCTCAATTCCAGTATTGACTTCCGGTTTCAGAATTTACTGCCTTGCATTGAGCTCAGAGTTTGGTGAAGAAATCAACAAATATATACACAGAAGTAACTTCATAGAGCAATAGGTTTACATCAGTTCTTTTTGAAATGTTAGCCTGTTATTCTATATTTCCAAACAATATGCTCAATGTCACGTCTATCCACATTGTTCTTCACCTGAGAGGTATTTCCCTATTCCCTCCAATTGTCTCAATCACCTTTGAACTTATTTACATCCTGACCACCTTCTTACAATCTCAATTTGGGGCCATCAGCAGATTTGGAAAGATTACATTGAATACCCTTGAACAAATGTTTGATATGCTTTCTGAATAGTTGGGCTGCAAACACAAATTCCTGGATTATCATACTAGTCATTGCTTTCCACTCCAAAATATATACAACTGTTTTTGCTGATTCACGTTTTCCTTTCAACTCTCCCATTCTCAACCCATGCCAGTAAATTAGATCTAGCTAATTTTTGGGCCAGGACAGACCTCCCCAAATCATTTCAAGGAAGTAGCGCAGACCCAACATTTGTTCATTGATTTAAGCAGGTGTAAGGTGGATATTCCAGGAGTGATGCAACTGAATGAAACACATACAGAAGAGGATAGCAGACAGAATAACTGAACTATCTGAAAAACCAACAAATTATCCCAATTTAATGATGTTGTCCCATGTACTTGAAACAATCCCCATACACACACCATGGCAAAAATTAAAGGAAAAATAAACCCCAGGTTTTTACAGGAGAGATGTCAGAGTGAGGGCGAATCAGAATGGGTCTGCTTCTTTGAGTCCCGCAGCTTCACGACTGGCTGCCTGCTTTCAGAAAACAGCAAGACTGCGAAAAATCAAGCCAAACAACCAAAGCAGAGAGTCTGCGCTGGGAGAACTGGCCAATTCCCTTTCCTCAGAACATCAGAACAGAAGGACTAGGATCAAGAGTAGGCCATCTGGGGCAATTCGAACCTGCTCTGCCATTTAATAAGATCATGAATGATCTATTCATACACTCATATCCACTTACCCATGCTCGCACCGTATCCTTCATTTACTTCTTTTTTCAAAATACCTTAGCTTTAAAAGCATCAACTACCTCACTGAGCAGGCAATTCCATAGAATTAGAACACTCTGGATGAAGAAGTTCGTTTTCAATTCAATTTTAAATCTACTTCCTTCACCTGCCAGTGGAAACATCCTCCCTACTTGTACGTTATTCAATTCCTTCATTATTCTGTATGTTTCGATAAGGTCCGAACCCCATCCTTCTGAATTTCAATGATTATCATCCCAGTATACTCAGTCTGTCCTCATAAACCAACTCTCTCAACTCCGGATTCAACCCAATGAAACTTCTCTTGACCCCATCCAGTGCCAGTACATTCTTTCTCAAGTAAGGCGGCTTACTCTTCATACAATACTCCAAGTGCCGCCTCACCATCACCATGTACAGCTGCAAAATATCTTACCTGCTTTTAAATCCAAGTCCTTTAGCAATGAAGGACAACATACCATTTGCCTTCCTCAGTACTTGCTTTATCTGCAGACCAAACTTGTGTGTTTCATGAACATGGATACGCAGGTCCCTCTACGAAGCAGCATACTGCAATGTTTTACCATTCAAGTAATAATCCTTTTTACTGGTACTCACAACAAATAGACGAATTCACATTTACTTACATTGTATTCCATCTGCCACACGTTTGCCTACTCACTCAAATTATCAGTGTTCCTCTAAAAAGTTTCACAGATCTTTGCATACTTCACTCTGCCACTCATCTTCGTGTCATCTACAAACTTTGACAAACTCGGGAGGCTCCCAACAGCACATCATCTCTATAAATTGTGAATAATTGCAGCCCCAGCACTGATCCCCGAAGCACGCCACAAGTCACTGATTTCCAGATATGAATACCACTCATTTAGGTCCTCCTTTTCCTTCCTATTAGTCCACCAATCTTCTATCCATACTAATACTTTACTCATAACGCCTTTATCTTATGCAGTAGCCTATTGTGTGGCACCTGTCAACAACCTTTTGGAAACCTAGATATATCACATCCACTGAAGCTTCCTTGTATACCTTGCTCATAATGACTTCATAAATTTCCAAAAGACTTGTCAAGCATGACCTGCCCTTCAGGAACCCATGCTGTGTCTGCGCAATGGGCCGATTTCTATCAAAATGTCTTGCAATTTCTCCCTTGATAATACACTCAAGCATCTTACCCACTGTACAGATTAAACTAACTGGTCTATAGTCCCCGATCTTTTATCTACCAGCCTTTCTAAAAAGTGGCGTCTCATTTGCTCTTTTCCAAACAGCTGTAACTGACCCAAAGTTCAGCAAATATTTAGAAAATTACGACAATTGAACTTGATATTACCCCCGCTATCTTTTTGTACCGTGGAATGCATTTCATCAGGGTTTTGTCTGCCTTTCGATCCATTAGCTTACCCAACACTACCTCCACCGTAATAATGATTGTAAACATGTCCTTACCTACCCTCAGCTCTTTGTCTATTACTGGCATGTTATTAGTGTCCTCCAATAGGATGATCGACGCAAAATACCTGCTCAATGCCACGCCCATTTCATCATATCCTATAAGTAAATTCTCCATCTCATCTTCTAAAGGCCTAACATTTACGTTAGCCACTCATTTTCATTTTATATATTTAGGGAATCATCTGCAACCTCTTTTCATATTCTGTGATAGTTTTTTTTTCTTATGTTCTATCCTACTTTTCTTTATAGCTCTTTTCGTGGTTTTCTGTTGAGTATTAATGATTTTCCAATCTTCGAGGTTCCTGCTTTTCTTGGTCAATTTGCATGCCTTCTCTTTAAACTTGGTAGCCTCGCTTATTGCTTTGACACCCGATGCAGATTACCCCTTTTCTTAGAGTCTTTCCTTTCCACTGAATATACTTTTTCTAAGGACTTTGAAAAATTCCTTTGAAATCCTTCACTGCTCGTCAGCTCTCACCATACAGTATTTTTTACTAGTCAACTTTAGCCTAGTCCTCCCTCATTCTGTTATAGTCTCCCTCGTTTAAGCACAGGATCCTAGTATTTAATTTTATCTTCACACTCTCCAGCTGTATTTTAAATTTAGCCATACTGTGATCATTCCTTCCTAGTTGCTTTCAAACTATGAGGTCATTCATTATTCCTGTCTCATTACACAGGACCAGATCTGGCATAGCCTGCTCCTTCTTGTACGTGCTTTTATTTTAGAGCAGTCAAACTCAGACATTTCGGATTCACTGCTTTTAAGACACCTATGAAAAAAAACAAGGACAGCATGACCTTGTTAAAGGTGTAGCATTTTCGCAACATTATACTTGGGACTTCATCAAAAAGTTTCTGAAAATCCCAATTCACTGCATCAATTGCTTCACCATAATTTATTTCCCTGTCAGTTTCTCAAATATGATTCACCTTTAATAATTTGGCATTGACATGATCCATATTCTTTACTTTCAAATTAATTTAACTCTCAAAGTTCCCTGGCAAAGCATTCATTCTAATAGACAGTTGTATTGTCCTGATTTCTTCTTTGGAGCTAAGCAGACTGTAATTCCCTGCGTTCTCCCTGCCTCCTTTAGAAATATTGGGGTTATATTTGCTGCTCTCAAATCTGTCAAAATCATCAGGAATTTGGAAGACAACAAGCAAAGTATTCATTATTTCCATGGCCACCTCCTTTAGGAATCAGAGATAAAGATTATCAGGCCATGGAGATTTATCAGATTTCAGTCCAAATATTTTCTCCAAAACTTTTTATTTACTGATTTGATTGTATTTCCTGTTTTTTTCTCAGTAGACCAAGGATTGCTTGGAAGTTTTAAATTTATTTCTTTCATGAAGGCAGAACTGAAGTAGTTACTTCATAGTCTGCCATTTTCCTGTTCTGCATTCACTGGATTTGGACTGTAAGGAAGCTACAATTATCTTCTCTAACCTTTCATCTTGATATATTGCATTTTGAGAAGCTTTTCCGTTTCACGCTTGTTTAATGTACTCTTCCGAAACCTATTCCTTCCTGTCTTAAGCTGTTCAACGATTGACCTTCCACAGCCATACAAACACAGAAGCATAGCCTGTGTAGCATCAAAATTACAGCACGGTCTATATTATTCCAACTTTACTACAACTGTCCCATAGCCATGAATGGTTTGACACTTCAGGTGCTCGTCCAGATACCTTTTAATGGCTGTGAAGTTAATCGTGATAGCTCCCCTCACCCCCTCAGGAAGTGCAAGCCTGACCCCATCACCCTCTGGGTGAAAAACAATCCATGAATCCTCTCTAAACCTTAAATCGTTCCTTTCAAACGTGTGCTCCCCTCTTCTTGGCCCTTTGACTGAATGGAACAGCTGCTGTCTATCCACCCTGTCCATGCCCCTCGTAATCTTATCCATGTGAATCACGTCCCCCTCAGCCTTCTCTGTTCCAAAGTAAACAAATGGAGCTTAAGAAACTTCGCTCCATAGCTGATATGCTCCATCCTTGGGGGCATCCTGGTGAATCTCTGTACTCCCTCCAGAATAATCAAATCCTTTCTCTAATGTCGCTCCCAGAAACCCCAAATTTTATTCCATCTTGGCCGAACCAAAGTGCTACATCGCTCTTGTAATCTACGCCTCGATGAGTAAACGCTATGCCTACTATTTCCAATTATTTCTTACGTAACCTTTTATCATTCCCCATTATATTCACGGATATGTGGAGAAGCATCCTCTGAGCTTCCTTTTGTGTTACCATTCATTGTATACTCTCCTGTCTGGTTCCTTCCTCCAAAGTGCATCACCTCATATTTATCAGGGTTGTATCCTCTCTGCCATTGATCCACCCATCTGACCATTCCATCTGTATCTTCTTGCAACATAAAAACTTCCTCCTCACTGCCAAACACCCAGCCAATATTTGTGTCAAACACAGACTTACTTAACAAGTTGCCACTTCCCCTCCACATTCACACCTACATCATTTATAAATACCACAAATAATAAGGGAGACAGTGCAGATCATTGTGGTACATCAAGTCACACTGTTCTCCAGTTACACAAACAGCCTTCTACCACCACCTATGTTTTGCAAAATTTTCTCTAACACTGATCTGAAACACACTGGTGTATAGTTCCCTGCTCTATCTCTACAACCCTTCCTATAAAGGGTGTTCTCCAGTCTTCGGGCACCTCACCTGTGACCAGATTCTATTTAAACATTAGCATCAGCGCCTTTCATTCCTTGTCTCCAACAGCAGCCTGAGATATAACTGATCTAGACCTGGGGATTGGTCCAGTTTTATACCAGCCAAAACCATCAATCCCTGCTCATATCTTACATCAATCTGTTCAAGAGCTTCCCAGTCCATCTTCTTGAATTCTGTACCGACCTCTGCCTTTTCCCAAGTAAATAGACTTGAAGTTCTCATACAACAATCAATCAGCTTTCTCCAGTTTCAAACACAGATTCCCGCCTTGATCTCAGACCAAGTCTCCTCAGCAAGCCATTGTACCACCTGTGGGATTAATCTGGAGAATGCCCATTCAGTATATGTGATCAGTATATTTTACTTAGATCAAGACATCAAAATTGTGCAGGTCCAGTCCAGGTACAGTCTCACCAACTCTCTGTGTTACTAATGCAGAATGTCTTTACTTCGAGTAGGAGCAAATCACTGCAGAAGCTGAACCTGTACTGAAACCAACACATGCTAGAGATCACAGTGAGTCAGACAGCATCGTCAAGAGTGAGCAAACTGATACGTTGAGTCTAGCTCATTTTTCATTGTCTGTATTCGGATTTCCCCTAAAGGAAGGCGTTTAAAGGGGCGCAGCACTGACACCTGTGGTACACCAGCGTACACCGTACACACAAACACCTTTCTACAACCACCTATGTTCTCCAATAGTTTCTCTAATGCTTGCCTTCCCCCGTTTGCATATGTTCCTCCCAATGCACTTTGCTTCAATGTTTTCTGATAACTTACTGTGTGCGCTGATTAAAAGTGCTCCTGAATATCTGACTGCACCGCGTTCACTGATTCGCCATTGTTTACATCTACAAGAGATATCTTCAAGAATAAAATTGTAAATTATAACTTCCCTTCATAAATGCAGAACAACTCTCTTGAAATTTGCTATTCCTTACTCAGTCCTACTGTGGATGACAACGAACTGGACAGTAGTCCTCCACTCTTCCATTTCTTCCCTTTGTTAATCATTTGAATGCATTTATAACCTTCCGAAGTAAATACAGAGAAATACAGTGGTCCCCATTGCAATTAACATGTGTATTGCTGTTTTCTCTGAAATTTCATTTTTAATTATACCCGGTCTGTCAGACTTATCCATCCTCATCCCAGTTCTGTTTCCAAATACTACCTTAAAACTGTATATGATCATTTTACTCTTTAGTTACAATGGTCCCATGACGACTTCGTATGTCTGCGAGATTTTATGGATCTTTCGCTTTGCCGACAGATGCAATGTCACTGTTTCGTCTCCTTGTCATTTTTCTGTTCTCTACAATAAATTCTCATATCGACACATTCGCTGTGCTACATTTGATCTTGGTTTCGTTTTCCTTTCAAGTATCAACAGAAGCTTTTCGCTAGTATTTACAATTAACAAAGAAAATCACACCACAGGAACAGGCCCGTCAGACCCCAAAGCCTGTGTCAATCTAGATCCTCTATCTTTACCTGTCGCCTATTTTCTAAGGTTCTGTTTCGTTCTGCTCCCTGCCTATTCACGTACCTGTCTGGATACTTATTAAATGACGCTTTCGTCCCCACCTCCACTGGCAACGCATCCCAGCATCGATAATCCTCTGCGCAAAGAACTTTTTTTTTGATATCCCCAATAACTTGTTCCGCTTTCATCATGAATTCTTGACCCCGAGTAACTGATTCGCCCACCCTCGGAATAAGCTTCTAGCTATCCACCCTGTTTAAACCTCTCAAGATTTTGTAAACCTCAATCAAGTCCTCACTCAACCTCAGTCTTTCTAATGAAAATAATCCTAATTTACCAAAACTCTCTTTATATGTAGTTCTTTCCATCCTCGGTAACATTCTGGTGCAAATCCTCTGCCCTCTTTCCAAAGCATCCCCATCCTTTCAGTAATTTGGCTACCAGAACCGTCGGCAGTATTATGAATGTGACCGAACCAAAGTCCTTTACAACTGTAATATGGCCTGCCTACTCTTGTACGCAATAGATTCCAAGAGATTCCCTCCTGTGGGCGACGAGTTAACTGGTCTGTGGATCTCTACTTCTTAAATTGTTGGAATGCAGGAACGAAAGTATGCTATATGCCTTCTTGATCATTCTATCGACCTGCTACCTGCATCGAGCAATGGACCTGAACACCCAGATCAATTTTCCATAGGGCTTTTTCCAGTTACTGTATAATTCCCTCTCGAATTGGATCTTCCAAACTCCATCACCTCACATCTGCCCTTTCTCCACCCATCTCTCCAATCTAGCTACATTCAGCTTTGTTCTCTACAGTCCCCTCAACATTCTGCTACTCTACCAATCTTAGTTTCATCTGCAAACTTGCTAATCAGATCACCTATACCTTCCTTCAGATCATGTAAGTATATCACAACAAACAGTGGTCCCAGCACGGATCCCTGTGAAACACCACACAAAACAGTTGTCCATTTTGAGAAACTCCCTTCCATTACTACACTCTGTCTCCTGTTGCCCAGCCAGTTCTCTAATCCATCTAGCTAGTACACCATGGACCCTTGCAACTTTACCTTCTCCATCAGTCTATCTCATCAAACACCTGATTGAAGTCCATGTATATGACATCTACAGCCCTTTCTCCACTATCAACTTTGTCATTCCTCAAAGAATTCTATTATGTTTGCTAAGATGCGACCTTCACTGCACAAATCATGGAAGGTCTTGTTTGGAGTCCAACTTGTTTTACCCTGGAGCCATACTGGTTTTATTTCCAAATCAGGACTTTATAAAATGCCACTGTGATTGGCTGCGTACAAATTGAATGTTGTTTTGAACAAAATGCAATCTATCCACAAATATAAATCTGCAAACGCAAATTAGCCCCCCCGCCCCCCCCCCCCCCCCATCCCCGCCAGATATATAGGTGTGTCTGCGCGAGATATGCTGAGTGTGTGTGTGGTTGTGTGTGTGTGTTTGGTGGGGGCGGGGGGGGAGGTGGTGGCTTGCGAGTGAGAGAGAGAGGATGTGTATGTTTGTTTCCATGTGTGTGAGCGAAAGAGGGTGTGTGTGTATGTGTATGTTTAAGGATGAGAGTGACAGCCTGTGCTCACGTTAAGACACAGACAGATTTATCAGATCCCATTCCCCCCACACACCCAGCCCAATGGTTTCAGAGCTTCCATGCTCTGCAGCCTCTGCTCCATTTGTTGTTCATGTTACAGACACTGATGCTGTAACTACAGTCTCCATGCTCCATCCAGAGTTGGGTCACCAAATCCTCAGGGCTCCCTGAATGTCTGAGGTAGCTCACACCACAACCTCCAGCAAACCATCCCCAACTCCTCCACTAACTTTTCAATTACAGGAGACAGATTTCCCTCCACTAAAAGTGAGATATGTACTCCTTTATAATTATACTTCATGGTCCTCCTCGTGTTTCTGACTACGTAATCAGCTGTGAGGGACAAACACAGGCGTTCAGTGTACAGGCACAGACCAAGCTTTAATGACATGAGTCAAAGATGCTGAAAATCCCTGTTCAACATATAGCACCACTTGGGACACACCGGGAAGTGAGCAACAGCCCGAAACACAACCCCCTGTCCATGGAACACCACATGGGATACACCAGCAACAGTCAAGCACACACACCGCTGTCCAACATGGAGAAGGACGTGGGACACACCGGGAAGTGAACAACTGACCTGCACACACACACACACACACACACACACACTCACACACCTCTTCATGAAGCACGTCAAGGGACGCACGAGGAAGTGAACAACAGCCCAGCACACACTTCCTGTCCATGGAGTAACACATGGGACACAGCGGGAAGTGAACAATTGCCTGACACACAGCATCATATTATTTCTGAACTTCATAATTCCAGTATTCGATACACAACCAAAGCCCAAGGCCAGAGATAGATAGAGATGGACAGAGATATTCACATTAAAGATAGAAACGGACAATTTATATAGAAACAGAGCATGTTGTTGAAATATAAGGAACAACCAAGGGAGTGGGTCTAACTGGAGCAGTGAGACCTTGGCGGCTCAATTCGCAAGAATGAGAACATTGAATAATGGCATTGCCAGATCAGCTCACCAAATTTGATCCACTAAATTTTGAATTTGCCTCACAGAACAAACGCAGAAACTATACACTGGGACAAGTAGACAACCCAATATGGAGAGCATTTCAGCTTATGCCAGTGTATTGCTAAGTAAACTGGACTATCTGCACAGCATGGGGAGCTGTGCAGACTATCCCAGTGTTTTGCTCAGCTCGCTGGACTATCTGCCCAACATGGGGGGCTGTGCAATCTATCGCAGTGCATTGCTTAATAAACTGAACGATCTGCCCAACATGGGGGGCTGTGCAATCTATCGCAGTGCATTGCTCAATAAACTGAACGATCTGCCCAACATGGGGGGCTGTGCAATCTATCGCAGTGCATTGCTCAGTAAACTGCACTATCTGCCCAGCAGGGGGCGCTGTGCAGACTATGCGAGTGTATTGCTCGGGAAGGTGGACTATCTGGCCACATGGGGAGCTGTGCAGACTCTGCTCGTGTATTGCTCAGTGAGCTGGACCAGCTGCCCAGCATGGCACTATTGCAAAACTTTGCCGGTATATTCCTGCTACTTTTGCACTATGTAACTGACTAATACGGGACAATTTGCCGCCTGTACTGCGAGTGAAAGTAAATGGGCTCCCACAAATTAATGTCTCTGTATCTTCATGCATCAGCTCAAGGTAAGGGGTTTTATATGTGCATGTGTGTGTGGTTCTGGGGCAGTGTCAGATGTGAAAATCATTGTCTAAGAGAGAGCACACATGGAGGAAATCAGTTTAAATGTGAACAAATGTTAGGGCTTGGTATAATGGACAGAGAGAGAGACTGTTCATGGGCAGCTGTTAATGACGTTCTTGAGAATATTAAAGTAAAGGCATTGCCGGACCCAGTAGCATTACAGTTCAGTATGCACAAGAATGATGGATGGATGGGGAGTTCTGTGTGATATTAGATATGAGCTGTGGAGTATTGACGCAGAGTTGTTTCTGCAGGTTTGCAGCTGTGAATGTCAGCAACAGACGAATGCCATCTTTAAGACTGTATTTCACAGCTCATGGTTCAAATAGCAGATGGGATCAGCCACTAAAGTATATGCTGGATTTATCAGGAGTTGTAATTAGGAATGGTCAGGGTGTAGTGTCAGGATTTAGTTCATGGCCAAAGGGATCACCACTGTTGTCATTTGTCTATTTCAGCTTCAGATATTGGCCAGGGATGAGATGGAGTCAGAGGAAGGAAATGCAGTTTGTAACCAGAACAGAAGATCGTGACCGCAATGCTTTGAATATTTAGATAGCAAGTGCAGTGATACAGCGAATCATGATTCACAGCTGAAACTGAGCAAGTCAACATAGCAACTCATGAGTAACACTGCCAGAAGCAAGGAGGGAGAAAGTGATTTAACAATTTGGAAGTGGTTTGTCAAGTGAATATGTGGATTTAGAGTCTTAGCAGCAACGATAACAGTGGCAAGGAGGGTAGAGTGAAAGAAAGATCAGTATTACTGTCAAACATGATTTATAGAATTAATGACTGAACAGTGAGATTTACCAGGTACACTAACAAAAGCCAGGATTGCATAATAAAAATATAATGTAAAGTGCATGTTTGATCCGCCACGATAATGACCTTCGATCATAATATGTAGAAAGAAACCAAACATCCCAGTATAAACTCCTATCCATTCTTGTGACATTCCAGTCTAAAGTTCTCAGGTTGTGATCCATTGCTGCAACATTCCAGTCTAATGTTCTCAGATTCTGATTCATTGTTGAAACAATTCAGACTCTTGTGTTCAGACTCTGATCTCTCCCCCCTGTCTCTGGAGCTGCTGATTCCTGTCAACACTGTCGGCAATGCTCCCACTATAATGTGGGATAACACATTTAATGGAGCCCAATTATCATTAAAGGATGGAAACCGTCCACTGGGGTAATTGCAACCCATGGCGACTAACATTAATCACAGTCACTGAACAAACAAGTCCAGCTAGCCCCTTCCTGACATCATTTTTCATATTCCAAAAAAAGTGAACATTTACTCGGTGTGGGTGGAATGGATGGACGTTGCTTAGGGAAAGACCATAAATCTTTCAATATTCTTATTGTTTCTTCCATGTATGTGGGAGTAGTGCCAGAACACTGCAGGACTTGTATATTACATACTGTTCATAAAGGGCGACAGTGAAAGAGTAACAGATCAGCTGCATAAGGTGACTGGTGGGGTAATTTCCAGAGCCAATAAACCAGTGTATATATTAATTGTCCATTTGCTTTGTGTAATGTTGCCCCTGGTTTTATGTGCACTGTTGTGAAATTCTTCCATAACCTTGGGACATCATTCAGAGCATCGAGACTGCTGCGCAGGAACAGGAGGAAGCAATTCTGTCCCCATGCCCCTGTTACAGAGGGATGGGGGAGGCCATTCAGCCTCTCAAGTCTGTTACAGAGGGACAGGAGGAGGCTATTCCGCTTCTTGAGCCTGTTATGCAGTAGCTATTAGTTGTAAAATGCTTATGGAGAAGAATAGTCCTAATATAAACTTTAAAGTTTTATGTTGAGTCAGGCCAAATTTGAACGATTTATGTTGGCAATTTGAATAGCTTCTTTGGAGAAGCTATTGGCAGGAAAGTGGGAGGCCTTCACAAATGAGTTATAGAGTCTAGAGAATGCATGTTCCTGTCTATGAGCAGGGTTAGGCTGGTAAGTGTAGGGAGTGCTGAATGGTGAGCAGAATGATAGGTACAGACAGTGGGGATCGAGTGAATCCATTGTGGAGTACCAGGGATGTAGGCTATTACCCAAGAGGGAAATCAGGAGGCCAAAATGGGGGCATAAGATATTTTTCGAAAGTATGGCAAGGGACATTCCAAAGAGATAATACAAATACATTAAGATCAAAAGAGTAACTAGGGAGAGAACAGGACTCCTTAAAGATCAGCAATGTGACCTATGTGTGGAACTACAGGAGATCGGTGAGATACTAAATAAATATTTTGCATCAGTATTTAGTGTGCAGTAGGATATGGAAGGTAGAGAACTTGGGGAAATGAATAGTGATATCTTGAAAATTGCCCATATTACAGAAGATGAAGAGCTGGATATTTTAAAATGCATTATGGTGGATAACCCCCTCTGACCTTTTAAGTCACTCTTGGCTAGGCACATGGATTTTAGTACAATGAAGGTTAGTCTGACCTTAGAGGAGGATAAACTGCCGGTACACCATCAACAGCTTAATGGCCTGTACTGTGCTGCACTGTTCTATGATCCCTGAACTAATCAGATTCTGAGGGACAACATATACTTGGAAAGGTAAATTCCGATTAGCGATAGTCAACATGACTTTGTGTGTGGGAAATCGTGTCCCACTCATTTGATTTAGCATTTTGAAGAAGTGACGAAATGATTGATGAAGACACAGAAATATAACAGTGGAATAGAATATTCCACAGTTAGTAAGGCATTCAAAATGGTTCCAGATGGTAAACTGGTTAGCATGGTGAGATCACATGGAATACAGGGACAGTTGGAGTTAATTGGCTCGAAGGTAATTGACGAAGGAAATGTTTGTGAACTGTTATTTTTTTTGATCTGGAGGCCTGTGACCCGCAGTGTACCACAAGTGTCTAATGAATTTTGTCATTTTGTATAAATGATTTGGATGTGAATACAATTGGAATGGTTCGTGAGTTTGCAGGTAACACCAAAATTGGTGAGGTAGTGGACAGTGAAGATGGTTAACTCAGAGTAAAAGGGACGCTGATCAGATAGGCTAAAGGGCCGAGGAGTGGCTGATGGAGTTCATGTTAGACAAATGGAAGGTGTAACATTTTGTTGAGGCACATTGTGTTAGGATCCAGGGATGTGTTTTCAAACACAGACAGCTACATAGAAATAATAGAAGCCCTGCAGTGTGGAACCAGGCCTTTTGGCCCACCGAGTCCAAACTGACCCTCCAGATCAACAAACCCAAAAGTTAGCCCGCTAACTCTACATTTCCCATAGACAATCCACCGAACCTGCACATCGCTAGATACTGCAGAACAATTTAGTGACGTCACTGAACCTAACCTGGACATTTTTGGACTGTGAGAGGAAAACCAAACACCGAGAGAAAGCTCGTGCGCACACAGATTTGCCAATAATGCACAGAGAACCACCAAAGAGTGGAATCGAACCCAGGTCATTGGTGCTGTAAGGCAGTATTGCTAGCCACTGTGCCACTCAATGACCAGCTGCAAGCGAGACTGCATCCTCCCACATTCTCTGGATCCGTCACTTCTGTTCAAATTATGTCAAATTCCAGTGCGGTGATTCTGGCAAGCCTTCCTTTACCTCCACCTCAGGTTTCACATTCTGAATGACAGGGCCATAAGCTGTGACTGACTCACTGCCTGCTGTTCTGCCCCCCACCCCTTCCCCTTCTTCCCAGATCAAGTTATCCATTAATACTGCAGCATGCAAGATAATTGCTGATCTAAAATAAAACAAAGAGCTGCATATACTGGAGATCGAAAACAAAAGCTGTTCTGATGAAGAATTCCCAAATAAAAAATCTTGACTCACTCTCTTCCTACAGAGGATTAGGAAAAAGTGAATTCTGAAATGAATTCCTGATGAATGGCTTATGACCGAATCATCGACTTTCCTGCTCCTTGGATGCGCTCTGACCTGATGTGCTATTCGAGGGCTAAACGTTCGACTATCATCCTTCAAATAGTACCAGGCCGGTTGGGTTTTGCCTGCAAACGCGTGTGTATCTAATTTCCAACATACACAATTTTTCCCTTGCAGTATTTACTTCCATACACATCTCCAAACAGAATGTGCTTCTACTTCTTGCTTATAAGGTCCAGTCAAATTGTTTCTGTGTAAACGGATTGCTGGGGTGAGATGAATGGTAGATTCAGCGCGATCTTTCCTGACACCTTTCTTGATGTCACAAAACCTCGCTGCACTTTGTCGAACAATATAGGAATAGCAAAGGCAGCGAAGGATATGGGCCAAATGCAGGGAAATGGGGTTAATGTGGACGGACATTTTGGTTAGTAAGGACCAGTTTTGGCTGAATGGCCTATCTCTGTGCATGACTGCAAAGGAAAGTGGTTTTGGGTTTAGACAGAGAAGGTGCGATTGAGACACAATGTCATGGAAGGCTGTGATCACAGGTTTCAGAATGCTGAAATATAGACATTTCAATTCCATCCGGCAAAATATGCCAGTATTACCAAGAATGAAGGTGAACAGGATGTAGGTGTGAGGTCAGATGATGGAGAGTTTTGGATGAGGATTTGTTCAGCAGCTTTGTACCTGGGAGTGGTGTCAGCAGAGTCTTCAACTCATTGAGCTGAATCCAACAATAATTCATCTTTTTGTGATTTTCATTGAGTGTGACAGAGGGATTGTCTGTGCGAGGCCGAGCGAGTTCCCTGGTGCTTTCTTACGAACTCACCTCATTAACTACCCACCCTAGCCCATGGTATCCCTCTCATTCAATGCCAGCCCGATTCTCCCAACTGTCTTGGTTGGAGGTACCCACCATCGCCTGTATGCCCCTAAATATGCCATGATCCCTGGCACTGGTGCCATCTTTAAAAGAACAATGGGCACACGATTGAACTTTCCTCAGTTTGGAGCTGCCCTGTACAATTTACCCAGAGCATGGCAGATTAAGGCCAATTACACCACGTGTTGTCAACAGGGTCACAGATGTCCTGGTGGATGAGTTAGTACGTTTCTTCATAGAGTGGGCCACACCAGCAGACCCACCGAGCATGGTCTGAGCTCAACACCGAGCTCAGTGCAGTAGCTGCTGTCTGAAGAATGTTCAGTAACACACGACAAGCATCAATAACCTTGCCCACTTTGTCAGCATAAGGGTCACTGTATTCTCTCTGCTCCCTCATACTCACTGTATATCTGTTACAGCACCGACCCCCGAACAAGGCTCGTGCTCCATCATTCTCACGCCTGCATTCAGCATCTACCACACCCCCACCTCTCTCCCCCTCTGTTGCTTACCTTTGTAATACCCCCACAGATTGTCGAATGCTCTGGAGAATGCTGATTATGGCATGTTTCAGAAAATATTCCAAATAATTCCCAGCTTCAGGAAAATGGCAGTGCTTCGTTGTGTAAAACATTAGGGGAAGAAACTGAGTTTTTTTAAATCACTTGCAATTAAAATCCATAATGAGGCCATTCAGCCCTTCAAATGTGCTGTACCATTTAATAAGATCAGGGGCGATCTGACTGTTTTCTGAGCTTCACGTTTCAGGAACTTCCAATCATTCAGCCCACTGGTTTCCTGTCACTGACCAAACGACACTCAGGCACTTTTTACCACGGATTTCTTCAAGGATGTGTTCGGGAGGCATTTCCCATAAGGATGGACCCTCCAAAAAATATGCTCCATCAGCTTTTTACTTTCATGCCATGCTTAGCATGCTTCACACAGACCAATCAAAAATATACTCTTAATTTACAGTTATCGATATCTAATCACAATTAGTAATTCTGGTTATTTCGCTTGTGTCACATGATTATATTCAACCAAAGAAAGCATCTAATCACCTGTCTCCTTAGAAAAAACAATTTCCACCGGCTTTTATTTTCCTCAGCCATTATCTTGACCGTCATCTGAATTGTACCTTTTCCATTCTTATCAAAGTCTATACTTTACTTTGAGTTTGGCTATTTCTGTCCATAGTAGTTATGCAGTCTCCCACTCTGTTGGCTGGATGGCTAGCTTGGGATGCAGAGGAAGGCGAACAGCGCAGGTTCAATTCCCTAAACTGATAGAGGTTACCATTAAAGGGACGTCCTCCAAACCTTACCCTGTCACCCGAGATGTAATGACACTGAGGATAAACTGCAATTTGTGGTCTCACGAATAAGAAAATGGTCCTTTGGGACTTTATTCTATCCAGGATAACATGTTAATTTTTTCAAAAATATTGTTATTGAGAGAAAATCTTCTTAATGCTACAATGAACCAAAAAGTATCCAACTCAAAAAACAATGCAAATTGAACAAAATGACACATTGTGAATGTATATACAAAGCAAAAAGATAAATAAACGGGCAGAAGGAAAATAAAAATAAAAACAAATAAATAATACAACTCAGTGTGACAAAACTTTGGCTCTCATCCTACACGAGCATGAACAAATACACGTCCATTTGCCCGTAATTCTTCCTGCTTGGACATTAGAATCATTAGTCAGGTTCGTCATAGCTATATAAAAGTCCCTATTAGAGTGCCAGATCAGCCTGTATTTTAATAATTCAAAAAGGGATGCCATGTCTTATAAAAAGCCTCTATTTTCTGTTGCACCATACCTTTAAAAACGTCCACAGGGCCATGCTCCAAAACGAGCTTGCGAAAACGCAACAGGCACAGGGGGTTTTCAGGCACCAAACAGAACAGAATGTTTTTTCTGAACACAGAGAGTGAGGGTATTGAAGTTTTTTTTTCCTATGCACAACGAAATAAGGTACACTGGGCAGGCCCACGAAAAGGGAAACCAGATCCATCTCCAATTCGGTCCCCAACATTCTCTCCATAACACACCGCTCCCATAGCGCTGGTGCAAGGTCAACAAGCAATGAGTAAGAGTGCCCATAGTCATTCTGTATTTGAGACATGCTCCCATTTTGAGTTCTGAGAAAGTATCTGCCGCCAGATAGACTCTATGAAGAATCTTCACCTACATGGCAAGAGTATTCTTACAGATTGAAATCCTTCTTGCAATTTCATAAACATCCTCCCCTGTGTCCGAAGAGATCTGAACGCCCAACTCTCTTTGTAGACCTCAGAAAGGCGCGAAGTCTCGTCTGAGGGGCCACTCTCCAACAAATGATAAAGGGTACTGAAAAAGAGTATGTTCTTAGCACTAAGCACCCTCTTCTGTGCATCGGATCTGTACGGGTCTGTTAAAAGCGTGGTTCTTTTTTGAATAACATCTCTGATCTGATAAAACGAAAACAGAAGACATCACTGCTCGGTAGTCTATAGTTATGACTTATGTGATCAAAGGACATCCTTGTTTCTCCCTCAGATAAATCATCAAAGCAAGATACACCGACGAGTTGCCCACAGTTTAAACATGGAATCCAGTATCCCCGGTCATAAACACGGTCCACCACGTTTTGGGATAAGAAATGAGGTTTGGCTATATTGCCCTCGATCGGACACATTGCCCTCAATGTTTTAAAATTATTGATACTCATTGGGAAATGTCAATGCTCCATAACTGCCCTCATTTTGTCTATGAATATCAGACTAATAAGGGAGTGCTTTGCCTGAGAAGCTTCAATATCTAACCATATTGACGCCAAGCCCTCACTAACATCGGCTAAAGAAGAGCTTAATTGATAGCGTTTAATATCCTGGAGATACACTCCCCGCAAACTGTGGGGTCGTTGTAATTTGGTTAACTTGATAAGGGGTCGCTTATGATGACAAATCAAAGAGTTACGTCATCCATTAAGTCTCCTAAATGTCTGTCCGGGAAACATCAAATAAAGCATTCTCGTGGGGTATAGCAAACAAGGGAGGGAATTCATTGTAATACGAGCTATCCGATCTTGCCAGGATATTGGAAGTGCCTCCCATCTTCGAAGGTCTTGGTTAAGTTTGTCAAACAAATGGACAAATTCCAACTTTAATATAAGTTCAAAGATACGATTAATTAATATACCTAAATAGGGAATATCCCCCTATCCAAGGGATCATTGAAAAAGAAACCAGGTTTCTCCATTGACATCTGGTATTTCCCCAAGATCGCCCATAGACATGGCCTCCGACTGTGTAAAATTAATGGTATTAACGTGACTTCTCTCCCACTTCTGGGGCAGATAGGTTGGGATCCCTGCAGATGGCCTTCACCAGTGGCTCAATGACCAACGTAAACAACACTGGCAAAAGGGGTCTACCTTGGACTGCCTCTTGGAATATTAATGTTATAGGATCTCAAAACATTGGTGAGAAACGTGGCCAGAGGATTGCTTACAAGGACCCTCACCCACTTGATAAAAACAATGCCTCGACCAAACCATTCTAACATATAGAAGACATACAGCCGCTAAACCCAATCAAATGCCTTCTCTGCGTCAAAAGGGATCACTAATACCTATATAGTTTGTTCTGGACACGCTTGGACCATATTGAGTAATCTTCTAATATTGTTGGAGTATCTGCAGCCCTTTATAAGCTGGTGTGGTCCAGTTTGACAATGGAAGGATACCCATTTTCCAGCCGTAATGTAAGGATTTTGAAGTCAACATTTAAAAGTGAGATGGGCCTCTAAGAGGTACAATCTTCAAGTGTTTCCGATTTCTTAAGAATAAGAGAGCCATGAATCTCTCTTATAGATGATGGGAGTCAATCGTGACCGTGTGAGTGACGAACATGGTAAGCATCAGCACTGACAATAAGTTTGTAAATTCCACATAAAATTCACTTGAAAATACGTCAGGACCCGGCGCCTTTCCGCCCTGAAGCTGCTTTTTGCTCTCCAACACTGACAATGGTGCATTAAGGCAAGACACTCATTTGGGGGTTACCCCTGGAAGATCCAAGTTCTTGAAGAAAGATTCCATCTTAATCCTCATAATGCTCAGTCTGATATAATTCGGAGTAAAATCTCCGAAATGCTGCTTTAACCTTTATGAGATTGCAGCTGAGGGTTCCACTACCTTCCCTAATTGAGGTAATGGCTTTGTGGCTCTCTTTTTACTCGCAAGATAGGCTAAATACTTGCCCGGGTTTATCACCACGCTCAAACAGCCTTTATTTTGCAAATGTAAGTTCCTTCTTGGTTGTCTGTGTGAGCATAGAATTCACTGTAGACCAAAGCGTTGTGATCCTCTGCAGCCTAGCCAGTGAGGGTCTATCACAGTATGCCCTCTCTGCTGTCTTCACCGTGCCTGGAGCAAGCGTTCCTGCTCCAGCTTCTGCCACATCCTAAGACGTAATTATTCCTTTGGCATAAGCCTTAGCAATTTTCCATAGAATGGATGGGTTACTGGTTGAATCTGAATTAATGGCTATGAAAGATCTGAATTCATTACAGAAACACTCAATGAACTTACTATCCTTAAGAATAAAAGGATCCATTCGCCAGTGTCTCGAACCTGCTATATTGCCCTTAATCTTAACCAATAAGTATACTGTTGCATGGTCAGAACTGGTAATATTCCCAATTGTACAGAACACCACCGAATCGAAGATTGCAGCGAAGTGAGAAGACATCAACCTTAGTGTGGCCTTTCTGCGGGTTAAAGAAGAAAGTAAAATCCGTATACATGAGGTGAATATGCCTCCAAACATCCACCAGCCACAGTTCCACACAAAATTTGCTTAGATTGTTAAGATGGTACTGGGGGCTTTTGGCCATTCTGTCCACCGTCGGTGGAAATGACAATTGAAATCTCGTCCTACAATAATGTGCTGCCAAGAAAGATTACTTAATTTGGAAAAATGCATCTATCAGGTATTTAAGGCTGTGCGCCAGGGGGCAATAAACATTCAAAATACCGTTTTCATCCCCATAAATCTTTGAGGATTATGATCCTCCCGCGGGTGTCTCATACAATCTCTTAATGTAAGTGGAAGATTCTTCCTCACCAGTATGGCTTCTCCCCTGCTCCTAGTATCAAAAGACGAGAAATAAACCCGATCAACCCCACCCTGCTGTAATGTGAAATGCTCCTTGTCATCAAGGTGCATCTCCTGCAGTAGGACAATAACCACCCTCTCCTTCTTAAGGCTAGAACGTACCCTTTTCATATTAACTGGCTCCCCTTAATGCTCCAAATACACCATTTAAGCTTGACATTGGCTATAACACTCTGGAACAACGTTTGAACTCCAGAGAGGAAGAATTCGAATTACAAAACTCATGAGCATCAATGACAAAACACTCATAGAGCCTAAAAAAAGACTAACTAAAGCTACTGCAACTAACAAGCTCTCAAGACGTTCCATAACTAAATACATACAAAGACAACAAAAAACAGGATACAAAGTGCCAATGGCTCTCAGGAGGTCATTTACCCCCCGCCCACTGGGGGCATTTGCACTTCACAAATCTCTATCTTCTGCCCCATTAGTAATACTGCATTCAGGGCAATTAATCACAAACATCGGGATTGAACTGCCCTTAGGTAGGTATTCAGTCATCACGATCACCTTCATAACTCCCTCCAGCTTGAGCGGAAACCGACACACAAGCTAAGCAAGAGAAAAACGAGTTGTAATACTAATGAAGAAGTTAAAAGTGTGTACTCTACCCACCCCCGACTATAATTTCAGAGCAGAAAGATTCAAAAAACTTCCTTTAAAACGAGAGAAACATTAGTATCGATATCCATGAAAGCATCCAGCGTGCTTTATAGTGTCCACAAAGTTTTCGCGTCCTCTGCAGTGCGTGGATCTATTGAAAGCATATGGAGCACCGCTGGGTCCATTAAGAAATACTGAATCTCAAGTTCCCTTAGTATTCTCTTGAGAACATCAAAAGATTTTCTTTTTTGAGTCACTGCCACTGAAAAGACCTGGAAGAACATAATCCTGGAGCCCTTGTCGGATCTTTTCCCTGTGTTCTGGAAGCTTCCATAAGTCTTTGAATGCCCCTGCAACTACGTAATCGTACTAGGACAGGGTGAGGGCGTTGGTCTGAGTCTGACCTGCGCTCCGTAACCCGATGAACTGACTCACTCTTCACCTGTCCCTCTTCAGCTTCGAAGTGAAGGAATCACGGCAGCCAGTTCTCGAAAACAACTCACTGTCTGAACACCTTTTCTCTCCAGCAGACCGATGATATGAACATTCTTCATTCTGCCGTGTTCTCGAGGTCGTCACCTTGTTCAGTTAAGGTACGGATATGTTTTCCAAGGGCGAGGATGCGCTCCTTAGAGGAATCGATCACAGACTCTGCCTCTGCAGTTTGGCGCTCGACCTCATCCGTTCTGTTTCCAAGGCTTTCAAGTTGCTCGTCATGTTTTTGGAGGACGTCTGAGAGTGATTCTAGTTTCCTGCTGAACTTTTCTTCAATCATGGCTTCAATCATTTCCCGTAACTTGGTGAACTCAGTGACCAAGGCCTGGTGAGTAAGTGAGTCCATCGAACGAGCAGAGGGGGTTATAGCTACAGCCTCAGGCATGCTGAAAGCTTCTGACGTTGCCCTGCGTGTTGGGACTTACTCGATTCTTTCCTGTGTTTTGTCATTTCCACTTGACAAAACGGAATTAGTAAGGACCCTATAGCTCATTTAGTGTTCAATTTTAAGTCAATGACTGTGGTGGGTAGGTTAGATTACCACTGTGATTCAGAGCCCGCAAAGCAGACCTTTCATATCGCTGCCATCTTGTATCCCCCTTAAAACTTTATCGATGTTATCATTTCGTTTAATTCCTGGATATTCTGGAGCCGTGTCATTCAGTACCATTGTCTACATTTTCCCCACAAGGCACATTGCTGCCATTCCTCGATAATCCTTGACTCCTTTGTGATTCGTGAACCTGCCTCAAAAATATTCAATATCTCTGCCTCGAATACTGTGCAGGAAAGAGTGTTCCAAAGACTCACTACACCATGAGAAGATGAAATTACCCGACTCATCGATGTGTGAGTTTAGTTTTATTTTTGTATCCTTATCTGAGAAAGGATATAGTAATATTGGAAGCAGTTCAGAGGTGCTTCCCTTCACTTATTCTATGGATGAAGGGTTGACAATATGGAGACGTTAAGAGGTTACCCTTGGAATGAGAGCTGATCTTATTGAAATATGCAATACCTTGAGGTGAATGGATCAATTAGATACCCACTGGGTGTTTGCATAGTCCAAACTCGAAGTCATTGTCATAGAACCCCTACAGTGTGGAAGCAGGGCATTCTGCCCATCAAGTCCACACAAATCCACCAAACGGTATCCTACCCAGACCTGTCCCCCTACCCTATCCATTTAACCCTGCATTTCCCGTGACTAACCCACTTAACTTACACATTCCTGGACACTCTGAATAATTTAGCATGGCCATCACTCTAAGCTGCACATCTTTGGAATATGAGAGGAAACCGGAGAACTGAGAAGAAACCCACACAGGCACGGGAAGAATGTTCAAACTCCACATAGAGGGTCGGATGAGGTTGGAATTGATCTCAGCTCCTTTCTGATATGAGGTAGAAGTGCTAACCACAAATCCACCACACTGCTCCATTAACCCTATTAGTTACCAGCGGCTGATGAAAGAAATCTGCCTGACTTGTTCCTGTCACTGATTCGGGCCCAGTCTGAAACCTTTATAATCGGTCATATCACCAACCTGGTTACATTTAAAATGTGTTATGAGCAGTGGAGGAGTGGGACTAGAAAAGGAAACTGTTGACACCCTCCAACTTCAGTCAGAACCGGATTGAGGAGAAATTATCAAAGTTGGATTTCATTAAAGTGAGAATTCTCTTTTTAAGAAGTTTGAGAAGGTTGAATCTTTATATTAAAGCAAGGCTGGCCTCGTCTGATTGTTTATAGACAGGTGAATCAGGGATAATGGTGCATGGAGAGAAAAGTGCAGCTGGGACCAGAATGAGATGAGCCATGACCTTATTTACATGTGGAGTAATGTCAAAGGGCCGAATGGCCCACTTGTATCCCTCAGCCCTTTGTTCTGATGTTCCATTCAGCCCTTGGGACCTGCTACACAGGGCAGATCGAGGCCACTCCAATGGTTAGGTGCAGTTTCAGAAATGTACTTAGAAAATCTAGGCTGCGTCAGAAAGTGACCACCAACCGCAATCCTTCTTTCCAGGCTTTCCTTCTCTGTAACTTCTGCATCATATGTGAGTCATGTTCCAGACCCAGATTCACAGTGAATACAGCCAACATACCCCACCAAGGGTTAACTCAAAAAAATCTTCTGCTCTCCCTGAATGCAACATTGTACAATACGATTTCCAGGAAAATAACCCGTTACTTTCCAAATGCATAACATAAGAAGGCAAGAAAAAGGAACAGGAGTCGGCCATTCGGCCCCTCAAGCCTGAACTCTCATTTAATAAGAACATGGCTGTTCGGCTCAAGGTGTGAACTCCGCTTTCCCACGCAATTCGTTGTATCCCTCCACAACTCTTTTGGAATAGGGAATTTCAAACATTCACTACCTTCTGAGAGAAGATTGAAATTGATGTTCCTAATTCGGTATCTATCTCCTTGAGTTCGAGGCTCAGGGGAAACACCTTCTCAGCATTTACCTTGTAAAACCCCCTCTGTATCTTGTACATTTCAGTAATATCACCCTTATGCATTTCAACCGCAATGAATAATCACCTCACCATTTTCGATGCACTCAATAAATCAACCCTTTCATGCCAGGAACCCGCCTCATGAACCAACCTAGTTACTTGCAACATCAGCATGCTGACGTTACGTTTCATGCACAGGAACAGTCCAATCCCTTTGTACTGCTCCTTTTTTCGGGAGTCCTCTCCATTAAACAGCAGCCTGAATTTTGGTTCTCAGTGTCATTTACAAACTCGGATGTATATTGCACTCAGCTCCCGCCGTCAGGCTATAAGTGTAGATTGTAAATAACTGATGCCATCGGCCTGATATTTGTGGTAATCCAGTAGATACACCTTTATCATGAAGATCCAGTAATCCTGACTCTCCGATTTTTATGTGTTAACCCACCGTCATTCCATGCTAATATATTATCCATCAAACTGAAAGCCTGTGTCTTGTGTCAGAACGTTTATTTTGTGATACCCTGTGGAAAATCTCTGGAAGCCTCATGTTGACCAGTTCCCTTTATCAAGGCTGCTTGTCACATTCTCAGGATTTCCTGATGAAGGGTTCTTGCCCGAAACATTGACTTTCCTGCTCCTTGGATGCTGCCTGACCTGTTGTGCTTTTCCAGCATGACTCAAATCTTGACATTTTCAGGGATCTCCAGAAAAAAATTATGATTTTACAGAACAAAAGTAGTTTCTCTTTCACAAAACCATGCAAACTCTGGGTTTAGCTTTTCTAACTGCCCTGCACTTCCTTCCTTACCAGCAGGCTCTAGAAGATTCCCAGCAGTAATGGTTCGGCAAAATGTTCCTGCTTTCTGCCTCATTCGTTTCTTAAAGACAGGCGCCACATTAGAGAGTCTCCAGTTTCGCTGGAACACTCCTGTAATCCAGATTGTTATGGAATATTTCACAAAGTGCCGCTAGTCACTGTGTGACCACTTCTTTTAAAATTAACTATGAATTACTGCTGACCTGCTATCCTTATTCTTATCTGTTAGTTTAAAACCTTGTTACTTTTATTACAGACAGTTCAAGAAATTCCCTTCTATTGCATTTTGTTTATACCATTTAAATGCTTACAGTACTTTCCCCATGAGGAACAAATGAAAATGCTGGTGTAAGTTATTTGCCTGTTCCCTGTGGCCAGTTCCCTAGTTACACCCTCCATTTGGCCTCAATGTACTTTCCTGACTGCACTTCTGCCTCAGCTCACAAACGTATTTTTAAACTCTTTTTTATACAGACGGAAAAGCTCGTGATGCTTGCCTTTATATTTCTTGCAAATTCATTGCATCACATCTTTTCATACATCTTCCTCGCTTTCTAGATTCATACAGTCATATTGTGCACAAACAGACCATTTGGTCCAATTTGTCCATGCTGGCCAGGTTTTCTAAACTAAACTAATCTCATTTGCTTGCACTTGGCCCATATGCCTCTAAATGTTTCCCATTCATATGTTTGTCCAAATGTTTTTGAAATATTGTAGCTGCACTTGCATCTACCACTGTTCGTCTGGCAGCTAATTCCATACTTACATCACCCTCTGTGGAAATAAAGTTGCCCCTTTGTCCATTTGAAGTTTTTCCTCTTTTGCTTTAAAGTTAAGCATCTATGTTTGAACTCCCCAATCCTGCAGAAAAACCTTGGCTATTAACCCTATCCATGCCTCCCATGACATTAGAAACTTCGAGAATGTCACCCCTCAACCTCCTACACTCCATCTGATATTAACTTCAAGAAAAAATGTTTAACAATAAGCACTTCAATTTTGAAAGAATTATAAAGATGACAGGTAAAGAAAACAGCCCAAACTTCGTACTGTCAGTTTTGTTCTATGTTACAAAACTAAGGCAGCATGAAACTCTTACTAGTGCCAAAAAGAGGTCATGCACCTGAATTCCTTAGTGTGAAGGAGGTGTTGATCTATAGAGTGAAAACCTATCTCTTGCTTGATATATATATTACCACATGGTCAACATTCTCTCTCCTGTCCTCCCTGTGACCTTGTATGGTTTTGTTTTCTTTATCTTATGCTCAGTTAGAGAGAACCCCTTTCCCCCATTCACATCTTCTCGTTCACCACTGCTAATAGCCCGCTTATCTTATACCACGCCCTCTTTTCCAAGTCATGCATCCCCCAACTCCGGCAAGGGATTAAAAAGCCCAGTTTCCAACCCTTTTCAGTTCTGAACAAGTCACACGGACTTGTAAGGCTAACTGTGATTCTCGGTCTCTGCAGATGCTGTTAGACCTGCTGGGTTTCTCCAGAAACGAATAGGCACAGCACAAATTTTCAATTAAACAAATAACTATGGATACTGGAACTAAAAACACAAAAATTGTTGGAGAAACTGAGAGCTTCGTAAAAGGGTCACTTGGCCCGAAAGATTAACTCTGCATTCACTACAAAAGACGCCCGCAGACCTGCTTTGTTTCCTCAGCAATTTTTGAACAAGCTCCAATTTGTGAAAGCTTCTCAAACGCCCTGTCCAACACGGAGCATTGTACCCTGGGAATTGAATGATAATGCAAAGTGCACACATTCATTGGCTCAGAAACTGCATATGGCTGGCATCACTGACACCACAGAGCTCTTCATCATGGTAAGGGAGAAAACCAGAGAGAAACACATTCAATTCAACCACAGAAGGTGACAATAAGATAAAGGAGAAGATTCAGATGAATATGTTAAAGGGTTTGAGTAATGTAACAATTTGTAAGCATGACACCAAGGAGAGACCCTCCGCAGAATGAGAATTGGAAAATAGAAGTATTACCGCATCGGAAACCAGGTAAGGTCACTGAGTTCACGGCTGATGGGTGAATGGGTCTCGATGTGAACTGGGGGACAGTCAGTAGAATTGAATCGCAGATATTGCAGCTCAGACTGGGCTATCACGTGATGCTGTTGACAACAGCAGCAATAGAAGTAGGATTGTATTCAAACATAATCTGTATCATTTTCCCCAGGATATTCCATCAGTCTACAATTACCACCAAGCCGAGTGATGGTTCAGTGATGTGTGTGGGTGAACATGTCAAGGTCAGGACCATGTGTACCTAAAGCTGATGACAAACCACTAAAGCTACCGCCCTTGAATGGTTTTATTCCAAACAGCAGAACGAACATCTGATAGAGAGGACGAAATGATCCCAAGCCCAACAGATCAGATCTATGCTCAGCAGTCCTGCCACATCCAGACATAAATGTCGGTGTACTACTAAACAACTTACTGGAGGATAGGACTCCAGAAATATCCCCATTTTAAGTAATGAAAACAGCCCTGCACATTAATGAAAAAGACAAGGATGTAGTATCTGCACCATCCTCAGCCAGAGGTGTTGAATCGATGGTCCACGTCACCCTCGTCATGATGCCACAGAATCACAGATGCCAGTCTTCAACGAATTCGATTCGCTGCACTTGACATGAAGAAACAGTTGGACACGTAGATACGACAAAGGCAATGGGCCCTGACACCATTTCCGCAATGGTACTGAAGACTTGTGCTGCACAACAGGCTGTGTCCTTGGGGAAGCTTTTCCATTCCAGCTCCAACTCTGACAACTCCCTGGCAATGTGGTATATTACTCACACTATGTCCCATCCCCGAATAGATTAATAATTACATTCTGACCATTTAACACTCCCTCAGTGCCTTCACAATAATCACATTGATGGGAGTTCATTTTGACACAGCTGTCGAGCAGTACAGAAACAACCCGCTCAGTGTGATTTCCGATAGGTTCCTTTGTGGACATGGTGCTGTTGTGGAAATGTCACTGGATTGCTAATCCAATACAGGATAATGCTCTGGGCAGCTGGTGAAAGTTAAAAACAAATTAATAAAATATCATGATCTAGAATCTGGTGATGGAAACAGTGACCTTGATCCAATGTTGATTGTAAACATCGATCTCCTTCCCCAATGTACTTTCAGGAAGTGAATCTCCCGTGCTTTGCTGGTCTGGCCTAAAAGTGTCTCCAGACACACAGACATGTGATAAAGTCTTCAATGGTCCCTGAACCGGCCAAGCAAGACACTCTATTGTATCACACTGCTCCAAGGTCTTAAAGGTTAAAACCAGACAGAATACCCGGCACCAATATCGATATCAGAAAAGGGAACGGGAATCACAGTTCTGTTGACCCTGCAAAGGCCTCCTTCCTAACATCTGAGTGCTTCTGACAACATTTACAGAGCTTTCCCACAGGCTGCACAGAAACATCGGGAAAGGAGTGGGTCCTACAACACATTGAGCCTCCCACATTCTAGTTCATGGAGAAAATCTCCTCAATGCAGTTTCCAAGACACAGTGTTCATAACCATTAATATGTTTAAACATTGTGAAATATAAAATAAGAACTGTTGTAGTCCCTTCAGTCCATCAATCTTGCTCCTCGATTCAATATACAGTCAGTTCTCTGATAACGCGGGTTTATTAAACGTGATTTGACTGCAGTGCGATTCGTGAATTGTGCACCTCTTTTCTATAAAGTGAGCTCCCGCTCACTGCGACGCGATTCCTTGCCAGGCACCAGCTGAACAACAAAAAAAGGTTCAGGATCCTCTGTTTGCAAAATGCACCCTCTGAGTGTTCAGCTAAAACAGGAATGCAATCCGCTCTGCAAAGCCTTGAACCTGAGCCTGAAACTGGGAAGTGTTCTCTCCAATTAGAAGGACCTTTATTTCAAACTGGGGGAGAATCTTGAGGAGAAATGGAATTCCATGTTGGCATCAAGTGGTCAGTCAGTCCTGCACGTTTTCTGGTGAAGAGTTTGGTGAAAGGTACAGGGATGTAGCCAGTGACTGTATTGTGAAAGTGTTCCATTTACAGCACTATTTCATTACCATATATGATTTAAAGGTTTAATAAGACTGTGCTAGTGTGTGTGTTAGACGAACGTTAATTTTGGTTTTTTACTGATATTTTGCGGTTCGCCCATTATTCTCTTTTCCTCATAGACCACATTATTAATATTGCATGATTTTCTGCAACACAGTGATGCACAGGAACACAGCTACCACATCATTGGAGAGTAACCTGTAATAATATCTGATCCTCTATCTTGATACAATACCCTGCTCTCTCCCTATCCCTTTAGTTTCCAGAAATCCATTTTTATATTCAGTTCCTTGGTTTCCACAGTCTGATCTAGGAGATCAATCCCCAGGTTCACCAGTCTCTGAGTGCAGACATTTATTCACATCTCAATGCAGAGTGGTCTGTCTGTATCTAATACTGTGGCCCCTTTTTTTGATGTCCCAGCCAGGGGAATTGTCACCCCTGCTTCCAATCTGTCTTGTCCTGACAGAGTTTTATATATTTCACTGATATCTACACTCATTTTCCTAAAGCCCATGGAATTCTGGCGCAGCCACCCCAGATTCTGCTCCCACAACAGCGATCAGTCTGGTCATCTTCGCTGCTCTCATTCAATGTCAGATTTGTCCTTTATTAGGTAAGGAGACCAAAACTGTACATAATACTGCACAGTGTTCGAGATGAGGTCTCACCAACGCCCTGTACAGCTGCAGTAAAACACCCTTGCTCTTGTATTCAAATCCCCCTGAAATGAAGGTGAATACACGATTTATCTGCCTATCTGCTTTCTGCTCCTGCAATATTGCTTTCAGTGACTGGTGTACAGGGAGATCCAGATCCATTTTCAATGTTACAACTCCCCACTTGTTGGGTCTGTGTACACTGGTCAGCGTGCCAATGCCATTACCAGTATTGACTTCATCATTCAGATCTCATTGCCCTGCACTGACCTCGGAGGGCTGCACAGAAGAAACAAAAGTGCAGTTTAAGCTCCTTTATAGATCAACATAGTTCAACCAATCCCTTTTCAAATGATAGGCTCCAGTTCTGTTTTACCCATCAAAGGTCACAATATCACATATCCCCCGCCTCCCCTCCCCATTGCTCCTCATGTGCCACGTATTTGCCCAGACACTCCACTTGTCTGAATCATCTTGGAGCATTTTAACATCCTGCTCACCCACTCACAATCCGATATTGTTTAGTGCCATCAGCAAACATGAAAATATTGGATTTGATCCCCTCAACCAAATACATGATGTTTATTGGGAATAGCTGGGGCCCAGACCCCGATCCTTGCTATATCCTCCAAGCCTTCCATTCAAAATAACACATTGTTTTATTCCTACTCACTGCTTCCTGCCAGCTCTCCCATTCTAAAACCATATTAGTCCCAGTCCCATGGAATTTGAATTTGTATAATAGGTTGGTGCTTTATCAAAAATCTTTCTGAAAATGCAATTGTATTGCATTGATTGCTTCTCCATAATTCTGCTAAACGTCACTTTCTCAAATATGATTCTCATTTGATCAATCTCTGTTGACTTTGTCTGTGCTCATGATTTTTTAGTTCCAAAACTTCCTCTAAAACTGTTCAGTTGCTAACTTCATTCTATTCTCTTTTTCTCAACAGACTAATGTTCACTGGTATTGTTGGGAAGTTTTCTTTTTTTTTCTTCTGTGAAGACATAACTGAAGTATTTTCTCCATAGTTCTGCCTTTTTCCTGTCCTCAATTCTCTGGTATCAGACTGTAAGAAAGCTGCACCTTTTTCCACTTAATTTTGCCATTGACATATTTTCAGATGATATTACAAGTTCAATCTTAAAACCCTTGTTAATATACTCTTCAGAAACCCATCAATTCCTATCTTAAACTACTCAGTGATTGACCTTCCACAGCCATACAAACACAGAAGCACAGACTTTGTGCGATCAACAATACAGCACGGTCTACATTAGCCCCATTTTCCGACACAAGACCCGGAGCCGTGAATCTTATGGTATTTCAAGTGCACAGCCGTGTATGTTCCAATGGTTGTGAAGTTACCATGACAACTCCTCTCTCAGGAAGGGCATTCCTGACCCCAACACCCTCTGGGTGAAAAACAAACCTCAATTCCAACCAAATCTCAAACCCTTCACTTTAAAATGCGCTCCATTGTTATTGGCCTTTTGACTAAAAGGAACAGTTGTTGTATATCCACCCGGTCCATAATCCTCAGAATCCTATCCTTCTAAATCACGGCCCCCTCAGCTTTCTCTGCTCCAAACTAAACAACCCGAGCTTATCCAGTCTCTCTCCATAGCTGATATGCTCCATCCCTGGGAACATCCTTGTGAATCTCCTCTGAGCCCTTCTACTACAATCAGATCCTTCCCGTAATATGGTTCCGATAACTACACACAGCATTCCATCTTGGCCAAACCAAAGTTCAGCATAGCTTTTATAATCTATGCCTTGATGAATAAAGGTTATGTTTACATTCTCGATGCGTTCTCAAATTGTGTATTAACCTGTTTAGTCACATTCACAGAAGTGTGGAGAAGCACCCTCTGAGCTCCCTAGTATGCTGCCTTTCATTGAGTACTTCCTGTTCCTTCTTCCAAAGTGTATCACCTCATATTTGTCAGGGTTACATTCCATCTGCCATTGATCTTCCAAGCTGACCATTCCATCTGTATCCTCCTGTAACATAAAGCCTTCCACCTCACTGTGAACCACCCAGCCAATCTTTGTATCAAACGTAAACATAGTGGTCACACTCCCGCCACCCCGTCTGTATTTAAAACTGCATCATTTATGAGTACCACAAATAATAAGGTCATAGTTCACAAAACACCAGGTTATAGTCCAATTGGTTTATTCGGAGGCACTAGCTTCTAAGCTCTGCTTCTTCATCAGGTGTTGTGCACTTTGAAAGCTCGTGCCTCTGAATAAACCTACTGGAAAATAACCTGGTGTTATGTGACTTTTACGTTTGTCCACCCCAGTCCAACACCAGCACCTCTGAATCACAAATAATTAGGGACACAGCACTGATCCCTGTGATACACCATTGGACACTGGTCTCCAGTCACACTAACAGCCTTCAACCACCACCTTCTGCCTCCTAACAATAAGTTAATTTGGATGCAACTTGGTAAGTCACTAATGACTCTTACCTGTTCCCTTGTTATTCTTTCCTGCTTGACACATTTGCAGAATATCTGGGGATTCTCCCTAATCTTACCCTGCCAGCAGGATTCTATGCCCCTGTTTTAGGCAGTTCACACCGAGTGATGAGTTTCCTCATTATTATGGTCTTAAGTGGGCAATCCCTTATCTTGTCATTATTTGCCCTGAATGTGGATTAAATAGCCAGGGAAGCATTCTGTTCCTTTCCAAATTGTCATATGTTTTGTGAATTTGCTAAATTTCATTGTGACACATCTCTCATTCTTTGAAATTCTAGAGAACATAGGCCGAGTTTCCGCATCAGGCAACCTCGCCATCTGTGGGACTAATCTGCAGAATGTCCATTGCACTTTTTTGCGGTCAGTATATTCCTTCTCAGATTGGTCACCAAAACTGTACACAATGGATGCAGATTTGCTCGCTGAGCTGGAAGGTTCATTTCCAGACATTTCACTACCTTACTAGGTAACATCTTCAGAGGAGCTCATGCGAAGCAATGCTGAACATTCCTGCTTTCTATTTGTATGTTTGGTTTTCTTTGGGTTGTTGATGTCATTTCCTGTAGTGAAGTCACTTCCTGTTCCTTTTCTCAGGGGGTGATAGATGGAGTCTAATAACTCATAGCACATGTAGTTAGACATCTGTCAGAAATACACACGCATACTCTCCATTGTTGCTGTTAATTTCTAAATATCTGAAATCACTCGCTGTATAATAGATTCCAACAGTTTCCCTGCAGATGTCTAGTTAATTGGTCGGCAGGTCTCCACACTATGTCTTCTTCCCTTTGTAGATGCTTGGATCCCTTCCATTATCGTGCTTGGACCACGTTCACTAACTTCCATTTACCTGCAATGGCTTCCGGCCTCTGCAAAATGCACAGGAAAATAAAACAGTCATCGACAGTGCAATTAATACCAGTATTACTGATTTATGTCTGACATTTTAACATGAAGTACATCAGGGTTGTCAGACTTAGCAATGCTCAATCTAGTTAATTTTTCAAATTCTACCTTGTTACTGATATAAGTTGACTTTATGTCTTTAGTTGCACAAGCCCTACATGATCATTGGTATTACTGAGTGATTTTGTGGTTATTCCTCGATGAAGACAGATACATAGTAACTGATTATTTTCTGGTCCATTTCCCTGTTCTTCACAATAAACACTCCTGTCCCGATTATAAATTTCCATATTTGACCTTGCTTTTATTTTTCTCCCTTTGAAATACAGATTGTAGATTTATGCAGTGTTTTTGTTCCTGTTTGTTAGCTATCATGTTCTCTTTTTGATTTCCTTATCAGCTTCATGGCCCTCGTTTGTGCATCGTGAATTTCTGAAAATTCTCAAGTTTCCGCAATGACTGAAATTATTCTGAAGCCACTTCCTATGATTAATACATTTTTGAATTTGTTATGTTAAAAATCATTTTGTCACATTCCCTTTCTTTGGTGTCTTGACCTGAAATAAGTAGACGTATTTTTCAGACTTTGTAATTCTACAAATCTTCTGGTCGTGACCAGATATATTCAGGAACACGGGAGGCGGACAGAGAAGGAATTGCGGGAACCCTGGCTGATATTTTTGTATCATCGCTGGCCAATGGGTGTAGTTCCGGAGGACTGGGGGGTAGCGAATGCTGTGCCTTTAATCAAGAAGGGCTACAAAGAAAAACGTGGGACTATAGACCAGTAAACCTAAAATCTTTAGTAGGGAACTTACTGGAAAAGATTCTGAGAGATAAGATATACATGCATTTGTAAAGACAGGGTTTGATTAGGAGCAAGATTAGAATAGTGCTGGAAAATCACAGCATGTCAAGCAGCATCCGAGGAACAAGAAAACCAATGTTTCAGGCAAAAGCCCATCATCAAACTCAGCACGGCTTTGTGCATGGGAGATCATGGCTCACAAATTTGTTTGAATTCTTTGATAATGTGAGCAGCAACGTTGAGGAGGGCAGGGTGGTATACGTAGTCGAAATGGATTCCAGTAAGGCCTTCAAAAAGGTTTCTCATGATGCGCTGCTCTGGAAGGTTAGATCACATGAAATTGAGGAGGAGCTGCCAAATTAGATAGAAAATTATCTTGATGGTAGGAAGCAGGGGTAATAGTGACATGATGCTTGTCAGACTGGAGGCCTGTGACTAGTGGAATGCCTCACGGGTTGGTGCTGCGACCACTGCATATTACATATATCTATGATTTAGATGAGAATGTATAGGCATGATTTGTAAGTTTGAAGATGACAAGAAAATCGGCATCATCGAGACTGAGGAAGGTTATTAGAAATTTCAGAAATTACAGCAGCATCTTGATCAGCTGGAGTAGTGGCTGAGAAATGGCAAATGGATTTTAATATAGATCAGTGTAAGTTCCTGCATTTTAGAAAGTCAAATGAATGTTGGAGTTTCATGGTGAATGGTTGGTTCCTAAGGAGTGTAGTAGAACAGTGGGACTTGTGATTCAGGTGCATGGTTCTCTGAAAGTTGATTCAGAGGTAGACAGTGCAGTGAAGAAAGCTTTTGGCACACTGGTCTTCATCAGGATATATCACGGTGTATCGAAATTAGGGAGTTACATTGCTGTTATACAGGTTGCTGGTGACGCTATGCTGGTAGCGTTATGCTCAGTTTTGTTCACTTTGCAATAGGAAGGATGTTAATAAACTGGAAAGAGTGCAGAAGAAATTTACAAAGATGTAGCAAAGGACTCAATGGTCTGAGTTAGTGGGAAGCTTGAACAAGCTGGGACCTTTTACTTAAGATGTATGAGGCTGAGGGAGAATCTGATAGATGTGTATAAGATCATGAGAGGGATGGACAGAGTGAATGCACTCAGTTATTTTCCCCCAGGGATTGTGCAATCACGGACGAGAGGGCATCAATTTAAGGTCAGAGGGGAAACAATAAGAGGGAACCTGAGGAGCAACTGTTTTATGCCCCGAGGGTGGTACGCCTATGGAATGATGTGCCAGAGGAAGGGGTTGAGGCGGGAACATTCGCGACATTTAAAAGGAATTTGGACAAATACACGGACAGGAAAGGGTTAGAAAGATACAGGGCAATGGCAGGGAAATAGGTTTAGCGTGGATGGACATTTTGGTCTGAACGGACAAGTTTGGGCCGAAGGGCCTGTCTCCGTGCTGTCGGACCCTATGACTCTAACAACCATTGCTTATGTCCCACTGAATGTTATATTGTACTTTCCCAATTCACTGGAGCGAACTTGACCCTCCAAGCTACCATGACGTTTGACCAGAATGTTCAAGCATTCTATATTATATGCAGGCACCATGTAAAATGCACCTTATTAATGTCACTGTTCCTGAAAGGCTGTTTCAGAGCAAGGTTATTAATTCATCCTTCTGATCACACAACACCAAATCCAAATAACCTGCTCTCTAGTTTGCCTCAAAACATACTCTTCAACCCACCTCATATACAGTTACAGAATTTATTTTTCACATTGTGAGCAGTCACTTAGTTAATGCAGTCTAGATGCAACTTGAGACTAACCAAAAGAACAGCAGTATCATGATACTTGCATATCTAATTTCCAGAGCATATGGTGCTCAGATTTTCTGCAACCGTTTAGCTTTCGATATATAACACACCAATATTTGCTTCTCCCTGCTATTTATAAGCTCTACTTAAACTGATTCTGTGGAATCTGAGGGACAGCTCTGTGTCATTATTAATGATAGACTTGGACAAGACATTCGGGGAGGCTCACATCGACACTGAGATGATCTGAAGAAATGCCCATTAATACAGGACAAGCATCAATCCCTTCCCCGTCCTGTCAGGATAAAGATCACCGTATTCTCCCTGTTCCCTCACATTCACTGTGTATCTTTTATAGCACCAACCCCCAGACAATCCTCATGCTCTATTTCCAAATAATGCTCAGGCACTGCCACTCTCAGTATTGAATTCAGCAACTTCCTTCCCACACTTTCTCTGTCACCTGCGATATAGACCCCACACTAATAATACTATATGGATTCAAAACTGTCGACTGACTCATTCCGGACACCTCACAATTCCCCCCAGCCCCACCTACACCAGCACTAATAGCAGGGCCACCCACTCCTGCCCTCACTCCCTCCCACTCTTTCACCTTTTCCAAGAGAAACAGCCTGGCATAGGGCAGAAATGGCCAAGCCGGGTGGTGGGGATCCCAATATCCATTCCCTCACCCACCTAACCCCGCCATGTATGGAGGACACTAGTACAAGATGGAGTGGACTGAGATGCCTCACGTGGAGTTTCCGAAACATCCATATCCCACTGACCGATTAAGGAGCAGTGCTCAGTGAAATACAATTCTCACTTCAAACCCACTGGCAGTTCCAACGACAGTCCTTTCACTTCCCCCCAAAATTACAAATGCAGACACTGAAATACACAGAATTATTGGTAAACATCCCAACATACGAACAATTAGAATACATACGAGGGGATAGGCAGACTCACACGTAGAAACACACGCAGACATATAGGGTCACACACAAATAGACACAAACACAGATACAACACACAGGCTGATACACAGAAAGACAGACGTAGATGCACAAATACACAGATGACAAGCAGATGCGGACACACACACACACACACACACACACAGATACATGAGTGTCATTAAGACACAAATAGATAAGTTTTTGATTTATAAGTGGATCAAGGATTCTTGGGGGAAGGCAGGAGAATGACGTTGAGGAACATATAAGAAATGATTGAATGACATATCAGACTTGATGGGCCGACTGGCGTCATTCGGATACTTTTTCTTGCTTATGTGGTTTGATGTTATGAGGTATTCTCTAGCTGAGACAGCAGCAGAGGCTGGATTTGATACATATTCGATTGGAAAGGGTCAGTGGCAATGTGGGACAGGTTTGGAGTCTGGAATGGTTTATGTTTATTCCTAATTGTTCTTTCCTTATTTCTGAAAAGAGCTGATGATTTGATGCTCAGTTTTAAAATACCAGGTACCACAAAGAAATAAGGACGTCCCTTTTACTTTAGTGTTGTGATACCTGTGACGTCCTCTTCCTGTGGTAGCAGTGAAGGCTTGTTTATAGAATCATAGTCATAGAGATGTTCATCATGGAAGCAGACCCTTCGGTCCAATCCGTCCATGCCGACCAGATATCCCAACCCAATCTAGTCCAACCTGTCAGCACCCATCCCATTTCCTCCAAACACTTCCTATTCATATACCCATCTAAATGCCTCTTAAATGTTGCAATTGCACCAGCCTCCACCACATCCTCTGACAGCTCATTCCATGCAAGTGCCATGCTCTGTGTGAAAAAGTTGCCCCGTAGGTCTCTTTTTTTAATCTTTACCCTCTCACCCTAAACTTATGCCTTCTAGTTCTGGACTCCTCGACCCCAGGGAAAGTACCTTGTCTATTTATCCTATCCGTGCCCCTCATAATTATGCAAACCTCTATAAGGTCACCCCTCAGCCTCCGATGCTCCAGGGAAAAGAGTCCCAGCCTGTTCAGTCTCTCCCTATAGGTCAAATCCTCCAACCTTGGCAACATCCTTGAAAATCTTTTCTGAATCGTTTCAAAGCTTCATGCATCTTTCTAATAGGTAGGAGACTAGAATTGAATGCAATATTCCAACAGTTGCCTTACGAATATCCTGTACAGCCACAACATGACCTCCCTTTTGCTGTACTCAATACTCTGACCAATAAAGGAAAGCATACCAAACGCCTTCTTCACTATCCTATCTCGCTACGACTCGCCTTTCAAAGAACTGTGAATCTACACTCCAAGGTCTCTTTGTTCAGCAACACTCCCTCGGACCTTACCATTCAGTGTGTAAGTCTGAACTTGACTGATCTTTCCTGGACAGGAGAGTCAATGTTTCTTGGGGACAGTCAAGAGACGGATGGACAGACACACTTGGATAAACCATGAGCATTCTGAATGGTGCAGCCAAATGGCCAACTGCTGCCCCTACGCCATGTGTTGTTCCTCAATTCGGCCCTCTATGCATTTACAGAGATATATTGCTGCCCCTACCCCTTGTGTACAGGAGCAGAAGTGCAACCAATTCATTGAGTTGTGTAAATGTAATACTATCATTGTATTCAGGCATTTCAATTCCAAACATTCATTAGGGTAGTGAATGTTTTTAAGAGGGGAAATATTTTTTGACATTTATTCCAGACAACTTATAATATCAATACATACAAATACAAAAATAGGTGCCAGAAGAACAGTGAACATGTCGGGCTCAACTCAAGAAAGTTAGTAGAAGAACAAAAACGGGGTTAACAAAAGCATTAGCGGGCAATAATTTCAATAATCCAAAGAGATTTTATTGGTTTATTAAGGGCAAGAAATTAACAAGACAAAAAATAGGGAGATAGGGGAGATAGAAAAGCAAGTCTGGAGATGTTACGGAGATAGGAAAGCAAAGCTGAAGATGTTACAGAAAAAGGAAAACAAGTCTGGAGATGTTACAGTGATAGGAAAGCAAGGCCCGAGGAAGCAACCTGTGCACAGAGCCAGAGAATATGTTGAACACGTACTTCACTTGGAGAAGCAGTTCCTGGATTCACTGTCAGTCCCTAATGGAGTGCTTATTCCAAAGTGACACACAAGCTGATGAAGAATTGAAAGTTTATGTAGGATAAAAAGTGGACAAATCCCGAGATGTGGATGAACTTTTCACTAGGCTGATGTGGAGGATGAAGGAAGAAATTTCAGCTTCCTAAACTTCGTGTTTTTTTTTTATTTTTCACCACCAAGAGTGAAAAATGCTCGAAACGTCATTTCCCCTGGCACTCTGATGCTACTTGACCTACTGTGCTTTTCCCACACCGCACTCTTTGACTCGAATTTCCAGCATCGGCAATCCTCACATTCTTCCTGTACACTCTCCATTCTAATTCCATCATTCCATGTGATATAGTGACCAGGACTACATGCAGCACACAGGCTGTGACTGAACTAGTTATTTATACAGTTCTTGTATAAATAACTGCTCTCACATTCTGCACTTGTCCTCAGAGAGGAAATTGTGCCATTTGCTGCCTTATCTAGATTATGGATGATGCCGGATACCTTCAGGATAAAAGCAAAATACTGCGGATGCTGGAATCTGAAGCCAAAAGAGAAAATGGTGGAAAATCTCAGCACGTCTGGCAGCATTTGTAAGGAGAGAAAAGAGCTGACATTTCGAGTCAAACTGACCCTTTGCCAAAGGAAAAAAAAGGGAGAAATAGGGAGGTAATTATACTAGGATCTGTCCACACTGACAGTATGCTCATTTATTGTGTATCCTTTCTATTGATTGCTGTCCCTAAATTACTTGTCTTGCACTTCTCCAGGTTGCTTGGTACATTCAACTGGACCTCATAGCTTCCATTTTTAAGCAGACTGCGATGTGTTCGCTCATCAAATCAAATAAGTCACAATAAGTCTCTGCATGAAAACCAAACAGCCAGATTAATTGCATACAGCTTTCCCAACAGAAATTCAGGCTGACAGTCCTGGATTCCTTTGGAATTTTCTAAGGGACCATTCTTCCTGGCTCGCAGAATTCTGAACTGTAAGCATTCAGTCAGCCCCTTGCTTCATAATAAACGAAGCTACAATATCAGCAGGTCTCTGATACTTTGCAACTGTTCAGTGAGGAACCGAAAATGATGAACATTGAGCAAACATGGCAGGAGATTTTTCTCCCCAGCTTCTTTTAAGGATATGAATATCCTTCATAGGTCCTCTGCCTCTTTAAGTTTATAACTTACAACATGTTGGAAGGCAAAATCTGCACAAGTCAAGAGCCTGAATCTTTTGACTTCGCCAATCTCATTTCTGTCAGGGTCATGTCGGGTTTGTCTCCACACGTCTAATTAAATGTTCTCATAATAACAACATCCAGAATTTGCCTCATTAACTACCTGCCCTGCCTCTATGTCCCTTCTTTCAGGTGATACGAGCCCAATGATTACTTTCCGCTTTGTTATAGGTATGAAAACTGCCCACTGCCCAGGTTTTCCAGAACGCACCGGATTCCCTGCTACAGATGCCATTTTAAAAACGTCATTGCACTCTTGGATTTACAATCCGAAACTGCCCGGGACATGAAGGCAGAGGGTGTGGGGCGATTGGGAAAGATGTAAACTGAGGGCCCTACTTTGTGGCTGAACCCCTGAGGTTCTGGTGGATGGCATGGTACTGGACAGGGACATTATCTTCCTCCAGGATAAATAGACAAAGGCTTTTACCTGGCGTCGGGGAGTCCAGAACTAGAAGACATAGGTTTAGGTGAGAGGGGAAAGATATAAAAGAGACCTAAGGGGCAACTTTTTCACGCAGAGGGTGGTGCATGTATGGAATTATCTGCCAGAGAATGTGGTGGAGGCTGGTACAATTGAAAATTGAAAGAGGCATTTGGATGGGTATATGAATAGGAAGGGTTTGGAGGGATATGGGCCGGGTGCTGACAGGTGGGACTGAATTGGGTTTGGATATCTGGTCGGCATGGACAGGTTGGACCGAAGGGTCTGTTTCCATGCTGTACTTCTCTATGACTCTATGACTGGCAGGGGAAGCCATGACACCAGACCTGCTAGCTTGTCTGAGATTGACCCGTGTGCCAGTGAGGTGCCAGCCTTCTGGGTGAATGACCAACAGTGTAGGAAGGACGCCGTGACCAGGGTAAGTGCCACCATCTGCACTTTGTGACCTTTCTCTCTCTCTCTCGCTCTCTCTGTTACTGCACCCACCTTTCAAAACGACTCATGTTCTCCTAGTCTCACTTTATGCAGCACCTTCTCTCGGTTTCTCTCTGACCTCTTCTCTGTCCCACTCGCCAGCTCTGCCTGGTGTCTGCGCTGCCCACTCACTCACTCAGGACACCTCCTCAACTTTCCCCCAGCTGTCCCAGCACTAACAGCTGTACCAACCACTTCCATCTCCCTAATTCCTCTTGATAATTCTCTCATTCCAGGAGGAACCATCCCAGAATAGGACAGAAAGAGTCAAGGGCGTATGAGACAGGCCGGCATGCAGCTCCTCACCTCCTCACAGGGGAAGGATCCTGACCCGAACAACCACTACAGGCTGACTGACTGTATCCAAGCTCCAGGACTGGGATCTGAGACTTCCCTTGATTCAGTGTGTTCGGCACCATGACTGACTGTTGACAACGATATTCAGCTTCCTGTGTTTGTGTCTGTGCTAAACACCAAGGCAATACAGCAGGCGGGTGAGCCTGGTCGCTCTAGCTGAGGGGAAACACTGTTGAGGGTAGGGGAAGACAAGACAATAATTCTGTGAGCATTCAAGTCAGTTCAAAGTGAGTGTGCACAAAAACGGAATGAGCAGCCCAGAGGGACAGGCCATGAGCTGGGTGGGTGTTCCTGACCACAGTATCCTTGCAGCAGCTTTGAGTATGTACAAACACAGAGTAAGCAGCCCACAGGGATAGGCCAAGAGCTGAGTGTGTGTCCCTGAGCACCGTGTCCTTGCAGCAGTACTGCAATGTTAGTTGTCAGTGCACCCTGAGCTGCAGCATTGAAGTACAGAAGCATACCATCAGTTCGTCAGCAATGTGCTTTGAATGCATGGTGAGGCTGGCATGTGACAGATGCCAGCATTGGTGGGTGTGGAGTACATGCAGCTTCTGTTCATGCAGTGTCCCCCGAGACATTGCTGTCAGGATAGAAATCTGCAGGAGTGAGCGGCGACATGGAGTCACTAGGTACCAGGTCTGACTTTCATGTCAAATTGACCTTATTGAGTTTCCGCACAGTGGGGGAGGATATGAAGCTGCAAGTTGATGGGAGGGGATCCAAAACGATGTAGCTGTTGATCATCAGTAATCATTCAGTTAGTATCTCGCCACTCCTGCACTCAAATCTTGACTTAAAGAACAGTCCAGCACAGGAACAGGCTCTTCAGCCCAGCAAGCCCGCACTGACACATGATGTCATTCCAAAGTTAAAACAAAAGTATTTGCTCTAATACCTTCTATGTCATTATATTCCTTACTTACTCATACTTGTGCCAAGATCCCTCTTAAACCTCGCAATATTAGCTTCTTCCACTCTACCAGGCACTTCCACATTCTGTCTGGAACAGCAAAAAAAACTTACCTATCACATCCCCTGAACCTTTTCCCTTTTACCTAAAACCTACGGTCCTGAGTAATTGATATTTCTACTCTGAGGGAAAAATAACCCTCTAACTGTCCTTCTATCTATGCCTCTGATAATTTTGTAAATATCTATCAGTTAACTCCACAGCCAATGATGCCCAGGTGCACACAAACCATGTGTTTTGAGTTTCTCCGTCTGCCTAATACCCTCCAAACCAGACAACATGCTGGTTAAACTTTTCCATAACCTCGCCAACACTTCAACATCGTGTGTCAACCAGTATTGAGCACAATATTCGAAATGTACCTCGAAATAAGTTTCTCTACAGCTGTAATATGACCTCTTAATTTTCATTCTGCATGCTTTGATGCATGTCTGCAAGTTTGACATCAGTTCTCTTGATCGCCCTGTCCACCCGTGTTACCACTTTCAGGGAACTGTGGAGCTGTACACCAAGATCCCTTCAGATGTTGATGCAATCAGTAGTTTTTCCATCCACTTTATACTTCTCTCCTGCATTAGACCTTCCAAAATGCATCATATCACAATTGTACAAATAAAGTTACATCTGTGTTTTCTCTGTCCAAGTCTCCAACTGACCTATATCCTGTTGTATTATCTGGCAATCATCATCACAATCTACAACTCCGTAAATCTATTTACAGATCTCCAGTCACAAAAATACTGTTCCATCACTACTCTATCTTCTATGACCAAGCCGTTCTCTATCCACCTTACTAACTGACCGCTGATTCCATTTCACATCACCTTCTGTATGAGCCTGCAATAAGCAACCATATCAAAGTCCTTGCTAAGGTCCAAATGGCCAACATCCAACCCCACGCCCTCATCAATCGATTTTGTCCCTTCCTCAAAATAATTAAATCAGGTTTGTGAACATGCAATTCCCCACACAACTGTGTTGCCTGTCGCTAGTAAGTCCAGACTAGAGTACTGTTGGAGTTGCACTCATTCAGACAAGTGATTACTCTATCATATTCGTGACATGAACCTTGGAGTGTAGATTCGATTCCTTGCAGTGTGGAAACAAGCCCTTCGGCCTAACCAGTCCACATCAACCCTCCAAAGAGTATCCAACCCACGCCCCTTTCCCTCAGACTAAAACACTGCACAATTTAGTATGGCCAATTCCCCTGGCCTGCACAGCTTTGGACTGTGGGAGGATACCCATGCAGACAGAGGGTGAATGTGCAAACTCCACACTGCAAGGCCAGAATCGAACACAGGACTTTGGTGCTTTGAGGTAGCAGTGCTAAATACGGAGCCACCATGCCGCTCTTGATGGCTCCCAAAGAGTGGGAGTATGCTGGGCAGTGATGGTTACTGTACAGTGGGTGGTATGTCGGGCCGTGATGGTTACTGTACAGTGGGTGGTATGTCTGGCTGTGATGGTTACTGTACAGTGGGAGGTATGTCTGGCCGTGAGGTTACAGACTTAATGAGCTGTACAGAATATGATTCTGCTGCTGCCGATGGCCCTCTGCCCCTCATGTCTGCATCGTCATTAATTATTCAATCTGGTTAAAGTCCGTCCCATGCAGTACTCAACGGGGCTCCATATCATGGTGAGGAGGGTCTGTAAAATGTGAAGATGGCCATTGCTCCCCATTGTGCAGTGACCATCCTTACTGATATTTGAGATGGAGAAGTGTAACTGCAGCAGGCAGATCGGTGATGATGTGATCAATAAAACGTTTCCCTTTTATTGATACCATCATAACCTGCCACTGAGCAGTCTAGCAGCCAAAGCATCCAGCATCAGTGCTGAGCACTATCATTAGATTAGATTCCATACAGTTTGGGAAGAGGCCCATCGTCCCAACCAGTCCACACTGACCCTCTGAAGAGCAACAATCTCCTCTCTGACTAATGCACTGAACACGATGGGCAATTTACCATGGTTAATTCACCTGAACTGCACATCTTTGGACTGTGGGAGGAAACCCACGCAGACATAGGGAGAATGTGCAAACTCCACACAGACAGTTGCCCCAGGCTGCAATCAAACCAGGGACTCTTGTGCTACAAGGCAGCAGTGCTAACCACTGAGCCACAATGCCATCCTACATTGATTATATACCAAAGAGATGTCTCCCTCTGCCTGGCTGTGTCCTGTCAATGGGACAGACCCCACCAGAGAGGGTGGTGATTTTGCCTGAGACATGGTCCTGTTCACAGAATCCTGCTTTCCAGACATTATCTGACTGTTTCTTGATTAGCCAATGGGAAATATATACCAGGTCACTTTCTCATTTTCTGTAATGAAGAGTTAATATCACTTTGTTTCTTACATATTTAAAAATAAACCAAACATCATTGTTTTTCAGTTGAAAACAATTGAAGTGACTGTAGTAAACAGCCGATTCATGTTCAGATCAGTGAACACACCATCTTGCAGGCAGCAAGGCTGTTGAAAATGACTTCGAAGAAAAGCCTGAATTCAGGCACAGTGTTATTGGGCCTCACCATGACCTCCAAAGCACTGACCATCTCCAAAATCTGTCCAGAGAGCTTCCAAACTGGAGCTGGGCAGTTACTCACACAATCCCTCACAATAGAATGGTTAGAGACATACCTGCACAACAGGGAGATGTGTGTGGGGCAGACTGGTCAATGGACTAGCACATGGTGCTGGTCCAGACACAGTTCAATATTTATAACAATGACCTGCAAACAACCATGTCTTGCAAGTATATCTCTTCTGTGTGTCACCTAAACTCTGTAATTCTGACCCTTGGACCCTATCCTGAAGGAAGGTGATATAAAGGTGATGGGCTCCTGCAGCACATGGTATCTTACATTGAATCCCTCATAAACCATATCCAGTGTATGTTCGTCCCACAATGTCAGTATCCAAACAGAAGTGTGCAGCTCCATTGATGGCCAGCGTGATCTCAGCCCAACGTTCTTGTGTGTGACTTGAGCTGGAAATCTCTGAAAATGTTTGCAGCATTGTTCTAACTATTCACAGCAAAGTCTCTTTACTGAAGGTCTCACATCTTTTCATAATACCAACTTTTAGATTGTCCAATAAGCACAAAATCCACCCATTTATTCAGTACACTGTTATAACAACAATGTGATGAAAACTCACAGTAAGTCGCATTGAAATGATGAGTCTCATTGCCACACCCAAGACCAAATTATTATTAATTACAAGGACTTTGAAAATATACAATTATTTTCCCTTGTATTAATATTGTTAACTAACAGTCAATTCTCCTGTCCTCGGATACTGCCTGAACATCTGAGTTATTTTTTTCAGAACCACACTTTTTGACTCTGATCTCCAGCATATGCAGTCCTCACTTTCTCCCTTCTAATATTTACTCATAATGATTTTCGATACAACAATGTCACTGTGATTTTAAACATGTTCCAGTCATATATGAGTACATTTTCAGTTGCTTCCCTCTATCTCAGAGTTCAGTAATGTGGGGTGAGATTGCCAGTGTCTGTGATGCTCGGTATGTAGGCCATGCCTCTGAGAGACTGTCAGATTGTTTCAAACAGCATATCCCTTCAGCTGTTCACAACAAGCAATGTACTGCCTGGACCAACCAGCCTGAGCTCACAAAACCCAAAAGACAGTGTCCAGCATTGAACAGGTCCAGACAATATTTTGAATGTTAATTTAAACATGAAATGTGATTGGGACGGCATTTATTCATAGATCAGGAACTTAAAACAGTGACACTGAAGGAACAGCAATATACTTCCTAATCAGGATGGTAGATGGCTTGGAACAGAACGTGTACATGGTGGGGGTCCCGTGTATCTGCTTCCCTTGTCCTTCTTGATGGTCGGGTGTTCAGAGGTACGTTGTAAGGAGCCTTGGTAAATTTCTGCAGAGCACGGAGTAGATGGCAGGTATTGCTGCTACTGAGCGCCGGTGGATGAGGGGCGGAGCTGCACTCACACAGGCAAATGGAAGTATTTACTCACACACACATTCAACATGTGTCTTAGCAATGGGTGACAGGCTTTCAGAAATTTTGAGGCGAGTTATTCCTGCAGAATTTCTAGTCCCTGACACATTCTTGTAGCCAATGAATTTATATGCGTCAAAAATTGGCGCTAGAAAAGCAAAATAAGTCAAGCAGCATCTGAAGTACAGGAGAAGTCAATTTGTTTTAGCATAAGCCCGGAATTCCTGCGATTTTGCTTGGTGTGTGTTCAGTTATGGTGGTGACATTGTACATTAGAGGACGTGGTTCAATTTTCAACTGTTAGAAGTAATCGTTGTCTGGCACAAGTATAATGGAAATGGTATTGTCACTGTTAAGCACACACCTGCATATTTCCAGGTCTTGGTACATTGGACACGGACTGATTCAGTATCTGAGTAAATCACGAATGGTGTTGAATACTGTCCAATCATTGGAAAACATCCCCAGTTGTGATTTTACATTCATTTATGAAGCAGCTGAAAATTATTGGGCCTAGGGCAGAGAGCACTCTTACAGCTCACTGATGCTGTCTCACAACATATCTGAATGGAATAAGATTATAATATCTACCACAAGGAGCTGAGTGAGGACTCGGTTACCTCAATCAGTTAGACAGCTAGTTTGAAATACAGATTAATGCCAACAGTGTGGGTTCAATTCCTCACTGACTGAGATGACTGAAAAGGGCTGTCCTTCTCAACTTCTCCCTTGCTTGAGACATGATGACTCTCCAGTTAAACGACCGCCAGTCATCTCTGTCTAATGAGAGAGCAGCCCTATCATCCTGTAAGAGTATGGTGCCTTACCATTCCATTTCTGATCTGCAGGCTTACTCAAACACCAACACAGGGGAACTGCTGCGGAGCTATCCTGTAACTGAGATGGCTGCTCTCCTCCAACCCCAGCCACCTTCCTTTGTACCAGGTATAACTTCAGTCAGTGGAAACGATTCCTATTTGCTCCAGTTTTGCCGTTAATCCTGGATACGACACTTGGTCAAATGCAGTTATGATGATGTTAAGTGCAGTCACTGTCACCTCACATCTAGAATTCAGCTGCGTGGTCTCCTGTTGTACATCATTAAACTAAGGCTTCAATGAGCCCAAGGGATGAAAGCCCATAATGAGTTTCAGTGAGCAGGTTTGAGCTGAGGAAGTGCTGCTTGATCCCACTGTGGGTGACATCTTCCATCCCTTTATTAATGATAGAGATGAGGGCAATGGGGCAGTCATTGATTGTCTGATGGTTTATCTGTGTGTGTACAGGACACACCCGGATAGTTTCCCACATTGACAGGTCGATGCCAGTGCTGTATCCCAGCAGGAACAGCTTGCATGGAATGTTATCAAGGCCGACAGCCTTTTCATTCCCGTCCTCCAGCCGGTTGGAATTACCACACACAGTGAGTCGAATTAGCTGAAGACTGCCATCTGGGGAAGACTAAAATAGATCATCCTATCGATACTTCTGTCTGAATATTGTTGTGGTCGTTTCAGCCTTAGCTTTTCTATTGTTGTGTTACGCTCTTCCATCATTGAGGAAGGTGATATGTGGGGATCCTCCTCCTCCAGCGAGTTGTTTGATTGACACTACCATTCAACCTGACTTCATGTGACGTACTGAGAAGATTAGGTCAGATTTGTTGGGTAGATCTGTCTGTCTCTGGCTGTCTATGCTGTTTGGTGAGTAAGTGGTTCTGTTTGGTAACCTCACCTCATTTTGAGGTGTACCTGGTGCTGCTCTTGGCCATCCCTCCTGTATTCTCCCTTGAACAAGAGTTTATCACCTCGCCTGATCGTCAGGGTAAATTGGACCATATGCCAGGCAGTGACAGTGAAAATTGTGCTGGAGTACTATTCTGCTATTATTGGTAATGACCCAAATCACCTCACCCAGGCCAGTGCTGAGTTCTGGATCTCTTCGAAATCTGTCCCATTTAGCATGGGGACAGTGTCTCTCACAGGTGCGCTCATGCGTAAATGCTTACGCATACACACACACACACACACACACACACACACACACACACACACACACACACACACACACACACACACACACACACAGAGAGAGAAACACACACACACACATGTACTCATTGTTCCCAATATGGGCATCAATCAATGTCTCTGCAGCAAGTAGGTTGGCGAAGATGAGGTCAAGTATATTTCTACCTGTCAGTCGTTCCCTCCCCACCCAGTGCAGACCCAGTCCAGCAGCTATGTTCTTTTTGACAAGACCATCTCGATCAGGAATGTTGCTGCTGAACCCCTCTTGGTGGTGATTTTGAAATAGCCCACCCAGTGTACATTCTCCAGCTTATTCACACTGTCAGTGTGTCTTCCAAGTGTTTAATGTAGAGGGACACTGATCCATCAGCTGAAGGAAGGGAGTCAGCAGGAGGTTTCCGTGTCTGTGTTTGATCGGCCACGTGATGCGTCGTTATGTCACATTATTGCTTGAGGAGTCTGTAGGACGTCTCTCCCACATTTATCCCTACCCCCAGACGTTAGGAAGGAGGAATTTCCAGTGTCTGCATGGCTTTTACTTTTCTGTCACTAGTAATCGAAGGGCCTCTTCTGTGCTGTATGACACTCACTCTATAACTCTTGTGATTGGACAGTCCAAGGTCTCACTCCTTCAGTTCCTCCCAGTGCCTTGTCTATTCCACAGATTTCTACAATAGTTTCTCTGTTAAGACATTGCACAATTCCATTTTTAAACTATCTACGTGTATCTCTGTATCTTTCCCTGTCATCTCCTCCAGATGCTACATCCATCTGTATCTCAGTAACCCTCCGTATCACTACAGCCTTTATATCATATTGCAGCCCCATCTATCGCTGTAAACTCCGCCAGCCCCTACACCCCTCCCTATCTCTCTAAACTCCAGCTGCTTCACCTTTCCCCATATCCTGTGAATGAGTTCAAAACTATCTCACTCATCTATCATAGCATGCACAGGCCGCATTATTTCTGTAAAACCTTTAGTCTTGCTTTCATATCTCTGTAACATCTCACACCTTGCTTTCCTCTCTCTCTGTAACATTTCCATCCTTTCTATCGTCTCCCTGTAACATGTCCAACCTTGCTTTCCTAGCTCTGCAATATCTAGAAGCTTGTTTCCCTCTCTCTGTAACACCTCCAGCCTTGCGTTGTTATCTCTGTAACATCTCCAGCCTTGCTTTCCTATCTCTGTATTGTCTGCAGCTTTGCTTTCTGATCCCTGTAACATTTAGAGCATGCTATCCTACCTGTGTAACTTCTCCAGCCGTGATTTCCAATCTCTGTAACATCTCCAGCCTTACGTTCCTCTCTCTGTAACATCTTTGGACTTGCTTTCATTCACACCTCAGTGAATTGTTTTTTACACACCTCAGTGAATTGGTTGTATATATGATCCTGCTTTTTCTTCTTTCTTGGGCTCTATAAAATATCCCCAGCAGTGTGTCTTTCATTGTTTGGACCCTAACCTCGACCCATAACTCCTCATTTGAAGACTCGTCCAAGGTATGGTCCCTCCTCACTGCAGTAACTGTTCCTTAATTAATAATGCAACATTACCTCCTCTTTAACCCCCTCTCCTGTCCTGCGGATCGTTCCAATACAACAGAATATTGAGTTGTTAGCCTTGACCTCTCTCGAACACTTCTCTGTGATGGCAAAAACGTTCCACCTCCAGATGTCAACTCAAGCCATTATCTCAACAGTCTGTCTGATAATACTGCCAGTATTAACGTAAGCTGGAATATGACACCTGGAATACTCTGTATATCGGAGCTCTTCAAACATTCCCTATTTGTTATCAGGCTGCCCAAACCATGGACCAAAATTGAAACTCTGGGACTAAATGAACAGTTGTTGAATTGGAATTCCTTTTTTAAAAATCTGTATTCATGAAGTGCAACTTTCCAGACCTGAGCAGTGAGCTCCACATACAATGAGTCCTGATGGTTAATTCCCCGCAGAGGGGACAGCCCTCAGTAGTGGAGAAAGTGAAGACTGTAGTTGATGGAGATCAGAGTCGAAAAGTGTGGTGCTGGAAAAGCAGAGCAGATCAGGCAGCATCCGAGGGGCAGGAGAGTCGACGGTTCGAGCATGAGCTCTTTATCAGGAAGGGATTGGTGCATTCCTTTTTCTTTGATTCCATGATTCGCAGGACGTTGGGATCCGTACTTGCTCAGGAAGGCAGCACTGTATATAGCACTGAAATGGAAAGCAGTCAATCAGTTAGTTGGACAGATTGTAGACAAGTTGAGGGGAAGTACAGGCTGATTGAAGTACAAACATAAGGGTAGCTAAACCCTTTGGGTCAGATGGGGTATAACCTAGGTTACTCCAGGAAATGATGGAAGAGATTGGCTTGCCTTTGGTGATAATCTGTGCATCCTCGCTGTCCACTGGAGTAGTGCCAGATGATTGGAGAGTGGCAAATGTTATCCTCTTGTTCAGGGAAGGGAATAGGGATAACCCTGGGAATGATAGAACAGTCCTACACCAGTGGTGGGCAATGTATTGGAGACAATTATGAGAGGCAGGATTTACAATTCCTTAGAAACGATAGTTTGATCAGAGATAGTCAGCATGTTTATTTGAGGAGCAGGTCATGCCTCACAAACCTTATTGAATTCTTTCAATATGTGAAAATACACGATGATGAAGGTAAACCAGTAGATGTGGTGAACAAGAATTTTAGAAAGGCATTTGATAAGATTCCCCATTGTCGGCTCATTCAGAAGGTAGAGAGGCATGGGACGCAGGGAAATGTGGCTGTCTGGACGCAGGCGTGGCTGGCCCATAGGAGGGAGAGGATGGTAGCTGATGGAAAGTATTCGGTCTAGAGCTCACCAGTGGTGTTCCACAGGGATCGGCTCTGGGGCCTATGCTCTTTGTGATTTTTATAAATGACTTTGCTAAGGAAGTGGAATGGTGGGTTAGTAAGTTTACGGATGACATGAAGGTTGGTGGGGTTGTGAATAGTGTTGAGGCTGTTGTAGGTTGCAGCAGGACTTTGACAGGATACAGAGCAGGGCTGATAAGTGGCAGATAGAGTTAAAACTTCAAAAGTGTGACGTGATTTATTTTGTGAATTTGCATTTGCAAACATAATATAGGATTAAAGGTAGAATTATTGGCAATGTGGAGGAACAAAGGTACCTTGGGGTCCATGTCAATACATCTCACAAATTTGCCACACAAGTTGATAGAGTTGTTAAGAAGTTGTATGGTGCGTTGGCTTTCACTTTCAGGGGGTTGAGTTTAAGAGCAGCCAGATTAATGCTCAGCTCTATAAAGCTGTGGTTCAACCACAGTTGGAATATTGTGTTCAGTTCTGGTTGCCTCATTATAGGAAACATGGGGAAGCCTCAGAGAGTGTGCCAAACAGATTTACCAGGATGTTGCCAAGAGTGGAGGACATGTCTTAAGAATAACGTTTGAGGGAGCAAGGACTTTTCTCCCTGGAGCGAAGATAGAGCTGATTTGATAGAGGTGTACACGATGTTGAGAGACAAAGATTGGATAGCCAGAGTCTTTTCAATAAGGGGCGTAATTTTGTGGTGATTGGAGGAAGGTTGTTATGTTCTGTGTAAGGACACGCCAGGGACTGTAGACCGGTGAGACTGACAGGGCTGGTGAGCAAGTTGTTGGAGGGAACCCTGAGGGACAGGATGTACAAGTATTTGGAAAGGCAGGGACTGATTAGGGATAGTCAACCTGGCTTTGTGAGTGGAAAATCATGTCTCACAAACTTGATTGAGTTTTTTTTTTGCAGAACAATGATGATTGATGAGGGCAGAGTGGTGGACGTGACGTATTTGAACTTCAATAAGGCGTTCAAGAAGACTGGTTAGCCGGTTTAGCTGTCATGGAATGCAAGGAGGACTAGCCATTTGGATACAGAACTGGTTTAAAGGTAGAAGACAGAGGGTGGTGGTGGAGGGTTGTTATTCACACTGGAGGTCTGTGTCCAGCGGCGTGCCACAAGGATCAGTGCGGGTCCCCTACGTTTCGGCATTTATATAAATGATTTGAATGTGAGCATAAGAAGTATAGTTAGTAAATTTGCAGATGACACCAAAATTGGAGGTGTAGTGGATAGCGAAAAAGCTTACCTTGGTTTGCAACAGGATCTTGATCAGATGGGCGAATGGTCTTAGGAGAAGCAGATGGAGTTAATTTACATAAATGCGAGGTGCTTCATTTTGGGAAAGCAAATCTTAGCAGGAGTCATATTCCTAATAGTGAGATCCTAGGGTGTGTTGCTGAACAAAGAGACCTTGGAGTGCAGTATCATTGTTCCTTGAAAGTAGAGTCGCCCATGGATAAGATAGTGAAGAAGGTGTTTGGTATGCTTTCCTTTATTGGTCAGAGTATTGAGAACAGACATTGGGAGGTCATGTTGAGGCTGTACAGGACATTGGTTCGGCCACTTTTGGAAAATTGCGTGCAATTCTGGTCTCCTTCCTATCGGAAGAAGTTGTGAAACTTGACAGGTTTCAGAAAAAAATTACAAGGATGTCGCCAGGTTTGGAGCATTTGAGCTGTAGGTAGAGCCTGAATAGGCTAGTGGAGGGCTCGATCGTAACACAGAATTTATAGCAAAATTTTACAGTGTGATGTAACTGAAATTATGCGATGAAAATTTGATTGTCTTTTAAGCCTTGCATCTGTTAGAATACAGTGTTAGTTTCACTTCTTTCATGTGTAAATCACAAACCCTTTTTTTAAAGTTGCATTCTCGGGTTAGCTGTTAATAATGGTGACAGCTATATAGTATGTTGAAGGTGTTGGCCCCCTGTGTTCTGTCTCTGCCATGGTGTTTAGATCGATTCTAATCTAATAAGTGAGATAACAGAGTTTTACATAAATTCATGCAGTTTTTGAGCAAAGTACAGTGTTGCTCGGCAAGTACAAATTCATCCCACAAAATATATGTGTGCATGGGGGTCTTTGTGTGTCTCTGTCTGGGATGGGGGTTGTGAGTGTGAGAAAGTGTGCGTGTGTGTAGTGAGTGCAGAGTGTCGTAAGTCTGTGAGGGGGTGCATGTGTGAGTGTGGGAGTGTGTGTATCTGTAAGGGTGTGTGTGGGTGTCTGTGTGCACGTCTGTGTGTACTTGTGTCCGTGTGTATGTGCGAGAGTGTGTGTGTAGGAATATCTGTGTCTGTCTGTCGTGCAATGGTGATCACCAGTAATGTGATATGAACGCAAAGTCCCGGATGAGGCCCTCCCCATTGGTACCGAACTTAGCTATCAGCCTCTGCTAGGCCAGTTTTCTCTGCTGCCTGTCCCGAAGTGTTCCCCAACTGGGAGGAAACCTTCCTGCCTGTTGATTGTTGTGTGGTGCCCATTCATCTGTTGTCGTAGCCTTTGCTCGGTTTCCCCAATGTACCATGCCTCCGGGCATCCTTGCCTGCACCGTATAAGATAGACAACGTTGGCTGAGTCACATGAGTACCTGCCATGTACAAGGTGGGAGGTTTTCCCACGCGTAATAGTGGTATCTATGTCCACAATCTGACATGTCTTGCAGCGTCCACCGTGACAGGGCTGTATGGAGTTGTCCTGAGGGCAGGGCAGTTTGCTATGAACAATGATCTATTTGAGGTTTGGCGGTCGTTTAAAGGCACGTAGTGGAGGTGTGGGGAAGGTCTGGGTGAGGTGCTCATCACCATTGATAATGTGGTGCAGGTCACGAAGAACATGATTTACACATGAAAGAAATGAAACTATCACGGAATTCTAACAAATGAAAGACTTAACAGACAATCAATTTTTAAATGTATAATTTTAGTTACATCACACTGTAAATTTTTGTTACAAATGCTGTGTTGCGATCGAGCCCTCAACTATCACCTGATGAAGGAGAATCGCTCCGAAAGCTAGTGTGCTTCCAATTAAACCTGTTGGACTATAACCCGGTGTTGTGTGATCTTTAACTTTGTACACCCCAGTCCAACACCGCCATCTCCAAATCATGAACATCATGAGGGGTATGGATATGGTAAATAGACAAGGTGTTCTCCCTGGAGTGCGGGAGTCCCGAACTAGTGGACATTGGTTTAGGGTGAGAGGGAAAGATATAAAAGAGACCTAAGGGGAAACGTTTTTCTGCAGAGGGTCATACATGTATGGAATGAGCTGCCAGAGCAAATGTTAGAGACTAGTACAATTGCAACATTTAAAAGTCATCTGGATAGGTATATGATAGGAAGGGTTTGGAGAGATATGGCCCAGGTGCGGGCAACGAGGATTCTGTTGGGTTGGGATATCTGGTAGGCATTGGCGGGTTGGACCAAAGGGTCTGTTTTTGTGCTGTCCATCTCTATGACTCTAATTTAGAAATGACAATAATTCAGCATGCACTGTCAAATATTAAATGGTTTATGTCGTTAAATTGGAGCAAACAATATGTTGAAAACTTGCAATTTTTAGAATGAATAATAAAGAATGATGAGCATAGAACATTCTAGCACAGAAGCAGGCCCTTCGGCCCTCCAAGCCTACACCTATCCAAAACCTCTGTCTAAACCTGCCGCCTATTTTCTTAGGAGCTGTATCTCTTTGCTTCCTGCCCATTCATGTGTCTGTCTAGATAAATCTTAAATGATGCTAACACAAAATACTCCAATACAGTCTGATCAGAGCCTTGTAAAGCCTCAGAAATTCATTCCTGCTTTAATATTCAAGTCCTCTCAAACGAAATGCCATCACTTTACCTTTCTGACCGGATAGGCCACTCGAATCAACGAACGTATGATGGACATTAATAAACTTACCATGGAGTTACAAAAATGAACAATGATTAAAGCATGCTGGGGAATGGATCCCAGCCTTCAGGAAACTCTTTGCGCTAATCCATAGCTGCAGAATCCAGTCAGGCTTCAGCTCCCCACAGACGGTTTGCAAACAAACCTGACAGCGACAGACCCTGCAATACCCACCTGAAGATGGACTTTAATGGGAAAAAGAATGTCACCCTTGGGCCATCAATGTACCTGCCCTTAGTTGGGACTGATTGATCTGGGTAAATGAACTCGATCATTTCATTGGAAGATCCTCCATACCCTTCCAAGGGCTTGAAGAGTTGGAAGGATAACAATCATCTCCAAACCCCATAGATTGCGGTACTGGAGAATAACCACTGATAAAGAAGACAACACCAAAACCATCAGAAGAATAAGAAGGCATCACCACGTGAATCCTGGCTAATTTCTCATGTGCTGGTACACAATCAACCAAAGTTAAGCTAAAGCAGTTTGTAGTATTTTTCATTACTTTATAGTAAATTGTATTGTACTAACATTGATTGTGCTCAATAAACAAATATAATTGTTTGTAAGAGTTGAGTCAGTTCTTTTGCTGAATAAAAGACTTTAAGCATACTGTGCAGCACATGCAACACCTTCCTATCTGTTGACTCAACCTGCAGGTTTACCTTGAGACAATCCTGTATGAGATCTCGCAACTCTCTTTGCACTTCAGACTTCTGCATTTTCTCTCCATTTATAAAGTAGTCCATGTCTCTCTCCCTCCCATCACCTCACGCTTTCCCAAGATACTCCATCTGCCACTTCTTTGCCCACTCTCCTTTCATGTCTCAATCCTTCTGCAACCTCCCTGCCTCCTCAATGCTACCTGTCATTCTACCTACTTTGAATCATCTAAAAGCAAAGCCAGAAGACTCTCAGTACCTTAATGTAGATCGTTAATGCTCAACGTAAAATTTTGCGGTCCCAACACTGAGCCTTGTGTAACACCAGTTGTCATCAGCTGCTATCCTGAGAAGGACCCTTTTATCCCCACTAGTTTCTTGCCTCGAACAAAATGGGCCCTTATTTTACTCAGCAGCATCCTGTACGGCACCTTGTCAAAGTCATCCTTGAGGTCCCGGTGGATAACATCCACTGACTTTCCTTGGTCTCACTTTCTTGTTTCACCCTCAAATAACTCTTACAGATTTATGAGGTATGGCGTAGCATTGATGACACCATACTGACTTTGCCCAATTTTACAATTCACTTGCAAATATTAAAATCGTCGTCCTTCACAATGGATTCCAGGATCTTCCACACGACTGAGGTTAGGCTAATTGTTCTGACACTTTCAGCCTTTCGCTTTCTACCTTTTTTAAAAAGGATCTCATGTTAGCAACTTCCTAGTATTGTGAGCTTCTCCCTGATTCTAGAAATTCAAGAAATATCACTACAAATGTCTCCATCATTTCTTCAGCTATCTCCCTTGGAACTCTGGGATATCGTCCATTTGGTCCAGTTTATTTCCCCATTTAGTTTGTCGAGCAATTTCTCCACTGTCCCCTCGCTATCTTGAATTTGTGGGATACTATCTGTGTTTTCACTGTTAAAACTGACGTGAAATAAATGTTCAGTTTTTCAGGCAGTATTTGGTCCCCATTACTATGTCGCCAGCATCGTATTCCACGTCCCAATATTCATTTCTGCCTCCCTTTTGCACTTTATATATTTAAAGAAACTCTTAGTCTTTTATATTACTGGCTAGTTTACCCTCATATTTAATCTTCTTCCTCCCATTTCTTATTTTGTTGCCCTCTGGTGGTATTTGTAAGCTTCCAAATCCTCTGATTTCCCACTGCCATTTGCCATGTTATCTGATTTCTCTTTTGCTTTTACGCTAACCCTGATTTCCCCAGTCAACCATTGTTGCCTCATCCTCCCTTTACATGCTTCTTTTTCCTTGGAATGAATCTCTACTGCGCCTCCTGAATTACTCCCAGAAACTCCAGCCATTCCTGTTCCACTGTCTTTCCTGCTAGCCTACTCTCCCAATCAATTCAACTCAGTTCTTTCCTCAGGCCTTTGTATTTGCTTTAACTCAATTGGTAATATTGTTAACACTTCTATCTCCTTCCTGTTAAATTGAACAGTAGGTTCAATGATATTATGACCACTGCCTCATAAAGTTTACTTTACCTTAAGCTCCCTTATCAAGGTTGCCTCACTGCACAACACTAAATCCAGTCTTGCCCGTTCGCTTGTTCCCTGCAACATAAGCTGCTTAAAAAACCCATCTTATCGGCACTCCACAAATGTTGTATGGAGTATTGTAGGAAATATTATCTATGCGCTCAAAGATATTGGCCAGTTGAATTGAAAGGCAGTGTATTATTTCAATGGAGAAATTGACTTGAGGCAAAGAGGAATCGGGCACCTGGATGACATAATAAAACCTTTACGTGTGTAAAAAGCTTTGAGGCAGGTAAGATAAATGTAGAAACTTTCTGAAACAGAATACATGCAAAATTAGGGAAGATTTTCTTCAGTTTTGCAGAGTAGCGGCAAGACAACATCGAGAGAACAATGGTCATACTGACATGCAAATCAGTCCAGACAAAATTCATTCAACTGACTCCTGTGTGAAACATTTATTTCAGGAGGAAATCTTGAACTGACTGACTCTGGATCGGCTGGAGTTTAGGTGAACAACATGTGATCTTGGTAAGGCCAAAAATTCCAAGTAGTCTTTTCAAGTTGAATTCTAAAACAATATTTCAGCTTATGTGAGAGATGACCAGGAGTGGGCTGGCTATACAACTGAAGAATATCTCAGTGAAGAAGATGTTGGTTGTTTTAATTCTCTCAAAGTGTCGTGTATTTGTGAACTCTCTTCCCAGATAGCAATGGAGGATAAAACATTGAATGTTCCTCAGGCAGAGGCAGGCAGATTCTTGACTAAGAACGATGCACTAACATTGTAAGGGCAAAGGAGGAATAAGAGGGACACTTCGTACGTGTAGTGGACAGTGAAGTGGGTTATCACAGGTTACAACAGGATCTGGACCAGATGGACGAATGGGCTGTGAAGTGGCAGATGGAGTTTAATTCAGAAAAATGCGAGGTACTGCGTTTTCGGAAAGCAAATCTTAACAGGACTTATACACTTAATGGAATGTTGCTGAACAAAGAGACCTTGGAGTGCAGGTTCATAGCTCCTTGCAAGTGGAGTCGCAGGTAGATAGGATAGTGAAGAAGGCGTTTGATATGCTTTCCTTTATTGGTCAGTGCATTGAGTACAGGAGTGGGGAGGTCATGTTGCAGCTTTAAAGGACATTGGTTAGGCCACTGTTGGAATATTGTGTGTAATTCTGGTCTCCTTCCTATCGGAAAGATGTTGTGAAATGTGAAAGGGTCCAGAAAAGATTTAGAAGGATGTTGCCAGGGTTGGAGGATTTGAGCTATCGGGAGAGGCTGAACAGTCTGGGACTGTTTTCCCTGGAGCGTCAGAGGCTGAGGGGTTACCTTATGGAGGTTTACAAAATTATGAGGGGCACTGATAAGGTAAATAGGCAATGTCTTTTCCCTGGGTCGGAGAGTCCAGAATTAGAGGGCACAGATTTAGTTTGAGAGGTGAAAGATATTAAAGAGATCTAAGGGGCAACGTTTTCGCGCAGAGGGTGGTGCATGTATAGAATGAGCTGCCAGAGGAAGTGGTGGAGGCTTGTGCAATTGCAACATTTAACAGGCATTTGGATGGGTGTATGAGTAGGAAAGGTTTGGAGGGATATGGGCCGGGTGCTGTCAGGTTGGATTAGATTGGTTTGGGATATCTGGTCAGCATGGACGGGTTGGACTGAAAGGTCTGTTTCCATGCTTTACATCTCTATGACTCTATGACTGTGGAATTGAGATCACAATCAGCTCATCCAATATCTTATTGCATGATGGAGTTCTATTGGTGACTTACTCCTGAAGCTGGTTTCTGCATTTCTGTTGTCTTTAGATACTGAAAAATTATGAGATGATTCTCATGAGCATGAAGACTGTTCCTTTCAGATTATTGGGCACAGCTTTCCATATGTGACTTTTTATCAGCACTCAAAAGCACTCAGCGAAATTTTATGGTTATGGAGAAAGGTCAGGAGCATAGCGCAAAGTAAAGGTCTGCCTTGAAACTGCTTTCGAACTCAGATTGGGTCGAATGGATAACTTTAATTCTGCACATTCCTTTCAGTTTTTCTTGTGAGGTGAGTTTCATGAGCAAGGCCAGCATTCTGTTGCATATATGTAATTTCTATTCAGTATATGGTAATAAACCCCAGGGATTATAGTGGTTCAGGGTCTCTAGCAGGTATGTTACAAAGAGAGAAACGGGGTTCTGAACCATTTGATAGTGAATGGAGAATGATATAGCTTCGAGTCAGTGTGCTGTGTGACCTTGGAGATTTTATTCCTCACCATTTGATGCACACAAGCTATGGAAATAGTGAGAATACATTTTCTGTTTTCAACAATGAAAGTGATAGTCATACAGCATACAATTCGACCCTTCAACCCAACGCATCAATGCCAGCCAGAAAACACTAACGGATATGATTCCCAGTTACCTGAAGACCTATAGCCTACTATGCCCTGGCAGTTTTTACTGAATGTTGCATTGCCTTGTATTATCTGTGACCTGAGTGTGTTTATTGTTCTTTTAATATAAGCACAAAATGGTTTCATGGACGCAGATAACACAGCTATAAAGACAGCAGCAAGCTCATCAAATCAATAAAACTCCTTACTTTTTTCAATAATGATAGAAAATCCGATTGTCTTTCCAATTGCTTTGGGATTTTAATGGAGCTTGACCAGCATTAATTGCCCTTGAGACGTTTCAGTCCCAGTTGATGTTGGTCCATCCAAGTGGGTGGTGGGATGGAGTATCAGCAGTGCATCTCATGTGCTGGTTTAACTGTGAGTAAATATTACTGGTGGTGGATGGAGTGTTACACAAGCCGTCATGCTGTGATGAACAGCTCGCAGGAAAACAGGAAAATAGACTCATTGTCACAGCGAACATATAGGATGCAATTTATTATTTTTCTGAGAAATAGCAACCTTACAGCTCCCAGTCTTTATAATAATGAAGGGAAGTCTGTTTCTATGTTCTTGATGTTCTTAAAATAATGATGTCAAACAGCTGGAATAATGTTGGCGCTGTCGTTGGAGGATTCTTGCACTGAGCATGTGAATTAACACAGATTATTTCAGAGATGGCTGGGCTGTACTAGGCTAGTAAGTGCTGATAATCCATGGGATGAGGCTTGTTTGTAATTTTGCCACTTACTGAGCACGGTTTGCCAGAACAGGACAACAAGTACCTTTGTTTGGGGCTTCAGAACGTATCAGAGCTTTCATGGCTGCCACCACATGGAATCATATATAAAGACAAGGCCCATCGAGTCTGCACCACGCAGTGCTAATGCAAGTGCTTTATAAATTTTGTGAAGTTACCTTCCTGAACCATCCTCCAAGGCAATGCATTCTAGACACAGACCATCCTCTAGATTCAAAACATATTGCACAACTCCCCTCTCAATATCTTCTCTTTCACTTTAAACATGTGTCCCTTGTTTTTGACCCTTTGACTAAGGGGAACTGCTGTCGTCTATTCATTCTGCCCATACCTCTTCTGTCAGGTTCACTCCTTAACCTTTTCTGTTACAAAAGCAAAACTAGACTTTCTTCATGGTTTGAGTTCTCTGTTGTATTGTTACTTCTTCCAAAGTACAGCATCTCACATATTTCAGTGTTAGTTTTTATCTGGTCCCCTGAACGATCTGTTTGTACCCTCCTGTAATCTAACACCTTCCTCCTCACCGTGACCCATCCGGCTAATCATTGCATCATTCACAACATTGTGTATCATCCTCCACCACACCCCATATCCCACATTAATATCACCAATATTTATGAATATCAGGAACAAACCTTCATTTCCTTCCTGTTCTACAGATCTATTGCAGAGGAAGAAATGAGAATTCCAGTCTCTTATTTTTCATATTTTGGTGAATTGTCAGCATGATGCATTTGAGGACTTTTATGACAGAGCCACAAATAATTTGTTGCACATGGAGCTGAATTCTGCTTTTACACTCCGCCCCTCTGCATGTATTATTCATAAGGCAATAGGGTTTCTTCCTGGAACAGTTGGACTTGGCTGAATTCCCTTCTCTGTTGGCAGTGGGGACATTCCAATGAATCCTCAAAAGGAACCCTCCATGAGTGGGAAAGATGACTGATAGATTTTCTGCTCTCTCTTAAAGAGGAATACAGTGTGTTAGGTTTCATTTGTCAAACGATTGAGTTCCGGAGTCGCAATGTCATGTTGCAATTATGCAAAACGCTGGTGAGACCACACTTGGAATATTGTGTACAGTTCTGGTCCCCATTTTACAGGACGGATGTGGAATCATTGGAAAAGGTGCAGAGGAGATTTATCAGGATGTTTCCTGGTCTGGAGGAAAGGTCTTATGTGGAAAGGCTGAGAGGGGGTTTGATAGAGGCATACGATATGAACAGAGGATTAGATAGGGGAGACAGTGAAAGTCTTTTTCCTAGGTTGATGACGTCAGCTTGTACGAAGGGGCATAATTACAAATTGAGGGGTGATAGTTTTAAGACAGATGTCAGAGGCAGGTTCTTTACACAGAGAGTGGTAAGGGCGTGGAATGCCCTACCTGCTAATGTAGTCAACTCAGCCACATTAGGGAAATTTAAACAATCCTTAGATAAGCACATGGATGATTTTGGAATAGTGTAGGGGGACGAGCTGAGAATAGTTCATAGGTCGGAACAACATTGAAGGCCAAAGAGCCTGTTATGCTCTGTATTTCTCCATGTTGTATGTTCTATATGTTGCTGTCGAGACGATCAAGTAAAACGATGGAGCAATGGCTGTGGCTTCTCAGACAAGTTACATTTTCTTCCTCTCTGAGCGGAAACATATAATAATGTTACCAGAACACCAACGTGAACCATGTAATATCTGGTTAAACATTCCCCTGATTGCATGCTCCATCCCTGTTACCTGCTCCATTTAGGAGTGATTTGTAATTTATCATTTGTAAATACTTTTATGTGTGGCATCATAATTATTGTACAATAAATTCATGTCTTCAAAGTACTGTGTTAAAATGCATATATTGTTTTATTAAATTAATTCCTTAGTTTTATTCTCTCATTCCTCAGCTACGCCCAGTACACTTTCCTCAGGGCCCTTTATGGTTCAATGTGAACATCTCTTATTCTCAGGCCTGAAGTGCCCTGACCTTGGAGAGGCCATGTCTGGCATGAATATGGTTATTTTCCAAGGGCGGAGGAGTCCAAACCAGAGGGAATAGATTTAAGGTGAGAGTGGCAAGATTACAAAGATTCCTGCAGGGGGAACTTTTGTGCAAAGAGGGTAGTGTGTGAACGGAATGAGCTGGCAGTGAAAGTGATGGAGGCTGTTACAATTATAACATTTAAGAGGCAATGGGCATGTGAATAAGAACCATTTAGAGGATTATGGGTCTAATGCTGGCAAAGAGTACTACATCAGATTGGAATGTCTGGTTGGTGCAGATGAGCTGGACTGAAGGTTCTGTTTCTGTGCTGTATGACACTATGATTCCATCAGGCTTTCATTCTAGCAAACAGTAAAGTGAAACATCAGTGAATAGCTTCTAAAACCATTGCATATTTTTCTTTCAGTTTAGGGGATCATTACGATAGACAATACATCAGATGTCATCTCAGAATTGTCATGTACAAATGCAGTAATACATCCTAATGATTATACCCAATAGCCTTGGCATAAAACAGCAAGATTCGATACCCTTTTCTAATTATTGGCTGAATCTGATGACTAGGTTTATGTGGCTCATGTACTGGAATGCACTAATCCTTCTGTACCAATGAGTTCTGTGATTTTCTCTCCATTTTAGTAGGTTACTGTTATTTTCACTGTTCAACACAACAATGGTTTCTCTTAACACACATTATGCTGTTTTCTGCCAAGGTTTTGCTCACTAACCTCCCCGTCTGTATACATTGCAGAGTCTCCATGTCCATTTAAATGACTATCTTGGTGAATGAGCCAACTGAGCTCCAAGCCAATCAGTCCTCTCATCCACGTCATTGGTATAGATTGTAAATAGTTGATAATTTCACACTGATACCCGAGGAACTCCAACACAGTTACAACTTTACAACCTGAATATCCCGAATGTTCATTCCCTGATAGTTAACTGGATTTCCCTTGTTGCTGGTCAGCAGGCTAGAAAGGTAGGATGACCTCATCCTACACTGTGTAGTGTATTTAGCGAGTTGAATGACTTCAATCTATTCATGCGTAAATCCTTAGAGGACAGAATGGTCTCCTTCTGTCTCATTATAACGATGCTGACAGGCTGAATGGAATCTTTCTTTGCCTCTGTAACATTACGGAGTGCTTGAGAGAACAAGATATGTGTTAGGAGCAGCAACTGGCCATTCAGCCCCTTGAGCCTGTTGCACCATTCGGAATGTGCATTGTTGATGTGATTGTAACTTAACATCATTTTCCTGACTGTTCCCAATAAACATGGAGTCTCCAGTTCATCAAAGTTCTATGGAACTCAACCTTTTGTGTTTTCTGTAATCCAGTCTTCATTGCTCCCCAGGGATGAGAACACCACAGATTACACAACCCTAAAGAGAAAGGAGCATCACTGCCTCAGTCTGAAATGGAAAGGTCCTTATTCTCAAAATGTGTTCCCCTCAAACCAATCACCATTCTTTTGATGTATAAGGATTCGACAATTCGAAACAGATATCGACCACTCAGCCCCTCAAACCTGTCCACATTAACATGAACTCTCCTAAACCAAATACATATCAAATCCAGTCTCCACTGACCTCGTAGAAAGACAATTCCAGGAACGATCATATGAGCAATGAACACTGGAGCAGAATGAGGCCATTCAGCTAATCTTTTCTGCCATGATATTTGATCACGGCTGAAGTATTTCTGAACCCCATTCTCCTGCCTTCTCCGACTAACCAATGATAACTTATTAACTAAAAATTAATTAATTTTCCCTGCACATTCTCCCTGTGTCAGCGTGGGTTTCCTCCGGGTGCTCCAGTTTCCTCCTACAATCCAAAACAAATGTGCAGGTTAGGTGAATTGGCCATGCCAAATTGCCCGTCATGTTAGGTGAAGGAGTAAATGTAGGGGAATGGGTCTGGGTGGGTTGCGCTTCAGCGGGTCGGTGTGGACTTGTTGGGCCATAGGGCCTGTTTCCAAGCTGTAAGCAATCTAATCAACTATTCTAAAAAATGTATATATCGCTGTATTACAGATCGTGTGTGCCTGTATATGGGGTTATGTTTGTGTGTTTGTGTGTAAATGTCCATATCTCCGTGCGTATCTCTGTGGGCATGTGTTACGTGTGTTCGTGTCAGTATTTCAGTTTGTGTGTACCTCTGTTTGCATCTCTGTGCAAAGATGTTTTTGAAGTAAATAGATTGAACTTGGAATCAAAGTCTTCCTCCTCTTCTCTCTCCGTCTGTCCCTGTTGTTCATAGAGTGCATTGAATCGCTGCAGTGTGGAAACAGGCCCTTCGACCCAACAGGTCCGCAATAGGCCCACACTACGCTTGCATAGTACATTGAACATAGAAAAATTCAGCGCAGTACAAGCCCTTCGGCCCTCGATGTTGCGCTGACCGAAGCCTACCTAACCTACACTAGCCCAATAACCTCCATATGCTTATCCAATGCCCTCTTGAATGACCATAAGGAGGGAGAGTCCACCATTGATACTGGCAGGGCATTCCATGAACTCACAACCCGCTGAGTAAAGAATCTACCCCTAACATCTGTCCTATACCAACCTCCCCTTAATTTAAAGCTGTGTCCCCTAGTAACAGCTGACTCCATACGCGGAAAAAGGTTCTCACTGTCAACCCTATCTAAACCCCTAATCATCTTGTACACCTCTATCAAATTTCCCTAAACCTTCTTTTCTCCAATGAGAACAGCCCCAAGTGTCTCAGCCTTTCCTCATATGATCTTCCTACCATGCCAGGCAACATCCTGGTAAACCTCCTCTGCACCCGTTCCAGTGCCTCCACATCCTTCCTATAGTATAGCGACCAAAACTGTACACAATATTCCAGATGCGGCCGCACCAGAGTCTTATACAACTGCAACATGACCTCAGGACTCCGGAACTCAATTCCTCTACCAATAAAGCCCAGTACGCCATATGCCTTCTTCACAGCACTATTTACCTGGGTGGCAACCTTCAGAGATCTGTGTACATGGACACCAAGATCCCTCTGCTCATCCACACTAACAAGTAGCCGACCATTAGCCCAGTAATCCATCTTCTTGTTACTCCTACCAAAGTGAATAACTTCACACTTAGCTACATTGCACTCCATTTGCCACCTTTCTGCCCAGCTCTGCAACTTATCTATATCCCGCTGTAATCTGCCACATCCTTCTTCGCTGTCCACCACTCCACCGACTTTCGTATCATCCGCAAACTTGCTCACCCAGCCTTCAAGCCCCTCCTCCAGGTCATTTATAAAAGTGACAAACAGCAATGGTCCCAAAACACATCCTTGTGGAATACCGCTAGTAACTGCTCTCCAAGATGAACCTTTACCATCAACTACTACCCTCTGTCTCCTTCCAGCCAGCCAATTCCTAATCCAAACCTCTAATGCACCCTCAATGCCATACCTCCGTAATTTTTGCAGTAGCCTACCATGGGATACCTTATCGAACGCCTTACTAAAATCCATATACACCACATCTACTGCTTTACCCTAGTCCACTTCCTTGGTCACCTTCTCAAAGAACTCAATAAGGTTTGTTACCCATAACTAATGCCCCTAACCTACACATCCCTCGGCACTATGGACAATTTAGCATGTCCAATTCACCTAACGTCCAAAATGTTAGACTGTGGATGGAAACCAGAACACCCAAAGGAAACCCACGCAGACACAGCGAGAATGTGAAACTCCACACAGACAGTCGCCTGAGGGTGGACACGAGCCCGAGTGCCTGGTGCTGGGAGGCAGCAGTGCTCGCCTCTGAGTTTTGTGATTAGATTCACACAATACCTCCTTCTGCTGGACTACCCAGACCACTGCATCGGTGTCACAGTTTTTAACTCTGAGAAGATAATAAATCCTTTGCTGTGAATCTGTCAAATTGCATGGCCGTTTGATTTTCCAAATAATATCTTTGGAAGCGCAGAGCAGTTTTGTCTGATACTAAACAATGTTGTTCCTGTGTCATTACCAACATTACTGGACCTATTTTTGGACTTTTCAATACTTTCTCACATAATGTTTAAGCATTGCAAGTCACAGAATGAGAAATCAATTAATCTCATCTCCTGACAAAATGGTTCACTCGGAGGCGAGCATTTCTATTCTGACAGACCTAAGTATATTTGCAACCCTCCACCTACCAGCATTGTTTGCGAGTGTGTGGGAGGGTGGGGGGGATGGAGGGGGTTGGGGGCAAGGTGTACGTGTTGATGGTGTTGTCAGTTTGGATGGTGCTGTGAGCTGCTGCCCTCTCCCCCTCCCAGACTGAATTCTCGAAGGTTTTCACTCTCTGCCGCTGTCACTGCAGTAGGGTGGGGAGGCTAGCTGATGGAGAGATTGTGTCGGTTTAAACACTAGAGACTATCAGACCTGTACCCACATATAGATACCCACAGAGTCAAATACAGACACACAGGTAAATGAGTGGGGTGGGGAAACCCAACTTCACCCTTTGTGTCCTATTCCGAGCTGTTTGTCCTGGAATAGGAGACGGTGAAGGATGGAGTGAGGGTGAGAGTGGGTGACCCTGCTGTTAGTGCTGATGTAGGTGGGGGAGGTGGAAATCGTGACGTGTCCAGAGGGAGTCAGTCAACAGTGTTGTATCCATCCAGTGATATTAATGAGGGAGATATAGTAGAGGGGAAAGAAAAAGAGAGAGAGATGGTGCTGCATGCTGGGTGGTAAGCCCAGACCATGCTCGCTGTGTCTAGTGGTGTGGCCCCCGCTGGGAAGAGAATGGTCCCCCTCTGTACTAGCCCATCCACCAGAACCTCCGTGCCCCTGTCAACAAACCATGGTGTAATTGCCCCTTATCTGCCACGGTCAGGATAAACTGTACAGGGCAGTGCCAGCCTGAGAAAGCTCAACCATGTGCCCATTGGCCTTTTTAAAGATGGCACCAGTGCCAAAGATCACAGAATACCAAGGGGCATGCGGGTGATGGTGATTACCTCCAACTTTGATGGGTGGGAGAATCGGGCTGGTATTGAATGAGAGGGATTCCATGGGGTGGGGTGGGCACTTAATGAGGTGACACCAGTAAGGTAGCACGAGGAATCTAGCTCAACCTCGTGCAGATAATCCATCTACCACACTCAATGAAAATGGCATTGAGACAAATTATTATTCAATTCAAACGAATGAGCCGAAGACTCTGCTGACCCCAATCCCAGTTACAACGCTGCAGCTTCTTGACCAATTCTCTCCATCACAGAGAAGGAGCAAAACGTCACCTTACCCTTGGGAATTAAGGCAGTGTGGAGGGGGTGGTTTTGGTATCAGTGTGGGAGCACTTTACGGCAAGTCATCATAATTCTATTCATTTTAAAATAGAGATGGAAAAGGACGAACCAGGTCTAAAACTTAAAGTTCGAAATTGCTGAAAATCAATCTTGATGATATTAACTAAGAATTTTCCAAATACGATTGGGACAGATATTCGCAGAAAAGGGGGTCAGTTGGGAAGTGGGAAGCCTTCAAAAATGAGATGTCCGGAGTACAGAGACATTATGGCCCTGTTAGGGTGAAGGGTAAGGATGGTACGTGTAAGGAATGCTGGAGGGTTGGAGAAGTTGAGGTTCTGGTCACGGATAAAAGGGAAGCATATGTCAGGTATAGACAGCAGGAATTCAGGATTGTTTTCTTAATTCATTCACGGGATGAGGGCGACCCTGGCTAGGCAAGCATCTATTACCCATCCCGAATTGCCCAGAGGGCAGTTGGCAGTCAACCACATTGCTGTGTGTCTGGAGTCACGTGTAGGCCAGACCAGGTAAGACTGGCAGTTTGTTTCCTTAAAGCGTGTCAGTGAACCAGATGGATTTTTCCATCAATCGGAATGGTCATCATTAGCCTCTTAATTCCTGATTTAAAGTGAATCACGAGAAGAGTCAGAAGGCAACAAGAGTATACTTGTTGGAAATTTGGAGCATAAAAAGGGGCATGTGATAGCTTTGGCAAATAGAGTTAAGAAGACTCCAAAGGAATTCTACAAATACATCAAGGACAAAGAGTAATTGTGGAGAGAATAGGACATCCTTAGAGATCAGCAAAACTGCCCATGTGCAGAACCACAGGAAATGAGCGAGGTAATAAACGAATATTTTGTATCAGTGTTTACTGTGCAGGAGGATATGGAAGCTAGAGAAATTGGAAAAAAGTAGTGACATCTTGGAAAGTGTCAGTATTGCAGAGGAGCTGCTGGAAGTCTTAAAACATGCAAATGCAGGAAAATCCCCTGGCTTTTATTAGATGTACGCTAGAACTCTGTGGGAAGCTAGTGAAGTGATTGCTGGGCACGTTGCTATCATTAATAGCTACAAGTAAAGTGTCGGAAGACTGGAGGTTGGCTAACCCCGTGGTGCCACTACCTAAATGATTTAAGAAGGGTAATAAGGAAAAGTTAGTGAGTCTGACGTCAGTGGTGGGTAAATTGTTGGAGGGGATTATGAGTCATTGCATTTTCACGCATTTTGAAAGGTAACGACTGATTAGGGATAGTCAACATATCTTTGTGCAAGCAATATTGTGTCTCACTGACTTGACTGAGATTTCTTTGAAGAAGCGACTAAAAAGATTGAGATAGAGTGGTGTGTATTGTCGATATGGACTTCAGTAAGGCATTGAATAACATTGTGCATGGTCATCTTTTTATCAGGGTTGGTTCATATGAAAGCCATGTGGATGCAAAACTGGCTCAAAGGTAGGAGGCAGAGGGTGAAGGTAGAGGGTTGCAATATCCTGGCAAAGGTTTGCAATGCTCCCCATGCTGTGCAGATAATCCAGTTTATCGAGTAATCCATTTGCACGGCCTACACAGCTCTCCATATTAGACGTTACCTTAACCCAGTTTATGGTGTCTGGGCTGGTTCTGTGAAGTAGATTCAGAATTTGTGGTAATGGACCATTTTAGCGGACCTGGCAATGTTTGCTTTCTTGGGACTGGACACACCATTGTCTCCCTTATCCCGTTATCCCAATCCCCCCATCTCCTTATCCATATTTTCAACAAGTTATCAGTTAATAAATTATTTGATTTTGTTTTCTGTATCTTTCCTTGGCCTTTGTTTTCGACTCCATCGTGCATCGAGTGCTGGCATGTTGAAGCTCAGAAACATTGGAATGGTGTGTGTCAGACTGTTGTTCACTACCCGGTATGTCCCATGTGGTGTTCCATTGGCAGGAGTGTTCCAGCAGCTGTGACTCAAGTATTTGAAACTTGGTATGGGTCTGCCCACGGAACGCCTCTGTTTGTCTCTCTCAGTTGATCGTGCAGTCAGTAACATGAGGAAAATCCTCGAGTATAATTGTTAAGGAACAGACATCTAACTTGTAGCTGAGGGGCTGCTGTCTGACTCTTGTTATTGAAAAGTTAGTGGAGGGGCAGGGGATGGTTTGCTGGAGGTTGTGCTGTGAGCTGCCTCACACATTCAGGGAGACCTGAGGATTTTCTGACCCAACTCTGGTTGGAGCATGGGGACGAGAGTTGCTGTAGCTGGGTCTGTAACGTGGACACCAAATGGGGCAGATGCTGCAAAGAGGTGACGCTATGAATCCACGAAGTGTGTGTGTGGGGGGGGGAAAGGGATGTGCTGTATCTGTCTGTGTTTTCGCCTGGACAAGCACATACTCTCACTCTCCCCGTTACATACACTGATGGACACCCTCCCTATCCGGTCCACACACACAATCTCAATATCCCTGTCTCACATGCAGACACGCAAACTCCACTCTGTCGCACGCATGAACACACAGCCTCTCTCTCTCTCTCTCACTCCCGCACTCACACACACAATGCCCCTCACTCTCTCTCACGTACATAGAGTGTCTCTCTCTCCCCCCTTCACACAGACACTCCCCCCCTTTCCCACATACACACACACGTATGCACATATAAATTTGAGGGGGGAAAATTTCCGTTTGACCATTTGTATTTGCAGATGCATTTTATTTTGTTCCAAAAACATACAATTTGTATTCAGTCAGTCAATGTGATACTTTATAAACTCCTAATTTGTAAATAAAACCAGTCTGACTCCAGGTGAGGACACAGACAGCTTCCAAACAAGGTCTCCCGGTTAGAATACATTGTCTGACCACAAGTGTTACTTCATTTACTTGAAAGTATCTCCAGGCAGTGACTTGAAATAAATTCTGCGATTTGCATAATAATCAATCAAGTTTGCATCTCCATTCTAACTGATTAAGTATTTAAGAGCCATCTCAGTTGTGTGGACAATTCATGTGCACAAGTTGTACAATCCCTTAATCTTTTCCTTATAACTTCTGTGTTTAAGGTCTTCCTCTCTCTTACACCTGATGAAGGAGCAGCGCAATGAAACCTTGTGTTTCCATATAAACCCATTGGGCTCTAACCTGGTGTCATTTGAGTTTTGACCTTGTCCAACCAAGTCCAAAACCAGCGGCTCCATATCATGGTTTTTACTGGTTAGCTAATCCTCTCCTCCAACAAGTAAGGTGTGGACATGAATTGATGGGTTTCTGAAGAGAATATTGACAAGAATTATTAGAGTGAACTGTCAATAGAAAAGGTAAGAGTAAACAAGAGCAGCTTCGTTGCAGTCTCAACCCAGAGGAAGGAGAATAGAGAACAGAGCAAAAGCAGAACTATGAAGCAGTTATGTCTTCACAGAAGAAAACAAATCACATCTTCCCAGGAAGACTGGAAAGCCTAAGTCTCGAGAGAAAAAGAATGAAAATAATAAATAAATGCTTTAGGACAAATTATTGGGACTGAAAGTATGGTTGAATTTAGAATAGAGATGGAAGGTGAGAAGGAAAAGTCCAATAACAGGTTCCTGTGCTTAAACAAAGTAGACAACAACAGGATGAGGGAAGAGTTGGCTAAAGTTACATGGAAGCAAATACTTTACGGTGGAACTGTATATGAACAGTGGTAGAATTTTAAAGCATTTTTTCCAAGTGCTCGGCAACAGCATATAACAGTGAAATGGAGGGACTGTAGGAAAAAAGGTAAGCTGCCATGGATGAAACTAGAAGATTGGGAAAACTTTAAAGCTGAAAAGAGCAACAAAAAAACTATCAAGAAACATAAAATAGATAGATTATGAGAGTAAGCTACTGCAGAGTATAACGACAGATAGCAAAAGATTCTATAAATATATCAAACGAAAAGAGTGGCTCAGGTAAGCATTGGTCCTTTAGAGGGTGAGAAAGGGGTTTCAGTAATGGGATATGAGGAAATGCCGAGGAATGGAACAGATATTTAGTCGGGCTTCACAGTGAAGTACACCAATAACATACCAGTATTTGTCAAAGGGAGGAAGGTAAGTGAGGACCTGAAAGCAACCATTCCCACGATGGAGAGAGTGTTGGGCAAGCTAGTGGATCTAAAGGTAGGCAAGTCTCCAGGACCTGATGCAATGCATCCCAGGGGACTAACAGAATGGTGGGAGAAATAGCAAATGCATTTGTGGAAACTTTTCTAAATTCACCTCACTGTGATGCAGTTCCAGCTGATTGGAAAACAGGAAATCAAACACCACTGTTGAAAAAGGGAAGTAGGAAAAAAATCGTGAATTATAGACTGGTTAGCCTAACATGTGCAGTGGGGAAAATATGTCAATCTGTAATCATTGAATAAATAGCATGCATCTATATAGAAATTGTCCCGTTTGACAGACACTGCATTAGTTCATGAAAGCCAGGTTATGCTTAACTAATTTACTAGAAATCTATGAAGACATTATGACCACAGAGACCCAGTAGATGTGGTGTACCGACATTAACAAAAGGCATTGACACAGTGCCACCAAAAACAGCTGCTGTGGAAGGTAAAGATGCATGGCATCACGGGTAATGTATTAGCATGGATAGAGGATTGGTTAATTAACAGGAAGCAATGAGTGGGAATAAATGAGTGATTCTCTGGTTACTGATCAGTGACTAGTGGTGTGCCTCTGGGATCAGTGCTGGGACCGCAATTATTCACAGCTTACATCGACGTTTTGGAGTTGGGGACCACGTGTAGTGTCTCAACGATAGCAGATTATACTAAAATGAGTGGCAGAGCAAAATGTGCAGAGGACTGATAAACTTTACAACGGGACATAAATATTATAAGTGAGTGGGCAAAGGTCTGGCAGATGGAGTATAATTATAATAAATGTGAAGTCATCCATTTTGGTAGGAATACCAGTAAAAAAAGACTATTATTTGAATGGTAAAAATGCAGCATGCGTCTGTGCAGAGGGTCCAGGATGTCCTTGTGCATGGATCACAGAAGTTGACCTGTAGGTACAACAAATAATTAACAAGACAAATGGAATTGTGTCCTTCATTGCGAAAAGGATTGAGTTTAAACACAGGGAGATTATGTTGCAGCTGTACAGGGTGCTGGGGAGTTCACACCTGGAATACTGTGTACAGTTTTAGTCTCCTTACTTGAGAAAGGATGTCCTGGCTACAATGGATGCAGAGGAGATTCGCTAGGTTGGTTCTGGAGTTGAGGGGTTTGGCTTATGAGGAGAGACTAAGTGGACTAGAATTATATATTGATTGGAATTTGAAATAATGTGGAAGGATCAGAAAGAAACATATATGATTATGACTGGAATAGATAGGATAGGAACAGAGAGGATGTTTCCAGTAGCAGGCGAAACTTCAGCAAGAGGGCAAAATCTCAAAATTAGGTGGAGCATATTTAGGACTGAATTGAGAAGGAACTTCTTTACCAAGAAGATTGTGAATCATTGGAATTCCCTGCCCACTGAAATAGTTGAGGCTTTATCATTGAATGTTTTTGAAGCTCAGCTAGATAATGTTTTGAGCATTAAAGAAACAATGGGTTATGGAGAGCGGACGGGTCTGTGGAGCTGAGGCCGTGATATGATCAGCCCTGATCTTATTGATGCTCATAGATTTTAAGTAATGGGTCAACATGAAATGGGAATCATACTTGAGAAAATGACTGGTTGATACATAAGGTGAAGCAATGGATGCAATCCATTTGGAATTTCAGAAAGATCTTTGTACAGTCTCTGGCCTAGTATGCAAAATTAGATGTTACAGGATTGGGGTTAAAATATCAACATGGTTTTAGAATAAGAGAGCTGACAGGAAACAGTGAACTTGAATAAAGCCATATGTTTTGAAGTGGAAGGAAGAAGTGTGTCGCAAGGATCGGTGCTTGGGTCTCAGCTATTCCCAATGCATGTCAAACATTTAGTTGAGGGAATCAAATGCAATATTCCCAAAACTTCTGCAAGTAATAAATGAGGTCGGATTGTGCGTGGGTGAGGAGGATGTATAAAAGCTACAAGGTGATTGAGACAAGTGGAGTGAATGGGCAAATACGTGGCTGATGGAGAGCAATGGGGGTGGATGTGACGGTGTGTATTTTGGTGGGAACAATAGAACAGCAACCTATCATTTAAAAAGTGATTCGTTGAAACTTGTTGCTCTTTTAAGCGATTTATGTTCTGTCTTTGTTTCTTCTGTGCAGCCCTCCGAGGATCATGCAGGGCAGTGAGTTCTGAACCCAGAAGTCAATATTGGGAATGGCATTGGCACACTGACCAGTGAACACAGACCCAACAAGAGGAGAGCTGTAACATTGAAAAGGACCTGGATCTCCTTGTACACCAGTTACTGACAGCAATATTGCAGGAAAGAAAGGAGTTAGGAAGATAAATGTATTGACCTTCATTTCAGGGTGATTTAAGTCCAGGAATAAGGGCCTTGGGCCTTGGTGTACAGGGCCTTGGTGAGACCCCATCTCGAACATTGTGCAGTATTGTGTACAGTTTTGGTCTCCGTACCTCATAAAGAACAAATCTAACATTGAGGGAGAGCAGTGAAGGATGACTAGACTGATCTCTAGGATCACTGGCTTGGTGTGGGGCAGCTTTTGCATTGACTGGATTGGGCCTGTAATCCATGGGCTTTAGGAAAACGAATGGAGATATCAATGAAATATATAAAACTCAGACTGGGCGAGACAGATTGGAAGCAGGGATGGTAATTCCACTGACTAGGACGTCTAAAACAAGGAGCCACAGTATTAGGTACAGACAGGTCACACTGCATTGAGATGATAATAAATGTCTGCACTCACAGACTGATGAACCTGGGGAGTTCTCTCCCACATACGGCTGTGGAAGCCAGGACATTGAATATAAATAAGGATTTCTGGACACTAAAGGGATCAGGAGACAGCTGGAGTACAGCTGTCAGAGGATCTCAGATGTTAAGAAGGATGTCTCTGTAGTGTCAACAGGACTGTGTTTCCCATTCCCTTTTCTGATACCGAGTTTTCTGTCGGTTTTATCCTTCCAAGCCTCGAAGCAGTTTGATAGATTTGAGTGTCTTGCTTGTCTGTTTCAGAGACCATTGAAGGGTTTATCACATGGCTGTGCGTCTGGAGTCACTTTTAGGCCAGATCAGGAAAGCAGGGGAGATTCACTTCCTGAAAGTGCATTGGGGAAGGAAATTGGTGTTAACAATCGACATTGGCTTCAAGGTCACTGTTACTGACACCACATTTTAATTCTTGATATTTTATTAATTTTATTTTATTAATTGTTTTAATCCACCAGCTGCCAGTAATCCAGTGACATTTCCACAACAGCACCATTTCCACATGAGGACCTATCAGATACCACACTGAACAGGTTATTTCTGTGCTGCTTGACAGCTCTGTCAGAAAAAAAAAAACAACCACTAATTTGACTTTTGTGAAAACACTGATGGTGTGATAATTAGTCAGATTGTAACTATTTCTCTATTTGATAACTGGACAAAGCTGAGTAATTTTCCGCATTCCCAGGGAGATGTCAGAGTTGTCAGCTTGGCGGAAACGGTCGACTGAGGGATTATCCCAGTCAAAAGGTTACATTGTGTATGAATATAATGCTGTTTCAGCTGCTGCTACTGCTGTGGTGTACAGCACCATAACAATGCCAAGAATTCTGTATTTAAGAAAGTTCAGAGAGTTTTATCATTGAAAGTATTTACAGAGGAGTATTGACTTGGAAAATAATTGAGTGCAATGAAGAATTAGTGATGAAAGAGGAGTTCTCGAGTCATAGACTCTTAGAGTCATACAATATGCAAACATACCCTTTGGCCCAAATCATCCATGCTCATCAGGTTTCCTAAACTCCCAAACCTTTCATATTCATGTACACATCAGATTGTCTTTCAATTGTTGTAATTGCACTCACCAATACCTCTTCCTCTGACAGCTAAATGTCTACACCAATCTCTGTGAGAAACAGCTGCCCTTAGATCTCTTTTAAATCTCTTCCCTCTCACCTTAAACTTATTCTCTCTGATTTTCGACACTCCTACCCTGGGCAAAAGACCTTGTCTATTTATCCTATCCATGCCACTCTTGATTTTATAAATTTCTGTAAGGTCACCCCTCAGCCTCCTACGCAAAAGGAACAAAATCCCTGCCTTTTCATATATCTCAAAACCTCCCGTCTCTGTCACATCATTTTAAATACTTTGTCCCCTTTCCAGGTTATAACATCCTTCCTACAGCAGGGCGACAATAATTGTACTCAGTACTCCAAATGTGGCCTTGTACAGCCACAACATGATGTCCCAATGTCTGTACTCAATGGTCTGACTGATGGAGGTAAGTGTGCCTGACGCCTTCTTCACAGCACTGTCTATCTGCGACTCCACTTTCAAGGATCCATGTACTTGCACCCTGGGTCCCTCTGTTCGAATACAATCCCCAATGCCCTACCATTAACTGTATAAATACTGCCCTAGTTTGTCTAACAAAATGCAACACCTCACAGTTATCTTCATGAAGGTCTACCTGCAAATACTCAGCCCAATTTCCCAATTGATCACAATCTCATTGTTCTCTAAGATGACCTTCTTTACTGTCCACTACTAACAGCAATTGTATGGGGTTTGCCTAAAAACTTACTATCCATGGTTCCTATATTCTCGTCTAAATCATTTACAAAAACAATGAACAGCAGCAGACTGATCCCTGTGATGTAACCTTCTGAACCAGGCTACCATGAGGAACATTGTTGGGCCTCACTGAGGTCCACATAGACAGCACATGCTGCTTTAGCTTCATCTATCTTCCCGATCACCCCTTCAAAAACTGCAATCTAGTTTGTGAGACATGGATTCCCAGACAAAAAGCCATGCTGAATATCCCTAATCAGTCCTTGCCTTTCCAAATGCATGTAAATCCTGCCTCTCAAAATCTCCTACAAACACTCACCCACCCTTGACATGAAACTCATTCTTCTGTAGTATCCTCGGTTTCCCCTGCATCCAAATTACAAACAATGTAAAAACATTAGCTGCTTCCTGTCCTCCAGCACTTCAACCGTGGCTGTCAATGATACACATAAGGAAGTCAAGAGAACTGCAGATTTCGTTAACCGGAAATCTAAGACAGGAATGTGCTGGAAAAGGTCAGCAGGTCTGGCAGCATCTTCGCAGAGAAATCAGAGGTAAAGTGTTACAACACAGGGTAACCCCAACCCCCACCCCCATCCCGCACGCTAATTTAAACTTGCAAGACAGAAAAGATTTAGCCCGTGATGTAATCTGTAAAAATTCGGAAGGCCAAGAACCATCCTAAAGGTCAGTATTTAAAGTAAAAATTAGGAACTTTGTTTTTTAAAGTCTAACAGAGAATAATTACCTAACAACTATTTGCAACTCCTTTCTCTGACCTATCATTTAATTTCCCTTCTACAATACTGGTCCGATAAATCCCCCAATTCAGATTTACCAAAGCAGACAGATTTCACAACCTGCCAGCTGTCAAATCTTCTCTTTGTATCTTCCTCTGTCTTCTTTTATTCTCCGTACTGTTTCTGTTTCACAGGTCATTGATAAATATAGATGAATTTAAGAGAGCTATTCTCCGGGCAGTCTGCAGATGTTGGTGGCGTGGTAGTTCTCCCCGAACTAGTCAATTTCGTTTACAGCTTTATACCCCATAGCATCGGGTCATTTCATTTTTTTATAATATTGCCAAATGCCAAATTTAAATTCGATTGTAGTTTAGCTTATTGGGACATAATTTAAAAGGATTGAACAAATGTGATTTTATTTTTTGTCTCATAGCAACCCAGGTACTGCCAGCTGCTGAACCAAATGTTACATTCTAAATTTTCCAGAACTCACTGTGCTTGTAAATCCTTCAACTCTCTTAAAGGTACAGTACCTTTTACACATTCATAACACATTCTCTCTCAAAAAAGAAGCATCATAATGAAAACACGGTCTCATTTGTTTTTCTATTCATTAAACACATTACCATAACATACAGATAACTGAAATCTAAGATCACCTTAACTGTTCCCATATACCTATATTTTACATTGGATAAATACAAATCTCGTCTCAACTTTATCAGTTAAATCTGTGAGAACGCATCTGTAATTACATTCTTACAAACATTCTACATGTCTATTTTTAAAAGTGAAAGTCTGTAACTTAAGACTACAATGAAATAGTCTTTAATGCGTTCAAAGAATGTAAGCAGATTGGGATCCGTGTACACATCGGTCTCCAACACGCTGTTTGTGAGTACACATTAAAATGTCATAACGCTAGTGCCAAACTCAATAGTTCTTTCTCAATCATGGAACATGTGCTCTGGTGGATGTTGAGTTTCTTTGAAAAGTACAATCCCATCTCATCGTTCTGTAGCAAGATAGCTCCAACTCATACGTCACTAGTGTCGATGGCAACTTTGAAAGGTTTTGAAATGTTTGTATCTAAAACTGATATGTGGTCAATATTTCTTTTTAATGGTCGAATGCCTCATGGCATTGTTTTGTCCATCAAAACTTTGTGTTCTTCAGCAAATTGGTTAATGGTGCCACTACGCTGCGGACGTTTGGAACAAATTTCCGATAGAATCCGCTGACTCCTAAGAAGCAAAGCACCTTTTTCTTCGAGGTTGATCGTGGAAATTCCTGGGTAACTTTTGTCTTTGTGTTCCATGGGGTCAACTTTCCATGACCGATGTTTTGTCCCAAGAAGATCACGTCTGCTTTTGTGAATTCAGTTTTGTTTAATTTTATCACCAGTTTTATTTCACGTATTCATTCAAACAGCTCTGCCAACGGTACCAAGTGATCTTTTCAGGACTTAGTAAAGATCACTACATCGTCCAAACGGAATGCACAGTTTATTAATCAGACCACAACTCTGTTCATGAGTCTTTGGAATGTGTTGGGTGTGTTGTTCATTCCAAAGGGCATCACTTTAAATTGATACAGTCCATTTGGCGTTTCAATTCAGAAAGTTCTTTACCTTCTCTGATAAAGGTACCTGCCAGAAACTACGCATCAAGTCCAACTTTGTGGTGTAACTGACTTATCCAACTTTCTCGATACAGTCTTCCAATGTCGGTATTGGATATATGCCTGATTTTGTAACAGTGTTGACCTTCTAATAATCCAACCAAATTCATTGAGTCCCATCCGGTTTGGGACTGAAGATAATCGGCGAGCTCCACTCGCTCTGGCTTGGTTCGATGATGACCTAATTGAGCATAGCCTCCACCTCCTTCTGGATCAGTCTACGTTGAGAGGTTTAAGCCAATAGGGATGTTGATTTATCGGAATAGTATTCCATGCGTCTACTTCAGGTACAATGGCATTAGTTCTCCCCATATGATTCTTACATAAGCCCTCATATTGCAATAACAAACGTTTCAACTGCGTTCTATGCTCCTGAGGCAGATTGCTTATGAACCTATCCCACTGCTCAAGGACTTCTACATTTTTAACATATTTTGAGGCACATCAAACTCCACACCATTTGGAATTGATTCCTCACTCTGTGGTGCAGAAACTAGCACCTGTTTCTTCAATTCTTTCTCTCCTGTACTTTTCTGGAGGGCACACTAATTTATAAGCCACATGAAGGGGTTTCTGAATGGGGGAATTGGTGACAGAGGTCCTAGTTTCATTACTGCCTGTGGCCTGCCTGCTATTTGGCATGTATGACGCATATGCCAGAGTTAACCATATCTTTGTGCATTCCAGGACAATAAAAATGTTTTTGTCCCTTAACCTGAGTCTTTTGTACCCCTCGGTGATCTCCCATAGGTAGTTCACGTGCTACCCGAAACACTTCCTGTTTCTATGCTACCGGCAACACAATCTGGTGCACTTCAGCACACTACCCCTCTGCACTAACGTGCCGTAGTCTCCATTTCCGTTTTAGGATTCTATATTTCTGATAATAATCCTCAGGAATAACTCTGCCTCACTTTCAGGGTACGCATCCACATATATATCGTTTATTATCTTGCTTGTCTGTTGCAAATCCCTTCACCTTTCAGGACTAAACACCTTTGTCTGACCCTCTCTTTGTTCATGTTTTCCCTGCACCATTACGTCAAACAGGATGCCAGCTAACTGAACTTTAACTCCTTCATCGTTGTCTTTAGTTTGTGCTTCCTGCTGTGACTTATGATCATGGGGTTTGGTCACTATACATTCTGGGAAAATACCAGTATATTTCTGTTTTAACTCCTCAGTTTCCTGGTCTTCTTGGGCTTCTCCACAACAAGGGGTATCACTCCCAACTTGGACCCTGCTAAATCATTCTCGAGAACAAACCAGATTCCTGGAGGTCACACTCTGTCAGTCACTCCCACGGTAACTTCCCCAGACTTGAGAAGGCACTCCAACCTGATCTTATGGAGAGGAAAGCTCAATTTCTGTCCATCAATCACACAAATTACAACACTCTCGGGTAACAAATCAGAAATACTGCAAAGTTGCTCATCTCTTACTATTAGAAACTGGTTAGATCCTGTATCTCTCAAAATTATAACTCATTCTCATTCTCCCCGTGTTGTTTCTGAGTAAATATTACTCACAGATGTGAATTCCTTATAGAAATCAGGTACTAACGCCATCCCCAGCCTCTGCCTATGCTGTGCAATTTCCTGCAGCTCTTCGGTTCTTGTTGGGGTTTCCTTTAAGACTTTCAGTAATGCCACTGGCTTACCTTCTCTTACCACATCTTTTCCCACAGTCCCTTTCTTAACGATCAGCGCTGTGACCAGACAAATCCCTTCTTACGGCAGTGAAAACATCTTTTCCCAATGCCCTTCTGAAACCACTGGCATTGTAGCTTTCTGTGACCCTCTCTATTAAGTAAAAGCACCTGAGACCTCTTTGGCTTCTTCTTTAACCTGTGGTAAACTCTTATTCTGTACTGTTTCTTTTACAGTTTAGCATCTCCACATCTCCCAAATGTGATCCTTCACAGGACGAAATTCTGGTTGGAAGCTTGTCTTATGCAGCAACATGTATTCATCTGCTCATTCTACCGTCCTTCTCAATTTCTGAAATTTTTGTTCCTCCACGTGAATTCTTATCATCTCTGGAAGTGAATTTTTCAATTCGTTCAGCAGAATAATCTCCATTAGACCCTCATAGGTCATATCTATTTTTAAAGCAAGCATCCATCTATCAAAATCCCTATGTTTAATTATTTCAAACTCAACATAAGTCTGACCTGATTACTTCTGTATGTTTCAGTACTGCTGTCTATATGATTCTGGTACCAATTCGTGAGCACTTAAAAGAGCTTGTTTGACGTCTTGAGAATCTCGTGACCCTCATCTGACAGGGGAGAAAATACCCCACTCACCCTGCCTACCACTTTAATCCAAACTAGCATTATCCATAAATCCTCGGACCACTCCAAGTGCCTAACCAATATTTCAAATGAGATAAAGAAGGCATCAACATCTTTCTCATTAAAATGATGCAGAGTATTGACATAGTTAATTATAACACTACCATCTCTTTTAATCTACATCTTTTTAATGTGACTTTGCTGACTAAATCGCAACTTCTCAAGTTCAAATTGTCTCTCTTTTTGGTCAGCTAAAAACCTTCTCCTTCTCTCTTTTCTCTCTCTCTCTGTTCTGTCTTGTTTTCTGTTTCTTCTCTCTCTCTCTTTGTCTCCCTTTGTTTATCTTTAAACTGCATTTTCCTCAATCGGAATTTACGTTTTGGTTTTCTCACTCTACTGCACTTGTCTGTGTTTCTTACACACCTTAGAATGTGAGAAGTCCCCGAGCAACTTCAGCTTTACTTTTGTCCTTGGTTAAATCTAAATCTAACTTCCTTGCTAATTCTAAAAGTTTGGCCTTTATCTTTCCTTCTAAGATTTCGTGGCAAATTTGAGAATCATCTTCAAACCCATCTTAACTTTTTAAACAGCCATTTCTCTCACTTTTAATTTAACAAACACAAGTCATCGGAATTAAACAAGTTGTCTCACTGATGTTTTATTTAACGATCTCGGACACGAATGTGCAAATGTTTACATATACTTTATTTTCCTTTCATCCCTCAAATCCATATAAATTTGCTCAAACCTCAGACTGGATCTGCCTAAACCTGTTCATAACGTGGACGAAAGCCCCCAAGCTGTTACCACACAGAGTTAACCCCTCTCCTAATTTAAACCAGCCACACAGAAAAAAGTTCACCTCATACCATAATCTGTTAAATTTCGACACACAAAGATCCATTTACAGAGGTCACAATTTAAAGTAAAATTAACAATTTTGTTATTTAAGTCCAACAGTCCAATAAAACAAATAGCTATTTAGAACTCCCTTCGGTTAAACGTATCTTTGATATCCCACTCTACAATACTGGACCGATAAAACAAAAAAAAAGATTAAGGTTTACAAAATAATAACACATTTCAAAACCAGTCCGCTTTGTCGATTCTCCGTTTATACTTTCCTCTGTAGAGCTTTATCTCGGTTGGTATTGATGCTGTGCTATGCAAACCTCTTACGGACAGGTACCTTTCAGAAAGACCTTCAACTCGCAGTCTATCTTTCAGGATGTCCTTGGCAGTTCTCCCCATAAATGTTCAAAATGTCCAGTTTTATACCTCTAAACATAGGACCATTTCATTGATTTTGAAGTCATCAAGTATTTCAAACTCAATTTGATTTCAGTTTGTTGGGGCAAAATTTAAACTGGCCGAATTTGAATTGGTTTTCGTTTCGTGACAACTCAGCTATTGATTTCACAGTCAAATGTAACATTTAACTTCTTTCAGAACACTTTGTGCCAGCTTCCAATCCCTCTTAAATGTAACATATATCTCTACACCTTCATAACAGTAACTTTTAAAAGCCTTGCATAGCTTTCCATAAATTTGATTAACTTAGTAAGTTCACATGATAGCCTCTTCTGTTCCAAAAAGCCCCATTTTCTCTCATCCTTCCTTTACCTAAATCTTTCTTTCCAGTTATCATTCCAATTACTTACATTGTTATTGGTATTCTTTGACAAAGAATTACATTGTGTGTATGTGTGTGTGTGTGTGTGTGTGTGCGTGCGTTTTGTGAATAATTCTCTGTGATTGGACTGAGATGAAAGAATGCAATGTTATCACATTCCCATATGAAAGAGTAAATGTGCAACGTTTCCAAGCGTTCTAGAACATAGAACATAGAACATAGAACATAGAAGAATACAGCGCAGTACAGGCCCTTCGGCCCTCGATGTTGCGCCGATCAAAGCCCACCTAACCTACACTAACCCACTATCCTCCATATACCTATCCAATGCCCGCTTAAATACCCATAAAGAGGGAGAGTCCACCACTGCTACTGGCAGGGCATTCCATGAACTTACGACTCGCTGAGTGAAGAACCTACCCCTAACATCAGTCCTATATCTACCCCCCCCCCCGCCTTAATTTAAAGCTATGCCCCCTTGATATCAAAGAAATGTAAAAACCTCCTTTATTCATTGATTGGGAAAGTGAACAAAGTGTCCATGGACAGAACAGCAGTAATGTCATGAAGCTTTACAGGAATCATTGAACGACCAAATAATTAGTTTTCTCTTGAGAGTTTAAATTCACCTTTTTTTTTCATTTCTGTGTTGCATACGTTTTTATCAATATGCAATCAACATCGGTGACAAAATCAGAAGATGCTGGAAATGCTCAGTATTTCTGTCATTATCTCTTGTGAGAAAGCAGATCCAACATGATGTAGAGGAATGGGTCTGGATTGCTTGTGCTTTGCCAATAGTGGTCAGCGACGTGCCGCTTAGGTGCATTAGTCAGGGGTAAATGTAGAGTAACAGAGTAGAGGAAGGGGTTGGAATGGTTTACTCTTCAATGGGTCAGCGTGGACGTGCTGTTTGAAATGGCCTGTTTTCCCAATGTAGGGATTCTATGATTCTATGATTTCTTCATGAAAAGGGTGGTTGGCACCAGGATCAAGAATGTCTCCGAACATGTTCAGTGCACATTGAAGTGGGAGGTTAAACTGCATATCCAGTGATTAAAACACTTATGTAGCAAACTATTCTTTCCATTTAAATTGCCCTGTCCACGTTCATCGAATACATGTAGTGTGGAAGCAAGTCCTTGGAAGAGTAACCTGACCAGGCCCATTCTTCTACCCCCCGATATTGACCCCTCACTTTTGTGCCTAACCTACACATCTGTGAACACAATGAGAAGACTAGCAATTCACCTAATCTGCATATCTTTGAACTGTGGGATGAAACATATTCAGACGTGGGGAGAATATGCAAACTCCATACAGAGATTCGCCTGAGGTTGGAGTCGAACCAGGCCCTAGCACTGTGAAAATGCAATGCGAATCCCTGACCCACAGAGCCACATCAGCAATCAGCATTCCGTTGCCCAAATGTAATAAGTTTCGTTGATTTGCTTTGCATTTCCTTCTGTCTTCCAGAAAGCGTGATGGTGACTGAGGAAATATCGTTGTATTCCCCTCAAATCTCCACTACCACTGCTCCCAATCCTTTCTGTCTCATAACTAATGTTATTTTCATTCTGTCCCTGGCTCATTAATCCAGGGATTTTAATGAATAAGGTCTTTGTACATTCCATATTTTTGTCCCCTCTATCTCTCTTCCCTGAGTGTTGTCATCTTCTTTACTTCATTAAAGCGACATGGGTGTAACTGGCTTGGCAAGTATATACTTCCCTTTCCGGTTGCCCATGAAAAGGTGTTGGTAAGCTGCCTTCTTGAACTATGGCAGGTCACATGCTGTAGGCTGCGAGTGCTTAGATCTGTCTGGTTTCATTTCTTTGAGACCTTGTCGTGATACAACTGAATGGCTGACTTGGCCATTTCAGAAGGGCAGTTGAGAGTCAATCACATTGCTTTGGGTCTGGTGTCACATGTGGGCCTCACCACGTGAAGATAACAGATTTCCTTCATGGAGGACACAAGTGGTCTGTGTGTTTGTTTTTTATTTAACAATTGACAATCTTTCATTAGATTGTTAACCCAAATACTCCATTGAATTCAAATTCCACAATCTGATGAGGCGGGATTCAAGTTCAGGTTTGAGTCATTAGTTGGGCCCCTAGATTAACCGTCTGGAGATAATAGCACTAGACCATTGCATTCCCAGCATCTACACTGGTAATGGTAGTGTTACTGTTATTGTGACTGAGGTACAGAAAGTTTTTTTCAGTAACATTGTCAACTACTTCCATGGAGAACAGAACCAGTAGTATTTCAGCTCACGGGGACTGTGCAGAGCTGCAATGGGTTTCTTTTTTTCAGCCAGGAATAGAAACTGAGGAGAGAAAGCCATTTCTTAACGCTGAGTGGGTGTGACATGTATACAGAGATTTGGCTTGGACCTGTCACTGGAAAGTGAGAGGAGGTTCTCTGAATTATTTACTTGGGTTTGTGTTATCAGCTACTACCATGACTTAGGGAAATCTGAGGGTCTGGTGGCCCCACTCTGGACAAGGTTTGGGCACTGCATTTTGGAGAGAGTCTGGGTCTGCAGAGACTGCATAGGAAGGAGCAGGACACTACACTATCCTTTCAGAGATTTCCACAAATATTTCCCAATGTTGAATGGTTTCCATGCACAAAGTGTGAAGCCAGTTAATTTCAATAATGAGGAGGTCACAGAAAACTCCTCCAGCATAACCTGTAGTCTCACACCAGGGAGAGGACTGTACTCAAAATGCCCGCCAACTGTTTTGATTCTGGAACTTTCCTGGCAGGAGTGGGTGAAGCATCCAATTTGCTGGAGTGCGATTCTCTCTTGTACTCACAAGGTGACAGAGGCCATCTCCGTCCGGTGAGGTGAATATGTTGGTTCTGTCTCCACAGAAGAAGGAAGAGAAAATCTTCCCGAAATGTTAGGGAACATGGTGACTGGCGATAATGTCGAAGGCAAGAAGTTACAAATATTAAAGAGGAAGTACTGGGAATAAAAAAAACATACCTCATTGTCTTGAACGTTGGTACGTTGCTGGATTAAATGAGTTATGAATTGAGAGGGTTACAGAGTTAGGGCTGAAGAGTTGTGCTTGCCAGGTAGCTCTTTCGGGAGCAGTACAGAATGGCCTGATTCTGTACAGTCAATTCCTTAACTCTTTGAGGGAGGGCAAAGTTTGTCAAAGCTTTTTGTGTTATGGAAAATATACTGCAGACTTGAAAGTAGCTGCTGCGACCAAAAATATTTAAAACAGGAGGGAGAGGGAAATCAGAGTACCAACTGATGAATAAACCGATCTCAGATGTGAGGAAAAATATTAGATTTTTTTTTAGGAATTCGTAATAACTAGAACTTTGGAGAATAATGATATGATTTGCGGAGTCAGCCTAGATTTTAGAAAGTGAAATAGTTTTTGATAAATCATTTAGAGTTTGTGGAGAATGCTGATTGTGACATCGACAAATGACAGCCAATGGGAACAGTGTATTTGAATTTTCAGGAGGCTTTTGACAGGTAAGTGAAGAACGTTAAAGTCCTTGTGTAAGGGGTGAATATACTACATGGATTGAGAATTGGATAATGGGGAGAATACAGAGAGTACGATTCTGCTCTGGACTAAAGGTGATTGCTCATCGGGTAGCTCATGTATCAGTGCTTGGAGCACAGCTGCTCACAAGGCAAAGAAATGAATTGAATGTGAGCAATAAATACAGTCCTTTTCATTTTGAATTTATTAGATAATGAGAGATTGGGAACTGCAGTTATCACATATACAATTCACATTAGCCAGCAAGTAATCAGGACATTAAATGGTATGTTGTCCTTCATTACAAAATGATTCAAGTGTTGAAGTAAATTCATGTTCTTGCAGTTGTAGCGTGTTGATTGGATAGTAGTTAGGCCACTGAGTACAGATTCTCTCTCCCTTATAAGGAATTATTTCATTGCGACTGAGAAAGTGCAAAATAGTTTCACCAGATTTATCCCTGGGATGATGGTACCGTGAGGAAAGTGTGAAGAAAATGAGTGTTTAATCCGTGGCGCTGAGAGCGAATAACAGGCTTTTACATTTAAACTTGAAGATTAGGTACGACACTCATATTGTCAAGAAAAAGACAGTGGCCAGGTAAAACATTACATTTGTCTATGATATTTGATTCCCAATAGTTCACAGACCTGCCCGGAGCCCCCATGTTGGTTGAGAGGCAGCTCCAGGCTCTGAATGAACTCTCGCTGTCTCAATATGCAGTTGGTGTATGAACCTCCATTGTTCACAAATCAGTCAGCAGCAACAATACCTTACTCCTGAAAGAGTTAGGCATTCCCACCAGTTTCTAATCTTCATCAAAACAACAGTCTGTCTTCTCGGAGACAGAAGCTATTTCATTGAGACTTGGCACGAACCATCCACTTTCCCTTCTCACATTCTGTAAGGCAAGTTAAAGTAACACGTGTACCACTCGCAATGGATCCAGGAGGAACAACATAGAGCGGTTTATCTGTGTAGTCTCTGCTTCACTGTTTGTCATGTTGGGGCATCAATGACATCTTACTATTTCGGTATAATTGACTTGACAGGCTGAGTGCCCTCTTCCTGGTCACATGGAAGAGACTCGAACACCTGACTTGGAAACTTCTGGTTCCTGTTTACCACCTTGATGTGCTGACTACACTCCTTCCCTCCTTTTGTAATAGGCAGGAGGGACTGAATGGGCTATGTCTGTTCTTGCCAAATAGTTTCAGTGGGTTGAATACATTCCGTTGCAAACAGCTTGAGATGCTGAATGAGCTCTTCTTATTTACCTGTGGGAAAGAGAAATTTCTAGTAGGACTGTTACAAGAATGTTATCTTCAATTTAGCAAGACAGTTTATATGCTATCCAGGTCTTGCTGCACATGGACACGGATTGCTTCAGCAGTGGACAGGTGACAAATTATTTATAACAATCTTCAGTGAACATCTCCCACTTCTGATGTATGATGTGGGAAAGATGTTGAAGCAGCTGAAGAAAGCTACCTTGAGGATGCGCCCTGAGATGTCCTGTGGCAGAGATGATTGATCTTCACCAACCACGAATACTTTCCCTTGTCCTCTGAATACATCTAACCACGACTCATTCCTATTGCATTCAATTTTTTTCGAGTTCCTTGAAATCCTGCCTTGATATCTGGGCCAGTCACTCTTACCGCGTGTACATAGTTTTATTCATGTGAATAGGTCACGGTGTCTTTGTGAGTAGCGTTTCCTCCTCACAGAGGGTAGTGACTGTCGGGATTTCTGTATTCCAGAGAGGTAGGGGAGGTAGATCACTAAGATGTTTAGAAGGGGGCACAATGGATATATGAGGCATCAGAATGTTGAGGGCTGCAGTGATTGAGCATACAAGAAGAGTTGAGGATTTTGCAGATTAGCTATGATCATATTGAAGGGAAAGACAGGCCAGAAGGGCTGAATGACCTATTCGTGTATCTGACGTTCTCTCATTTTGTTATTGGGAAGTTATTTTCCTGAAAATTCTGTTATTGGATGTTGCAGTCAGGGAGAACAGAGGATTTTGTGGGCCATCTCTGGGTGAGGTATGGGCGCGGTATTTACAGTGAATCTGAATCGGCAACATGACCAAGAAATGAAGACAGTTCTGTAAAGACAGAGGAGTGAGATGTTTCACACCGTCACCTACCCTTTCTTTTCCCAAGAATATTTTCCAACGCCATGTCAAAAAGTGTGTGACAGTCTTCATCTGCTGAATGGTTTCCGCTGTTTCTGTGCACCAGGTTACTGGGGGAAATGGCCTCTGACTGTTCCTGTCCAGAAGGTTTGAGAGGTTTAATCGAACATAGGAACATGGGACTGAGGAGAAGGGCTGGTTATTAGACTTTTGGAGCCTTCTCCACCAGGCAATAAGATTGTGGCTGATCAGGTTGTGGCTTCAACCTTACTTTCCTTTCTGTAGTTCATTGTCCTTTACCATCCAATATCGAAGTCACATGGCTTTCAATAAATGCAAACACACAAGCACCACAAACGTCTGGGGAAGACCATTTCCACTCAAACAGCCCTTTTTGAATTTCTCCTCATCCCTCTTCAGACTGGGGCTGGAGAGGTCTCTGTTTCATTTTCTAGTCCCTCTCCTCCATTGGTCATGACACATTTTAAATGTGACTAGGTTGGTGATATAATCAATGATGTAGTTCTCAGACTAGTGGCGGCACAGTGGCTCAGTGGTTAGCACTGCTGCCTCACAGCGCCAGGGACGCAGGTTCAATTCCCACCTTGGGAAGCTGTCTGTGTGGAGTTTGCACGTTCTCCCTGTGTCTGCGTGGGTTTCCTCCCACAGTCCAATGATGTGTAAGTTAGGTGAATTGGCGATGCTAAATTGACTGTAGTGTTACGTGCATTAGTCAGGGTAAATTTAGGGGAACGGGTCTGGGTGAGTTGCTCTTCGGAGGGTCGGTGTGGACTTGTTGGGCCGAAGGGCCTGTTTCCACACTGTAGGGAATCTATTCTAATCTTGGTCAGGTTCTTTGTTTGGGACAAGTCAGGTAGATAGCATAAATTTGGAAAAATAATTTACCAAAGTAAACTTACTTAACCTAATGGAAAGATACATGACAAGCATTGTGGACAAATATGCACATTAATATTTATCTTTCAATGTATACTGAGACGCAGTTTGCATACACAGAAACATACACATACACAGGCACATACACTAAGACACTCACCGTGTCACAGACACACAATTACACATGCATGAAGACAAACAGAAAAAATCTCTGCTGAATATCAGCTTGAAAGAGATTTGCGTAGCAAAAGTTAAATTCAAGACCAAAGGAAATATTAAATTGTATTCTGCATCTGAGGTCATTCTGTTCACACAAGCTTTTGTCAATCGGATACCTTCCTGGAACATTTGGATTTGGCTGAATTCCCTTTGCTTCTGGCAATGTGGAGATTCCAATGAATCCTCAACAAGAATCCTTCACGACTGCTAAAAATGCCTGATGAGTTTTCCCCTCTTATACTTTGCTGTGAGAAGGAATAAGGAAACAAAAGAAACAATATGTCTCTCGCAGGTTGCATCTTCTCCAACTTTTAAATGGAATATTTAGTGGGCGGCATGGTGGCACAGTGGTTAGACACTGCTGCCTCACAGCGCCAGAGACCGGGTTCAATTCCCGCCTCAGATGACTGACTGTGTGAAGTTTGCACATTCTCCCCACGTCTGCGTGGGTTTCCTCCGGGTGCTCCGGTTTCCTCCCACAGTCCAAGATGTGCAGGTCAGGTGAATTGGCCATGCTAAATTGCCCGTAGTGTTAGGTAAGGGGTAGATGTAGGGGTACGGGTGGGTTGCGCTTCGGCAGGGCATTGTGGGCTTGTTGGGCCGAAGGGCCTGTTTTCACACTGTAAGTAATCTAATCTAATCTAAATACAATAATGTTATCTGACCACCTAATTGGACCAAATGAAGGCTCCTTGAATATGCACTGGATTGTATGATTGTCTCTGTTCCTGATCCATGTAGGAGCAATTTATAAACTATAATTTGAAGATGCGTTTGTATGTGTCCTCATAATTTTGTCCAATAAATTCATGTGTTTGGGCTATCTGTGTTAAAATGAATACATTGTTCTCTTAAATTTGAATCTTTAGTTCTAGTTTCCCACACCAGAGGAAATGTCCATCAGCCAAGCACCTGATGCACTCTCCTCAAGATCTTATATGGTTCAGTATGAAACTCTCTCATTTCCAAACATTAATTGCCCTGGCCTTGTAGAGGTTTATAAAATTGTGAGGGGGCATGGAAATGGTGACTACCGGAGGACATTTTTTGAGGTTGAGGGAGCCCAAAACGAGAGCACATAGTTTGAAGGTGAGGGAGAAAGATTTAAAAGAAATAAAAGTGGTAATCTTTTCTTAGAGTGCATGGAATGAACTGTCAAAGGAAGTGTTGGTGGCTGGGAAAATTACAACTTTTAAAAGCTATTTGAATGGGTACTTGAATAGGAAGGATTATGGTCCAAGTGCTGGCAAATGGGACGAGATTAATTGAAGAAATCATGTCGTCATGGACAAGTTGAACCGAAAGGTCTTTTTCTGTGCCGTATGACCGAATAAGGCCTTCTTTCCAGGAACACGTACTTCTTTACAAAGCTTCAGAATCAATTTAGTATATTTACTTTTCAGTTTAGGGAATCATTACTACACGCAATACATCAGATATGGCCCCAGAAAGCCCCTGTACAGTTGCAGTAAAATATCCTGACAGGTTTTGCATGGAATAGAATAATTCCATATAATTTCCTTACCACTTACCACATCGGCATAATAACTTTGTGTGATGCATGTACCAGGATGCACAAATCCCTTTGTACCACTGAGTTTTGTGATCTCTCTTCTTTTAAGTAGTTTACTATTGTTTTACCCTTTTGTCACAGCATCAACTTCATTCAGACAGGTTATACTGTTTCTGCTAAAGGTTTACACACTAGCCTCCCCTGTCTCTACCCCATTACAAACTCTCTACCTCCACTTGACATCTTATTGAATTAATATCTTGGTGGCTGAGCTAATTGAGCTCCAATCCAATCAGTCCCCACATCCAAATCATTGACAGGTTCCAAATAGTTGTTGATCTTGCACTGGAGTTCTCAGGAACTCCACCACGTTACAGCTTTCCAAATTGAAAACAAGCACCAATCCCTACTTCGATTTCCTGATAGTTACTCAGGGTTCCCTGTTCCTGTGTAGCAGCTTAGAAAGGTTGGATGGCCTCCTCATGTGATGTGTAATGCACTCAAATGTCTGAATGACTTTATCATCTTCCTTTGTAAATCCTTAGAGGGCAAAAACTTGTCTTCGTGTCTCATTGCCGACGGGCTGAATTGGACCTTCCTCTCCTTCTGTAACAGAATCGAGCGTTTGAGTGAGAGAAAAAGACATGGGTTAGGAACAGCAGGTGGCCATTCAGCCCTTCGCGCCTGCTGCTCCATTTAGAATGTGCATTGTTGATGTGAATGTAACTAAACTCCCCTTTCCTGTCTGTTCCCAATAAACGTGGATTCTTTTGTTCATTAATGATCTATGGAACTCACTTTTGAATGCTTTTAGTAACCCAATCTTCACTGCTGCTTGGGCGTGGGAACACTACAGATCACCCAACACTAAACAGAAAGGAACATCCCTGTCTCAGTCAGAAATGGAAATGCCCTTATTCTTAAAATGTGTCGCCCTCAAGCCAATCACCAATCTTTCGACACAGGGACACAACTTTTAGAAATAGATATAGTCCATTCAACACTCAAACCTTTCCACATTTCCTTTAACAACTGACAATCAAATACTTACCAAATGTAACCTCAACTGAGATTAGATAAACTCCAGATACCATAAGCTCACAAGAGTAGGAAATTGGAACATAGAACAGTTCAGCACAGCACAGTCCTTCAGCCTTCGATGTTGTGTCAACCTTTTATCCTAGTCTAAGACTAATCTAAACTTCATATCCTTCATTTTATTATCATCCATGTGTCTATCCAAGAGTTGCTTGAATGTCCCTAATGTATCTGATTCTACTACCACAGCTGGCTGTGCATTCCATGCACCTACCACTATCTGTAGAAAGAAAATACTGTCGCTGGAATCTCCTCTCAGCCTTCCTCCAATCACTTTAAAATTATGCTCCCTGCGTGATAGCCATTTCCATACCTGTAAACAGTCTCCAGTTGTCCTCTCCATCTATGCCTAATCATCTTGCACACCTATATTATGTAGCTCTCATCCTTCCTCACTCCAATGAGAAAACCCTAGCTCCCTTGGAAATTCTGCATAAGACATGCCCTCCTGCACAGGCAACATCCTGGTAAATCCTGTATGCACCCTCTGGAAAGTTTCCAATTTATTTCCGTAATGGTGCGACCAGAACTCAACACAATACTTCATGTGTGGTCTAACCAGGGTTTTATAGAGCTATAGCATAATCTCGCAGCTCTTAAACTCAATTTGTCTGTTCACGAAAACCAACTCACCATGCTTCTCTTAACAACCCTATCAACTTGAATGGTAACTTGTCGGTACCTAAAGACATGGAGCCTAAAATCCGCCTGTTCCTCCACACGCCCAAGAATGCTACCTTTGACCCTGTAATCTGCATTTGAACTTGATCTTCCAAAATGAATCACTTCAGAAAATAGGGAATTGGAGCAGAATTAAGCCATTTAGCCAATCGGATCTGCTGTGCCGTTTGAATATGGGTGAAACGTTTCTCAGAAGTGAGGACTGGACATCAGAGCTTCAAATGTGTTGCTGGAAAAGAGTATCAGGTCAGGCAGCATCCAAGGACTGAAGAAGGGCTGATGCCCAAAACGTCGATTCTCCAGTTCCTTAGATGATGCCTGACCTGCTGCGCTTTTCCAGCAACACATTTTCAGCTGAAACGTTTCTCAGCCACATTCTTCTGCCTTCGCCAACTGATCAAATGGTTCCCTTTTTTATGAATAATGTATTTATCTCTATCTTAAATAAATTACTTTTTCTGTCTGCAGGAGTGTGCATGTCTTAGTGTGTAAGTATTGATACCTGAATCTATATGTGTTGTGTGTTTAATGTGTCTATGTATGTTTGTGTGTATCTCTGTCTGCATCTCTGTTAAACGTGATCTTTGAAGGTTTTGGGGTAAATCCACTGAAACTGACACCAACACCCTCCCCCTTCCTCCATCTCTACTGACTGTCACTGTTAAGTGTAGAGCCGTAAAGTGCCACCCTCTGCAGTCCTACCCTGGCTAAATGTCAGATTTTATTCTCTCTCGGATGACATCAAATTCTGTAAATCTCTCAGATTGCACGGCTGCTTGGGTTTTCAAATAACGCCTTTTTAAGCAATGAGCACTTTCGTCTGTTACCCAGTGATATTGTTCTTGAGATATTACCAACATCACTGGGTTAGTTTCAGGACTTTTCAATCTTTTCTCACTTACAATTTGTAAGAGTGCATTACAAAAGATTTCAAGTTAAAGAACGTGTAATAAACGCATTACATCAATTTACAAATGTTTCAGTCGACCTTCATTGGATGCAGTTGCAGTGGAAATACTCTATATTGTGTACACTCCGTGTCACGAATAATCTTCAAAGAGAAATCACTTCCACGTTGTAGAAGGAGCGCAGCCATTACTCTACATGTGCATTCTCCACTCTTAGGGTCCTCAGTACAATTACGACACTCCCTATACCTGCCTATATGTGTGTGCGCGCGTATGTGTGGTGATGGTGCTGTCAGTTTGGATGGTGCTGTGAGCTGGCTCACTCCCAGACTGAAAATCTGATGTGAGAAAGTGAGGTCTGCAGATGCTGGAGATCACAGTGCTGGAAAAGCACAGCAGGTCAGGCAGCTTTTGAGGAGCAGGAAAATTAATGTTTTGGGCTAGAGCACTTCACCAGGAATGCCATCGATGTAGTAGAGTGTGAAGCCCAACTGAGGAGGCATTGCTTCACTTTGAACACCACAGAGGCTGACATATCCGCTATGCACATGGATGCACACAAAAACACACAGAGGCGAATACAGACACGCAAAAACACACATTATTGGTTATAGATACACACACAAAAAAGAACTGACACAGTAACACAGATACTAATACAGACATACAGAGATACATACCGATTCACTGATACGCATGCACACACAGATACACTGTCATCAATACAGACATACTATACACACGCTGACACACTGATGTTGATAGAGACATCAAGAGTCTGCCAGTATTTACTTTTCACGTGGTGACATTCCCAATATTTCACTTGCTCTGTGTGGCGTGTGTTAATATTTCTGTTGCACTGCAGGAGGTCATCTGCACTCTCTCTATGGCTTCCACATTTTTCTATGACAAGGCGACCAGAACTGAACACAATGTTCCTTGTGTAGTGTTACATCACGGCGATGAACCCTTCCGCTAATTAAAGCAAACAGTGAGAAAAGCTCAACTCGCATAGTAAGCTGTTAAAGTACGAGTGACACATCTCAAACTTCACTCTTTAAGTATAAATAATATCAATTTATTCTTTATCTCTAAACGTGAACATTGAACAACAGCTATTCCCAACTCGAAGCCCCTTTTTCTCTGAACTGGTTGGTATTTACCTCCAACTTTATAACAACATAATGTTCCAATAAGAAAAGCACATATTAAAATTGCATCAACTTAATTTCAAAACCATACAGCATCTGTCATCTCCAGTGTCATCTTTCTTTCAGCTGAAGATCTTCCTGGGTTGTCTTCTGAATTTTAGTGGAAGGATGTTTCATACAAAAACAGTATCTTTGTCAGAGAGAGTTTTGCATGGCAGTCTCTCTCTCGATAGCAGTTACTCTCAGCCCAACTAGCGAAATGCCTGCCTCTTTTAAGCCACTCAATATTTGATCATCTCATTGATTAGATGTTGGAAAATAATAAATTCAAAATCGATTGACTTTTATGTTCTAGGGCATAATTTAAACTAAATGGTTAAATTTGAATTGTTCTCAATCAGCAACCAAAACTCAAGATATATCTGTTTCACAGCCAAACGTTGCATTCTTTATATTTTCCAGTATACTCTGGGACTGCTCGCTGGTCATAGGACTGGTGTTTGCAAGCTCACAGTGCAGAACAACATTCACTCTCTCTTATAAGGTACTGTAAACACATTCAACTTCATAACAGTGGTTTATTCCGAGCTTTATAGAGCTGTTGCATAATCTCACGATTCTGAAACTCAGTTCCGTAGTTTGTGAAAGCCAAGACAATACATACTTTCTTAACAACCACATCAACCTGGGTCAAGGTTAGGGTGGTGTTGGAAAAGCACAGCAGGTCAGGCAGCATCCGAGGAGCGGGGAAATTGATGTTTCGGGCAGAAGCCCTTCAACAGATGACGAAGGGCTTCTGCTTGAAACGTCAATTTTCCTGCTCCTCGGATGCTGTGTGACCTGCTATGCTTTCCAGCACCACCCTAATCTTGACTCTGATATCCAGCATCTGCAGTCCTCGCTTTTGCCGATTTACCATCAACATGGGTGGTAACTGTGAGGGATCTCTGGACATGGACCCCAAGATCCCTCTGTTCCTCTGCACTTCCAAGAATGCTGCCTTTAGCTCAATATTCTTCATTCAAATTCCACCCTCCAAAGTGAATGACTTCACATTTTTAAAGGTTTAACTTGATCTGCTTCTCATCAGCTCATTTCTGAATCCTGTCAATGTTCCATTGCAACTTACAATATACCTCAACATTATCCAGAACTCCATCAACCTTTGTGTTATCGGCAAACGTACTAATCCGTATGTCCACTTCCTCATCCAAGCCATTAGTAAAAATCGCAAAGTGCAGAAGTCCTAAAACTGATTCTGCAGGACACCATTAATCACAGAGCTCCAGACTGAATGCTTTCTATCTACTACCAACCTCAGTCTTCTATGGGCCAGGAATTGTGTATCCAGACAACCAGATTTCCCAGCATCCCATGCCTACTTCCTTTCTGAATGAGCCTACTGTGGGTAACTTTATCAAATGTCTTGTTAAAATCTATATACACCACATCCATTGATCTACCTTCATAAATGTGTTTTGTCACATCCTCAAATGATTCAAAAAGATTCGTGAGGCATGAATTGCTCCTCACAAAGGCCTACTGACTATCTCTATCAAGCGATTTATTTCCCCACGTAATCATAAATCATGTCTCTCAGAATCCTCACCAATTCTTTGCTACCACTGTCTTGAGATTGATTAGTCTATAATTCCCAAGATTATCCCTATTCCATTGCTTAACACGGGAATAACATTTGCCAAACTCTTTTCATCAGGCCTGACTCCAATGGACAGTGAGGATGCAAAGATCATTGCCAAACATGCAGCAATCTCTTCTCTCGTTTACTGTAGAATAATTACTTATATTCTGTTTGGCCAAGGAGAATTATCTATCCTCGTGTATCTCAAATTTTTCGTCACATCCTCCTGTTCTAGCATATCAGCCTGTTTCACACTCTCCCCATAAACTTCAATGCCCCTCTCAGTAGTGAATTCTGAAGCAAAGAATTCATTAAGGACATTCCCTACCTCTTCCAACTCATGACGCAAATTGCCTCCACAATCTGTGATGAGTCCTACCCTCACTCTGGCCGTCCTCTTGTTCCTGACATACGTGTAGAACGTCTTTGCTTTTTCCCACCAAGACTTTTTCATGCCTGCTTCTTACTCTCCTGAGTTCATTCTTCAGTTCCTTCCTGGTTAACTTGTAACCCTCTGGAGCCCTGTCTGATCCTTGCCTCCTCAACCTTAAGTAAACTTCCTCCTTCCTTTTGACTAGATGTTCTAAATTCCTTGGCACAATGGAAGTATGAAGCTGTAAATGGAAGGGAGCTACATATCCTGTTACTTCCAGCATTTGCTGCAAGTTTCCCCACACTGGGCAGTGATCTAACACAATGTTACTGAACAATATACGAGGGTGATGGACACAACTCTACATACTGGGTGGGTAACTGCTCCTGGTTTACAGTTCAATGCACTGGGATGGAGTACACAGCTCGACATGCTGGGAGGGTAACTCCTCCAGATTTAGAAATCAATGCACTGGGTTGGTGTACACAGCACTTCATGCTGGGAGGGTAACTGCTCCTGGTTTACAGATAAATGTACTGAGGGGTGTACGCAACTGTTCATGCTGTGAGGGTAAGTCCTCTAGCTTTACAGAGCAATTCACTGTTATACACTGCACGGCTCCCCACGGACTGGTGTCGTCTGCACTGTCTGTACAGAGGACTGGGTTGTATTGAGCAGTACTCTAGCCTGGTCTGCACTGTGCTTCATGCTAAACGGATGTCTCCTCTGTATTATGGTGTCTGATTCTCTGTGGCGGATTGGGCATCTGATAAAATTGACCATTTGAGCTTATCTCTCAGCATATTTATTTTATGTTCTTATTCTTTTTATTGGACGCCGTCCCCAAAGTCTGATATCTCCAGCTAGTCCTATTCCGCTGAGAAGAGCCATTTGATTCGATTTGTCAGTGAAGTAATCATCCAATTATAACATGAATATCCGTCCTTCTGTACCTTAACCTAGCAGTTGGTGCTCATATCCCTGGGTTCCCATGGATATCATTATCAAGCTCAGAAAAAATGTGCATATGTATGTTCCGGCTGTGAGTCCCAATTGGCTCCTTAGTGTCTCGAGAGCTTGCATTGTGAAGCCGTGTTTGTTCAGAATTCTTCCTCCCATTGGGCATCGAGGACACTAGACACAATGTTTATGGTTACACAAAGGCCCTGACCAAAATAGCCAAAATGTCCGCGCCTACATGGTTCAAAAAGGACCACTATGTCCTATGAAAAAGTTCAATTTTCTGTTTGCATGATAATTGTAAGGAAGACCAGGGGGATGTGCTTCATAACTAACCTGCACAACCCCGAGAATCCTGGGGATTGTCCGACACCCATCTCATCAGAATGTTCTTTCTAGCAAAAAATGAAAGAATACTAAACAATTTCTTCCCAAATATGGGTGATCTGGCAAACCCAAGAGGTGGGATTTCAGATCTACCTTGACCACGGTTCTCAAGACCCCTTCCAAAACACTCGCTATAGGGCCCTAATAGCTACAAGGTTAGTGGCATGACCATAAACAATGAGTATGAGTACCCACATCTGCTTTACATTTGGGCACATCGGGGACGCTCCTTTCTTAAATTTGGCAAGCTACTCCGATGCCAAATAAACTCTGTGGAGTACCTTCAGTTGCATAGCTTGCGCCCTATTGCAAATCGAAATCTTCCAGACATTCTTCCAAATATCTGCCCACTCCGCTGTTGAAGATTCCACGCCCAATTGCTGAACCCAAATCCCAGATAGCTGCTCGATGTCCTTTGAGACACTACTTCCTATTAAATGCTAGAGATTGCTGACTGAGAGAGTTCCCGTGGACTGAAGCACTTTCACCTCCATATTCGACTTATGGGGACTAACCATTAATGTAGTTTTTTTTCCGTATAAAATCCCTAATCTCATAGATAGCTCATATTTCTGGCTCAGCTGCTCGAAAGACGTCATGCCCACCCCGTCAATTAAGTCTCCCAAACAAAAAAGTCCTCTGGACTCCCAGAGCCAAATGCCAGAATCCATCAATCCTACAATGGGAGTAAAAGGGGAAGTTTTTTTTTGTAAATTGCCCTCACTTTGTTGCATCATTTTCCATGCTTTAACTGTGTTCAGGACAGTTGGATTTCTGCAATGGTCCATAACAGTCCGCAGCTTCTCCATGAACAACAGATTAATGAGGGGACATTTTGCCTGGGAGGCATTGATGTCCGACCACATTGACCGCGGGTCTTGGCAAATCAAATCAGTCAAATAGGCTAGGAGGGAACTCAATTTGTATTTGTTAAAGTGTGTACAATCCTCATCCCTCAGCTCCCGTGGAATCTGCAATTGGGTGAGCTCCATAAGAGGCTGCCTGTGATCTCAAATAAAACATCCAAGCCGACTGTAAAGCTCCGTATAGGCTAACTGGGCAGCATCAAAAGGTGCGTTTGCCTGGGATATAATAAATGGATGAACACATTCATTTTGACTGGAGATACTCTTCCCAACTAGGATATAGGAAGATCCTCCCAGTGCTGCAGGTCCTGCCTTATGTTCTTGAGCAACTACAGGAAGATAGCTTTATCTAATTGATTGAAGCATGGAGTGATAAAAATGCCTCAATACAGGAAACCTCCCTCTGACCATCTCAAAGGGAATTGGATTCCACCTCCAAGATCGGGTATTTTAATAAGACCCAGACAGACATAGTCTCTGATTTTATAAAGTTTTTTATATACCCCAAGAAAGATCCAAATACATTAATGACTTGAGGCACAGATATCATCGAGTTAGTTAGAAAGAGAAGAACGTCATCTGCATAAAGTGTGATCTTATGCCATCCTGATCCTCCCTCCAGGGCAGTAACATTGTGGACCCTCCGGATTGGCTCTGCCAACGGCTCAGTCACCAATATAAATAGTAACGGTGAAAGAGGACACCCTTGACGGCTGATTCTGCCACTGCTAAAATTGTCAGACCTTATACCATGTGTGACTAGATAATACTGTCAACCAAGGAGAAAGTGAGGACTGCAGATTCTGGATATCAGAGCTGAAAATGTGTTGCTGGAAAAGCGCAACAGGACAGTTAGCATCCAAAGAGCAGGGGAATTGACGTTTCGGGCATGAGCCCTTCTTCATGGCTAAAGAAGGGCTCATGCCCGAAACGTCGATTCCCCTGCTCCTTGGATACTGCCTGATCTGCTGCACTTTTCCATCAACTCATTTTCAATACTATCACCCACCCGGCAAAAGCCTCTCAAAGGCCAAACCATTCCAGGACATAATAGAGGCACGGCCACTCCACCCAGTCAAATGTTTTCTCTGCATCCACTACAAGCCCGGAATCGACCCTTGCTGGCACACCTGAACCATATTAGCACTCTCCTATCATTATTAGATGACCTGTGACCCCTAATAAAACCTGTCTGGTCCCATTTCACAATGAAGGGCAAGACCTTCTCCAGCTTCAATGCCAGCATTTTCACCAAAATATAAAAGTCCATAATTAATAAGTATAAAGGCTTTTATGAAGTGCAATCCTCGGGAGAATAAGACAATTTTTTTCCTTCTCTCGGAGAGGATGGGAGGCAGGCCTGACTGTATGAAGAATTGTGCATATCCAACATTGGCACAGTCAGCATGTCTACAAACTCCTTTTAAATCTCACTCTAAAATCCATCTGGGCCCAGTGCTTTACCACTCTGGAGCTGCCTCACGGCCTCCTGTATCTTTTGGCATGTCAGAGGGGCATTCAAAAGAGACGCCTGCTCTGAAGTTCCACCTGGGAGGTCCAGGGTACTAAAAAAGGGCTTCATTGTCGCCAACCTGTCCTTACAGCCCTCTGACTGGAAGAGCTCAGAAAATAACTTCATGAATGCTGCATTAATCTTTCTAGGATCGCAGGCGATTTTAACAGCAAACGTACTAATGGATGTGATAGACTGGGGGCACTTTTATTTCTGACCAAGTATTCCAGATATCTGCCTGGGTTATCACAATAATCGAATACCTTTTTTTCAGAAATGAAATCGCTCTTTTTGCTGTCTGTGTGAGCGCAGCATTCAGAGTAGCGCGGAGCATTGTAATCTGCTGCAACTTAGTTACAGACAGTCTGTCAAAATACTCTCTGTCAACTGCTGCTCTCCCTTCTCCCACTTCCGAGTCGCCGAGTAAGAAATAATCAGACCCCTTGCATAGGCCTTGGCAGTCTCCCAAAGCACCGTCGGATTACTGGCCGTCCAAATTGATGTGCAAAATTTTTTAAATACCATGAAAAATATTCAAGAAGAAAGCAAATCTTAGCAGGACTTATACACTTAATAGCAAGGTGCCAGGGAGTGTTGCTGGACAAAGAGACCTTGGAGTGCAGGTTCATACCTCCTTGAAAGTGGAGTCGCAGGTAGATAGGATCGTGAGAAAGGCGTTTGGTAAGCTTTCCTTTATAGGTCAGAGTATTGAGTACAGCAGTTGGGAGGTCATGTTGTGGCTGTACAGGACATTGGTTCGACCACTGTTGGAATATTGCGTGTAATTCTGGACTCCTTCCTATCGGAAAGATGCTATGAAAAGATTTACAAGGATGTTGCCAGGGTTGGAGGACTGCAACTACAGGGAGAGACTGACAGGGAGAGGCTGGGGCTGTTTTCTCTGCAGCGTCATAGCCTGAGTGGTGACCTTATAGAGGTTTACAAAAGTATGAGGGTCATGGATAGGAGAAATAGATAAAGTCTTTTCCCTGGGGTCGCAGAGTCCAGAATGAAAGGGCATAGGTTTATGGTGAGAGTGTAAATATATAAACGAGACCCAAGGATCAACTGTTTCACGCAGATGGTGATACGCATGTGGAATGATCTGCCAGAGAATTTGATAGGAAGAATCAAATGGATGGCAGTGAGGGTCAGTCTGGGTACGGTGTGTGGACAGCAGTGAGGGTCAGTCTGGGTGCAGTGTGTGGACGGCGGTGAGGGTCAGGCTGTGGGCGGTGTGTGGACGGCAGTGAGGGTCAGTCTGGGTACGGTGTGTGGACAATTTTATTTTAAGTTTAATCAAGAGAGTTATCTCCAAAAACATATGATCAAGAAAGAACCAACTATACTCAATATGTAGGGGGTGATGGCTTCTCAGGGGAACGTAGCACGAACAGTCAAGTTTCTGGCATTGTGATTGGCTCTAATGCAACGAGTGGTACATCGGCTTCCAAGTGATCAATTGTGTTAGAGGATTCTGTAATCCGAGGTAGAGACAGACGTTTCTGTGGCCAGTAGAGGAAAAGCAGAATGGAGTGGTGTTTCCCTGGTACCAGAATCAAGGATGTCTCAGAGAGTCTGCAGTATATTCTCAAGGGGGGAGAGGGCTCAGCGAGAGGTCATTGTCCACATTGGACCAACGATAGAGGACAAGAAAAGTTTGAGATTCTGAAGTGAGATTAGAAAGAGTTAGGCAGATATTTAAAAAGAAGTCCTCAAGGGTACTAATATCTGGTACAATTACAATATTTAAGAGGCATTTGGATGGGTATATGAATAGGAAGAGTTTAGAAGGATGTGTGCTGGGTGCTGGCAGGTGGGACAAGATTGGGTTGGGACATCTGGTTGGCATTTATGTGTTTGATCGAAATGTCTATTTCCATGCTGTACGTCTCTACGACTCTATGATTAGCTATCCCTCAGTTGGAAGGTATACATGCACCACTGCTGTGAGCCCGTCCCTTCGCCACCATCATAAACCTCCATGTACACAGTCGCATGATCAGAAATAGCTATGTTCCCAATTCTACAGGACAGCACTGAATTCAAAAAGGCCAATAGGGCAAAAACATGTCAATCCTAGTTTGGCACTTATGTGGGTTAGGTAAAAAGGTGAAGTCCTTACCCTAAGGGTGAACAATCTCCACACATCCACCAAGCCCAGCTCCCTGTTTAGATACACCAGCTGCCTAGATTGCAGGAAAATGTCGTTGAGAACCCGAAAGACCCTATCCACCTTGGGATCCATTGTTGGTTAAAGTCTCCCCCTAAAATTGTATGACGCCCCCCAAGGGCCATCAACCTGGAGAGTGCATCCGTTAATTTGAAGGGTTTACCAGGTGCAAGATGGAGGACGGGAAAACTTTCTGGCTGCAGAAAGTTTTTTGAGGTATTTTAGATGCTGGAGGTGATTTCCTCGAATTCCAGGAGCAGCAATTACTGCTTTATATGCTGTTGCATTGTTTTGGAACTTTGGGGAAAAAGAAACAATGTCAAAACAACAGCAGTTTCAAAAGCGGGAAGAACAGACAAAAGAAGCACATGGTGAGGACAGTGCGGGGGTGGGGGCGGGAAGATGGAGAGAGAGAGAGAGAGAGAGAAAGAGAGAGATGGAGAGAACCTGCACAATTACTGCCTTTGCTGTTTTTGAATTCATGTATCGCTGGACATCGGAGTGCGTCTGCAAAAACTAACAAACAGTGAATTTCACAACTAATCTTGAAGAAACCTGTTTGGGCGAAGTTCACAATACAGAATCAGATCAGTTAATCGTTGTTTTAATTCTGTACAATAGAAAAGCTGCAGTAGTGAGTATAGTTGGTTCTTTCTTGATCATATGTTTTTGGAGATAACTCTCTTGATTAAACTTAAAATAAAAGCAATCGCTATTACTTTAACCTGGTGCAGTGTTTTGTAGAGGAATAAGACGGTGTTTTTTGGGGAGTCTGTAAATTGTGAAGGAGCAAAACTGGCCTTTGCAGTGATGTGTACTTCTTGTCAGATGTGGGAGTTTAAAGAGAGTTTAAGGGTTACTGCGGATTATATCTGCCATAAATGCTGTTGGATACGAGTCTGACCAGATCAAATGGATCGTTTGGATAGTCAGTTAGAAGCAATGAGGAATTTGCAACAGCAGCAGTATGTGATGGATGGCAATTATAGGAAGGGGGCAAGTCTCAGATGCAGTCACATAAGATGGGTTAACTCCAAGAAGGGTAAGAGAGGTAGGCACCCAGGGCGGAGTCTTTTGTGGATGCACCCATTTCAAACAGGTATGGTGTTTTGGAAAATGTAGGGGGTGATGGCTTCTCAGGGGAACGTAGCACGAACAGTCAAGTTTCTGGCATTGTGATTGGCTCTAATGCAACGAGTGGTACATCGGCTTCCAAGTGATCAATTGTGTTAGAGGATTCTGTAATCCGAGGTAGAGACAGACGTTTCTGTGGCCAGTAGAGGAAAAGCAGAATGGAGTGGTGTTTCCCTGGTACCAGAATCAAGGATGTCTCAGAGAGTCTGCAGTATATTCTCAAGGGGGGAGAGGGCTCAGCGAGAGGTCATTGTCCACATTGGACCAACGATAGAGGACAAGAAAAGTTTGAGATTCTGAAGTGAGATTAGAAAGAGTTAGGCAGATATTTAAAAAGAAGTCCTCAAGGGTACTAATATCTGGATTACTCCCAGCGCTACGAGCTAGTGAGGGCAGCAACAGGAGGATAGGGCAGATGAATGCATGGCTGAGGAGCTGGTGCATGGGAGAAGGACTCACATTTTTGGATCATTGGAATCTCTTTTGGGGTAGAAATAACCTGTACAAGAAGGACAGATTGCAACTAAATTGGAAAGGGAGTAATATACTGAAACAGAAATTTGCTAGAACTGCTCGGTGGATTTAAACTAGTATGGTTGTAGAGGGGGGAGGTACCCACAGAGATACTGAAGAAAGAGAACAATCTGAGACTGGTACAGTTGAGAACAGAAGTCAATCAAACAGTCAGGGTAGGCAGGGACAATGTAGGAATGATAAATTAAACTGCATGTATTCAATGCAAGATGCCTAACAGGGAAGGCAGATGAACTCAGGGCATGGTTAGGAACATGGGACTGGGATATCATAGCAATTACAGAAACATGACTGAGGGATGGGCAGGACTGACAGCTTAATGTTCCAGGAAGGATAGAAAGGGACGCAAGAGAGGAGGGGAGTGGCATTTTTGATAAGGGATCGCATTACAGCTGTGCTGAGAGAGGATATTTCCGGAAATATATCCAGGGACGTTATTTGGGTGGAACTGAGAAATAAGGAAGAGATGATCACCTTCATGGGATTGTATTATAGACCCCCCCCCCGCCCCCCAATAGTCAGAGGGAAATTGATAAACATACTTGTATGGATATCTCAGCTATCCATAAGAATAATAGGGTAGGTATAGTAGGGGTTTTTAACTTACCAAACATAGACTGGGACTTCCAACGTGTTAAAGGTTTAGATGGAGAGGAACTTCTTAAGTGCGTACAAGACAATTTTCAGATTCAATATATGGATATACCTACTAGAGAAGGTGCAAAACTTGACCTACTCTTGGGAAATATAGCAGAGCAGGTGACTGAGGTGTCAGTGGGGGAGGAATTTGGGGCCAGCGACCATATTCATTTTAAAATAGTGATGGAAAAGAATAGACCAGATCGAAAAGTTGAAGTTCTAAATTGGAGAAAGGCCGATTTTGACGGTATTAGGCAAGAACGTTCGAAAGCTGATTGCAGGCAGATTTTCGTAGGTAAAGGGAAAATAGGAAGCCTTCAGAAATTAGATAACAAGAATCCAGAGAAACTATATTCCTATCAGGGTGAAATGAAAGGCTGGTAGGTATATGGAATGCTGGATAACTAAAGAAATTGAGGGTTTGGTTAAGAAAAAGAAGGAAGCATATGTCAGGTATAGACAGGATAGATTAAGTGAATCCTTAGAAGAGTACAAGGGAAGTAGGAGCTGACTTAAGAGGGAAATCAGGAGGGCAAAAATGGGACATGAGATAGCTTTTGCAAATATAATTATGGAGAATGCAAAGGGTTTTTACAAATATATTAAGGACAAAAAGGAAACAGGGGAATATATTACTGGGAACAAAGAAATTGCAGAGGAATTAAATGGGTACTTCAGATCTGTGTTTACTGGAGAAGACACAAGCAATCTCCCTGAGGTAACAGTGGCTGAAGGACCTGAACTTAAGGGAATTTATATTTGCCAGGATTTGGTGTTGGAGAGACTGTCAGGTCTGAAGGTTGGTAAGTCTCCGGGACCTGATGACCTGTATCCCAGGGTACTGAAGGAGGTGGCTCGGGAAATCGTGGATGCGCTGGTGATTATTTTCCAGAGTTCAATAGAATCGGGGTCGGTTCCTGAGGATTGGAGGGCGGCTAATGTTGTGTCACTTTTTAAGAAGGTGGGTGGGAGAAAGCAGGAAATTATAGACCAGTTAGTCTGACCTCAGTGGTGGGAAAGATGCTGGACTCTATTATAAAGGATGAAATTACGGCACATCTGGATAATAGTAACAGGATAGGACAGAGTCAGCATGGATTTATGAAGGGGAAATCATGCTTGACTAATCTTCTTGAATTTTTTGAGGATGTAACTCGGAAGATGGACGAGGGAGATCGAGTGGATGTAGTGTACCTGGACTTTCAGAAAGCTATTGATAAAGTCCCACACTAGAGGTTAGTGAGTAAAATTAGGGCGCACGGTATTGGGGGCAAAGTACTAGATTGGATAGAGAATTGGTTGGCTAATAGGAAACAAAGGGTAGTGATTAACGGCTCCATTTATGAATGGCAGGCAGTGACCAGTGGGGTACCGCAGGGATCCGTGCTGGGACCGCAGCTTTTTACAATATATGTAAATGATATAGAAGATGGTGTCAGCAATAACATTAGCAAATTTGCTGATGATACAAAGCTGGGTGGTAGGGTGAAATGTGATTAGGATGTTAGGAGATTACAGGGTGACCTGGACAAGTTAGGTGAGTGGGCAGATGCATGGCAGATGCAGTTTAATGTGGATAAATGTCTGGTTATCCACTTTGGTGGCAAGAACAGGAAGGCAGATTACTACCTCAATGGTATCAAATTAGGTAAAGGGGCTGTTCAGAGAGATCTGGGTGTTCTTGTCCACCAGTCAATGAAGGCAAGCATTCAGGTAGAGCAGGTCGTGAAGAAGGCTAATAGCATGCTGGCCTTCATAACAAGAGGAATTGAGTATAGAAGCAAAGGGGTGTTTCTGCAGCTGTACAGGGCCCTGCTGAGACCACACCTGGAGTACTGTGTACTGTTCTGGTCTCCAAATTTGAGGAAAGACATTCTGGGTATTGAGGGAGTGCAGCATAGGTTCACGAGGTCAATTCCTGGAATGGCAGGATTGCCTTACACGGAAAGACTGAAGCGACTGGACTTGTATACCCTTGAGTTTAGAAGACTGAGAGGGGATCTGATTGAAACGTATAGGATTATGAAAGGATTGGACACTCTGGCAGGAGGAAACATATTTCCACTGATGGGGGAGTGCCGAACCAGAGGACACAACTTAAAAATACGGGGTAGACCATTTAGGACAGAGATGAGGAGAAACTACTTCACCCAGAGAGTGGTGGCTGTGTGGAATGCTCTGCCCCAGAGGGCAGTGGAGGTCCAGTCTCTGGATTCATTTAAGAAAGAATTGGATAGAGCTCTTAAAGATAGTGGAATCGAGGGTTATGGAGATAAGGCTGGAATAGGATACTGATTGGGAATGATCAGCCATGATCATATTGAATGGCGGTGCAGGCTCAAAGGGCGGAATGGCCTACTCCTGCATCTATTGTCTATTGTCTATTGAAACTAGGGAGAGAATAGGGCCCCTCAAACATCAGCAAGTCAGCCTTTGTGTGGAGTCGCCGAGAAGTGGGGAGATACTAAATGAATATTTTGCATCAGTAATTACTGTGGAAAAGGATACGGAAGATATAGACTGCAGGGAAATAGATGGTGACATCTTGCAAAATGTCCAGATTACAGAGGAGGAAGTGCTGGATTTCTTGAATGCGTAAAGGTGGATAAACCCATAGGTCCTGATCAGGTGTAGCCGAAAACTCTGCTTGAAGCTAGATAAGAGATAGCTGGGCCCCTTGCTGAGGTATTTGTATCATCACAAGTCGCACGTGAGGTGCCGGAAGACTGGAGGTTGGCAAACGTAGTGCCACTGTTTAAGAAGGGTGGTAAGGACAAACCAGAGAACTATAGACCGGTGAGCCTGACCTCGGTGGTGGGCAAACTGAGGGATATGATGAACATGTATTTGGAGAGGCAAGAACTGATTAGGGATAGCCCCCATGGCTTTGTGCGTGGGAAATCATGTCTCACAAACTTGATTGAGTTTTTTGAAGAAGTAACATCGAGGATTGATGAGGGCAAATCTGTGGATGCGATCTATATGGACTTCAGTAAGGCATTCGACAAGGTTCCCCGTGGGAGACTGATTAGCAAGGTTAGATCTCATGGAATACAAGGGAACTAGCCACTTGGATATAGAACTGGCTCAACGGTACAAGAGAGAGGCTGGTGGTGGAGGGTTGTTTTTTTTTCAGGATGGAGGCCTGTGACCAGTGGAGTGCCACAAGGATCGGTGCTGGGTCCACTACTTTTTTGCATTTACATAAATGATTTGCATGCGAACACAAGAGGTACAGTTAGTAAGTTTGCAGATGACACCAAAATTGCAGGTGTAGTGGACAGCGAAGAGGGTCACCTCAGATTACAACAGGATCTGGACCAATTGAGCCAATTGGCTGAAAAGTGGCAGATGGAGTGCAATGCAGATTAATGCAAGGTGCTGCAATTTGGGAAAGCAAATCTTTGCAGAACTTATACAATTAATGGAAAGGTCCTAGGGAGTGTTGCTGAACAAAGAGACCTTGGAGTACAGGTTCATTGCTCCTTTAAAGTGTAGTCACAGGTAGATAAGATAGTGAATAAGGCGGTTTGTATGCTTTCTTTTATTGTTCAGAGTATTGGGTACAGGAGATGGGAGGTCATGTTGCAGCTGTGCAGTACATTGTTTAGACCACTGTTGGAATATTGCGTGTAATTCTGGTCTCCTTCAAGAAATGTTTTACAAGGATGTTGCCAGTGTTGGAGGATTTCAGCTCTAGGGATAGGCTGTACAGGCTGGGGCTGTTTTCTCTGGAGCATCGCAGGCTGAGAGGAGACTTTCTAGAGTTGCACAAAATTATGAGGGGCATGGATAGGGTAAATAGGCAAAGGGTCATTTCCATGGGGTTGGGAAGTCCAGAACTAGAGGGCATAGGTTTAGGGTGAGAAGTGAAAGATATAAAAGAGACCTGAAAGGCAACCTTTCAAGGGTGGTACATGTATGGAATGAGCTACCAGAGGAAGTGGTGGAGGTTGGTACAATTGCAACATTTAAGAGACATTTGGATAGGTATATGAATAAGAAGGGTTTCTTTGGATATGGGCAGGGTGCTGTCAGGTGGGACTAGATTGGTTGGGATATCTAGTCGGCATGGATGGGTTGGACCGAAGGGTCTGTTTCCATGCTGTATATCTCTATGAATCTCTGACTCTCTGCCATGTTCATTTCTATGCACTAAAGCTTTATGGATCAGAAAAAGGTGACATTCGTTCTTAATTTGGACAAACACCTGTTATAGAAGGTTCTTCTGAATGAGAAAAGCTACTCCTCTTCATTTTGAATTAAAGGATAAAAATAATATCCAGCCAAACACTCTCTTCTGTAACTTTAAATGTTCCTTATTGGTTAGATGTATTTTTCTCAGGCACCAAGGCTACATTGACCCTTTCCTTTCTAAGGCCTGAAAGCATCAATTGGTGAATTACTCCCATTTAATGTTCCAGGTGCACCATTTAGATGAGCGGTTAGCCATAGCCATCCGAAACAGCCAGTGACCCTACTGTGAGGAAGGCCCCTTTTTTATTGCGCACTGCGAGAAAGCGGTAAACAGTTCATATAAACTTGAAAATCAACTGCAAAAACGACCAACTCAAAACTCCTAACAACTCCTTGTACAATGAACCTACATAAAACACAAATAAGAGGTGATTCTCCCTACTTCCCCACAGGGAGCGCTCATACTACCCATTAATCCCCCTTGGCTCCTCTTAGCTGAAGCTGCTCGCCAAACCCAGACAAAACAAACTTTAAAGAGTTAAATGTGTTTTACAACAAGTAAATTAGAAGTGGGTACTCAACCCGTCCCATCCAGATCCAAGGCAGTCCTGTGAAAAGAAATGTAACGCTCCATCACTATTCCCTCACCTCCCCACGAACACTGCCCCCTTTCTGTACTAAGAAAAATGAAAAGGAAATTAGAGATAAAAAGATTAATGGGAGGATAGGAAGAAAGGAGAAAACAGAGAAAGAGAAATGAAAAGGTAAACGAGGCAAACCACAGAGGAAACAAAGAGAACATGATTGTCCATACTATTTGAGGCAGCCAATCTATCTTAAGGTGTCCAGGAAGTCCATTGCATTTTCTAGTGAGTCAAAATTAAACACGGACACTCCATGGTTGTAACGTAATATTGTCGGGTATCTTACAGTATACTGAATATTGAATTCCCTCAGCCTCTTTTTTACCCCATCAAAGGCTCTTGGATCTCCCCTGAAAATAAATCACATTTAATGACTTTTAAAATGTTGCCGTGGGTCACCTAACAACCGTTAAGAAGTAAATGGACCAGCATCAGACTCTCATAACATTCCCAGCTACAGGCTGCATTTAGGAATGTGGGAATATGTTTATCCTGCTGTATTTCTGATGGTGCAGAATATCTCCTTCTCTGATTGCATGATTGTGGAAGGGTAGTCATTGAGCAGCCTAAGGCAGAAATTGCTGACTTCTGAAAACACGTTTTAGTAAAGGTTATACGACTCAACCGCAATAGCTCCCAAAAGTATGTTATTTTGAAAGTAAAGGAAAAATAGCAGTTTATTACAATCTGAAAACAAAGAATGGAGAATGGAAAACAGAGTAATGGTGGAACCGTGAAGCAAGTACTTCAATTCTGTCTTTACAGAGGAAAACATCAACAAACCAAAAAACAAATTCCCAGCACGACTAGGAAACCCAAGTCAGGTTAAAAAAAAGAATAGAATGAAATTAGTAAATACATGGTTTTATAGAAAATATTAGGACTGAAAGTAATGAACATAGACAACTTCAGCATAAATTTATGAAATGGGAATCATATTTGAGATACTGGCTGGTTAGTTAATTATGGTGAAGCAATGGATGTAATGGATTTGAATTTTTGGAAAGTTTTTCGGTAAAGTCCCAAAACTAATGTGCAGCATCACATCTTATGGAATCGGGGCTAACATATGGACATGGCCTAAGCACGGCATAGCTGGCAGGGAACAATGAGTGGAATATTTTGATATCGATTTTGAGTTTACTCTCAGGTGTATTTTACAGGGTAAATACAAGACATTTCCGCCTCAAACTGGAACCGTTTTAAATATTTTGAAAACTGAATATTGAGAAAAAATGAAGGTATAGCTAGAAGAAAGTCCATGGGTCCTGAGTCAGCGCCTTACTGTCGGTGACACTTGTATCCCCCATCACTGGACATCAGCTTCATCACCATCTACACCAGAGTCCACCAACATCGAAGTTGCTGATCCTCAGGTGCCATCTTTGCCACTGGGACAATACACTTCCATCACTGCCTCGTTGCGCCCAGTGTCAGACCCTCCAATGTCAGAGAGATGTCTCTTACTGTTGTGCCTACCTCACCGATGTTGCCATGATTCCCTTCCATCATCTACTTCATCAGCACCAAGGCAACACCCAACCAACAACGAAGTCCCCTGTCCTCTGGCATCACCTTTTGCTCCTGGGCCTACCTCACACACGTTGCCTCTGCTGATGTAGCCATCGCCAATTCCAGGTCCTGTGCTTGCTTCGAAAATGTAAGCAGGGACACACTCTCCTCTGCACTGGGCCCAGCTCAAGGTCCATACACTGTGCTCCACTTGAGACCTCTCGAGGGCCATGCCCTGAGTCCATTCAAAGTCTGCATGTTTGGACTCTCGTTGCCGCTGATGCTGTCCAAGCTACCAAGTCAGTAAGTTACAGAAAGAAAAGAGAGGGGGAAAAATAAGGGAAAAAAGCAAGTCAGAGTGTATAAGCTCCAGCAAAGGAGCCGTTGAACCAGAAAAACCGGAATAAAATGACCCTTTTATTGGAGAAGAAGGCTCATGGTGTATCACAGGGATCGTGGATTGGACCTCAGCTATTCCTAACACGCATCCAACATTTGGTTGAGGGAACCAAATGCAATATTTCCCAGCCTTCTGACAGCACTAAACCATGTTGGATTGTCAGTGGGTGAGGAGGATGTAGAAAGCTCTAAATTGATTGAGATAAGTGGTGAGAATGTTTAGCAGATGTAGAGCAGTATGGGTAGATGTGACGTTGTGCAATTCGTTGGATAAATAGAACAGCAGCCGACCATTTGAAAATGGATTGGGTCTAAAATGTTGGTCTATAAACGAACTTATGCTCCTTTATTTGTTTCCGTCTGCACAGCCTCCGAGGTCCATGTAGGGCAGAATGCAGAATTCAATATTGGGAATGGTATTGGCACGCTGACCAGTGTATATAGGCTCATCAAATGGGAGCTGTTACATTGAAAATGATCTGGATCTCCCTGTACACCAGTCACTGAAAGCAATATTGCAGGAGCAGAAAGCAGTTAGTAAGATAAATAATGTGTTGACCTGCATTTCAGAGGAATTTGACTCCAGGAGTAAGGTTGCCTTACTGCAGCTGTACAGGGCCTTGGTGAGCCCCCATCTCGAACATTGTGTAGTATTGTGTGCAGTTTTGGTCTTCTTATCTAATAAAGGACAAAGCTGACATTGAGGGAGAGTAGTGAAGGATGACAAGACTGATCTCTGGGATGACAGGCCTGTTGTGGGAGCAGAATTTGACGCGACTGGGCCTGAATTCCATGGTGTTTAGGAAAATGAGTGGTGATCACAGTGAGATATATAAAACTCTGACAGGGTGAGACAGATTGGAAGCACGGATTATAATTCCCCTGGATGAAATGTCTAACACCATGGGCCACAGTATTAGGTGTGGACTGGCCAAACTGCATTGAGATGAGACTGGTGAACCTAAGGAGTTCTCTCCCAGATCAGGCTGTTGAAACCAAGGCACTGATTATACACAAAGATTTTTAGACAGTAAAAGGGTGGCGATAACAGGCTGATAGTGTGGAGATAAATGATCAGCTGTCATTGTATTGAATGGGGTAGAACATTCTACTACTGCAGTTCCTATTTTATAACTTTCTGATGGTTAATCATGTTGCGGGATATGTATATTGTTTGGGAAAACCGCATTAAGCTGGAATGGGGAAAGGCTCAGTGTGTTGATTGGCCTACTCATTTCCCGATTTTTCTGTGCAGTCTGTGGAAAAGCTCTGACAATGTTGTCAGAAGCTCTCAGATGTTAAGAAAGGGGTCTGTGCAGGGACAACAGGACTGTGTTTCTCATTTCCTTTTCTGATACTGATGCTGGTGCTGAGTGTTCTGTCCGGGTTTATCCTTTAAGACTTCAGAGCAGTTTGACGCTATTGAGTGTCTTCCTTGGCCAATTTAGACACCATTGAAGAGTGTATCACATGTCTGTGTGTTCGGAGTTAGTTTTAGACCAGACAAAGAAAGCACGGGAGATTCACTTCCTCAAAGTACATTGGGGAAGAAAATTGGTGTTTGCAAATTGGCTTCAAGGTCACTAACACTGACCAGATTTTACAACTCGATGTTTTACTAATTGTTTTTAACTTCCACCAGCTGGCAGAGCATTGGCCTGGTCTACATTAGTAATCCAGTGACATTTCCACAGTAGCACCATCTCCACATGGGGACCTATCTGAAATCACACTGAGCATGTTATTTCTGTGTTGCTTGACAGATCTGTCGGAAATGACTCCCTTTGGTTTGAATACTGTGATGGGACAGAGGGGGGTGGTAATTGGTCAGATTGTAATTATTGTCCTCTTAGTGGTGTGGACATAGCTGACTAATTTTCCACATTGCCAGGGAGATGTCAGAGTTGGAGCTGGAATGAAGCAGCTTCCCCAGGGACACGGACTGTTGTACAGCACAAGTCTTCAATCTTATCGCAGGAATGGGGTCAGGGCCCATTGTCTTTGTCATACCTACTGTGTTCAGCGGTTTCTTCATGTTGCATGCAGCAAATCGATTCGCTTAAAGACTGCCATCTGTGATTTTGTGGGTATCATGGCGAGGATGAGGTGGATCATCAACACCACGCTTCTGGCTGAGGATGGTGTAGATACTACATCCCTGTCTTTTACACAGATGTACACGGCTGTTCGTTATTTTGGATGGACATATTTCAGGAGTCCTCTCCGCCAGTAAGTTGTTTAATGTTAATGCTCCATCGACCTTTATTCCTGGATGTGGCAGCACTGCAGAATTTAGATCTGATCTGTTTGAATTGGGATCAATTCTCACTCTCCATCAGATGTTAGTTCCACTGTTTGGGGTGTAACCAATCCAGTGCGATAGCTTTAACGAGTTATCGTCAAGGTACACATGGTTCTGACTCTGGCATGTTCACACACACTCGTCACTTAACTATGGATTAGCTTGATGGCAATAGTAGACCGAGGGATTATCCTTGGGGAAAAGTTACACACTATGATTGTTAGTAAATCTGCTTCTGCTGCTGCCGTGGTTTTTCAGCATCACATGTTAACCCATGTTTATCTGTAATATCAGCGATTTAATTCTTCCAGTGACTCTTCGACAAAGCTCCCAGTCTGTCCAGCAATTTTTGCATTTTTATGTCCAGTATCCATAATTATCTGCTGACTTTAACATTTGTGCTGGTCCTATTCATTTCTGGAGAAATTCTGCAGGTCAGGCAGCATCTGCAGAGACAGAGAAACAGAGTTATTGTTTCAAGTCTAGTGCGATGCTTCTTCAGAACTGATAATGATTGGAAAATGGGCTTTTGATCCCTTGCCAGAGGTGGGGTATGGATGACCGGGAAAAGAGGGTGTGGCAACAGACAAACGGACGTTTAGCAGTGGTGAACGAGAGGATGATGTAAAATAGTTTTAAATTAAGATATGAATGGGGGAAAGGGGTTCCTTCTCTTCAGTGCAAGATAAAGAAGACACAACCATACAATGTCATAGGGAGGTCAGGAGGGAGAATGTTAACTATGTGGCATTGTGTAGATCTGGCCAAAAGGAAGTTTTCACTGTCATCACCCCCTTTAGAAAAAGGAATTCGGGTGTTTGACTATTTATTGACACCAGTAAAATTTTCATGCTGCCTTAGTATTGTAACATTGAGAAAAGCAATTGACAATATGAAGTTTGGACTGTGTGTTGTTTACCAGCCACTTTTAGTATTGTTTCAAATTTGCGATGTTTATTTTTAAATACTTGATCTTGAAGTTAGTATCAGATGGAGTGAAGGAGGTTGCTGGGTGACATTATAGAAATTAGAAAATCCTGGGAGGTATGGATAGGGTGAATAGCCAAGGTCTTTTCCACAGGATGGGTTAGTTCAACCATAGAAGGCATAGGCTTAAGGTGAAATGGGAAGATTTAAAATGTAAGAAGGATCAATGCTTTTACACAGACGGTAGTGTGGGTATGGAATGAGCTGTCAGAGGAAGATTGTCAGATGCATGTACAGCCGTAACATTTAAAAGACATTTGGGCAAACATATGAATGGGAAACATTTAGAGGCATATGGGCCAAATGCAAGCAGATGGGACTAATTTAGTTTGGAAAAGCTGGCCAGCATGGACAATTAGAAAAGTTTCACGCAGGGTCAGTGTGGTTTTGTGAACTGAAATTCATATTTTGTCCTTTAAAATCATGCGAAGTATTTCTGGAGATCCCTGAGAACGTAACAGGGATGAAGGGGAACTGGTAGACATGAGGCTTTCCAAAGATTCTCCACAAGGTATCACAAAATAAAGATTCTTACGCAAGACAGAAGCTCATAGTCTGACAGATAATGTGTTAGTATGGGAAGACGATTGGTTAACACATAGAAATCGGAGAGTCAGGATTAATGGATGGTTATGATAAAAGTGCATTTGCTGGAGTACCACAGATATCAGTCCGTGGCATCAATTATTGACAATCTATACTAATAGGCTGAAGAAGAGAGCTGATAGCAATATACATCCGAGATTGAGGATGACGCTGAGAATCAAAAGGCAGGCTGTTATACAATGGAGAGAACCTCCAGAAAAGGAGCAGTCCAAAAGATTGGAGTGGTCCTGTGAATGAAACATAACGTCTGCATGCTGATGCAGCAAGTAGCTAGGTTGGTAATTTAGGCGGGTTCCGGGATTAAAGGGTTGTGTTATCAAGAACCTCTAAAATGGGGAGACAATTACTCACTGTGGTTGAAATGAATGAGGAGTAATAATGCTGAAAAATACAAGATCCCGAGGGGCTTGACAAGTTAGATATTAAGAACGTGTTTCCACTGCTGGGTGTGGTATTGAACTCAGGGACATAGATACCGAATATGGAATATTGATTTCAAACTGAGATGCAGAGTAATATGTTCTCTCAGAAGGAAGTGAATGTCTGGAATTCTCAAATCCAGAGAGGTGTTCAGGGGTACAAGAGAGCGGAGTTAAGCTCTGGAGTAGGTCAGCTATATCCATATTAAATGACAGGACGAGCTTGAGGGGCTGAATGGCCTGCTCCTGTTTCTATTTCTTATGTTCTCGTGTTATGATTTTGGAAATTAGCTGAATATTTTACTGGAAGTCATGGAGTACAATGTTGCATTCAGGAGGAGAAGAGGACTTGTTTGAGTTAACCCTGGGTGAGGAAGGAGGCTGTAGTCACAGTGAATATGGGTGTGTAACATAACCCACATCGGGAGCAAAAGTTAAAGAGAGGGGAAGCCTGTGCCTGGGGGTGGGGGGAGGTGGTGTCACTTCCTGACCCAGCCTGGATTTTCCAAGCACATTGACGAAACTGCATCTAAGCATCGGAGTGGGCTCGATCTGCCCCTGTGTAGCAGGTCTGAAGGGCTGAATGGAACATAGAACATAGGGCTGAGGGACACGAGTGAGCCATTCGGTCCTTTCATTCTACTCCACCAGTAAATAAGGTCGTGGCTCATCTTATTGTGGTCCCACCTGCACTTTTCTCTCCAAGCACCATTATCCCTGATTCTCCTGTATATGGGCAATCAGACGAACAAGCATTGATATAATATAAAGATTCAGCCCTCACAAACTTCTGGGAAAGAGACTTCCCACTGGAATGAAATCCCATTTTGTGAACTTTTCCTCAATCATGTTCTGACTGAGGTTGGAGGGTGTCACTGTTTCCTTTCCTACTTCCACTCTTCCACTACTCACAACAAATTTTAAATGTAACCAGCTTGGTGATATGGCCAGTGATAAAGGTCTCAGACTGTGTCAGGTTCAGTGATAAGAACAAGTCAGACAGATTTCTTTAGTCAGCCACAAGTAACGAATAGAACTAACGAAGGAGCATTGTGGATCTGTGATTACCACTGCTGCCTCACATTACCAAGGAGCTGAGTTCAATTCCAACCTCGGGCGACCCGTCATGTGAAGTTTGAACATTTTCCTCATGTCTGTGTTGCTTTCCTGCCATTGCTCCAGGTTCCCCCAAAGCCCAAGGATGTGCAGCTGGGAGTGGGTTGGCTATGCGCAATTGCCTATAGTGCCCATAGATATGTGGGTTTGTCATGGGGAACGTATGTTTACGTGTTTCGGGTTGGGGACAGGGATATGTGGGATGCAGTTCGGTTGGTCAGTGTGGACTCGGTGAGCAGAATGTCCTGCTTCCAATCTGGAGAGGATCTATGACAATGACAACAAGTTTGGATTATACAAACACCCAGTGGGTATCTACCTGATCCACTCTCCATGAGGTCTTGCACGTTTCAACAAGAACACCTCTCATTCCAAGAGTAACCTGTTAAAGCCTCCATAATATAAACCCTTCATCCATGGAATATATGAAGTGAAACATCTCTGAACTGCTTCCAAAAGAATTATGGTAAGGAGACAATAAATCCTCAAACCCCGATGAGATTATTTTTTGCTTTCTCGAATCATTTTTAGTCTTTGAAACTCTCTTCCCCGCAGAGAATTAGAGACAGAAATATTGAATGATTTTGAAGCACAGAATCAAGAATTATTGTGAAATGGGCATGAATGCGCACTGTGGAGGAAATGCTGACAGTGGTATAAATGAAATGGCTGCAGAACGTACAGGAATATAATGCTAAACGAAATTATAACATAGATGATATTTTTAAATGTTAGCATTGAGAGAGAGCCGTACTGAAGATTATTCAGGCAGGTTACTACCTCATCTTCACTATTGCTGATGTTCCTGGTAAGCCTATACCTGTCAATTCTATAAACAATGGTGAAAGTTATTGGTATTTCAGTTTAACAAATACATAACCTGTTACCCTCAGTTTCAGTCACAAACTGCGTTTCCATCAATTTCAGACTCCTCACTCATAAACATCTAAGAAGGAACAAGGCTGTTCAGACTGTTAAGTCTCTCTTTAGACCTCAACTGTTATGTGTCTCTGTATTCTGTCAACCTCAGTACTGTTGCTGAATTAGCTGTCATCTGACCCTTTGTTAACTTCTGATTTTACGGCTCCAGTTCTCTTCTGACCATTCTTCCAGATACAAATATCTTGACAATAAACTTGTTCTTGTCGCTCCAGTTATTTCATAACAGGGATGCCATATCAGAGTAATAATGTCACTGGATGGGTAATTCAGAGTCACAAGTTATGACTTTAAAGGCATTGCTTCAAATCCGACCAGATCCAATGAGAGAACTTAAATTCGAATGACAGCAATTGGAATGAAGCCTCATTTTACTTACATCAACAATAAGCCATCATGATTTCTTTTATTATTTCACTGATAGCCTTTGGTAAAGAATTTAAGTGTGACTGCAGACCTACAACAATATGGTTGGCTCTATATTGTCTTGACAAATGGCCTCGCAGTCAAGAGCAATTATTGATGGACAACAAATGCTGCCCTTGCCAGTGATGCTGGCATCCCGGTAAACAGCAACATGAAAGGTGAAATACACCAAGGAAAAGTGGATGATGGATATCTGAAATGAAATTACCTAGCATCTGAAAATGTTGGAGAATCTCATCGAGTATGACGGCCTCTGTCAGGAGAAAAGGAGATAACGTTTCGAGTATAGTGACCCTACATCAGAACTGAAAGCAACTGGCAAATAATATTTTTATATCCGGATGGCTAGATGAGTGAAGGGGAGATTAGCTGAATGGATGGAGAAATGTCCATCGAGAGAGAGGAAGAGAGAGAGAGAGAGAGAGAGAGGAATGAAAAGCAAACGAAGGGAATGATGATGAAGGAAAATAAAATGGCAGCTTATTCTTAAATTTTCCCTTTTCCTATATTCCTGAATATCATGCCAATTTAGGTGGGTCCCTATTCACATTGAGTTATATTCTCTCTATCTCTCCTCCCTGAATATGCTGATCAACTCCATCGGCAATACTGGTGCTGTCGTTATAGTTGCTGAGATATAGAGAAACGTAATGTTACATTGTCAACTGCTTCTTTGGAGAACACTTGGAGAACAATGGTATGATTTGGTAGATTCCTCCTAGATTCGGGAGAGGGAAATGATCTTTGCTAAACCTTCTGCAGTTTGTGGAGATTGTGGTTCTGACATCGACAATTGAGATGCAGTGGGAGTGGAGTGTTTGAATTTTTAGAAGAGGTTTGACATGGTTTAATACAGGTGAGTGGAGACTATTAGACTCATGGGTAGGTACGGTGAAATATACTGAATAGATTAAAAATTGGATAAAGGGCCAAATGTGTGGAAGGCTTGTGGTGTATCAGAAGGATCAGTGCTTGGGCAATATCTATTCACAAGGTATAAAATGAATCAGATCGGAACAACAAACATGATGATTCTCATTATTGTTTATTAAATTGCGAGAGTTAGGGAAGTGCTGTTGTTGAAAAGGACCTGGAAGTCCCTGGTTTTAAGTCGCTAACATAATTCATATGGGGCAGCAAGTAAATCTAATTGTAAAGGATATATGGTCTGTTGAGCAAAATTATTAAAGTAACCGAGTAAATATATCTTACTCAGTGGTAGTGTTTTCTTGAAAGAGTATCTGGAGCATTATATACAGACTGAGTCTGCTTTATAAATAATGATCTCCATATCAGCGAGACAGTGAAAATATTTTCACCAGACTAAACCCTGGCATGATAGTACAATCAGGAGATAGTGCAGTAACTATGTGTTTTAACCTGTCGCACTGTGAGAGAATAAGAAGTTGAAACTTGATGGCTACAGACTCATTATGATGTTTCAAACAGCCATTGATAAAATGAGAAATTCCAGATTTCCCATAGGATGCTCGATTCCCAATAGTTTACACGCCTGTGTAGAACCCACATTTCGATTGACAGAGATGTACAGACACTTTAATGGGCAGTTGCTGTGTGACCCTGCACTCAACGTTATATTTTTAACAATCCTGTCAAAAGTCACAATACCTTCAGTCTGAAACAGTTAGCCATTCCTCACCCATCTGACTTTCAGAAAGAACATCACTCAGCTGTGGAAGATGCTTTTGAGACTGGCTTTAAAAATGGCTTCAATCCCACTGCCAAACAACCACGCTAACATAACACAGATGTATTTTGAGTAATGACGTCAAATGAATAACATGGCACAGTCCCTCTGTGGAGTTCCTGCTCCATGTGTTTATGATATTGAAGCATCCTTGAAATCTTCCTGTTCCTGTGTTAGTGACTTGAGAAGCTGAGTGACCTCTTCCTGTTCCTTTCTAAGTGAGTCCAGGTGTAAAGTGGTCACTTTCAGATCCCGTGTAAGTGACGTGTGGGGCTGAGCAGAGTACTTTTCTTTCTGTGTAACCGCCGGGAGGGACTGAAAGTACTGACCCTCTTCTTGCCAAGTTTTGATGGGCTGAATGGCTTCCCCTCATTCGTATGAAGCCAGGTTGATGTGCTGATTCAACCCTTCCTTTTGCTGTAGACATCTGCATAACTGTTCCATGAATGTTATGGACAGTTTACCAGCATAGGCTTGAACGTTGTCTCAGACTACGCTTGTGCTCTAAATGATTCCAAACACTGGCGAGTTTGCAATGGAATCTGATGAAGTGTAATTTTGATCAGCCTCCTTGATGTTATCCTCAGTTAAATACTGCCTTGATATCAGGGCCACTCACTCTTAGCTAAGCCATTTTATTAACCTCTATCTCTCACATTGATCAGTCATGATGCAGGAGCAGGCAGTGAATTCTTCAAACAGAGAGTAGTGAATGTCAGGAATTCTCTATTCCAGAGAGTCTGGGGAGCTCTGGCAGTACGTTGCCTCCAACTACTCCTGACTAGCAGGTTTGTGGGTCTGAATGGAACACAAAAACATCAGATTCAGAGCCAGGATTAGATCGTTAACCAGTATGAGCCTTCTCCACCAAACACTAAGATTGTGGATGATCAGGTTGTGGTCCCATCCCCACTATCCTGTTTGTATCCAATTATCCATGTCTCAATCTCCGTCAAATACTTAACGAAAACAGTTTGAATAAACGTGAACAAAGAGAGAGACACCACATACCTCTGGGGAAGAGAATTCCCGCTCAAAAGGCCCCTTTAGAATTTCTTCGCATCTTTCTCACAGTGTCGTACAGCAGGCAATCCTGTCTACGTAAACCAAGCATTCCAATCTGATCTCAACCCATTTGTCAGAATTAGGCTCAAATCCTCTAAATCCTTCCTATTAATAAGCACATCCGGATGCCTTTTAAATGTTGAAATTGTACCAGCCTCCATCAATTTCTCTGGCAGCTCATTCAATACACACTCCACAATTTGCATGAAAAATCTGTCCATTTACGATCTCTCTCTCCTCTCATCTTAAGCCTTTATCCTATAGTTCTGGAGTCCCAGACTTGGGAAAAAGACCTTGCTATTCAGATTGTCCATGTCACTCACGATTTTATAAACCTCTGTAATGTCACACCTCGACGTCCGATGCTCCAGAGTAAACAAACCCTAGTCTGCACAGCTTTTCCCTGTAGCTCATTCACTCCATGCTCAGCAATATCGTTGTAAAACGTTTTGCCACCGCTTCAAGTTTAAAAGCAGCCTTCCTCCAGCAAACAGAACTGAATTAAACACAGTATTCTAAATCTGGCCTCAACAATATCCTGCCCTATCGAACCATGATCTCCCAACTTGCATACTCAAAGCACTGACCAGTAAAGGCAAGTATCCCAAACCACTTCTTCCCCACCCTGTCTGCCTGCGACTCCACTTTCAAAGATCTATGAGCTTGCACCCTTTTGTTCGAAAACACTCCCCAGGGCTCCAACATTAATTATGTAAGTCCTGCCCTGTTTTATCTTACCAAAAAAGCAACACTACATATTTATCTAAATTTAACTCATTTGCCACTCCTTGGCCCATTGGCCCATCTGATCGAGATTCCATTATACACAGAGGTAAATCTTGCTGGCCACTGCACCTCCAATTTTTATGTCATCCGTAAACATAACAAAAAGGCAAGTTTTCATGTCCTAATCATTTATATAAATGATAAATGCAGTGGACTCAGCACCTTGTGTTACACCATGTTAAGTTACTTGTGTTAAGTAATCTAATCTAAAAAAAACCATTGGTCACAGTGCTCCAGTCTGAAAAGCTGTCCTCCACCACCCTCTGTCTCCTACCTTCACTCTAATTATGTAGTCTATTAGTTAGTTCATCTTGGATCCATTTGTCATCTAACCTTACTAACTTGTCTGCCACGTAGAATCCTGTCGAACACCTTGCTGAGGACTCTATGGATAGTGTCTACCAAACTGCCTTCATTTTTTTCTTGCTTCCTCTTCAAAAAACGCAATCACCTTTGTTAGATATGATTTCCCATGCACAAAGCCATGTTGACTAGCTCTAATCAGTAGTTGCGCCTGCAAATGAATGTCTCAATCCTATCCCTCACGTGCCCACGTCAGGCTCACCAATCAATAGTTCAGGTCACTATTCCCTTTCCTCGTCCCATACTTCCACTGATCACTGTAAATGTTAATATAAATAACTTGGTGATATGACCAACAATATAGGTCTCAGACTGGGTCAGAGTTAGGAACAAGTCAGGTAGGATTCTTTAATCTGCTACAATTGACAAGTTTATGACCCAAACAAAGTTACTCAAACTACAATGGAAAAATGAATGACAAATATTTTGGATAGTGCAAATCTGAGTACCGATGTTTCCCTCTCTAAAATTACTGACACATGAACAGGTTTGATGACAAACTGAAAAATAACATCTCTGCAGAGTGTTAACTTGAATACACTTTGATCGAATATTAATTGAACTCATGATGGCAGGAAACATGGATTATTGTTCCAAATATCAGTCAGCTTATGCAGCTATTCTGCTCTTACAAGCTACTGATAATGGGATAACTTCCTGTAACAGCTGATTTCCCTTTACTTCAGACAGTGGGGCAATTCCAGTGATTCATCGAAAGGAATTCTCCATGAGTGGTAAAGATGACTGAGGAGTTTTCAGCTCACACACATTGCTGGAAAAAGGAAGACAGAGAGAGAGGGAACAGGCTGTTCCTTCCTAGGAAGGTTACGTTTCCCCACTCTCTGAATTCAATCACATATTAACGTTCTCCAGTCGCAAACTGGACCAGATGAGGTCTATTTTAACAGTATCTGAACTGTACGACTCCATCACGTTCCCTGCTCCATGTAGGTACATTATTGCTGCCGTCGGACACACAGCCATTTCTTTAAAACAAATTGCCCCATTAGATTTAAAGATGTGTTTCTATGTTCCGGACACTTTTATAATACAACTATTAATATCTTCAAAATATCCATATTTAAATGAATGCATTTTCTTCTTAAATTACATCCCCAGTCTTATTCTGCCGTGGAAGATGAAATATTCATCCAGTATTCACTAGCTCGAAAACGTATATGGTCAATAAGAGCATTTCTCATTGTCAGGCCTAAACTTCTGATCGTTCATAACATAATGTCTTCATCGCAAGAACTAGTAAAGAGAAAAAATGTGAAAAGTTTCAAAAGAAATTTGTTTTTTTACTCCAGTGGAATTACAACCCACACGAAGTACATCAGATGCCGTCTGAGCAATGGCCGTTCCAGATGCAGTAAAACAACCTTAAGATCATACTTGATACCCTTTGCAAGAAAAAAGTATCATTCTATTTATTTCCCAAATCACGTGCTGCATCTGTAGACTAACTTGTGATGTATGTACCAGAACACACGAATCCTTTTGTACCACCAAATTCTGAATTCTGCCTCCAGTTATATTCTTTATTGTTGTTTTATGCTTCCTCCAAAACAAACTTCCCATCACTGACATTGTATATTCTTTTTTGTGCGTAAGGTTTGCTCACGACCCTGCCCTGTCTGTAACTCCTTGCAGACTCTCTGCCTCCACTTCACGTCTTATTGAATGGTTATCCTGGTGTATGAGCAAACTGAGCTCCAATACATTCAGCCCCTTCATCCAAATCATTAACCTAGATTATAAACTGTTCAGAAACTCACACTGATCCCTCAGGAGTTCCACTAGTTACAGCTTTCCAACCTGAAAACAAGTCATTATCTCTACTCCATATTTCCTGGCAGCTAACCAGGGCTCCTTTCGAAAATTTGCATGGCCCCCTGCTATACTGGGCAATTGGTTGTCGATTTGTTCCTGAGATAGGTGGTCCTCCCTTCGGGCCATTTGTTGTCATATGATCAGGTACAGTTCGTACTGTCAATGATCCTGATCCCTGAGAGTTTAAAAGATGAACACAGAATATAGACTAAGATTTAGGGGGATCGCTACCCGCTCAGAAATATGGTCTTTCAGATGCAGCAATAGAACCATTTTGCAATATCAGTCACGTGTTCAATTTTCACCAGACAAACACTGAGGAAGAGGGAAGGTTTCCTATTCGTCTGATTAACATGCATCCCCTTAACAACACAAACAATAATCTTCATCATTAATTTCATTTTTGGCTGTTTGTGCTACGTTAAAAAAATGCTTCAGTCACTACACATTAAAATAAACTATTGTCATTGAAAGGACATTTTATAGTGGTTTATAAAATCCTGAGGGGCATGGATCGGGTAAACAGGCATAGTCTTTTCCCTGGGGTAAGGTAGTCCAGAACTAGAGGCATGGGTTTAAGGTGAGAGGGGAAAGATAGAATAGGAACCCAAGGGGCAATTTGTTCACACAGAGTATGATGTACGTATGGAATGAGCTGCCAGAGGAAGTGATGGAGGCTGGTGTGATTGCAACATTGAAAAGAAATCCAGATGGGTAAATGAAAAGGAATGATTCAGAGAGATATGGGCGAAATGGTGGCAAATGAGACTAAATTACTTTAGGACTTCTGTTCGGCAAGGACGAGTTGGACGAGAGAGTATGTTTTCTTGAAGTATATCTCTATTACACTGTGTCCAAATCCTACATTCTATTACTGCGTATCTCATTAGAGGGGCAGAATAGTCTCCTCCTGCCTCATTGCAGTGATATTAACAGGCTGAATCGGGTCTTCCTCTACCGTTCTAACAGACTCAATTGGTGCAGTGAGAGAACATGGGATAGGAGCTCCAGCCGGCTTCTCAGTTTATAAAGATCCGCTGGTCTGTTTGCGACTGAAAAGCCCTTTCCTGTCTATTGTCAATAAACACTGACTTCCCTGTCCAACAAAGGTCAGTCAAGGTCAGACTTGAATATCTTCAATGACCGAGTCTTCACTGTTCCTGAGGGATGAGAATACCACAGACAGAACATCCTTTTCTCATTCTTAAATGGGGGAACCTCTAAATGTGAAAGTGTATGAACCTCCCAGCAAGTCGGCTTCTCTTTTCTTTAGAAATGAGGGCACAACCAATTGGAAAGATGTAGACCATCCAGCCTCTCAACCCTATCCGACGTTCTTATTGACTCTATTCAGTAAAGTATTTATCAAACTCAGCCTCCACTGCTCTCTTGAGTAAACATTTCCGATAGTGTAAACCATGAACTGGACTATTTGGGCCATCGAGTCTGATCAGCTGTTCAACTATCACTGATATGTTTCACAACAAAATGTTCCTACATTTTCACTGTAACTCTTGATCCCCTTATCAATCAAAACGTATCTACGTCTGACTGAAAAAAACGGAACTGTGTCTGTGTCTCTGCATGTCTGTATGCGTGCGAGTGTTTCTGCTTATTGACAGTAGACAGAGGGTGGTGGAGGAGGGTTGTCTTTTGGACTGGAGGCCTGTGACCAGCGGCGTTCCACAGGGTGCAGTGCTGGATCCACTTTTGGTTTTCATTTATATCAATGATTTAGATGAGTGTTATAGAAGGCATGGTTAGCATGTTTACGGATCACACCAAAATTAGTTACATCGTAGAAGGTGAAGACGGTTACATAAGATTACAAACAGATCATGAGTAATTGGATCAATGAATCACAGAGATGTGCAGCACGGAAACAGAATTTTTGGTTGAACTCATTCGTGCCAACCAGATGTTGTAAGATAACTTAGTTTTATTTTCCCGCATTTCTTCCATATCAATCTAAACACTTCCAATTCATGTCCCCATCCAGATCCCTTTTAAATGTTGCAATTGTACCAGCCTCCACCACTTTTTCTGGCAGCTCATTGCATATATGCACCAGCCTTGGCATGAAAATGGTCCCCTTAGGTCCCATTTAAATCTTGGCTATCTCACCTTAATTGTATGCCCTCTAGTTGTGGACTTCCCTACCCTGGAGTAAAGACCCTGACTATTCACCCTATCCATGGTCTTCATGATATCATAAATCTCTAGAAGGTGCAAATGTGACTCCAACCAACACGAATGGCTGTGTTTTCAGTCATCCCACATCTAAATTCTGAAATTCTATTCTGAACCTGTTCCTTCTTCATTACATCACAATTCTCAAATCAGTTTTATCAACTTGTTCAGCCACATTATGAAACACCTCTGTGGGATTAGAATCTATACTTTTGGGCTTACACTACAACCACTTGGTAATAGTCCGAAAAGCTGCAACATTATTCTCCTGTGCGTTTGTTCATCAGCCTGTTTTGAAATACTGTGACAGGTAGGACTTGAATCCAAACCTTCTGGTCCAGAGTGAGAGACGCTATCACGCAATTTCAGGTATTGGAATCTAACCCTGAGCTCTGGCTCGGCTGCATGGGCATTGCACAATACACAAGCCTTAAACCATTCCCAAAGTTTCGGCCACATTTTAAATGTCAACTTTCAGCTCTGTGTGGATTCATTAAAATTTGGTTCACTTTAACTGAGTTACACCGTTAAAAGAATTACATTGTTTAACAGATGATGGGTACTCACTTCAATTATAGGATGTTGAGTTTATGTGCTCTGCCTTCGAGACAAACTATGAAGATCTTTAATTGTTTGACTATGATTTCCATCTTAAGTGGCTATTATCTGACATCTGCAATATGAGGGAAAGACATCCTGCAGACACACTCTGCACTATAAAGGATCTGGAACAGATACTTATCACTGAACACCAGAGATGTAGAAAGAGCATACTTTCTGTATCAAAAACACCAATCACTCTTTCCCACCCGTAACCTGTGACTGCCCTCGCCTTAAAACCACAAAATGATCCAAAGCAGCGAACCTCTTTCAAACCTCTCTTCCCCAGTACTATTATTCACGGGGCTGAGGAGTGGCAGATGGAGTTTAGTTTCGATAAATACAAGGTATCAGAATTTGGTAAAACAAGCAACGAGAGGACATATGCATATAAATGTCAGGCCATGTGTAGTGTTGTAGAACAGAGGGATCTAGGGGTTCTGGTATATTTCTTTGAAGTTTGATTTGCTGTCCTTCATTGCCCAGACCTTTGAGTACAGGAGGTGGAACATTGTCTTCAGGTTGAGTTGTACATTCGTGAGGTCTGTCTTGGAGTACTGTGTGCAGTTCTGGTCACCCAGTCACATTGAGGATATTATTAAACTGGAGACGGTTCAGAAAATATTTACCAGGATGTTGCTGGGAATAGAGTGTTTAAGTGATAAGAAAGGATGGATGGACTTTTCCACTGCAGCTTAGGAGGTTGAGACTTTATCAACCTTATAGACGATAATAAAACAATGAAAAGTATAGATTATTTTGAATGGCAGGTGTCCTTTCCTTAGGGTGGTGGATATCAAGACTAGGGTATGATTTTAAGTTGAGAGGGGTAGGTTTTACAGAAGACATAGTGTCATCGAGCTGTCCAGCATGGGAACAGACCTTTCTATCCAACTCGTCCCTACTGACCAGATGTCCTGTAGTAATGTAGTTCCATTTGCTAACATTTGACCCATATCTCCCTAAACGCTTCTTATATATGTTCCGATCCAGATTCCTTTTAAATGTTGTAATTATACCTGCCCCAACAACTTCCTCTGGCCGCTCTTTACATACACAGCACCCGCTCTTTGAAAACGTTGCCCCTTAGATACCCTTTTTGTTAGTTCCCCTCTCACCTTCAACCTGCGCCCTTTAGCTTTGGAACGTGCTACCCTAGGGAAACAAAAATCTTAGCTATTCACACTATTCATTCCACATATGACTTTATAAACCTCTAAGATCACCTCTCCACCGCTGGTGTTCCGGGAAAATAACACCGGCCTATTCAGCCTCTCCATAAATCACAAATCCTCCAACCCTTTTAACATCTTTGTAAATCTTTTCTGAACCCTTTCAGGTTTCACACATCCTTCCTCTATGAGCGAGACTGTAATTTCATGAAGTTTTCAAAATGGCCTAACCAATGTCCTGTACAGACGCAATATGCCCTCCCAACTCCTATATTCAATCCACTGACCAACAACCGCAAGCATATCAAATACCTTCTTCATTATCTTATATACCTGCGAATCCACTTTCAAAGTATTATGAACCTGCACTCCAACGTCTCATTGTTCCGCAACACTTCCTCAGGACTTAACATTAAATGTATAAGTCAAGCCCTGATTTTCCTTTCTGAAAGGCAGCATCTCACATTTACATAAAGTCCATCTATCACTCCTCAGGTCATTGGACCCTCTGATAAAGATCCTGTTTTAATCCAAGGTGACATTCCTCTCTGTCCACTGCGCCTCCAATTTTGGTGTCATCTATGAACGTACAAACCATACCACCTATTTTCACATCCAATTTATTTATATAAATGCCGAACAGCAGTGAACCTAGCACCAATCATGTGGCACTCCACTGGTCACAAGTCTCCAGTCTGAAAAGCAACCTTCCACCAACACCCTCTACCTTCTACCTTCGAGCTAGTTCTGTATCCAAATGGCTAGTTCTCCCTGCATTCCGTGAGATATAACCTTGCTAGCCAGTTTCCCATGGGGAACCTTGTCGGAAGCCTTATGGAAATTCATAGAGATCACGTCTACCACTCTGCCTTCATCAATCCTCTTTGTTCGTTCAAGGAAACAAAAATCATGTTTATGAGACATGATTTCCCATCACAACACCATGTTGACTATTCCTAATCAGTCCTTGCCTTTTCAAATATACGTACATCCTGTCCCTCAGGATTCCCTCCAACAACTTGCCCACCTCTGATGCCAGGCTCACTGGTCGAATGTTCCCCGGCTTTTCCTTCACAGTTTGTTTAATAATATCATCACGTTGATCATCTCGTATCTTCCAGCACATTACCTGTGGCTATTGATGATAAGAACACGTCATCAAGTTTCCCAGCAATCACTTCCCGAGCTTCCCACAGAGTTCTCGTATATACCTGATCAGGATCCATGAATTGCATGAGAAATGATGGATGTGGGTAAAGTCACAACATTTAGAAGACTTTTTAAAGTAAAATAATACGAGAAGTTTTGGAAATATATGGTCCAAGCCCAGGAACGTGGGCCTAGTCTAGTTTAAGGTTATCGTTATCATTGTGTTTATGGGCAGATAGGTCTGTTTCCAAACCCCCTGTATAACTCATGTGTGTTTGTGTTTCCAAGTTTCTACCTGCATATTTCTGTTTGTGCCTGTCCATTTGTGTGTGTTTATATGTGTCTCTGTGTGTATCTATTTCTCTGTGTATGTTATGTGTGCTCCTGGATTAGTGTGTGTATGTATGTTTGTGTCTCTGTCTCTACATCTCTGTGCAATGGGAACTCTTTTGTTTTGGGGGTGAATCATTGAAATGGAGTTCAAAGCCTCTCTCCTCCCTCCCTCTACCTCTGTCTGTCCCACTTTTGTCTAAAGAGATATAATGCCACACTCTGCTGGTCTGCTTTCGGACTTTTCAATCCTTTCTCACACATAAGAAAATATGGAAGAGTAAATTACCACACATTGCATTTTACAGGAAGTGTGTGTGTGTGCGTGTGTCAATGATTGTCTGCCTCTGTGTGTGCATGTCTGTGTATCTGTGTTTGTGTGTGTCGGTTTGTCCATGTCTCTGTATATCTCTGTGTGTCTGTGTGATGGTATATGTGTTTGTTTTGTGTGTGCGAGTGTCTGTGTGTCTGCCTGTATCTGTGATTCTGCGTGTGTGTGAGGAGTGTGGGAATCTGTGTGTAGGGGTATGTAAGGGTGTTTTCTATGTGTCAATGCGTGTATGCCTCTGTCTGTGTGCCTGTGTATGTGCATATCATTGTGTATCTGTATGCCTGTGTATGTCTGTGTTTGTGTCTGTGTGTGTTTCTTTGTGCATGTATGTACATACATGAGTTTTTGTGTGCCTGCATGTGTATTAGTTGTGTGTCGGGCTGAATGTGTCTGTCCGTGTATGAGCGTACGTATGCATTTGTGGGGAGTGTGCGTGAATGTGTGTATTAGTGTGCATGTCTGTTTGAGTGTGTGTGTCTTTCTGTGTGTGTGTCTGTATGTGAGTGTATGCATATGTGTGGGGGAATGTGGGTGCCTGTGTGTGTTAGTGTATGTGCATGCTTGAGTGTGTATGCCTGGTTGTCTGTGTCTGTGTGTGAGCGTATGTGGGTGTGTGTGTGGGCAGTGTGGGTTGTCTCTGTGTCAGGAGTGTGGATATTTTCGTGTGTAGGAAGCATGGCTGTCCTTGTTTTTGTGTGTGTGTCTGTGTGTGTGTTTCCGCGTCTGCGTGTGCGTGTGTGACTGTGCCAAAGAGTGTGGTGCTGGAAAAGCACAGAATTCAGGCAGCATCCAAGGAGCAGGAAAGCAGAAATTTCGAGCATAATCCCTTGATTAGTAATGAGGCTTGTGGACTAAGTGGGCTGAAAGATAATTGGGAGGGAGTGATGCTTGGGGGAAGGTAGCTGGGAAGGCAGCAATTAAATGAAGGTGGGGTGAAGGTGATAGGTTGGAGCAGAGAGTGAAGAGGACAGTGGGAATGAAGATGGACAGTTAGTACAATTCAAGAGGGAGGTGCCGAGTTGGATGGTTGGATCTGGGATAAGTCGGGGTGGGAGGGTGGAAATGAGGAAACGGGTGAAATCAGTGGCTGTGTGTGTTTTGCGGGTGTGTGTGTGTCTGCGTGAGTGCATACGTATGTGTGCGTTTATGTATATACGTCTGCATGAGTGTAAGCACGTGTGTGCGTGTGTATGTGTGTCATGGGCGTGTGTATGTCTCTTTGCGTCTGTGTAGCTCTCTGTGTCTGGGTGTGTGTCAGGTGTGTGTGTTTGTAAGCGCGTGTGTAGGGTTGCTATGAATATGTGCATCTGGGTGTAAGTGTCTGTGTGCAGCTGTATATGTCTGTGTGTACATGTCTCTGTGTGTGTGAGCGTTTGTAGTGCGTGTGTAAGTATGTGTGGGGGTGGCTATGAGTATTGTGTATCTGTGCGTGACTGTCTGTGTGCAGCTCTATGTGTGTACATGTCGATGTGTGTGTGTGCGTGTTTGTAGTGTGAGTGTGCGTATATGTGTGTTGATGGTTCTCTCAGTTTGGATGGTGCTGTGAGCTGATACATTCTTTCTGTCCTTCCTAAACTGAATCCCTGATGATTTTCGCCCTCCATTACCACCTGTACAGAGGGGTTGGGAGACCAGCAGAGACTGACAGCAACAGAAAGCTTAGCAAGACTGTCAGCATCTGTGGGCAGAAATGAAAGTTAATGTTTTGGGTTGAGTACCCCTTCCTCAGAAACTCATGTCAGGGGGATAGTTCATCACATTAACACCACAGAAACTGCCTGATTCGCCCCACACTGATACACACAGATAAGCACACTTTAACACAGAGACATAGAGACACTCACTCATACACTGACACTAATACAGACATGGAGTGTCTGTCAGTATTTCGCATGCTCCGTTAACTTTGTCAATATATCACTTGCTCTCTGGTGTGTGTCAGTTTTTTCAGTCTGTTCTTGCGGAGTGTGTTTTTATTGCGCTTGTTCACGCTAGTGAGTGAGTCAGTATTTATGTGTGGAATGTGATTGTAGGGCAATTTCAATGCTTGCAGAAACCGAACCTGAAAGAATTGTAAACTGTGTAGAGGACAGTGAGGAACTCCAAAAGGGCAGTGACAAATTGGTGCAGTGCTCTATTTTATGGCAGATGAGCATTAATGCAGAGCAGTGTGAGATTATGCACTTTGGTAGGAATATCATTGACAGACAATCTAAAACATCTATACCGTTATAAAAGGGCTGCAGGAGCATAGTATGCTGGATGTATATGAGGACAGATTATTGAACATGGCAGGTCAAGTGAGGAGAGCAGTAAATGTCACAGGTTATTTTCAGTATCTGAGTTTTTTTACAGGAGGAGGTATAGCAGGGAGCCTCTGTGCTCCCTTCCTGGGAGATAGTGGCGACTATGTGATGTGAGCCCACCGTCCTGGCCACCGAGACGGTGGCGTTTCCATTTCTATCAGCTCGAAACATAAGAGAATGGCATCAGGGCCACGGCTTCTATGTTGTGCCAGGGGAAACGGAACTGCCAGTGAGTTTAAAGTGAGAATTGCCCTTCACTGAACATTGCTGCTTACTCGGCTGGTGGGACGTGATTGTTTCAAAATCTCCACACGAGGCATCCTGGTCCTCTCGGACTCGTACCAGGGACCTCCCCATGTGGCGGGAGAGGGGTTGGGGGGGATGAGGGAGGGGATATTGGGCACTCCATCACCCGGCTTTACCCCAGGCTGTTTCTCCTGGAATGGAACAAAGGGAGGGAGGGAGGGAAGGTTGCAGTGGGTGGCCCTGCTCTTAGTGCTGGTATAGGTGTGGTCGGGGAAATAGTGAGGTGTCAGGAGGATGTCAGTACATAGTGTTATGTCCATGCTGTGTTATTAGTGTGGGTGGTATAGTGGATGGAAATTGGGGGAGAGAGAGAGAGGGAGAGAAGGTGCAATAGTGAGAGTGGTGAAGCATGAGTCTTGTTTGGTGGTCGGTGCTATAACAGATATACAGTGAGTGTGAGGGAGCAGAGAGAATATGGTGACCCTTATCCTGACAGAGTGGGGAAGGTTATTGATGCTTGTCCTGTATTGCTGGACATTTCCTCAGACCGCAGATACTGCACTGAGCTGGGTGGTTAGCTCAGACCATGCTCAGTGGGTCTGGTGGTGTGGTTCCCTCTGGAAAGAGAATGGACCCCCTCTGTACTACCCCTTCCGCCAGGACTTCCAAACCCCTGTCAAAAAACCGTGGTGTAATTGACCCTTATCTGCCATGCTCCGGGTAAACTGTGCAGGGCAACTTCTAACTAAGGAAGTTTAACAGTGTGCCCATTGGCGTTTTGAAGATGGCACCAGTGCCAGGGATCACAGAATATCCAGGGGCATCCGAGCGATGGTGAGTATCTCCAGCCATGATGGATGAGGAATCGGGCTGGTATTGAATAAAAGAGACATCATGGGATGGGGTGGGTAGTTAATGAGTTGAGTTTGATAAGACAGCATCAGGAAACTAGCTCAGCCTCGTACAGACAATCCCTCTGTCACATTCAATGAAAACGTCACTGAGGCAAATTATTGTTAGGTTCAGCCCAGTGAGTCATAGATTCTGTTGAAACCACTAAAAGTCATAAAGCTGCAGTTGCTTGTCCAATGTTCTCCATCACAGAGAAGAACATAGACTTGACCTATACTTGGGAAATAAGGTAAGGTAGGAGATCCAGTTATCAGTGGGGAAGCACTTTGGAACAAGTAATCATAATTGATTTAATTTTTAAAATTAGGTGGAAAAGGATGAACTGGGTCTAAAGATAATGTTTTAAATTGGACAAAGGCTAATTTGATACTATTAGGCAAGAACTTGGATGGGTAAATGGACAAAGTCTTTTCCCTGGGGTCCGAGAGTGCAGAACTAGAGGGTATAGGTTTCGGGTGAAAGGAGAAAGATATAAAAGTGACCTAAGGGACAATGTTTCACACAGAGAGTGGTCCGTATATGGAATGAGCTGCCAGAGGATGTGGTGGAGGCTGGTACAATTGCAACATTTAAGAGCATTTGGATGGGTACATGAATCGGAAGGGTTTGGAGGGATATGGCAGCTGGGATTAGAGTGGGTTGGGACGGGTTGGACCGAAGGGTCTGTTTCCATGCTATACATCTCTATGACACTATGACTCTAACTTCCAAACTAGATTGGAATAGATGTTCACAGATAAGGGGCCAGCTGAGAAGCGGGAAGCCTTCAAAAATTAGATATCCAGAGCCCAGAGACAGTATGCCCGTTTTAGGCTGAGTGGTAAGGCTGGAAGGTGTAAGGAATGCTGGCGGACTGGAGAAATTGATGGCCTGGTCACGGCTAAGAGGGACACCAATGTCATATAAAGATATCAGCAGTTGATGTTTTTACAGTATTCATTCACGGGATGAGAGTATAACTGGCTTAGCCTGCATTTATTACCCATCACTAATTGCCCAGAGGGCAGTTAACAGTTAACCATAAAGTTGTGGGTCTGGAGTCGCATGTAACCTAGACCAGGTAAGGATGGCTGTTTGCTTCCTTCAAGGGCATCAACGAACGAGTTGGGTATTTCAAACAATCAAAACTACTTATATCATCGTCATCAGCCTCTGAATTCCAGATTTAAAGTGACTGTCGAGAAGAGTCTATCGCCAGTAGGAGTATAATTAAAAGGGAAATCCCGAGGCCATAAAGGGGGCTTGAGATAGCTTTGACAAATAGGGTTAAGGAGAATTCAAAGGGACTTACAAATACATTAAGGACGAATGGGTAACTCGGGAGAGTTTTGGGTCACTTAAAGATCAGCACGGCTCCCGATGTGCAGAACCCCAGGAGATGGAGGCGATACTAAACTAGCACCTTGCATCAGTAATTACTGTGCAGAAGGATATGGAAGCTAAAGAACTTCGTAAATAAACAGTGACATCTTGAAAAGAGTCTGTATTACAGAGGAAGAGATGCTGGAGTTCGTAAAGCCTGTAAAGATGGAAAAATCCCCAGGACCTGATCAGGTGTCTCCTAGAACTCTGTGGGAAGCTAGGGAAGGGATTTCTGGGCCTCATGCTGAGATACTTGTATCATTGATTGTCACAGGTGATGTGCCAGAAGATAGGAGGTTTGATAATGTGATGTCATTACTTAAAAAAAATTAAGAAAGATGGTAAGGAAAAGCCTGTAAACCTGACGTCAGTGATGGGCAAGTTGTTGGTGTGGATTATGAAGCACAAGGTTTGCATGTATTTTGAATGGCAAGGACTGACATGGAATCGTCAACATAGCCATAAGCATGGGAAATCGTGTCTCACTAAATTGACTGAGAGTTTTTGAAGAACTGACGAAGAGGATTCATTGAGGCAGAGGTGCACATTGCCTATACAGACTTCAGTAAGGCATTTGACAACGTTCTGCTTGGTACACTGGTTAACAAGGTTAGATCACATGTAATGCAGGGAAAACTAGCCACGTGGATACAAAATTGGCTCGAAGGTAGGAGATCGAGGGTGGTGATGAAGGATTGCTTTTCGAACTGGAGGGTTGTAACCAGTAGTGTGCGACAAGTATCGGCCCTGGGTCCACTGTTTTTCATTATTTATATAGATCATTTGGATGTGAACACAGCAGAGATAGTTGGTTAGTTTGCAAATGACACCAAAACTGATGTTGTTGTGGACACACAGAAGGTTTACGTCATAGTACAATGAGATCGTGATCAGTTGGGCTGATCGGCTGAGGAGCAGTGAATGGTGTTTAGTCTACATAAAGGTGAGGCACTGCATTTTGGAAATGCAAATCAGGGCAGGATGTATACACTTAATGGTAAGGTCCTCGGGAGTGTTGCTGAACAAAAAAGTCTTGGACTTTAGGTTCAAAATTCCTTAAAATTTGTGTTACAGTTCGACAGAATACTGTAGAAGCCATTTGGTATGCTTGCCTTTATTGGTCAGTGCTTTGACTATTTGAATTGGGAGGCCATGTTGCTGCTGTACAGCACATTAATTCGATTGTTTTGGAGTATTGTGTTCAATTCTGGTCTCCCTCCTATCAGAAAGATATTGTGCAACTTGAAGGGAGATAGAAAAGATTTCCAAGGATGTTGCCAGGACTTGAGCTATAGGGAGAGGGTGAGTAGGTTGGGGTGATTTTTCTTGGAGTATGAGAGGCATATACAGGGTGAATAGCAAGGATATTTTTCGCAATACTAAAGGGACCCAAGCACCAACATTTTCGAATACAGAATGGTGCATGTGTGGAATGAGCTGCAAGTGGAGGTGGTGGTGCCTGTTATGATTACAACATTTAAAAGGCATACGGATGGGTACATGAAGAGGAAGGGTTTGCATTGACATGGACCAAGTGCTGGCAAATGGGACAAGTTTAATTTGGGATATCCCATCGGCATGGACAAGTTAGACTGAAGGGTCTGTTTCTGTGCTGTCCATCTCCGAGAGTCGATGATTCTGTCTGACCTTACACCAATATCCCATTTATTCACCATTGCCAGAAATGCCAGCTTATGTTATTTGATGCTATCAAAATGTCTTCACTTCAGCATTTTGAAACCTGCGAACACATCCTTCCACAACACTGACTCTGAGTCTCTCTCCATCAGTCTATTTCCCAAATCCCTCCCATTTGTTGCAATTTAAACTGTTGGTATTTAAACTAAGGATCAGCTTCTGACATTAAGCAGCTTAGAAACAATTTTCAAAAAGCATAGCGCGTGTTTTATCTGACTTCCCGGTGTCCTTCCCTGTGCTCCATGTTGGACAGTGGAGTTTCAGCAGTTTTGATGCACACCTTTCTAACTTGCTCTGCACTGATCAATTGAACGCCTGTGTTAATCACTCTCTCCTGATCATGTGCTCAGTAACAAGGAATCCTTTCCACTGTTACTGAACCAGACCAGGCTTCTCACTAGCACTTGAGTGACATTTGACTTAATTCTAGTTTTGGAACGTTAGTGGAAAAGCTGGGGACGGTTTCCTGGAGGCTGTGCTTTAAGCTGCTGTGGAAATTCAGGAAGACCAGATGCTTTGGTGACCCACTCTGGATGGGTCATGGTGACTATGGTGACAGCATCTGGATCTGCAACATGACCATCAAAAGGATCAGAGACTGCAGAGAGGGGAATCTCTTCAAAATGGAATAAGGGAATCACAATCAGATCAGAGAATAACTGCCTCCTATCCCTGTGTCCCAGTCTCAACCAGTTGAGTGATGGCCTCCTGTTCCTGTGTCCCAGTCTCGAGCAGTCGAGTGGCTCCCCTCTGTTCCTGTGTCGAAGACTAGAGCAGTTGAATGACTGCCACCTGTTGCTGTGTTCCAGTTTCCACCTGCTGCCCATGAGCAACAGGCTCAAATAGCTGTGTGCTATCCTCCTGCTGCCCTTCAGTAACAGGCTCCAATAGCTTTGTGCTAACCTTCTCCTGCCGCTGAGTAACAGGCTCCAATAGCTGTGGCCGTCCTGCTGCTGCCCTTCAGTTACAGGCTTCAATACCTGTGTGCTAACCTCCTTCTACCCCTGAGTAACAGGCTCCAGTAGCTGGGTGCCCTCCTCCTGCTGCTCCTGAGTAACAGGCTCCAATACCTGTGTGCTCACCCTCTGCTGCCCCTGTGTAACAGGCGGCAATAGCTGTGTGCTCTACACCTGCTGCCCCTGTGTAACAGGCTGAAATAGCTGTGCGCCCTCCTCCTGCTGCTCCTGAGTAACAGGCTCCAATATCTGTGTGCTCACCCCCTGCTGCTAAGAGGTAACAGGATCCAATAGCTATCTGCTCACCCCCTGTTGCCCCTGAGTAGCCGGCTCCAATAGCTGCGTGCCCTCCTCCAGCTGCTCCTGAGTAACAGGCTCCAATACCTGTGTGCTCACCCTCTGCTGCCCCTGTGTAACAGGCTCCAATAGCTGTGTGCTCTCCAACTGCTGCTTTGAGTAACAGGCTCCATTAGCTATGTGCCCACCACCTGCTGCTCCTGAGTAACAGGCTCCAATACCTGTGTGCCCTCCTCCTGCTGCTCCTGAGTAACAGGCTCCAATAGCTGTGTGCTCTCCTCCTGCTGCTCCTGAGTAACAGGCTCCAATAGCTGTGTGCTCACCCCCTGCTGCCCCTGATTGACATGCTCCAATCGCTTGTGCCCTCCTCCTGCTGCCTGTGAATAACAGGCTCAAATAGCTGGGTGCCCTCCTCCTGCTGCTCCTCAGTAACAGGCTCCAATACCTGTGTGCTCTCCTCCTGCTGCCCCTGAGTGAAAGGCTCCAATAGATAAGTGTCCTCCTGCTGCTGCTCCTGAGTAACAGGCTCCAATAGCTGTGTTCTCTCTTTCTGCTGCTCCCGAATAACAGGCTCTGATAGCTCTGTGCTCTCCTGCTGCTCCTGTTTTATGGAACTGAAGGACTGAAAGTCCTTTTCACATTCCATGCAGTTCGTATTGACTGAAAATCTTTCTGCTGTTTCTGTAAAACACCATGAAAATCAGAATGTTGCATTTATATTTTATTTCTCTGTAATTGAACAATCATGCTGACTGACTCTGCTTTTGTTATGCAGGTCTGAGAAGTTGAACGAGTAACCGGTTCGAGAGGCTGATCAGTTCTCCTGTCCCTCTGTAACAGGCCGAAAGGCCTATGTCTTTCTCTGTCATTATAGCAGGCACTTGGGACGGAATGTTTCTCCCTGTTCCTGAGCACCAATATCAATGCGCTGAATGTTGCCTCGAAGTTATGAAATTGTTTGATGCCATGGCATTTCAAAGTACGAGCAGCATTACTCAAGGTATCTGGAAACTTCCCTACAAGGCATTTTATGCATCTGGTCTGTTATTCTATCCATGTCCCCTTTTTATAAACAGGATGGAACATATACAATCCTCCAAAGTTCCAGCAATACTTCTACATACAAGGAAGAAAAATTAAAAAGATTGAAAGATTTATGATCTATCTCTCGGCAACAGTCATCCACTCAGTCCAGGCTGAGTAAATGTTCCCTTTAATTGGGATGTGTAAAATGATGTAAGGAACTGGTTAACTGAACTTGTTTGTTTGGTAACTGTGATAAATGTCATTCTCCAGAGATTGTACTTATCCCAGTGGAGGGTTTGCATATTTTAATCATTCAATGGACACCTTAATTGTGTTTTCCCATAGTATGAGTGGGTGTATCACCGACAGCACGTTCGGATCAGCAGTTGCAGAGAGAGGGGAATGGGAGATATGACTCTGAGAACTTTAGACTGGAATGTAACAACAATGGACAGGAGTTTATCCTCTTATATATGGATTCTTTCTACATCTCATTCCTGGCCATTACCATGGCAGATCGAATATGCACTTCACATTATTCAATATTTTTATTACCCTATCCTGGCTATTGTTGGTGTACCTGGTAAGTTTCACTATCCGTTTATTATTTGCATTCATCATGTGTGACTGTATTATTTTTCTTTACATTTACTCTACTCTGTAAACATTCACTCTCCGAACAACCACGAACGACTTTCCTTCTTTCGTTCTGGCACTGTGCCTTGTCGGTTGACCTAATCAGTTTCAGCTATGGAACACAATTCATTGTATCACAGCCCTAGTTAAATATTGAAAGCTTGGAGGTCACTGTCTTCTGTTCTGGTTACAAACACCATTTCGTTCCTCTGACTTCATCCCACCCCTGGCCATTATCTGAGGCTGACACAGTCTAGTCACAACTATGGTGATCCCTTTGGCCATGAGTTGATTCCTGACCCATTTCTTACCCATTCCTATTTGTAATGAGTAACATCTCCTGAATATACTTCACTGGCTTATTATCAGCTATTTAAACCCTGAGCTATGAAATGTAGTCAATAATCTGCTGCTGACACTCCCAAATTCAAACCTGCAAATTTGAGTTGATATTCCATGGCTCGGTTCTCACCTGACCCCAGAATCCCATCATTTCTGTGAGGATTGATTTATATTGTTGCTGGGTCTGGCAATGCCTTTAGTTCAATATTTTGAAGCACATCGTTTCCTCTGTCTGTGGCACAATCCTCAGTGTCTCTATAGTGATTACCCAAACCCTTGTCAATTGTTCTCATTTAAACTGATTTCCTCCACGTGTGTTCTCTCTCAAACAACAATTCTAATATTTATCACCACAAAACACACACATACTCTCTCTCTCTCTCTCTCTCTCTCTCTCTCTCTCTCTCTCTCTCTCTCTCTCTCTCTCTCTCTCTGTCTCTTGCCTTATATTGATGCAGTGCAGATACAGTGCCATATATTTTTAGGAGCCCATTTACTATCACTCACTGCATGGGCTGCAAATCTTCCCGTCGAAAGCATTTCTGTATTGCAAGTATAGTAGCAATATACTTTGGTTTGCAATGGTCCCCATGCTAAGCAGGTAGTCCAGTTTCTGGAGTACTCCACGAGCAGGGTCTGCACAGCTCTCCATTCTGGCTAGTACCTTGCCCTAGCTTATCGTGTCTGGGTTGGTTCTGAGAGGCAGATTCAGATTTTGATGTAACGAAGCATTTCAACTGATCTGGCAATGTTTTCATTTGATGTTCCCATTTTTGTGATTGGACCCATCATTGTCTCACTTCTCCAGTTATTCTCACTCCCCCGTCTCCTTTTCCATATTTTCACGACATGTTATCAGTTAATTCATTGTTTGTTTTTATGTATCATTCCTTGGTGTTTCATTTTTGGATTCTGAATACATCAAATGCTGGCATTGTGAAGCTCTGAAACAATGAAATAGTGTGTATTGGGCTGTTTTTCATTTCCTGGTGTGTCTCATGTGATTATCCATGTTGGGCAAGGGGTTCCCGTAGCTTTGAGAGACGTGTCTGTCCACTGAATGCCTGTGTTTGTCGCTCTCAGCTGACCGTGCAGTCAGTAACACGAGGGAACCCCTCGCCAATCATTATAAAGGACCAGACATCTAACTTGTAACTGATAAGCTTCTGACTGTCTCCTGTTATTGCAAGCTTAGTGGATGGGCTGGGAATGTTTTGGTGGAGGTCGTGCTGTGAGCTGCCTCTCACATTCAGAGAGACCTGATGATTTGGTGACCCAAATCTGGATGGAGCATAGGGACTGTAGTTACAGCATCTGGGTCTGTAACATGAACAACAAAAATGAGCAGGGATTCAGAGAGGAGAAGCTCTGAAACCACGGAGTGAGTGTGTGGGGAAAGGAATCTGTCAAATCTGGCTGTGTCTTAACGTAGGTACACACGCCCTCTCGCTCTCCCCGATATACACCCATGCACCTCTCCCTCTCCTCCCCGCGCACACTCACACTCCCCCTCTCTCACATGTACATCCATTCACTTTCCTGTCTCATACCAATAAATCACATTTTGTCAAAAATATACAATTCATATACAGTCAGTCAATGCGGTATTTTATAAACTCATACTTTGGAAATAAAATCAGTCTGACTCCAGGAGAAGACAAAGACAGACTCGAAACAAGACCTCACGCCTCAATAACATAGTCTATCCGGAGGGGTCCCTTCCTTTAAATCGTTCGTACCTTAAATTATCTCCAAGCAGTGACTTGAAATAAATTCTCAGGTTTGCATATTAATCAATCAAAACCCGCACCTCCATTCCAAATGATAAAAGATTTGGGAGACAACTTCAATGTGTGAAATTCATGTGCATGAGTTGTCCAGCCCATTGATCTTTTCCTTATAAATTATATGTCTAAGTTATTCGGCTCTCACTAACACCTGAACAGTGGGAACAAAGCTAGTGTTTTTTAAAATAAACCTGTGATCTATAATCTGGTATCTTGCCATTTCTAACGTTGTCCAACCCAGTCCAAACCAGCACCGCCCTATCATGGTTTTTATTCGTTAGCGCCTCTCCAACAAAATACATTTTCCTGATCCCATTTGCTTTTGTTTTACATATTAATCTTTTGTGAGGCACGTTATGCAATGCCTTCTGGAAGTCCAGAATTAAGACATCTACAGGATTCCCTTCATCCACCATGTTTGTCAGATTATTTTTTAAACAACATAAGTCAAAAAATTCAAGCCTGATATATCCTTCAGTAAATCATGTTAATTGCGATTGATTGTCGTTTTATTTGAACATATCTTGTTATTAATTCCTTAATTGCTGATTCTAATAATTTGTCTTCAATTCCCAATAGTTTGTTCATCCCTTTTCATTCCCTAGTGAAGTTGGCTGTTCGAAGTTCTTCGCTTTCCAGAACCTCGACATTCCCCTTTACTTCACCAGGTTGTAAATGATCTGTTCCAATTGCTGTGTAAGAGGCATGAGTGGCTGAATGGACTCATTTTGTTCCTGCTTTACACACTTGATGGGCTGAATGTCCTCCTGGTGTTCGTACATTACAGTCTCGATGGGCTGAATATCCTCCCAGTGTTCCTACATTATTTAATCGATGTCTTGCATGTCTTGCTCCTGTTCCTGCCGAAGCCGCTCAAGGTCTCAATGTCCTCCTTCTGTTGCTCAGTGACAGGTTTGGGGACTTACGGAATCTCCCTGCCATTTAGTCACATTTGGAGGGCTGAATTGTGCAAGCACGTTCTGTTGCCTACAGTGGGTAGCTCAGTGGTTAGCACTGCTGCCTCACAGCACCAGAGATCCAAATTCAATTTCAGTCTCGAGTCACTGTCTCACATTCTCCCTGTGCCTGCAAGGGTTTCTGTCGGGTACTCCAGTTTCCTCCCAGTCCCAGGATGCGGAGGTAAGGCGCATTAGTCAAAGAAAATGCTAGGTTACAGAGATTGGGTTAGGGAGCAGGGGGGAATAGTGGAATTTAAATGTGCTGGTCATTGGAGGATTAATGTGCTGTCGATGGGTCAAATGGTCTGCTTCGACATTGGAGGAATTCAACGTTTAACACCGTCATTGCACAAATCAATTGAGGGAATAATCTGATTAAATTTCAATTTCCCCAGTGAGGAGATTAATTCTGTACACACTACCCCTGATGCGATCTCAACGAGATCCTGTACATCAGCAGCAACAAATCACCAGCCTGCTGTAAGGTTCCCATCCAGGTTAGAGCAGTCTCAGCTGTTTGGGGGAATACACAGCATTGTTGAAAGATCATTCTCCTCCTTCACTCCACCAGCATAACGGGAAATCTGATGAAAATGTCATAATTACACTTGAGAGAAATGTGTAAGATGTGGTGAGATGACATCAATGTTGAGATATGTCTCACTAAACATCTCGCCTGAATCTGCCATTAATCTCCCCAGAGCCCATGTCACTCAGATTCCACAAAATCTGGTATGGTAGACATCAGAAACAGCAAGTAGAAGCAAACATTGATGGGAGTTATATCTCAAAGACAAATTTGTGATACAAGTTCTGTTTATATTGCAAAACAGGAAATTACATATCCAAATTTTGTGGGTACTACAATAAAAATGGACAGCTTCAAGTTACATCTGAAGAGTGTTAACCCAAGTGAATTTTAATGCTGGGGAAATGAATTTCATGATGGTGTGTGAGATGGGTTGCTTTAACAGTATGGTGAACACCAAACTCGAGGTCAGACTGTTTTGAAATTGGTGGTGCGTGATCAGAAGGTGGTACGTATTGTAGAGAAAAGAAAAATGACAGGGAAACTAGCCTGTTACTTATAGTATCTGTCTTCATGGAGGAAATACCAAGTGATCATGGCACTTGTGTAACTAAACCCTAAAATTATTCATATCAGTAATGAGGTAGTATTTGAAAACATATGTGGATTGAGGATTGAAAAGTCTGACAGACCCGAAGTAATTCATACTGAAATTTCAAAGAAAGTAGTAGTGCACAGATTGATTGCTTTGAGGATCATTGTATTTTTCCATGTCCAATTTGGAAGAAAATGAATGCGTTCCAATGATTTAAGAAGGGAAGAGGAGGGAGAGTGGAGACCTGCAGACTGGCTAATCTGTAATCCACAGAAGGGAATCTGTTGAAATTTATTATAAATAATCTGATATTGGACACTTAGAGAACAATAGCAAACGTCAAGAAAATGATTCTAGAATTCTGAAAGGGTAGTCAAAATTTGCAAGCTTTTTGCTTGAAGATAACCCTTGTGAATGTGAACAATGGAAAGCCAGTGAATATCGTATAGTTGAACACTCAGGAGATTGTCAAGAACACATGAGGGTAGTGGACGGCACGGTGGCACGATGGTTAGCACTGCTGCCTCACAGCGCCAGAGACACCAGGCTCAATTCTCTGCCTCAGGCGACTGACTGTTTAGAGTTTGCCATTCTCCCTGTGTCGGTGTTAGTTTCCTCCCACAGTCCAAAGATGTGCAGGTCAGGTAAATTGGCCACGCTAAATTGCCCGTAGTGTTAGGTAAGGGGTAAATGTATGATAGGTTGCACTTTGGCGGGGCGGTGTGGACTTGTTGGGCTGAAGGGCCTGTTTCCACACTGTAAGTAATCTAATCTTAACAGAGAATAAAAAGTGTACTGGGAGAAACATACAAAAATTGAGCAAGGTTTGATTTTGTTTAAAGAGAATCAGTATACAGGCGGTGTAGAACTCCACGCTCTCTCTCCACAGATGCTGTCTGACTTACTGTGATATCTACCACGTGTTCGTTTCAGTACCGATTGAAGCTTCTACAGTAATTTATTCCGACTAGAAGTAAAGACATTCTGCACGAGTTACACTGTGTTGGTGAGACCGTACCTGGAGTATTGTATACGGATCTGATGTCCTGATCTAATTAAAATTTCTGACAGAACAGAGTCTATGCTCCTGTGATTGCATGGTGTGAACATTAATTGGCGTGTTTCTGAAGAGATTATTAACAAGCGTTGTAAGAGTGAACTGTCAAAGGAAAAGGTAAGAGAAGACAAGTGCAGCTTCGTTACAGTCTGAACCTAGAGAATACAGCATTACAGCAGGCAAGTGACAGAACTATGAGGCAAATACATTAGTTCTGTCTTCACAGAAGGAAAAAAAAAACAAGTCAGATCTTCCCAGCAAGACTGGGAAGCCTTAGTCTCGAGCGATAAGGAATGAGATTAATAAATAAATGTATTGGGATAAATTATTGGGACTTAAAGTATGGTTGAACTCAGCATACAGATGGAAGGTAAGAAGATCAAATCCAATACCAGAGTATTGTGCTTAAACAAAGGAGATTACAATAGGATGAGGGAGGAGTTGACTAAAGTTGGCTGGCAGCAAAGAGTTTAAGGTGGAACCGTTGATGAACACCAGCTGGCTTTCAATGCACTTTTACCAAGAGCTCAGCAACAGTATATAACAGGGAAATGGAAGGACTGTAGGAAAAGGGTAATCTGTCGTGGATGTCTCAGGAAATAAGGGAAGCTATCGAATTAAAATAAATGGCATAAATAATGACAAAGACCATTGGGAAACTAAAAGATTTGCAAAAAAATATAAACGTCAAAAGGAAGCACAAAAAAGCTATCAAAAAACTTAAGATAGACAATGAGAGTAAACTACCTCAAAATATAAAGACAGGTAGCAAAGGATTCTATAAATATATAAAACAAAAATAGTGGCTAATGTAAGCAATTGTCCAGTAGTGGGTGAGAAGTGGGATTCAGTATTGGGGTATGAGGAAATGGCCGAGGATTTTAGCACATATTTTGTCGATCTTGTCTGTGAAATACATTAGTAACATGCCAGTAACTGCCAAATAATGATGGTAGGTGAGGACCTGGAAACAATCATTCCCACGAAAGAGAGAGTTTTGAGCAAGCTAATGGAGCTAAAGGTAGATAAGTCTCCTGGCACTGATGGAATGCATCACAATTTACTAACAAAGATAGTGGGAGAAATATTAAGTGCATTTGTTGTTTTTTTTTCTATATTCACTGGACTCTGGTGCAGTTCCAGTAGATTGGAAAACAGGAAGTCCGACACCACTGTTAAAAAAAATATGTCAACAAAGGTGGGAAACTATAGACCAGTTATCCATTAAGTGTAGTGGGGAAAATACTTCAATATGTAATCAAGGAATTAACAGCAATGCATTTCGATAGGAATCGTCCCATTGGGCTGACACTGCATCAGTTCATGAAAGGCAAGTCATGCTTCACTAATTTACAGGAAATCGAGGAAGACATTATGACCACGGAGACCCAGTAGATGCGGTGTACTGAGATTTACAAAAAGCATTTGACACAGTGCCGCCAAAAAAGCTGCTGCATAAGGTAAAAATATGTGGTATTATGGGTAATGTATTAACATGGATAGAGGATTGGTTAACTAACAAGAAGCAATGAGTGGGAATGAATGAGCGTTTTTTTCTGGTTTCTGATCATTGACTAGTGGTGTGCCTCAGGGATCAGTGCTAGGACCGCAATTATTCACTGCTTACATGGACGATTTGTAGTTGGACACCACGTGTAGTTTTTCAAAGATTGCAGATGATACTAAAATGAGTGTCAGAGAAAAGTGTGCAGAGGAATGTTAAACTTTACAAAGGAACATAAATAGTTTAAGTGAGTGAACAAAGGTCTGGAAGATGGAGTACAATTGTAATAAATGCGAAGTCATCCATTTTGGTCGGAATACCAGTGAAAAGGACTATTGCTTGCATGCTAAACCAAATGCAGCATGTTTATGTGCAGAGGGACTTGGGTGTCCTTGTGCATGAATCACAGAAATTGGTCTGTAGGTGCAACAGGTAATTAACGAGGCAAATGGAATTGCTAAAGGGGTTGAGTTTAATAGCAGGGAGGTTATCTTGCAGCTGTACAAGGTGCTGGCGAGACCACACCTGGAGTATAGTGTGCAGTTTTTGTCTCCTCACATGAGAAATGATGTCCTGGCACTGTGGTGGATACAGAGGAGGTTCACTAGGTTGGTTCCAGAGTTGAAGGGGGTTCGCTTATGGGGAGAGACAGAGCAGACTGGAATTATATATTGATTGGAATTTGAAAGAATAAGGGAGGATCTGAAAGAAACATATATAATTATGAAGGAAATAGATCCGATAGAAATAGAGAGGACGTTTCCAGTAGCAGAGGAAACGAGGACAAGAGGGCAAAGTCTCAAAAATAGGTAGAGCAGATTTAGGGCTGAATTCAGAAGGAACGTCTTAACCAAGTAGGTTGTGAATCGGTGGAATTCCCTGCTGAGTGAAATAGTTGAAGTTTTGTCATTGAATGTGCTTGAAGCTTAGAAATGGAAAGCTTAGAAAAGCGCCGATACAGTCATTGATGTAGCGGAGGAAAAGGTGGGAGTGGTGCCAGTATAGCTGTGGAAGATGGGCTGTTCCACACATCCTACGAAGAGGCAGACATAGCTGGGGCCCATGCGGGTGCACATGGCTACTCCTTTGGTTTGGAGGAAGTGGGAGGATTGGAAAGAGAAGCTGTTCAGGGTGAGGACCAGTTCCTCAGCTACATCGATGACTGTATTGGCGCTGCCTCGTGCTACCATGAAGAGGTTGAACAGTTCATCCACTTTACCAACGTCTTCCACCTCGACCTCAAATTCACCTGGACCGTCTCAGACTCCTCCCTCCCCTTCCTAGACCTTTCCATTTCTATCTCGGGTGACCGAATCAACACGGACATTTACGATAAACCGACCGACTCCCACAGCTACCTAGACTACACCTTCTCCCACTCTGCCCCCTGTAAAACCGTCATCCCATATTCCCAATTCCTTCACCTCCGCCGCATCTGCTCCCAGGAGGACAAGTTCCAAAACTGGACAACCCAGATGGCCTCCTTCTTCAAGGACCGCAATTTCCCCCCACACGTGGTGGACGATGCCCTCCACTGCAACTCTTCCACTTTCCGCTCCTCCGCCTTTGAGCCCCGCCCCTCCAACCGCCAGCAGGAGAGAACACCACTGGTCCTCTCCTACCACCCCACCAACCTCCATGCACAGCATATCATCCGCCTTCATTTCCGCCACCACCAAACGGACCCCATCACCAGGGATATATTTCCCTCCCCTCCCCTATCAGCGTTCCGAAAAGACGACTCCCTCTGTGACTCCCTCGTCACGTCCACACCCCCCACCAACCTAACCTCCACTCCCGGCACCTTCCCCTGGAACCGCAAGAAATGCAAAACTTGTGCCCACACCTCCCCCCTTACTTCCCTCCAAGGCCCCAGGGGACACTTCCATATCCGCCACGAATTCACCTGCACCTCCACACACGTCATCTATGCATCCGCTGCACCCGATGTGGCCTCCTATACATTGGGGAGACAGGCCGCCTACTTGCAGAATGTTTCAGAGAACACCTCTGGGACACCCGGACCAACCAACCCAACCACTCTGTGGTCCAACAATTCAACTCCCCCTCCCACTCCACCAAGGACATGCAGGTCCTGGGACTCCTCCATCGCCAGACCATGGCAACACGACGGTTGGAGGAAGAGCGCCTATTCTTCCGTCTGGGAACCCTCCAACCACAAGGGATGAATTCAGATTTCTCCAGTTTCCTCATTTCCCCTCCCCCACCTTGTCTCAGTCAAATCCCTCGAACTCTGCACCGCCTTCCTAACCTGCAAACTTCTTCCTGACCTCTCTGTCCCCACCCCACTCTGGCCTATCACCCTCACTTTGACCTCCCTCCACCTACCGCATTTCGAACGCCCCTCCCCCAAGTCCCTCCTCCCTACCTTTTGTCTTAGCCTGCTGGACACACGTTTTTCATTCCTGAAGAAGGGCTTATGCCCGAAACGTCGATTCTCCTGTTCCTTCGATGCTGCCTGACCTGCTGCGCTTTTCCAGCAACACATTTTCATCTCTGATCTCCAGCATCTGCAGTCCTCAGTTTCTCCAGTAAGTTCTGAAGCCAAAGGTCAATACTGGGAATGATATTGACACACTAACCAGTATATACAGACCCACTAAGTGAGTAGCTGCAACATTGAAAAGTTCAAGATCTCCCTGTACAACAGTCATGAAAGCAATATTGAAGAAACACAAAACAGATAGGAAGGTAAAGGGTGTGTTGACAATCATTTCAGGGGGATTTGAACACAGCAGTAAGGGTGTCTTACTGCAATTGTACAGGCCCTTAGTGAGACGCCCATCTAGAACATATTGCAGAATTGTCCTTACTTAATACAGGACAAACGTGACATTGAGGAAGAGCAGTGAAAGATGATCAGTTTGATCTCTGGGATGACAGACTTGTTGAGGGAATAGACACTGGACCTGTATTCCTTGGGTTTTAGGAAAATTAGTGGAGATCTCAATGAAATATTTAGAACACTGACAGGGCGAGACAGATTGGAAGCAAGGATGATAATACCTCTGGCTGGGTTGTCTAAAACAAGAGGTCACAGTATTAGGTACAGGCAGGCCGCTCTCTACTGAGATGAGAGTTGTGCCCTCAGAGAGTGGTGACCCTGGGAACTTCTCTACGGCATCATTCTGTGGAAGCCAAAACACGGGATATAAATAAGGATTTCTAGACACTAAACAGATCAGGAAACAGCTGGGGTATGGCTGTCACAAACTCAGAGCTATTAGGAAGGACGTCTCTTCGGGGTCAACAGGAATGTGTTTCCCATTCCCTTTTCGGATACTGATGATGCAGCTGGGTGTTCTGTGGATTTTAATCTTCCGAACCTCGGAGCACATCAATAAAATTTAGTGTCTTGCTTGAACGGATTCGAAACCATTGAAAAGTTTCTTACATGTCTGTGTGTCTGGAGTAAATTTTAGGCCAGTTCAGGAAAGCATGGAATTCACCAGACCAGAATTCACATCCATAAAGTACGTTGGGAAAGGAAATTGAAGTTTACAATCGACTTAGATTTCAAGGTCACTGTTATTGACACCAGATTTCAAATCTCGATATTTTATTAGATGTTTTTAACTTCCACCATCTGCCAGAGCATTTTCCGGGTCTGGATTAGTAATCCAGTGACATTTCTACAACAGCACCATCTTCACATGGGGACCTATAGGAAACCACACTGAGCAGGATATTTCTGTGCTGCTTGACTGCTCTGTCAAAAAAGAACTCCCACAAATTTGACGGTCGTGGTGGCACTGAGGGGGTGGTAATTGGTCAGATTATAGGTATTCCCCCCTGAGAGGACTGGATATAGCTGAACAATTTTCCACATTGCCAGGGAGATGTCAGAGTTGGAGCTGGAATGAAACAGCTTCCCCAGTGACACTGCTTGTTGTGCATCACAAGTCTTCAGTCTTCTTGCAGGACTGGGGTCAGGGCTCATTGCCTTTGCCGTAGTCTACTGTGTTCAGCCGTTTGTCCATGTCACGTGCATGAAGAATTAATTGAAGACTGGCATCTGTGATTCTTTTGGCATCATGATGAGGGTGAGGTGGATCATCCACTCAACACTTCTGGCTGAGGATGGTGCAGATACTGCATGCTTGTATTTTACATTGAGTTGCAGGGCTGTTTCATTACTTAGGATGTAGATATTTGTGGAGCCCTCTTCGACAGTGAACTGTTTCATGGTCCATCGACATTCATGACTGAATGTTGCAGGACTTTTGGTCTGTTGGCCATGGGTGAATTGCACCATGTCTATCAGATGTCAGTTCTACTGTTTGGAATATATGCAGTCAGTTGTGGTAGGTTAAGCGGGTTGCCATCAGGTTTAGGCACACATGGTTCAGAAACTGGCATGTTCACTCATACAGCACTGAAACATAGATTGGCTTGGTGGTAATAGTAGTCTGATGGATAATCCCAGGCAAAAAGTTACAGATTATAGTTGAATATAATTCTACTCCTCCTGCTGCTGTGTTCGACAGCACCACATCAATGTCAGGAATTTTCTGTTTAAGAAAGTTCAGAAAGTTAGATCATTGAAAGCATTTACAGAGGACTTTTGATGGAAATGAATTGAAGAGAATGAAGAATTAATGATAAAAGATGAGTTTGCAGAGTCATCGATTGTAAGAATCATAACATATGCAAACACGCCCTTCCGATAATCCACACAGAATTAGCCAACACTGTTCAGTTTGGAAACTAAGACTATCAGTGAGCTGTACTCGGTCTGGATTGGTTTGATGATGTTCCCCTTGAGCATGGCCTCCACCTCATTTTGGACCTGTCTGGCTTTGAGAGGATTAAGCTGATATGGGTGTTGTTATATCAGAACAGTATTCCCTATGTCTACTTCGTGTACAATAGCATTACTCCTCCTCATGTGATTCTTACATATGTCCTCATAGTGCAATAACAAACTTTTCAACTGCGTTCTATGCTCCTGAGACAGATAGTTTATGAATCTGTCCCAACGCTCAAGGACTTCTTCATTTTTAACATATTTTGAGGCAAATCAAAATCCACAACATTCGGATTTCATTCCTCACTCTGTCAGGCAGTAAATAACACCTGTTTCTCCAGTTCCCCCTCTCCTCTACTTTTCAGGAGGGGACCTAGACTCTCATTTAGAACCCACATGAAGGGATCTTCGAATCTGGGAATTGGCAATAGAGATGCTCCTTCCTTTACTGCCTGTGGTCAACCTACCATTTGGCATGTATGACACACCTGCCAAACGTTAACCACATCTTTGTGCATTGCAGGTCAATAAAAATGTTTTTATCCTTTAGCCTGAGCCTTTCTACCCGAGATAGCCTACCACTGGTAGTTCATGCGCTACCCTAATGCTCCCCTTCTCTACGTTAGCGGCAAAACAATCTCGGTGCACTTCGGCACATTCCTCCTCTGCACTAACTTGCCATGGTCTACATTTCAGACACTAACCCTCAGGAATATCTTTGCCTTCTTTTCAGAGTACGCATCCACATATATATCTTTTATCGTCTTGTCTGTCCGTTGCAAGTCCCTTCGCCTTACATGACGAAACACTTCTGTCTGACCCACTGCCTTTTCACGTTTTCCCTGCACCATTACGTCAAACAGGGTATCCACCAAATCAACCTCGACTCCTTCATCTTTGTCTTTAGTTTGTGTGTTTCATGCTGTGAATTATGACAGTGGGATCGGGTCACTGTGCAGTCTGGGAAAATAGCAGGATATTTCTGTTTTAACTCCTCAGTTGCTTGGTCTTCCTTGGGCTTTTCCACAACAAACAGCATCGCTCCCAACTTGGACCCTGCTAAATCATTCCCAAGTATAAACTGGATTCCTGGAACTCACACTCTGTCAGTCACTCGCACTATTTCCTTTAATACTTCCATTAGTGCAAGTGGCTTAGCTTCTTTTATCACATCTTTTCCCACAATGCCTTTCTTAACAACCAGCATTGTGACCTTACGTATCCCACCTTATGGCAGTGATATAACATTTCCTAGTGCCCTTCTGAAACCACCGGCACTGTCATTTTCCATGTCCCACTCTATTACAGTGAAAACACGTGAGGCCTTTCACGTTATGCCCACCCTCTTGGGCATCGTCTTTAACCTGTGATAAACTTTTACCCTCTACTCTTTTTTTTATAGTATAGCATCTCCACTACTCGCAAATTCAATCCCTCACAAGATGAAATTTTGGTTGGAAGCTTGTCCTTTGCAGCAAAATGTATTCTTCTGCAAATTCTCCTGCCCTTCTCAATTCCTGAACTTTCCGCTCCTCCATGTGAATTCTTATTATGTCTGGAAATGAGTTTTTCAACATTACTCAAATGCAGAGTAATATAGTAGGGGAATGGGTCAGGGTGATTTAGGGCGAAAAAGGGCGATCAGTGCCAGGGTCAAGAATGTCTCCGAGCATGATCAGGGCATATTGAATTGGGAGGGGAAACTGCCATTGGTCGTCGTTCACATTGATATCAATAACATAGGTAAGAAGAATGAAAGGTTGAAAGATCCTGCAAAGAAAGTTCCGGGACTTAGGAGTAAGTATGAACGCAGGATCTCCAGGGTTGTATTCTTGGGATTACTCCACGTGCACCTGGAAGTGAGACAAGGAAGAGGAAGATAGTCGAGTCGAGTTAAAGAACTGGTCTGGGAGGACGGGTTCTGGTTTTTGGATGATTCGGATTGCTTCCAGGTCAGGTGGGAACTGTACAAAAATGCAAGTGTGCGCCTTACGTGGAAGGGCCCCAACATCCTGGAAGGGAGGTGTGATCGTGCAACTCAGGAGGCTGGGGACCAAAGCAGCAGGTCAGAAACTGAACAGAAAGTAGAGGGTTGTCGAATAAACAGACAGGGCCTGGACAATGACCACACTGAGGGAAAGAATCATAACAATTTAAAAATATGAGTAGAAAGTTGGAGTAAATGATAAGCTCACTGTTGTTGGGGATCAATAAATAAGGATGGAGAGCCTGTGCACAAAAGTATTAAAACATAAAGACATATCAATGGAACGTATGTAAAAACAATACTTTGACCTAAAAGCGTGCAGTATTTGAAATAAAACTAATGAACTGACAGCTCAAACGGAGATAAATAGATTTGGCATGGTGGGGATTACTGAAACGTGATTACAGGAAGGTCAGGACTGGGGTGTTAAATGTCCACGGGTACACAGTATTCAGACAAGGAGGAACAGCAGATGGAGTGTCTGTATTGGTCAAGGGTAATGTCAAGGCTGTATTAAGAAATGATATTAACACGTTGGACAAAAATGATGTATCAGTCCGGTTTGAAATAAAACACATGTAAAGAAACCCATTGGTAGGAGCATTTCCAGTCCACAATCTCCCATCCCAGTAAACTACTTTCAAAGTAGGGAATAGCATGATCCAGGGAATAATGATGGCTAGAAACAAGGGCACACGAGTGATTATGGGTAATTTGCACATGCATATCGACTGGATTAATCAATTTGCAAGGGGAGAAACAAAGAACGGCTCATCAAATCTATGAGGGATTACTTCTTCGATTAACATGTCATGGAACCAACCAGAGAACCGACTTTAGTATTACGTAATGAGGAAGGAGTGATAAATCATTTTGTCGTAAGGATCATCTTAGAAAGAGTGGCACAGCATGCTGGAGGTTCACATTCAGATTGAAACAGTGAAGACAGTCACATACGAGGGGTTTAGTTTTGGGCAATGACAACTTTACTGGCCTGAGGAAGCGATTTGCCCAAGAGGACTTGGCAAAAATATTAAAGTGCAGGACAGTTGAATAACAGTGGTAACTACTTTGGGAGATAATCAAAACACCTCAATAGAAGTGCAATCCTTAATGGATAAGGAGTTGTAAAAAGATGAAAAGTGATCTATAGCTTAACAAGGCAGTCAACAGTAACATAACAGTGATGGCCTGATGGGATAATCGCCGACTGCTCATCCAGATGATGTTCTGGGAACTCGGGTTCAAATGCTCTCACGGTAGATGGTGTAATTTAAATTCAATATGAACCTGAAATTAAGAGTCTATTGATGATCATGAAAGCATTGCTCATTGTTAGAAACAGCCACATATTTCACGAGTGTCCTTTAGGGACAAAACCATCATTCTTACCAGGTCTCACCTATGTATAACTTCAACCCCCCACAAATTTGGTTGATTCTTAACTGCCCTCTAGGGATGGACACTAAATGCTGTCTGAACGAGCGGCGGCCTCATGCTATGAATAAATTAAAGAAAAATGCGTTAAATGCCAGCAAACGGTTACAAAAACATCAAAATGGCTATGAAGCAAAATTAGTAGAAAGCATACGTATTGATAAACAACATTTCTCCCAGAAGACAAAAAGTAAAGGAATGTTAAAATTAAATATTGGCGTGTTAGAGGATGAAAACAGCGAGATAATAATGGTAAACTCAGAAATAGCATAGGCAAAACCAACACTTCCTGTTTACACATGTTTTTAAAGGTTTCTTCTTTAACGCTGCGAAAGTTTGTTTATGTTTCGAAAAATTAAACTTTTTTTAAAAAATAAGGAGTAGTGCCTTCATTCCGGAGAGTCCTGTCTGTTTTCAGCTCAGGAGATGACTTTTCTTCCAGGAATATATTGAAGATGAATACTTATATTGAGTTAAATAGCTAAAGGGTTGATTGCATCTAATTTTTATATTTTTATGTGTATATGTTTTTGCTTTAATTTTAATATTATTATCTATAGGTAATGAAAGGTAACATATAAATAAGGTGTTGTGAAAAATCATGCTTTTAGGCATAATGTCATTTATGCCACAGAGAGGATGGCAAGAAGATTTAGAAAAAAGCACTATCCAGCAAAGCATTCAGATAAAAGGTGAGTGTCAGGAAAGATAAGAATGCAGTTCAAACATCTCCGGCTAAAGGGAGACCTCTGTTCATTCCTCTGTAAAAATGATATTCACTTTTTGGAACTGTTGAAGAAGGTAGTCTTTCTGAGGAAAATGGAAGAGCCGTCAGTTATTGGACTGTTGGAACGATTTTTATATTAGGTAGCGTTAGAGAAGATTTAGTAGAATTATTGCTAAAGTGGGCTTTTCAATCAGAGGCATCAGCAGATTCAGTGGCAGTGAGCATGAAGTTAGGATGGTTTGTGCTAGGCTTAAGAATGACTCTAAACGTTTCAAGCACATTGTTAAATGTGAAATTGTGTAGTCATAGATTGTTGTGCATATTGGTAGGAATGACATTTTTACAGAAAAGTTTAAAGCAGTACAGACTGAATTTAAGAGGTGAGGTAGATTAAAAATAAAATTTTAAACGGAGTAATTTGTGGTTTACTCCCAATGCCAGCCCCAAACGGTGAAGGAACGAAAGGTTAAAGGAGAAAAATCAATGGCTGAAGAGCTGGGTTGTGGTTGAGGGATTTAGATTTTTTGGGAAATTGGAATGTGTTTTGGAATAGAAACACATGTTCAAAAAGGATTGGTCGATTCTAAACTGGAAATCTACCAATATCTTAGCAGGGAGATTTACTCACTCAATATAGAGAGACTTTATATTGATAGAGAAGGCAAGGGGTTTATTCTAATTGGCAGTGTTAATGGGCGGATGGATGGAGAAGGTTATCAATGTGATTGGAGCACGTCCATTAGAAACTAAACATGAGAGAGTCGGAGTACACAGTAATTCGGAAGCAATAAGCTACATTTATTTCAATGTAAGGGGTCTTATGGGGAAGGTTCATGACCTCGGGCCATATTTAAGCACATAGGATTGGGATATCATATTTATAACTGAAAGTTGGTGGAGATATGTTCAAGTCGAGAGTGTGTTGCTGGAAAAACACAGCCGGTCAGGCAGAACCGGAGGAGCAGAAAAATCGACGCTTCGGGCAAAAGCCCCTCATCAGGAAAGGGCTGTTGAAGGCCTTTTGCCCAAAACATTGATTTCCCTGCTTTTCGGGTGCTGTCTGCCATGCTGTGCTTTTCCAGCACCACACTCTCGACTCTAATCTCGACATATGCAGTCCTCACTTTCGCCTGAGAGATGTTCAAGACTGTCAATTCAATGTTCCAGGTGATAGGTGTCATAGAATGGATAGAAAATGTGGCATACGGTGGGTGGAGTGGGGGAGGCCTGCCTTTTTAGATTAAGGGATAAATCCTTGGTGTAACTGGATCATTTATTTCTCAAAAATCATCAGGTAAAATACATGGGTAGTGTTAAAAATAAGAAAGTAAAGATCACTTTGAAGAGATTGCACTATATGCACGTTTGTGACAAATCGTCCAATGAAAATATATTCATAGAAATTAAAAATAAGAAGGGAAAGAGTACGTTGAAGTTATTGCACCATATGCTCGCTAACAGTAAGAAACAAATTCAGAAACAGACATGCAGGGAGATCTCGGATATATGTAAGCTTAATAAGGTTGTAGTAATGCGGATTTTAATTTCTAAAAAAAAATGTTTGGGACTACCATAGTATTAAAGGGTTGAATCATGAAGAATTTGTCAAACGTGTAGAGGAAAATTTTCTTCATCAGTACGTGGGTCATCCGAATAGGAAAGGAGCAAAACGAGACCTGGTTTTGTGAAATAGGCAGGGCAAGCGACAGAAGTAAACATGGGGGAATACGTTTGGGTCTAGCACTCATAGGAATTAGTGGAAAATAATACGCCTTCCATTTATATTATCTTTTTCATTGGAGTGCCATAATATTTAATGGAATGGGACAAGGACTGTCCAAGTTTGATGGGAGTAGACTTTTCGCAGGTAAAATAATGTCTGACAAGGGAGAGGCATTCAGTAGTCTGACGACATGAGTTGAGAGGCATTATGTTCCTGTTAGAGTGAAGGGTAAAGCTAGTAAGGTTAAGGAACCATGGATGACTAAAGTTATTGAGGTTCCACTCAAAAATAAAAGACAGACTTACTTTAGATACCGACAACTTTATTGAATTGATTCTCTTAATCAATATAAAGAGAGTGGGGCATCATTTTTAGAGAAATAAGGAAAGCGAAAAGGAGGTATGAGATGACATGGGCAGATAACGTTAATGATAATTCAGAGATATTGTGCAACCACATTAACAGCAAGACTTAACCAGGAGAGTAAGGCCTCTCAAAGATCACGAAGGACATCGATGTGCTGAACCCAGGAGATGGGGAATAAAATCATCCCATTCCTGGTGCAGCAGACAGCAGCAAACACACACTAGTGCCTGCACCTCGCATTCATCCAGATTGAACTCTGTCTGCTATTTGTCAGCCGATTTACCCATTTGATCAAAATCTTTTTGTAATCTGAGGAGGTCTCCTCAGTTGTTGTCCCAATCCTTTCTGTGTCATAGCCAATATCATATTCATTCCTTCCCTTACTCGTTAAATCATAACTTTTGATGAACAAGATTATTGTACATTTTTATGGACCAGGCCCGACTCCTCCAATCAGTTCAAGCAGGTCGCCCTGACGTAGATTTGCTAATTGTTGAAGGTAAGTGTATAGTGGATATCCCCAGAGTGAATTAGCTGGTCAGACTGCCGTGTTTTAAACAAAAAGAATTTATTTTACACATTAAGAAATGAAACACAACCAACCGAATATTGAATACCCGAATAACCCATCTGATCCGAACCTGACAGGCTTTCCTGACTTAATGATGCTGTTCCAAATTGCTTTCAACATTCCCAATAAACAAACCCCTTGGCACAAAGAGTAAAAATTACACAAACCAAGCTTACAGGTTACAAATTCAGAGGACAGAAGGATGGGGAGCGCGTCCAGTTTCAACAGTGACTCTGACTTAAATAACCTTCAAACTGATTGAACTACGCAGGTGGAGAGCTGGTCACGTCCCCTTGATTATACCAGTTTATTTTAAGACTTGAAGACCTTCTTCTTGAGGTATTACCAGTTTGGTATAAACCAAAGGACCCCAATGAGCCGTTCAAAATTGAGACATGTTGGAACCTTGGGTCGGTTAGAACCTCTCAGAAAAAAACACAAGCACAACATAACCTTGTGAAGGGACATTATAAAACTGAATCATTAATATCCAAACATATCTTCAGTTCTCAAAATTACCAAAAGTAGTAGTTAGTACACAAAACCACACATATGCATTCACTTAATATAAAAATGCAAACCTGCAGAGCTACATCCAAATTCAGTGTTTGATACACCTCCCACTGAGTGTGTCTATCTGTCATTACAGTTTCGACAATGCTTTGGCAATCATGTTTTCAAGACCTGCCACAGGCTCAATTTTCAAATTCTGTGGCTGAAATTACAGGGTCAAGCTAAACAGACTCGCATTTTTGTCTTTAAATTTCTTCAAAAGCTTACTGGGTTATTGTTACAGATGCGTTGCTAATAATATAAAAACTGAAATGTTGTCGTGCCAACACGAAGCTCAAAGTCTCTTTCTTAGCTGTTGAATATTTCTACCAATAAATATTTCACTTGCTGGATAAATACCAATGAGTCTTTCTATCTTCTCGTCGTCTTCCTGCAGGTGTGCAGCACCGACACCCACATCACTCGCAATTATAGCCACCTTGAAAGGCTTTGCTTAATCAGATGGAGCTCATACCAAATGGAAGTTGATTGTCCCACCTTCCCACTAAAGCCTTCCAACTGCGGAATTAGATATGCATCCTTTTTTTAACTGTATTTACTTTGCGATAGTCCACACATAATCGTTGGGTACCATCTGGTTTCAGTACCATTACTTTGGGTGAGTTCCAGTCACTGTAACTCAGATCGATTATGTCATCTTGGAGCATGTGTTCAATCCCCTTCTGAACCTGTGCCAACATTAGAGGATTATGCCTATAAGGATGCTGCTTAATCAGAACAGCATGTCCTTTATCTACCTTATGCACAATTAGGTAATATTTCCCATTTAATTTCCTCATATCTCCCCATATAATACTAACAACTCTATCACGTCATTATTTTTTCCTCAGTTAGGTTACTCAATAATTTATCCCAATTTTAGAAAACTTCCTCATTGTCCACTTTAATTTAAGGAACGTTCAATCCAGAATCCTCTGAACTTGGTTCTTCCTTCTGTACTGTAATCATTAACACCTTATCCTGTTGCTCTCCTTCCCTGTCAAAATACCTTTTGAGCATATTCACATGACATACTCTGTGAGATTCCTTTCTGTCTGGAGTCCCTATCAAGTAGTTACCCTCACTCAATATTCTTTCGCATTTGATAAGTTTCACCAGTCCTTGCTTTTCAAGATCCCCCCATCACTGGAAGTAATATACATACTTTATCCCCGAGAGCAAAACTGCAAAGTTTTGAGTTTTTGTCCACTTCCTGTTTAGGTGCATTCTGCAATACTTTTAAATGCCATCGAGCCAACTCCCCAGCGCTTTTTATTCATTCCGGAAAATTTGAGACATAGTCCAATAGTGTGGCCTTTTACTTCTGATTTACTAATTACTCCTTAATCGACTTTCACGGTCCGAACTCTTAATAACCTAATTAAAATGGACAGAATTTGGTAAATTCATTTTGTGCATCTCTGATCACAAAAAACCCTGACCCCAATCAGCTGGATAATCCTTACCATAAGCATTCAACATGATCTTTAAAGTTTGATGTCAACTTTCTCGTGCTCCCTGCGCTTTTAGATGGTTCATAGTAGATTTGAATTGCTTTATTACACAGCTGCCCTTAACTTCCTTGAACTGTTTGGATGTGAAGTTTGAACTTTGGTCGCATTGTATCTCTGTTGGTAGTCCGTATATATTTTTAAAAAGAGTATTTCCTTTACAATCCTTTTCGCTGTGACGTTGCATAATGCAATAGCCTCTGGAAATTTCGTGGATACATCAATTATTGTTAACAAATACTGATGCACACTTTTTTTTGTTTTATATAAAGGGGAACTAGCCAATCAATTAAACTATTGTAAAAGGTTCCTCAACGGCAGGAATAGTTATTAAAGATGCAGGTTTTATTAACACCTGTGGTTTTCTAATTCCCTCACGTGTATTTCATGTCTGGCAAAATTCAACAACATGATGGTGCAGTGTAGGCTAGTAAGAATGCCTTCTATTTTAGACTGTGTTTTCCTCACTCCAAAATGACCTCCACGTGGTAATTCATGCTTCAGTTGCAGCTCCTCCTTTCTGTACCCTATTTGCAATTCCATTTGATGAATTTCTGCCCATTTCTCATCTCCTCATGTGATAGTTTCCATCTCCTCATGCAGACACCATTTTAAAGGTGTCTCAGGGATACATTCAGAATCCCTAATGTATATGCCCTTTTGATACAACTACTTAAAAATTTCATCTTTCTGCTGTAACTCAATTAGTTTAGCTGAACTAAACATGTTTGCATGATCACCTATTTTCTCCTCTTTTGTCTCAACTATCTGATGGAACGAAGTATCTCCTAATGCCACTTCAGATTACTTAGCTTTACATTTTTTTTGTCTCTCCTGTTTGAACTCGTGACATTGGGACTTTGTTACCCCACATTCAGAAAAGATTCCAAGAGAAGGCATTGCTTCAGTTGGCTGTGTCTCCACTGGTTTTTAACCAGAGCAGGCAGCATTTCTACCGGTGAATCAGCTGCATACTTTACAAGGGAAAATTGTATTCCTGTATCTGAGAGTTTGTCCAGTACTCCTATCACAATTTCTTCACTCTTCACTGGACACTCTATCCTCGCTTAACATAAATATGTGCATTTTATTAGTCTCACAGTGAATTCCCTTTAATAGTACCCTTTCTGGAAATAGTCCCTCAGGAGTATATATCTCCTCATCTTTCAGCATCACAGACTAAGAGGATCCTGTATCCCTTAATATTGCATCCTCTGTACTTCTGGCCTATATGAATAAACTTTCCCTTTGAAGGTATATTTTATAAGCAGATTCGGCACTTCCTCCTTGACCAATCTCCGATCAGCTTGTACACTCTGATGAAGCTTTCTCGCCTCCACTGTGCTTTCTGTTACCACGCCAACAAAACTCCCAGGCTCATCCGGTTTTCCGACATTTTTTTTTCCTAGCGCACCAACAGAGTGATTTCCTGTGACCTAATTTATTGCAATGAAAACAGCAGAGTTTATTAACTTCTTTGCCCTCTTCTTGGGTTTCCTTTTTACCCCAGTCGTAAGTTATCCTTATGATTTTCACTGAGATCTACATATCCCTTCCCACGTGAGGATTTCTCTTTGCCCCAGTTTACTTCCCTCATCGACTGAAATTGAGCCTGGAAGCCAAACTGTGTTTTATGGACCAATTCATTATCTTCAGCCATTTCAGTTGCTAACCTTGCTATCTACACTCTCTGCTCTCCCACAGGAGTATGCATTACCTCAGGCAGCGATTTTTGGAATTCCTCCAAAATAGTTACTCTCTAAGTGCATCATAGGCTTGCTTGATATTTAAAGTTCTGATCCATCTATCGAAATTACTTTGTTTGATCCTTTCAAACTCAATATACGTTTGACCTGGGCCACTCCTTAGATTCCTAAATGTTGTCTATAGGCTTCTGGAAAAAGTTCATGTGCATTTTATTTGCATCCTCATACTCCCCAGTTCCCTAAGCGTACCTTCAGCCTTCATTTCCATCCTTTTAAGCTGACTTTCCATTCTAAATGTCTATCTCTGAAACGCAAACGCGCTCTATTTTGCTTTTTCTTCTGCTAAACATTTGTTTTTTTTTTTCTTTTTCTCTTTCCTGCATTAAATCTATTCATCCTCTTTCTTTTCCTTCTAAATTTCGTCGCAACGCAAACTGCTTCATTACTGCTTCTAACACAAGCTGCTTTATTTGCGATTGAAGTTTAATCTTCTGTACAGATCCCGATGGAGTTTCCAGCAAGGTTGTCTGCAGAGCTACTGCTGCAATCATCTGATCTTGCCTCACATTAGGAGGCAGCTTCAACTGCAACTTGTCTACTAATTCCTGCAGCTTGGATTTATGTGCATTTTGTAAAATCCCCAAGGTCGAGTCTTCCACCTCCAAAACATCCTTGGTCCCTGCAAGAGCCATTGCTCTCTGAAGCTCTGTTTACCAAGCCAAATCACCACAAAATAAGAGACACTATCACCTGCCACTCGCTGCCTAAATCCTGCAAAGGGCCCCCAACCTGTTATGGACCAGGCCCGATCCCTCAAAGATTTTTAAGCAAGTAGCCCAGACCGTAACTTTTATTTGTTAAAGTGGATATTCGCAGAGTGAATTAGCTGGTCAGACTGCAGTATTTTAAACAAACAGTACTTATTTCCCAAAATACAGAATGAAGAGCATGAACTGAAGGGATAATAGCTGAATAACGTATCCTATCCAACGGACAGGCTATCCCGACTTAAGAATGCTGCATCAAAATACTTGCAATAATCGCAATGAACAAACCCCTTAGCACAAACAGTAAATCAGACACAAAATGCTTGCAGGCTATGAGGTCAGAAGTGCTGAAGGAGGGGGTGAGCATCCAATTTCAACAGTGATCCTGACACAACGAGCCCCCAAACTGAACAGAATTGCCCAGTTACAGAGCTGGACACATTCTTTGATTCTGCAGATTTTTTAAAAAAAGAATTGAAAGCGTTCTGCCTGATGCATTATCTGTTATGTATATACGAAAGGACGCCAATAAACCTTTTAAAAAATCAGACATATTGAAACCTTGGGTCATTTAGAACGTCCCTGAAAATAAAGATCAAGAACAACATAACCCTGTAAAGGGACCAGATTTGTGACAATATGTGACATTTGGCTTTGAAGTGAATTCAAAAAATGACAGTGTTTGTGAGTTTATATAAAACAGTGCTGAAGGGCATTGTGTATTGAAGATACAAGATTGGCTTATTAGAGCAATGAGAGGAATGTCCAGACAGATTCACACTTCCTGTGTATGGTCAGGGCAAATATGTCCACTGTAAATCTATTGGCTGGCGCCTGTTCTAGTAGAGGAGACATCAATATGGTAACGACATCTAGGTTGTTTGTTTTGGGGGTGGTGGTGATGGGAGGTTGAGGTGGTTATAACATTGCAAACGGACAACACAGCAGAATAATCTAACTTGTGATAGGAAAATATCCTCATTGTCCCTCACCACGACAGCAATTGATGGTGGAAGATGTGACCAACAGCCAGTAATGCCAACATTCAAACCAGTCCAGTTCGTATTGTGAACGGAAGGTACCACACTGAAAGGAGTCAACTGGATCTGTTTTTTCAGTGACTGTGATTGAGGCCAGTCTCCATGTATTTGAAATGTGGCACTGGATGTAGCACCCCTCTTCTCATAGTATGGAGCTTCATGCAATGCCTTTTGCCATTGTAGCAGCAGATGCATCACCTCCAACGCTAACAGGAATCAGAAGCTGCAGAGACAGCAAGAGGAGAGATAAACATCTGAGAATAGTCTGGAATGTTCCTTTAATGGTTCAGATTATAAGAACTTTAGACTGTAATGCTCCAACAATGGACAGGAGTTTAACCTGGTGTCTTGCCTATTTTTCCTGGTCTGGATTCACATTATCAAATCAGATATATGGGTGCACTGATGATTATTCATGCGGGCTACTATCCCATGCTCGCTATTGTTAGTGTTCCTGGTAAGTCTCTTCATCTCTATCCATTTGTTAATTCATAAACCATGGTGAAACTCATTGCTGTTTCTGTTATCTATATTTGGCAAAGACAGAATCCATAGTCTTCAGTTTCAAATGCAAATTCTATTCATTACTACAAACTTCTGAACTGCCCAACAAGCTCGTCCTCACATACATCTGAGAACAAGTCTGTTAACAATCTCGAAGTACCTTTTGGACCCGAATCGATTTATTTCTCGGTATTCTCTCTATCACTAAACCTACCCACTACCAGCTCCATAATATCAGCAGTCCCCACCTTGACTCAGTGCGGGTACTAAATAAACCATTATCGATGCCTTGATAAAATTCAGACTTTATGGTTCCAGTTCTCTTACAAGCGCACTTTCCATTACAAATATGTCCATCACAACCTTGTTCTTGTCTCTAAAGTAAATTCATGACAGAGATAGTGTGTCAGAGATGTGATGTCAGCGGATATGTGTTTTAAATCTTACCTCAGATATGTCAGAACTTAAATTCAAATGACAGGAATTGGAAATAAACGATAATTTCACGAATATTACAGTAACAGCACCAGCATGTTTTGATTAGATTAGATTACTTACAGTGTGGAAACAGGCCCTTCGGCCCAACAAGTCCACACCGCCCCGCTGAAGCGCAACCCACCCATACCCCTACATCTACCCCTTACCTAACACTACGGGCAATTTAGCATGGCCAATTCACCTAACCTGCACGTCTTTGGACGGTGGGAGGAAACCGGAGCACCCGGAGGAAACCCACGCAGACACGGGGAGAACGTGCAAACTCCACACAGTCGGTCGCCTGAGGCGGGAATTGAACCCGGGTCTCTGGCGCTGTGAGGCAGCAGTGCCAACCACTGTGCCACCGTGCCGCCCAATAGATGTTGTCAATAGATTTGTCTATAGCACTGATGTCCTTGGGTAACGAAATCTAGCATTATTACCAGACTGTCTTAAGACTGATGTCAGACCCACAACAATGTGCTTGGCACTATACTATCTGAAGGAATGACCTCACAGTAAAGGACATTTAGTGAGGTCAATAAATGCTGCCCTTACCAACGATGCAGACATTTCATGTCATAACAATATTGAAGTTTAAACAAAACAAAGAATGATGCAAGGGATCAGAAAAAAAAACAAAACGAGAAGCTGCCACACCAACTGATCAGATTTGGCACCCTTGGATGGAGGGGAAAATAGAATTAGCATTTCGAGTCCGCTGACCTACCTTCGTAACTGAACACAGCTTGAAAATATTGCGATTGATGTTGGTGACAAGGATTTCTATTATGACTGAGACACGGGGTGAGTTGAATAGACAGAGAAAGAGAGGGATAAAAGAAAATAACCAAACAAAGGGATTGAAGATGGATCAGCTGGAATGGAAATACAAAAAACGAGATTAATCTTATTTCTTTTTTCTCCCGTTCCCATATTACTGAAAATCATGCCCATGTCGAGTATACATCAAAGTCCCTGTTCTAAGTGAGTTATGTTCCTTTATCTGTCTTCCCTGAGTGTGATCATCTTCCTTTATTCATTAATGGGATGCTGGGACAGTATTCAATTCCCTTTCCTCATTGTCCTTGAGAAAGTGTTGGTGAGCTGCCTTCCTGACCCACTGCAGTCTCTGGGCTGTAAGTAGTCAGTGCTGAGGTCCACCCGGTTTCATTTCTTTGATGTTTGTAGTGAGTAATGTAACTGAGCGGCTGGTGTGGCTTTTTCAAATGGCAATTCAGAGTCAAATGCATTGTGGGATTCACATGTCAGCCCGACCAGCTGAATGTGGTAAATTTCATTCCCTGAAGAAAATTAGAGTGTCAGGTAGGATTTTCTGACAATCGGCAATGGTTTCATAGCTTTGTTTGATTTTATTGAATTGAAATGCCACCATTTGTCATGGTGGGATTCGAATCCAGGGTGGGGATTAGCATCTGGGTCCCTGGATTAAAAAGTTGGAGATAATACTGAGAGGACATCGCCTTCATGTTGTTCACAAACCTGTCAGCAGCCACACTCTGACAGAGTTCGCCATTCCAAACAGCGTCTGACCTCCATACAGAACATTAGCCTGCCTTCTGGGAGATGCCTCCTTGAGACATGGCACAAACCGTCCGCTGTCCCTCCTCACTGTTAATAAACCATGGTATCGTTAACATAACATGCGTGCACCATTAGCAATGGAGCCAGGAGGAACAACATGGATCAATCTGTCTGTGCAGTCTATGGTTAATTGGTTTGCAATGTTGGAGCATCAGTGACATCCTACTTTGTGTTACAATCTGGAGGGGCTGAATAGTTTCTTCTCTTTATGCGTTAGTGTTTTGAGGGAATGAAACACCTCCTTCTGGTTCCAGGGAAAAGGTTCACGGACATTATTGGGCGACCCTTGGTTCCTGCTTACCTACGTGATGAACTGACTGAGCTCATTTTCTTCCTGTGTAATAGCAGGCAGGCAGGGGCATGGAAGAACACAGCAAGTCAGGCAACATTGAGTTCTCAAATTTCAAATAACCTGCCTTCCCATCCCCCAATTCCTTTCCCACCCCTTCTCCTCCCTTCCAGACTCGCGACCCTACTTTCAGATTCAACTGGATTCTGTCCTCCCATTGTCCAACCCAGTGGTACCCCTTTACCTGTGTTCATCTATCCCCACCTCAGCACCCTGCCTCCTCCTCTCTCGTCCTGCCTCTTTATCTGTAGCTCCCTTCCCCCACCCCATTCCTGAAGAATATTTATCCACAAGCAGTTGACTTCTCCACCTCCCGATGCTGCCTTGCTTGCTGCGTTCTTCCAATCTTCTGCCTGTCTATCTTTCACCCTCACAGGAACATATAGACCTTGAACTCTAGCTGTCTCACTTTTAAAGGCTTCCCATTTGCCAGAGGTACCTTTGCTTGCAAACAAACTACTGCAATCAATCCCGGCAAGCTCCTAATTCTGTCAAAATTCACTTTGCCCCAATTTCGAACTTGAATCTTTGGACCAGTTTTTTTTTCCTTTCTACATAACTACTTTAAAATTTATAGAACTATGGTCACAGGTCACAGATCGTCCACGTATTGTATAAGCTTAAGGGCCGGGGACAAGGTTAGTCCCTCCAATAATTGTTCCAGAATGTGCCCGAACAGAGTCGGGGACTCAGTGAATCCTTGGGGGAGTACGGTCCACCTGTACTGCTGTTTTCTGCCAGTATCAGGATCCTCCCATTCAAAAGCAAAAAGATCCCGACTGTCCTTGTCCAGGGGACACGCCCAGAAGGCATCCTTTAAGTCTATAACACTAAACCAGCCGTGGTCCGGGGGTATTCGCCCCAGAATAGTGTATGGGTTCGGTACCACAGGGTGCCGTACTTGGACAATTTTATTTACTTCCCTTAGATCTTGGACCATTCGGTAGCTCCCGTCCGACTTCCGGACCGGCAGGATGGGGGAATTGTATCTGACATACAGGGCTCTACAAATCCATCTTTTATTAGGTCTTCCATAACTGTCTTCAGGCCCTGCCTCCCTTCCCAAGAGATGGGGTATTGGCGCACTCTGGGGCTTTAATTTTACCTCCACAGGTCGAATTGCGAGTCCCCCCGGTTCCCTTTGGCGACCCAAACCCTAGGGTCTATCTCTGTCAATCGGGACTCACTAAGGTATGACAGGGTAACGGCTAATTCTTCCTCTTCTCCCACTTCTATTCGCAATCCGAAACGGACTATCAAATCCCGTCCCAACAACCCATAGGGAAGACGGGGGAGGTGAAGGAGTTCCACCTGGAGCTCCTCCTCCTCCAGCTGCAAGGGTTGTGGTTCGAATATTTTCGCACTAAAAACCCCACCCTTAACTCCTGAAATGTTTAATGTTTTAGTTTGGAAGCCAACCCCCTAGGATGTAGGGGAATTGAGGACCTGCCGGCGCCTGTGTCTACTAAGAAGGTAACATCTTGTCTAAATGGGCCCACCCGTAAATTTACCAGGGGTTCTTGGTAGGCCCGTGTTCCGAACCTCCCCTGACTTCCCTAATCCATTTGTTCACACTCCATTTCATACATCCCTTCTATTTCCCTTTTAAACTCGGGACAATCCCTTTTGAAGTGTCCCTTCTGAGGCCGCTCAATTCCATAAGATCCTCCTCTCTCACTTCTGTCCCGTCTCGCTTCTCTCCCTCTCCAACTTTTCTTCGACGTTCCTCTTTCCACCCATAACCTCCCTCCCCATTCCGGTGGACTTACAAGCTTCCCGTACGGCTGCCACCATCATTTTTGTCTTATGTTTCTCCCTTATTACATCCCTCTGAACGTACACCTTCTGTGCTTCCCGTAATAATTCTGCAACATCCTTTTCAGCCCAATCCTCCACTTTCTGTAATTTCTTCTGAATGTCAGGCCATGACTTAGTCACAAAGTGCACCTTAAGCATGCTCTTGCCTATTTCCCCATCGGGGTCTAAACCTGAATACTTTCGCATGGACTCCCGCAAACGGTCTAAAAACTCACTTGGGGATTCATCCTTTTTCTGTCCAATTTCGAATGCTTTCGCTAAATTCCGCTGTTTGGGCACGCAGGTTTGGATCCCCCTGATTATAAGGCTTCTGAGGTCTGTCATATTGGCCCGTCCCCCCGCGTCGTTATGATCCCACCGGGGGTCCTCTAAGGTGTACTTCTGCTCTCCACGCTGAGGGCCGTCCTGATGCTCCCTATCCCAAATGGCCATTGCAGTATTCCGGATCACAACAATTTCATCGTAATTAAATAGTATTCTCATCATGGCCTGCAGTTCAGCCCATGTGTATATACTGGGCCCCAGAAATTGGTCCAGTTGTATTCCCACACTGACGGGGTCGTCCAGTAGACGGGGTAGTTCATTACGGAGTTGCCGGATATTCCAAGAATTTAAAGGTTGTACTACGAACCCGGTCCGTTCGTTCCCAAACGGCACCTCTCGTAAGGGGTTCAGCTGTTCAATATTGTCACTCCTCCCAGCTCTCAATCCCTCTTCTCGACCTTTCCGCATCTCGAGTCGGACTGATTTCCTAATGCCTGGGGTGAGTTCTGCGCCCCCTCCTGTGCCCCCCCAGCAGTCCCTTCCTCACTGGTCGTAGCCTGCTGGGACTCGGATTTATCCGTCGCAGGAGGGAGGTCCGCGCTGGACGCCTGGTCGTGCGCGGGTGGTATATACGGGGGCGGGGCAGGCGGTGACAAACCGTCGGTGAGGATGTCCCAAGACTTCTGGGGCTTCCTCGGGTCTGTTTGGGGAATCAGATGATAGAGACGCGTGGGACTCTCGCCGTCACCCGCTAACCAGGCGGCGGCGTATTTGCTCTCCTCTGGGTCAAACGGTTGTTTTCTGTTAATATATACATTTAGGATTTGACACATCCAGTCTTCATCAGACCCATACTCGGGCCAAACTACCGAGGGGGCGCGGATAGGTTCTTTAGTCCATATAAAACAACAATATTTTATCATGGTCTCTTTCTTTAAGTCCTTCGTTCTACTATTGTCCGTCCATAGACTTAACTTCCGACCTAATGGACTATTGGGGGGTATTTCTTTCCCATTTGCAGTCTTCCCTGACATTTCCTTAGTAAATCTAGAAGTCTGATTTCCCATGGTCTATCTTCGGTCCTGGTCTTAAACGCCCAAAGCGTTTTCACAGATGACCATCAAAACCACAATTTTCCGTGGTTTATTTTCGGTCCTGGTCTTAAACGCCCAAAGCGTTTTCACAGATGACCGTCAAAACCACAATTTCCCGTGGTTTATCTTCAGTCCTGGTCTTAAACACCCAAAGCTTTTTCACAGATGACCGTCAAAACCACGCGGCCAACAAGGAAGAACAAAAGAATCTCTTACCTTGATCCGTGCACGGAGTTGTCTGGCCTTTTTAAATGTGTGAACCCCCGTGTATAGTCACTAACCGGTCGTCCCATCACTCGTCCGTGTGTTCCTTTTCCAGGATTCAAAATTATTTTTAAATGAGCCGGGTCACATCCTCTCTTGGCCGACGGCTGACGGACCAAGCTGATCAGTGAGAAGTATAAATATATACTGGACGCGTCTTTGTTGTAATCAGGCTTGATCCGTGAGACGAAGAGACTGCCCCCCCTGGCAATACTTATTTCATCCCGGACGAGCCCCCAATTGTGCGAGATAAGTGGCTGTCCGGCCCTATCTCCGGACACTTTTATTTCCCTTCCCAGGAACAAAGACACGGAGGAGTCTGACCAAAACTTTTTCATTCAACTTTGCAAAGTCGGGTGTTGTTCCCAAAGGTACACACACAAGCATAGTAATCTCCATGCATTATATGCATGTACATGTGGGCTGGGTCTTCTACTGCTGTCTTGACCAATGAGTGCTAGGGTTCCCCACTGTTTTCCTTATTTGGGTTCTGGTTCCTGCGATTATTTTGTTATTCACTTGGCCAATCAGTGTTCGAGCTCCCCGTTCTTTCCTTATATGGATGATGTTGGACAACTGTGGTTAAGGGCGGCCTCTCAACTATCGAGGAAAGCTGTTACAACCGTTTCATTCATATAAACATGGGGGAGGTCCGGCAACAGTTTCGAGTGTCTGCTTGTGTTTACTATAAGGTAGAAAAGACTAAAATGCAGCTAACTGTTTAAAAATTACATTACCCCCTACACAAGTTCCCCTCCCCTCTTTCAATTTCTGTCCTTCCTAATGCACTTTACCCTGGCACATTAAGCTGTCAATCCTTTCTCCCCTTAATCATATTTCCGCAATAGCTACACTATCCCAGTCCCACGTACTTATCCACACCCGGAGTTCATCGATCTTAACTATCACCCCTTTTGCATTGAAATAAGTGTAAATTAATCCAACAGGCATTCCTTGTTCCCCGTTTTGTTTCAGCCTGACCTGTCTTTTCACATTACAAATCCTGATTACTCTATCTCTTTCAAGCCTCGTACTTGCATCCCTGCTCTTGCGGATAACACCCCCTCCCAATCTCCTTTCAACTCTCTCTTGCAGCACTAGCAAAACTGGCTGCAAAGATATTGGTGCCCTCTCCAGTGCATGTGCAACCTGTCCCTCTTGAACGGGTCACCCTTGTCACAGAAAAGATCCCAATGATCTAAAAATCCGAATCCCTGTCCCCGCACCAATTATTTAGTCGCGTATTTATTTGCCATGTTCTCCTATTTTTAACTTCACCTGCTCATGACACTGGAAGTAATCAAGAGATTACCACGGTCATGGTCTTGGTTTTTAATTTTCCTCCTGGCTCTCTGTAATCACTCTGTAGGACCTCATTCCTATATCTACCTCTGTCATTTGTGCCAACGTGCACAATGACTTCTGGCTGCTCTGCCTTCCCCTTGAGAAGGGTCTGCAGCTGCTCTGAGACATCCTGGCCTCTGACACCTGGAAGGCAACACACCATCCTGGATTCCGGTTTGAGGCCACAGAATTTTCGATCTCTCCCCCAACAATCGACTCTCCTACCTCTAAGACCCAATTTATCTTTTCACATTCCCGCTGTGCCCCAGAGCCAGTTGTACTGCAACCAACCTGGCTACTGTTGCTTTCCCTTGCACGGTCATTTCCCGACACCCACACATTCCCCCACCCCCCCAAATCAGTATCTAGAATGGTATATTTGTTTTCAAGGGGAATAGCCACAGAGGATTCCTACACTCTCTGCCAACTCCCTTTGCCATTCCTAGTGGTCGCCCAGCTACTCTCTGCCTGGAACACGACAGGAAGCAAGGAACGCCTGTTGGATTAAATAGCGTTTATGAAAAGACAACAGGGCTGACAAGTAAGGCAGATGAACTCTTTACATGGGACTGGGATGTGACAGTCATTGCAGAAACAGGCTAAGTGAGGGACCTGGCTGTGACCACCTCACTGAAGCTCTTATCTATGAAGTTCTCAGTATCTCGGATGACCCTGAGAGCAGCCAGCTACAGCTCCCGAACACTTCCCATACAAGTGTAGTCATCAGGGACAGTGGAAGTCTTCCTGAGGTCCCACATCCCGCAGCAAGAACATGTGACTGCCCTAACTGCCATCTTGACTGCTGTCAGACTAGCATTAAAGGGACTTTATCTGAGCTTACCTGCACATTTTGCTGAACTGCTGCTTACTGAAGCTTCTCGAACCAAAGCATTACTACCTACTCTGCCAATTACAGCATTTCAATCGACCACTCCACACATAGTTTTGGTTAGAGAAGGAGGGAAACACTTTTTTTAATTTCAAAAGTATACTTTGCTCATAAAATATTTTGATGATCTATACAATTGATTATGCGATTCGTATGTGCACATTGCATTTCTTTTGATAAAGAGATTAGAATTAATCCTTCGTATATACAAGTCTGTACGTTTATCATCCATATATTTAGCTGAGGTGTCAGCGGAGCCCACTTTCTGAGTGGGCCCACTGTTGGTGGACAGACATTACTGCGCCTTAGTAGCAGCTGCCCCAAGATTCAGCGCCTCCCTCAACACGTAGTCCTGGACATTGGAATGTGCCAGTCTGCAACACTCAGTCGGGGTCAACCCCTTCAGCTGGAAGATCAACAGGTTTCAGACAGACCAAAGAGCGTCTTTGACCGAGTTGATGATCCTCCAGGCACAGTTGATGTTCGTCTTGGTGTGTGTCCTAGGGAACAGACAATAGACCATGGAGTCCTGTGTCACGGATCTGCTTGGAACGAAGCTCAACGAACGCCGCTGCATTCTTCTCCAGAGTTCCTTTTCATAGGCACATTCCAGAAGGAGGCGTGTAACAGTCTCGTCCCCTCATGTGACACCAGGAACCCTGAGTAAACTGTGGTCAATGTGAATCGAAGGAAATTCTGTGCTGGTAATTTCCTCTCTGTGCAATGACACCTTCCCCAGAGCTATTGGGAATAACAAATAAACTCTGCCCTTGCTAGTGCCTTCCAAAACCATGTATAAATCTGTCCAGTTAATAACATCAAGACATATTATGTTTTTCCAGTTTGGTCAAACTCTCAGAAAGACTTTAGCTTGCAGGTTGTGTGCCACCCCAAAGAAATCAGTACGTTTCACTAAGATTATGATCCCGATTATTTTCAATTAGTTACTTTCTGAGGACTCATCGTGCAATGTCAGTGCCACTGAGAGCAACATTTTCTCTGTCCAACAACATCGTATCACATTGGGTCAAGGCTGCAGAACTCCACTATTCTAATTTATTCCCCAGCTCATTCGCCATGCTCACCAGATGTAGTAGGCTCCCGAATGTGCAACAATATAGAGATACCCATGATGCTCTGGAAGCCTCCTGACTTCCCATACCCTACCCTCTGACTCCATGCCCTCCCTCAACTCGACCTCCTGTCGTATATTCACCATCCCTCCTGAACTTCCACTCTCTGATACTGAATGTTCTGAACTCAGCAAATATCTGACCTTTGCGTCTCCGTGCCACCACCTTAATGAATTTTGGTCTCGACATGATGTTGAACTGTTCTTCTGCTGTCTTCGTCTCAGTGCCCATTGCTTTGGACAAGATTCTTCTCCCTATCCAATAGACCCCGTCACCCAGCTCCAACACTCTCTCTACACCTGGACCCCACCCTCTACCCTTTTATCTGAACTCAATCTGTTCATTAAGAACTCGCGACGTGACATTGGTTGTCTTCATTTCTTTTCTCCCCCCTCTTCCAAACCAACATATCACCCTCTGAAATAACTGCACACCATGTGCTTATATTCAACCCTGACTGTGTTACTCAGCCTGTGTTGATAAGGGTGGTGCTGCTGTAGTCTATTGGACTAACATCTACATTACAGAGGCTGAGCACCCGCTCTCAGATATCTCCTCTTATCTTCCCCTGGACCATGACCCCAACATGGCACATCAGGCCATTGTCTCAACTACGAAAATTGACCACATTCAATCTGGAGATTACCGTCCCACTTGACGCCTCCTTCCTTAATTGCCTCAAGCTGATGGCTGTCTGATAGCAGAGCTCGCTTCCATCTCTTCCTGAAAATCCAGAAACAGAACTGAATGAGCTGACCCATTGCTTCATCCTGCTCCTGCCACACAGAGGGGGTGCATGGATACACACGTGACGGTGTTCTACCTGTTTCTTCATGGCGCACATACGCCATTCCTTGTTCCAGTTCTATTCCAGACCCCTTCCACAGCTCTTTCTCCGATACGAAGATGTTATCATCGCTGCTGCTTCTCTCTCTTGTCCAGAATTAGAAACGTTCATTCATTTCACTTTGAATTTTCACCCCTCCCTCCCTTTCACCTGATCCACGGGTGACTCCTTCCTTCCTTTCCTCGACGTCTCTGCTTCCAATTCTGAGGATAGACCAACCACTGATATTCAGGATTAACCCACCAACTCCTAAAGCTATCTGGAGTAGACATCCTCACACCCTGTTTCCTGAAAAGACGCCAATTCATTCTCTCAGTTCATCCATCTCCACTGCATTTCTTCTGATGATGCTAAATTCAACATGGACGCCTTTTAAATGCCCACAATGTTCCTCAAACAAAGATTCCACGCGCTGTTGTCAAGAGGGTCCTCAACTGGGTCTAACTCATTTTCTGCACGTCCAGCCTCCCCCTCCACTTCCCTACTGCTGCAGACTTCCCCTTGTCCTTACCTACCATCCCACCAGCATTCACATGCAGAGGACCATCAGCCGCATACCCACCTCCCCCCCCCCACCACTCAAGTGAGATGCCACCATCAGACACATATTCGCCGCCCCTCCCTTGTCCGCCTTCGACAGGGACCAATCCCTCCAGGATACATCTGTCCGCTCTTTATTCACTCTCAACACCTGCCCGCACCCCCCACCGCATGTCCACTTCACTTTCCCCTGCCGAAGGTGCAACACGTCATCATTTACTGCCCATCCTCATTATCCAAGGGCCCAACCTTACCTCCCAGGAGAAGCAGCATCTTATCAACATTTTCCACAATCTAGCCCACTGCATTCGCTGCTCATAATGTGGTCGCCTTCTACATTGGGGAAGTGAAGAGTAGGCGACTTGGCTACTTCGCAGAACATCTATGTTGAACGTCTGCAAAAGACCCTGAGCTTCCAGTTACCTGCCTGTTTAGTACCCTATCCTGTTTACTGGCCATTATCTCTGTGTCAGGCTTGCTGCAATGTCCCAGGAAATCTCCGCTCAAGCTGGAAGAACAACACATCATTTTCCTCGTACGGTCCCTGCAGCCCTTCAGACTGAAAATCAAGTTCAATAATTTTAGGGCCTGAACTCCTCAATATCCTTGCCCTACCCATACAACAGGCCTAGTCCTCACATAACCTTCCATTACTCACCCTCTATTGTTAGCTACTAATCGTTTCCATTAACACCTATCCAGCCTCTTCTGCATATCAACCACATTTTCCTAGCTGACATCAGTTCTGAGGAAGTGTCACTGGACCCGAAACGTTAACTCTGATTGCTCTGTACCGAAGCTGCCAGACCTGCTGAGCTTTTGCAGCAAATTCTACTTTTGTTTCAACATTTTCATGGCAAGTTCTCACAATGCAATACACCAACGATATTTAGAGCCCTGTCAAACGTAGGAACTTCGTAATTTCTAATTTAATGTCCACAACAAATTACTCGCGATTCAACTGAGATAACGGTTTTGCTGATATCATTCTGATCAGACAATTTGTCACAGTTCCGAAAGAAAAAGAAATCGAAAGAACTGGAGCAAAACTTTGCAGGTCAGATAACATCTGAGAAGAGATGCACAGACTTAACCTTTGATTCCAATATGACTTTTCAGAACAGTGTCTCATCATATTCGATATGTTAACTCTGTTTCTATCTACAGCTACTTCCTTATCTGTTGCATTTTTCCACCATTTTCAGTTTGTATTTCATATTTCCATATCATTATATTTCATGTTTCGTGTCAGGTCTATATGTTGAACTTGGTTATATTTGGACAATTTGATCCTTTCCAATTCCTATTATATTTGGTGCGTCTGTGGCACTTGTATTACAGCTGAAGTCTGTTTCTTTTTGAAGTATCAAATGAAAAAAATCTTTTTAAGAATATCCAGCAAATCTCAGGAAATCCACTTTGTTTGAAAAGACATTTTAGAGGCAGCTGAACTTCATGAACTAATAGGAATAGATTATTGGCGATTGAACACTCTGTGTCCTTCATTGAACAAGCTTATTTCATCACTCTCCAAAGTCTTTCAATATATATCACCATATATATATGCTGTTTCCTTGTGTTTTATGGTTAATTCTATCTGTCAGAAAGAGTGATCATGATTGGGGAATATCATTGTACTGTCCATGCAGTCTCCCCATGGCTTTCAGTTGCCAGTATACAGAGCACTGGAAGACAGGCAGTTCCAAAATATTTCGCGAGAGAAACAGGAGGCCAGTCAGTCAAATAGAGAGAAAGGAAAGCCACTGCACCCATTTCATGCCATCTTCCAGCCAATGTCATATTCATTTCAACCTGACTCATTAATTCATAGGTCTTAATGAATAAGTTCATTGTACTTATCACTTTTGGTTTTGGACTGAGGCCGAAAAGCGTAAAAATTACTTCTTCACAACAAATAAAACTGCATTAAAATGTTTGTCAATTTATATAAATAAATTACTGAAGCAAATTCAGAATGGAAGTTCCAAAGTTGCGTTATTAGAGCAGCGAGAGGAGCATTCAGAAAAGTCCACACTTCCTAATCCCATATACAGTAGTAGGTTTTGTTTTGTGAGTAGTGGAGGCACGTGGTAATAAACTAGAAAACAGAGATTAAAAAAAACTGTGTTGCTCGAAAAGCACAGCAAGTCAGGCAACATCCAAGGAACAGGAGAATCAACGTTTCGGGCATAAGCCCTTCTTCAGGAATGAGGAGGGTGTGCCAGGCAGGCTAAGATAAAAGGTAGGGAGGAGGGACTTGGGGGAGGGGCGTTGGGAATGCAATAGGTGGAAGGAGGTTAAGGTGAGGGCGATAGGATGGAGAGGGGGTGGGGGCGGAGAGGTCGGGAAGAAGTTTGCAGGTCAAGAAGGCGGTGCAGAATATGAGGGTTAAACATCTCTGGGACACCCGCAACACCAACCCAACCGCTCCGTGGCTTAATACTTGAACTCTCCCTACCACTCCGCCAAGAACATGCAGGTCCTTGGCCTCCTCCATCGCCAGACCATGGCAACACGACGCCTGGAGGACGAGCGCCTCATCTTCCGCTTAGGAACCTTCCAACCACAAGGGATGAATGCAGATTTCTCTATCTTTCTCATTTCCCCTCCTCCCACCTTTTCTCAGTCCCAACCCTCGGATTCAGCTCTGCCTTCTTAACCTGCAATCTTCTTCTCGACCTCTCCACCCCCACTCCCTCACCGGCCTATCACCCTCACCTTAACCTCCTTCCACCTATCGCATTCATAACGCCCCTCCCCAAGTCCCTCCTACCTACCTTTTATCTTAGCATGCTTGGCATACGCCCCTAATTCCTGAAGAAGGGCTTATGCCCGAAACGTCGATTCTCCTGCTCCTTGGATGCTGCCTGACCTGCTGCACTTTTCCAGCAACACATTTTTAAGCTGTAATCTCCAGCATCAGCAGTCCTCACTTTCTCCAAGAAAACAGAGATCACAGGGTACTTAAAAAGAGTGAGGCATCACACAGGCGGCGTGCAGAGCAAGATCGACATTAGCACGTTTGATATTATTTGAAGTTAGAGAGGGCAATTCATCAGTATAATGCAGGTGTTTGCAGGAGATAATTATCTGGGTAGGAGAGATCTTTGATGTTGCGAGACTTTCTGCGACAATGAGAAGTATAAATGGTGTCTGTGGATGAGATGTTGGCTTCTGTGATGGTGTGGGCTGTGCACACAACTTTCTGTACGTTCTCATGGTCCCGGGCAGGACAGTTACCATGTCAGACGATTATGCACTCGAATAGAATGTTTTCAGTTGCCAGTATATAGAAAACTGGGAGACAGGCAGTTCCAAAATAGTTCGCAACAGAAACAGGAGGACAGTCAGTCAAAGAGAGAAAGGAAACAAAACAAGGAAACAAACAGTCACATGGACAGGGAGAAGGGGAGAGAGTAAACCCAGGGGGACAAACAGAAAACAGAGAAAAGTAAAACACAGGGAAACGGAGTGAGAGAAACAGTGAGGGACAAAGGATATGGGGAGCTTGGGTTGGGTGGGTCGCACAGAGCTGGGGGTGCGGATCATGAGAAGCTGGAGGTGAGGACTGGAGGGAGCTCAGAGTGAGGATCAGAGGGAGCTGGAGAGTGGGAGGTGAGGATTTATTGTCACCTGTATCAAGATGTCCAGGCAGATGATAATGAGCAAGGATGTACAGAACAATGGCTGTAAAACATGTCTGAGAGGCATTAGGTTACATTGCACAGAGCGTGCGCGAGGTGAGATCAACATGAACAAGATCAGCCTTATCTAAGATTAGAGAGTCCATTCAGTTTGACAACGGCTGGGAAGAAACTGTTCCTGAACCTGCTGCTGCGTGTGTTCAAGCTTCTGTATCGTCGAGCCTGATGAAAGAGGTTGTAGGAGATCATTACTGGGGTGTGATGCGCCTTTGATAATATTAGAACAAATAACAAAGAAAATTACAGAACAGGAACAGGCCCTTTGGCCCTCCAATCTTGTGCTGATTCAGATCCTCTGTCTAACCCTGTCGCCTACTTTCTGTGGGTCTGTACCCCTTTGCTCCCTGTCCAGAAAAATATCTTAAATGGCCCTATCGTATCCACTTCTACCAGCTCCGCTGGCAACGCATTGCAGGCACCCACCTCCCTCTGTATAAAGAACTTGCCATGCAAGTCACCAATAAACTTTTCCCCTCTCAATTTGAACTCGTGAGCCCTGGTAATTGAATCCCGTACTCTGGGGAAAAGCTTCTTAATATCCACCCTGTCTACACCTCTCATAATTTTGTAGACATCAATCAGGCCCTCTGTCAATGTCGTCTTTCTAATGAAAATAATCATAGTCTACTCACGATATTTTCACAGCCAGCGTCCTTCATACCAGACAATCTCCTGGTGAATGTCCTGTGCACCCTTTTCCAAAGCATCCACATCCTTTTGGTTATGTGATGACCAGAACTCGACGCAATATTCCAATTGTGGCTGAAATAAAGTCTTATACAACTGTGACATGTTTTGCTAACTCTTGTTCTTAATACCCCGTCCAATGAAGGAAAGCATACCATATACCTTCTTGACCACTCCACTGACCTGCCATGGGTGTACAGGAAGTACAGTTGGGGACTGAGGACACAAACGTGCATGTACAGTGAGTCCAGTAGGGGTCCGAGGACACAGCTGTGGGTATACAGGGAGGATGGAAAAGGGCTGAGGGCACAGCCGTGAGTGTACAGTGAGTACAGCTGGGGGCTGAGGGCACACCCATGGGTGTACAGTGAGCACATTAGGGGCTGAGGACACAGCTGTGAGTGGACAGGAAGTACAGTTGGGGACTGAGGACACAAACGTGCATGTACAGTGAGTTCAGTAGGGGTCCGAGGACACAGCTGTGGGTATACAGGGAGGATGGAAAAGGGCTGAGGGCACAGCCGTGAGTGTACAGTGAGTACAGCTGGGGGCTGAGGGCACACCCATGGGTGTACAGTGAGCACATTAGGGGCTGAGGACACAGCTGTGAGTGGACAGGAAGTACAGTTGGGGGCTGAGGATACAAACGTGGATGTACAGTGAGTTCAGTAGGGGTCCAAGGACACAGCTGTGGATATGCAGGTGGATGGCAAAGGGTTGAGGACACGGCTATGGTTGTACAGGGAGTACAGTAGGGGGCTGAGGGCACAGCCATGCGTGTAAAGTGTGTACAGTAGGGGGATGAGGGCTTATCCTTCTGGAACTCCTGTGTTGAGTGTTATTGTGGAGGAGTTGCAGTTAACTGTCTTCATTCATCGTGATGTGTGTGTCAGAAAGCTGAGGATCCAGTGGCAGAGGGAGGAGCTGAGACTATAGTCATGGGGTTTTGTGATCAGTCTTGAGGGGATATTGATGTATGATGTAGGTGCCTTTGTTGTCCAGATGTCCCAGGGAGGAGTGCAGTGTTCGGGATATGATATCCATTGTGGACCCATTACATCAGTCAGCAAATTATTCGTGATTTGGGCAGGCTGGAAGACTGGAGGTGGTGTGGATCATAACCAGTCTCTTGAATCACTTCTTATTTATTGGGTTCGGAGCCACTGGGCGGTAATCATTAAAGTAAGTTGCATGAGTTTTCTCACTTACTTTCTTCACCTTCTTGAAGCAGGTTGGGACGTCGGCGTCAGGGGGAGAAGCTGAAGATGTATGTAATTACCTCTGCCAGTTGGTCCAGACAGGATCTGAGTGCTCAGCCTGGAACATCAACAAGCCTATCACTTTCCTTGATTTGACTCACAGGAAGACTTATCATGCCTGCAGCGGTGACAAAGGGCACAGGTACATCCAAGGCTGTCGGGGCAGATTACAACCTAACAGTCACACAGTTATTCATCATAGCCAACCCCTCCCCTACCTCCCTCCGTCGTCATGAAGACACAGTGACATTGGTCAGTGTGAGCGCCACACAATTAGTGTCGAGATAGAATGACATCAATACACTGGGATTGTGCACCATCAAGTACTGTGTCACCAAAATGGGGTAAATTCACAACAAAAGGGTCGAAGCATGTGCCCCTACTGAGTGTCAGTGGCGCAGAGAGTGAAGATTTTACAGGTATAATTCCAATCAATCCACTATGTTAACCTCAATGGAGTCAATATCTAGAGTGTTGGCCTTTGTAGATCAGTGGACAGTCCTTTGGGAATTCAGGAAACATCTTATACAAGAACCACCTGGACCAAGGATTGAGGGAAGTTTTGCTAAGTTTGCAGATGATACAATAATGGTTGGACGGGCAAGTGCTATAGAGGAAGTGGGGAGGCTGCAGGAAGACTTGGACAGTTTAGGACTGTGAGAAAACACGTGGCTGATGGAACGTAATATGGGAACGTGTGAAATTATGCCGTTAAGTAGGCGGATTAGAGGCAGACACTATGTTCTAATAGGATCCACTAAATCTGAAGCACAAAACGATTTTGAAGCATTCGTCCTGTCTTATGGTTAATCCGCAGGTTCAGTTGGCAGTTTGGAAAGCAAATGCAATGTTAGCATTCATTTCAAGAGTCTTTGAAAAGTCATACTGATGAGAATGTAATGGGCTATGTTGGAGGTGATCCATCTTGGGGATGACAGCTTGCCATATGAGCAGCACTTGAGGGCTCTTTTATCCATACTCGATGGAATTTAGAAGAATGGGAGGCGAGGCATCTGATAGAAACTGATCGATTACTGCAAAGATTGATGCAGTCAACATTTAGAAGACATTGCCACTAGTCATAGAGACTATGACAAAATAGCACAGTTTCAGAGTGAAGGAATCGGCTGAATGACCTAAATCTATTGCTATATCTCATGCCCTTATGATCATATGGTCTACTATTCAGTGCAGAATTGTAAGTCTCTGACATGCTTTTGTAATCATGGTATTTGTATGTTGTTTTGCCTTCACATTCTGGTCAATGTTAACAACTGTGATACGGACGGTGGGAGGATTCAATGTTGGCCAGTAGTCCATTAGTATTTTGAATATGAGCTCCTATCTGTGAGTCTCATATGGCGGGAGCACATTGTCTCCATGATGATTGTCATTTTCCGTCTGGTATTTTTTGAAGAATCGATCCTGCAATGCCAGTATTGTTAAATTTAACAAAACGGTGCAATTTATCACAAAACTCAGCAACAATATGTCATCGAATACTGAACACCCTTCGAATAACAGAAAGGTCGAAAATGTTCAATATTAGAAACATAGGTTTCCTGTTCGTGTTCAAACTGGATAACCTGTCCCATCGAGATGATCAACTTGGAGCGATTTGGAAAATCTTTTTTGGATGTGGGCATCGCTGGATGGGCGCAGCATTTCTTGCCCGCCCCTAGTTGCCCCCTTGTGAAGGTGGTGCCGAACTGCCTTGTCGAACTGCTGCAATCCACCTGCTGTGTGTTGACCCACTCGTGATTAAGGAGGGAATACCAGGGTTTTGACACAGCAACAGTGAAGGAACGGCGATCTCTTTCCAAATCAGGATGTTAACTGGTTTGGAGGGGAATTTGAAGGTGGTGGTGTTCCCAAAAGTCTACTGCCCTTGTCATTCCAGATGGAAGTGTTCGTGAGATTGGAAGGAGCTGTCTGAGAATCTTTGAGGAATTTCTCCACCATTGTGTCTTATAGATAGTACAAACTGCTGCTCCTGAGTGACCATGTTGAAGGGACTGAATGCTTGTGGATGTTGTGCAAATCAAATGGGCTGTTTTGTCCTGGATTGTGCCAAGCTTCTTTAGTGCTGTTGGCGCTGCACCCATTCAGGCAAGTGAGAATATTCCATTTCATTCCTGAATTGTGCCTTGTAGATGATGAACAGGCTTTGGGTAGTCAGGAGGTGAGTTACCCGTACATTATTCCCAGCATCTGATCTGCACTTATATTCATGTGGCGAGTCCAGTTGAGTTTCTGGTCAATGATACCCCCCCCCCCCCCCCACCCCCAGGATATTGATAGTGGGTTAGTGATGATAATGCTGCTGAATACGAAGTGATTATATTGTTTCTTATTGGTGATACTCATTGTCTGAATTTTTATGACGCATATGTTACTTGCCACTTGCCAGCCCAAGCCTGGATATTGTCCAAATCATGTTGATTTGGGCATGGACTGCACCGGATCTGAGCATTTGCGAATGGTGCTGAACATTGTGGAGTCATCATCGAATATCCCCACTCCCGACCTTATGATGGAAGGAAGGTTATTGTTGAAGCAGCTGAAGATGTTTGGACCTAGGACATTATCCTAAGGGACTACTGCAGAGATGTTCTGGAGCTGTGATGACTGACCTCCAACAACAATGACCATCTTCCTATCTGTCAGGTATGACTCCAATAATGCAGTATTGGCACGGGATACCATCTTTGCTTGGGCTCCTTGATGTCACATTTGGCACAATTCAGCCTTGCTGTCAAGGGCTGGAATTCAGTTCCCTTTTCTATGTTTGAACCAAGACTGTGACGAGCTCAGGAGCTGAGTGACCCTGGCAAAACCCAAACTGGGCCTCACTGAGCAGGTTAGTTTTGAGCAGGTGCGGTTTGATAGCACTGTTGATGACACCTTCAATCATTTTACTGATGATGGAGAGTAGACTGATAAGGCAGTATTTGGACGGGTTAAATTTGTCCTGCGTTTTATGTACAGAACATATCTGAGCAGTTTTTCCCCATTGTCAGTTTGTAAGCATACTGGAACAGCTTGGCTAGGGGAGAGGGAAATTCTGGAGCACAAGCCTTCTGGACTATTGCCGGCATGTTATCAGGGCCCATAGCCTTTAAAATATCCAGTACCTTCAACCATTTCTGGATATCAGTTCATCTCATTTGTTGAAGACTGCTACCTATAATGATGGGGACCACGGGAGGTGTCCGAAATGAATCATTCACTCAAAACTTCTATCTTTTGCATTGATGTTCTGGGCTCTTCGATCATTGAGGATGGGGATATTTGTAGAGACTCCTACTCTAGTGAGTTGCTTAATGGTCCACCACCATTCATGATCGGATTAACAGGACTGCAGAGCTTAAATCTGATGCATTGGTGCTGGTATCGCTAAGCTCTGTCTGTCCTTTGCTGTTTATGCTATCTGGCACGCAAGTATTTCTGTTTGGAAGCTTCAGCAGATTAACATTTTATCATTATATATTCCTGGTTCTGCTCCTGGCGTGCCATCCTGCACTCTCTATTGAAACACGGTTAATTCTCTGGTTTGATGCTAATGTTTGAATGGGGGAGGTGGGGGGGGGGGGGGGGGGGCATGCTGGGCCATGACGTTACAGATTGTGCTGGAGTATAGTTCTGCTGCTATTGATGGTCTGCAGTGTCTTATGGACGCTCAGTCTTGAGTTGGTAGATCTGATAAACGTCTGTGCCATTTAGCATGGTGATATTGCCACACAACACAATAGAGTTTATGGAGACAATAGACTTTGTCTCCACAAGGACAGTGTGGTGGTCACTTTTACCAATACTGTCATGGACAGATACATCTGCAGTTGGTAGAATGGTAAGGATGAGGTCAGGTATGTTTTTTACCCTCTCGCTCATTCCGTCACCACCTTCTGCAGACCCAATCTAGTAGCTATGTCCTTAGGAGCCGACCAGCATGATCAGTATTACTGCTGCTAAAACCACTCTTGGCAGTCGACTTTGAAATCCCCCAGCCAGAATACACTTTGTGCCCTTGCCACAGTCAATGCTATCTCCAAGTGTTGTTTAACATGGAGGAGGACTGATTCAGCTGAGGAACGACGTTACGTGGTAATCGTAAGAGACACCTTTGTCCATTTGTCCATGTTTAATTTATGTTATTTCTGTAAGGTATGATTCCGTGAGTATGACGATGACAGGCTGTTGCTTAACGAGTCTGTAAGGCAATTGTTCCAATGTTGGCACCAGACCTCAGATGTTAGTAAGGAAGACTTTGCAGGTTCGACAGTGATGTTTCTAATGTTGACTTTTCTGATGCCCATTTCGATGCCAAGTGGTCCAACTGGTTTTATTTGATTGAAACTTTGTAGCGATTGGTACAACTGAATAACTCACTGGACCATTTCATCGGGCGATTAGGAGTCAATCATACCGCTTTGGGTCTGAAATTACATGTCAGCCAGACCAGGTGCGGTTGGAAGATTCCTTCATTGCAGGATATTAGTGAACCAGGTGGATTTTTCTGACAATCGGCAATGATTTTATTCTAATCAGTCGATTCTTAATTCCAGGGATATTCTTACAATATTGAACTGAATTTCCACCATCTGCAGTGGCGGGATTCGACTCAGCTGCCATTTCTTATGTTGCCTGTTTTTCAATCATTGCTTATGTCATTCTGGAATCTCATTCTTCTTTAAATCCTGATTGAAATGTACAGCCTTCTCGATTACTCGAACTTCATTCAGTCCGCTTATTTTGAACAGACATTTCAAGGCAGCTGTACATCAGAGAAGAGCAGGAAAAGATAATGGGTGATTGTGCACTGTACATGCCACCGGACCAGCAGGTCTGCCCACGAGGTATTTATTGTGGGTCAGAGTACCTCAGAATTATTTTGGAATGGATGGAGGCCATTCAGCCCATCGTGGAGTCGCAAGCTCTCCAATTGCACAATTGGAGATCGAGAGAGTGTTTGAAGTTGGATTGTGTGACAAATAAATAAACTGAGAGAAAGCAAGTGAAGTGAGATAAACTGAGAGAGGCTAGAAAGGGGAGCGACTGACTGAGTGCAAGAGGAAGAGGTGTTAGATGAGGGTGAAGTTAGATAGATCAGAAGACCGCAGACAGAAGTTAGAAGCTTTATTTAGAAATTTCTCTGGACGGCAAACCCTTTGTCTGTGCGCCATTCACTGTGAGCACTGTGCTGATACTGGCTGTCATCCCCGATTATTTATTTCCAACAATATCACAGAGCTGGGTTACTGACAGCCAAACAGAACCCATTAGGCCAATTGATTGGTTCCATGGAGAAAGCAGAATTTGGAAGTAGACTGTGCCAAGAGCAGCAGGAAATGATAACCAACACCCTTCCTCCACGACCTCGCCCCCTCCCCCGATACTGTATGAGAGACTAGTCCAGAGAATCTTAGTGAGGGGACTCACTGACAGAGAGGAAATCACGATCTCAGCTGTGAGTCAAATAATGATTGATAAAGTTTGCACACCACTTTTCTAGTCATGTAAATCACATTTCAATTTATATAGCTCAATATCAGGAGTGTATTTTAACAACTTTATCTCTTTGTACTTTGCATATATTGTTGTTTGCAGAAAATCATTTTGTTCCTGTATTTTATATTGTAGAAAAAAAAAATCATTAATATTGTCTCTGTTAATTCCTCATTGTAGATGTATTCTTGAATCTGTTCTTCATATGAGTTATAAAGAGTAATGTTCCAATTCAGGTAACTGGGGAACATCACTGTCCCTCCACCCTCCGCCATGTCCTCCAGACCTCTCCGTCTTCTGCCTTTTCCCCAATATCATAATCACAATGTAATTGAAGTCCATTAAATTACACTTCATGACAGTTCCTTAACATCGATAACATCAACAGCATGACCCACAGCTGCCCTCTCTGATCCTGGAATAGCAATCTGCACTGTGTTTGTTATGTGCAATTCTCCGTTGACATATCGACGCCATTTGTTTGTTGTAACCTTCGTTTTCTTTGGCACATTTTGCTATCAGACCATGGATGATTGATGTTCTCTCAATATTTTACTGATTTTGCAATGACTGATCAGTATTTACTGGATTTATTTCTGTATACAAGAACAGAGAAGCATGTTTATGTCCTCTTAAGCCTCTGGAATTACTTCCATATCCAAGGCAGACTAATGAATACACACAATCAATCTGCCATCTTCAACATTCCTTCCTTCAGTCACACTCACATATCACACACAGAACGCACAAATGTTTGAAGGTATTTTGAATTTTAATAAATTAGCATTGAATTCAATGGGGATAACTGGAGCTATTTGTTCAGCGAATGTAAATATGTCAGTCTCCATGGATCCTTTGCGCCCCTAGAGAGGTTCTCTCTTCTACTAATAAGGGAATGCTTTCAGTGTTGTATCCCATAGTATAAGCGGGAGCAGGTCCAACAGCAGTAACAGGGATTTGCAGCATCAGAGAGAAGGGCAGGAGAGTTGGGAATCTGGGAACACTAGACTGGAATGTTCCAACAATGGATCAGAATCTTAGAACATTCGACTGGAATGTTCCAACAATGGACAGGGGTTTATCCTATGGTCTTTACTGGCTTTCCCAGCCTTGGATATCATTAGTGTCATGGATTGAAGATGTACTGATGGTTATCCACGCTAGTTACTATCCTATCCTTGGTATATTTGGTGTTCCTGGTAACTCACTCTGCCTTCTAGTGAAATGGTCTGAACTGAATCGATGGTCATGATATGTAGATTTTGGAAAGGTGTAAACCAATGTTTTCAGTTCGAATCAAATATACCATTCCTTAGAAATTATAACTCGCAAATTATTATTTACTCACCAATACGCGAGGGTAAAACACACTGTTCTCAACTTCTTTGATTCATTTTCTCCTGCAAAGTGTCCATCTCCATTTCCTCCCCACATACCAATCCTGTCCAGTACCACCTTTAAGACCGTCCCAGTCTCCTCCTCAGCCTCAGTTCAATTCCTGAATAAACCATCGTTTGTGCCTTTGTTAATTCCAGATACATCTGTTTCGACTCCCTTCTAACCACGTGCCCATTGCAAAATAATTGCACTTGAGATGTTTAACTTGTCTCTCCACAAAATCTGAAAGATGGGCAGACAGTGTATGGTGGGTCACGTCATAGGCTCGTATTCTAGAGCCACAGAATAATAATCTGTTGATACCGTTTTGCCTTATGCCCATTCGAGAATGCAGTGGGTCATCCTTCTCTGGTCAAGTCTCTGTTTAACTGCAAACCTACGGCAATTTGTTTTACTCTTGATTGTCCTGTGGAACAGCTGAAACAGCCACTCAGTTCAAGATCGGTATAACACGCTGGCCTGACCAGAGCTGCACAACATCCCGTGAGGACAGAACAAAAGGAAAGGTAGCTTCCTTCCTCTGCCTGCTTCCCATATTCCAACGGCTCATTTCCATTCAGGTAGGTAGCCATTCACTGTTTTAGATGGATTCTTTGTAATTCAGCCTCTCCAAAGAGTGATGTCCATCTCCATGGGCACCTCTAATGCTGGCTTTATTGATGCTGACCGACAGATGTAAGGATGTTTTAAATTCCCCATCAGTGGCAGTGCATCGTAAATGAATGGTTTCCTTTGTCACATGAATGAAATGGAGCCAGCAAAGTGAGGGAAAGGAATTATTGTGATCAAACCTGAGAGTATTTTTGAGGCAGTATTTGGGGCATTGTGGACAGATTTTCTTTCCTTGAAATAAAGTGAACTCCATACCACAGAGAGTGTGAAGAGGAGTTCCACCAGATTAATCCCTGGGATGATGGTACCATGAGGAATGAGTGAAGGTTGATCTGTAGCGCTGTGAGGGAATAAGAGATGATTGCATTGAACCCTGAGAGGCATGGACAATCACTCCTTATATTCGAAACAGACAAAGAGAAGGCGATAAATTTATGACTGCTGTTCCACTCAGGATGCATGATTCAGGATAGTTGAAATGCCTGGGAGGATGTTGCGCCCACCCACCCCAACCCCTACTCCCCATTGTGAGAGACAGAGAGGTCCAGGTTTTGAACACACTCTCAGCACATTAATACAATGCAGTTGGTGTGTGATCCTGCACTGAATGTCATATTATCCACCACCCCGACAGCAGCCACAATACCTTCATTCTTAAACAGTTAATTATTCCCAACAGCTTCTGACATTCATGAAGAACATGAATCTGTCTTCTCAGAGTTGCAAGGTTCTTCCTTAAGTTTTGGACCAGAAGACTATAAGACATTTGAGCATGCATTAGGGCAGTTAGCCCATCGAGTCTGCTTCGTCATTCAATCATCACTGATAGGTTTCTCAAACCCATTCTCCGACCTTCTCCCCGTAACCCTCGATCCCCTGGATAATCAAAATCTATCTACCTCCGTCTCAAATATACTCAATGACCTGACCCCACGGCCTTCTGTGGCAATAAATGTCAAACATGCACCATTTTATGGTTAAATAACTTTCTCCATATCACAGTTCTAAAACGTGTTCCTTTGTGCCTTTGGATCCTAGTCCAATGGAAACATCTTATCAACATCCACTCGCTCCAGGTCATTCAGTATTCTGTATATTTCAATTTTATTCCCTCTCATCCTTTTAAACTTTATCGACTATAGACACAGAGTCCTCAAACATTTCTCAATGCAATAAGCTTTTCATTCCGATGACCATTCTTGTGAAAGTGTTCTGAATACGCGCCAGGACCAGTACATCTTTCCTGACATATGGAGCTCAAAAGTGAGTACAATACTCCAAATGTGGTCTGATAAGAGCCATATATATCCAGTTCTTATATTCAATTCTTCTCGTAGTAAATGCTCCCAATCCTAATTACAATTGTCCTCCTAAATACTGCCTCAACCTGCAAGCTTACCTTGAGAGAACACTGCACTACAACTCCCCAGTCACTTTGCATTCAGATTTCTGAATTTCCTCGCCATTTAAAAAAATAGACCATGCCTGTATTCTTCGTTGCAAAGTGCATGACTTCACACTTTCTAACGTTGGAATGCATCTGCCGATCTCTTTACCTGTCCAAATCCTTGTTCAGCCTCTCTGCCTACTCAATACGACCTGGCCATCTGCCTATCTTTGTATCGTCTGCAAACCTAGCCAGAGTGCACTCAATTCCCTCATCTAGATTGTTAATGTAACAAGTAAATGATATGATTCCAACACTGAGAATTGTGAATCACCACTTGTCACCAGCTGCCATCCTGAGAAGTACTCTTTTATCCCCACTCTCTGCTTTCTGCCAGACAGACAAGCTTCTATTCATACCACTATCCTTGCTCTAACACCACGGATCGTTATCAAAACCAGTAATGTCCTGTGTGATACCTTGTCAAAGGCCTTCTTGAAGTCCAGGTGGATAACATCCATTGGCTGTGCTTGGTCGAGCCTGCTCATTCGTCTTCAAAGCATTCCAACAGATTTGTCAGACATGAACTTCCCTTGACGAAATCATGCCGACTTTGCCCTATTTTAACAATCACTTTCAAGTATTCAGAAATCTTATCCTTCACAATGAATTCCGGGATCTTACCCACGACCGTGGTAAAACTATTCATGGTGGGTTTTTGTTGTCTTTTTCTTTATTCTCTTTTTAAAATGGGGTGTCACACTAGTGGGTTTCCAGAGCTCGAGATCATTCCTTACTCTAGTGATTCCTGAAAGATCACCACGATCACCTCCACTCATTTTTCAGCTATCTCCCATATAATACTGGGATGTAGTCCATCCGGGAAAGGTTATTTAACCACCTAAGGACCATTACATTTTTTTCTAGCATGTTCTCCATGGTAGTGGCCATCATACTCAGCTCTGGCCCCTCAATCCCTTGAATGTTTAATGTATTACTCGTGCCTTCCACAACCAAGGCTGATGCAAAGGAATTCTTCAGTTCCTTGGCCATTTCTCGTTCCCTACTACTATCTCCCCAGTATCATTTTCCAGCAATCCACTGTTCACTTTTGCCGCTCTTTTGAACTTTATATATCGAAACAAACTGTTACAGTCTTCCTTTATCTTACTAGCTCGCTTACCCCCCTTATTTAATATTCTCCCTCCTTATTTTATTTTATTTGCCCTCTGTTTTGTCTTTGTAAGCTTCCCAGTCCTCAGGTTTCCCACTACACTTTGCCACATTATATCCTTTCTCTTTTGCTTTTATGCTATACCTGAGTTCCCTAGTCAGCTATGGTTGCCCCATCCTCCCTATATAAGCCTCTTTTTCCTCAGGATAAATCTCTGCTGTGCCCTGAATTACTCCAAAAATCTCCTGCCATTGCTGTTGTACTGTCTTTCCTGCTGGGCCCGTCTCCCAGTCAATTCTACCCAGCTCCTCCCTCATGTCCCTGTAATTGCCATTATTCAGCTGTAATAACGTTACTACTGATTCTACCTTCTCCATCTGAATCTGCAGTATAAGTTCAATCATATTATGATCACTGCCTGCTAAGAATTCCTTCACTTTAAGCTCCTTCATCTATTTCACCTGTACAAGCTGCTCCAAAAAGCCATCTCATAGACATTCCACAAATTCCTTTCCTTGCGAACCACTACCAACCTGAATTCCCAGTTCACCTGCATAATGAAATCCCACAGGATCACTGTAACTTTGTCTTTCCTCGAGAACTTTCTAGCTCCTGGTGTATCTTGCACCCCAGCTTCCTGTACATAACTCTAACTGCATTTTTTTCACCTTTTTGATTCCTCAATTCTACCAACACAGATTCTACATGACCGGACCTTACTTCATTTCTTATTATTGATTAATGATTCAATTCCATTCTTAATAATGAAACAACTCTATCACTCTGGCCACCTGCCTATCTTTTCGACAGGATGAATATCCTTGAATATTCCGCTCCGAATCCTGATCCTCTTGCAGTGAGATCACTGTAATGCCCATGTCGTACCTGCCAATTTGTGAATGAGTCACAAGCTCATTTACCTTATTCCTGATGCTGCATGCATTTCGATATGATAGTTTAGTCCTGTATTACCCGTCGCTCTTTTCACTGTCATTTATTTGTCCAGCCATTGGTACCTACATGGATCCTGACCACTGGATCATTCCCCGCCCAATCCAAGTTCTTCTGCAGCCCAGATGATATATCCCAAACCCAAGCACCAGGTAGGCAACACATCATTCAGGACTCTCAATCCCAATCACAGAGAACAGTAGCTATGTCTCTAACTCCGATTATCCACCATTGGGCGGCACGGTGACACAACACTGCTGCTTCAAAGTGCGAGGGACTCGGGTTCAATTTCAATCTCTGGATCCTGTGTATGTGGACTTTGTAAATTCTTCCCGTGTCTGCATTGGGAACATTAACTCTTTCCTCTCTCCACAGTATGTCTCTGTGTTTGCTTCGGATTTCTACCATCCACAGTATTTTTGTTTTGGTTCGACAGAGAAATCTAGCAAACGTGACAGGTTTTTGTAAAAGCAGCCGTGCATCGCGGGTTTCCTGGTTATTTAGGAATCTTGCCCGGCCCCTTCCATGTGTGCCGTGTCCCTGGATACCCATTCCATCCCTTTCAGTCTGTCAATCCATCGTCACTACATGCAGCCTTTTCTTGTGCCACCCCTGGGACTCCCCACACCCCATTGCCTGGCACTGGACACTCCCTTCGCAGGACTGTGCACACAACGACACTGGGCACTTTCTGACCCACTGGTGATGCTGCATATACATCCTGCCATTGAAAGGAACAGAATAACTAAAGTCCAATTGAATAGCAAAGCAGAGTAAACAAGCTGCATGACATCCATATTCTCTGATATTTTCTAGTTTTCTGTTTATCCTCCTCCATCTGCAATTATATGGTTCATATGTATACCTTGGTAAAAACAATGACTGCAGATGCTGGAAACCACATTCTGGATTAGTGGTGCTGGAAGAGTACAGCAGTTCAGTGGTGCTCTTCCAGCACCATGAATCCATATGTATACCTTGACAAAGAGGTTTAGTGGCGGGGATAGATATCAGATCCTCTGGGGATTGGACTGATTCAGTGGACTCCACTTTCCTGAGGTCACACTTAAGTTTTATTATCAAGTCTATCCACTTTAAATAAAAGGCCTTGTGAGAGTTCTGTTGAAAGGATATTTGAATTTTGGAGACACCAGAATATGTCACGTGCGAGTGAGGTTAGGAATAGGAAGGTAGCACAGTTAAATACATGGCCAAACAGCTGGCAGGGAAGGCAGCACTTCTGATATGTGGATCATTGGGATTCCCGAGTCGGTAGGGCCTAAACAAGAAGGACAGGATGGACCTGAACTTGCAGCAATCTCTCATATGTGGAGAGGGGTATAGCAGGAAAGACAGTGGAACAGCAATGGCAGGAGATTACAAGATTAATTCAGGAGACACTGCAGAGATTCATGCTGTGGAAGAGAGACATGATACAGGGAGGATAAGGCAACCAGGGCTGACGACGGAAGTCAGGGATTGCATTCAAGGAAAAGTATTAGCATACAATGTAGTGAAGGGCAGTGGGAAACGAGAGAATTGTAAAACTTATAAAGACTAACAGAGGACAAAAAAATAAGGAGGGAGAAGTTTAAATATAGGGGTAAGCGAACCAGCAATATAGAGGAGACTGTAAGAGGTTCTTGTAAGAGATATGTAAAGTGGAAAAGGGGGGTAAAAGTAATATTGTACACTGGAAAATGATGCTGGAGAGACAGTAGTGGGAAACAAAGAAATGAATGAGGAACTTGGCATCAGTCTTCACGGTGGAAGACATGAATAATTTCACAGAAGTTGAAGAGAGTGAGAGGGCAGAGCTGAGTATGGTGGCCATCATCAAGAATAACATGTTAGAAAACTGAATGGCCTGAATTTGGATAAGTCACCTGGACCAGGTGGACTACACCCCAGCCTTGGAAGGGAGATAGCTGAAGAGGTAGTGCAAGTATAAGTAGTAATCTTTCAGGAATGACTAAAATCAGGAAAGGGCCAAGAGGCTGGAAATTGCTAATGTCACACTCCGTTTAATAAGGGAAAAAATGGAAAATTACAGACTGATTAGCCTTTCCTTAGTTGTGGGTAACAAGCTGGAATCCATCGTGAAGGATGGGATTTCTGAATAGTTGGAGGTCTTTGGTAAAATAGAACAGAGTCAACATGATTTCATCAAGAGGAGGTCAGGCCAGACAAACCTGTTAGAATTCATTGAGAGAGTAACAAGCAGATTAGACAAAGAAGAACAATAGATGTTATCCACTTGCTCTGCAAGAATCTTTTGATAAGGTGCCACACAGGAGGCTATTGAGAAAGATAAGGGCCCATGGTGTTAGAAGCAATGTACGAACATGGATAGTAGCATGGCTGTCTGACAGAAAGCAGCGAGTTGGGATTAAAGAGTCCTTCTCAGGATGGCAGCCAGGGACAAGAGGTGTTCCATAACGCTCAATGTTGGGACCACAACTTTTCCCTTCATGCATTAATGATTTGCATGAAGGAACTGAGGGGATTCTGGCTAAGTTTTCAAACAGTGCAAAGATAGATAGAGGGACATTGAAGAGGTGGTTCGGCTGCAGGAAGGTGCTCTAGCGCATCTCCTCAACTTCCCGCACCTCCGCCCTTGATCTTCACCCTTCCAACTACAAGGACAGAACCCCTCTGGTGCTCGGCTTCCATCCCACCAACCACAGGATACAACGCATCATCCTCCGCCATTTCCGCCACCAACAGTCAGACCCCACCACCAAAGGTATAATTCCCTCCCCACCCATATCAGCAGAGACCATTCCCTTCACAACTCCCTCGTGAGGTTCATGCCCCCCCAACCCCACCCAGCCACCTTCCACTCCTGACACCTTCTTTGCCACTGCAAGAGGTAAGAAACCTATGTCAACACTCCCTCCTCACCTCCATCCAAGGCTTCAAAGGATCCTTCCACATCAGGCAAAGAACATCCTGTGCATCCAAACACCACATCTACTCTGTCCATTGCACCAGATCTCCTTCCCATTGGGGAGGCAGGACATCAATTTGCAGAACGGTTCAGGTAACACACTCGGACACACACACCCAAAACCCCACTTCCCTATCCTTGAATACTTCAACTCTCCCTTCCACTACAACAAGGACATGCAAGTTTTTGGCCTCCTCCATGGCCACTTTCTAGCCAGTAGTCGTCTGGAGAAAGAATGCATCATCTTCCACCGAGGGACACTCCAATCACACGGTATCAAAGGCAATTTCGCCAATTTCCTCATCTCCCCTCCCACCACCTTATCCCAGATCTAACCCTCTAGTTCAGTACCGCCCTCTTGAACTGTCCAACCTGTTCATCTTCACTCCACCTTCCACTCTGACCTTTCACTATCACCACTCACCTTCATCTAGCTATCGCTGTCCAAGCTAGCTTCCTCCCAGACCCAGACTCTCCTATATGTCTCTCAGCCCCGTTCCGCCTCACCCCCTCATTCCTGATGAAGACTTTATGCCTGAAACATCGAATCTCCGGCTCCTCGGATGCCGCCTGACTGGCTGTGCTTTTCTAGCACCACACTTTTTGACTCTGATCTCCAGCATCTGCTGTCTTCACTTTCTCCTACTGAATGATTTGTACAGGTTACGGGAATGAGCAAAGATATGGCAGATGGAGTATAACGTGGGCAAGTGTTACATCATGCATTTTGCCAGGAAGAATACTGGCATGGACTATTTTCTAAATAGCGAACAGGTTCAGAAGTGAAAAGCGCAAAAAGCCAAGGGAGTTCCAGTCCAGGAGTCTGGAAAGGTAATCTTGCAGGTTGTCAATAGTTAGGAAGGCAAATACAATGATTTCTTTCAAGAGGGCTTGAATATAAATGCAGGGGTGTACTTCTGAGGTTGTATAAGACTTTGGTCAGGCCACATTTGGATTATTGTGCACAGTTTTGGGTCCCATATCTCAGGAAGGATGTACTGGCCATGGAGCGTTTTCCATGGAGATCCACGAGAATGGTCCCAGGAATGAAAAGCTTAACATATGAAGAACATTTGAGGGCTCTGGGTCTATATATGAGAAATTTAGAAGATGTTAGGAGGTCTACTCGAAACTTACAGGACACTGAATGGCCTGGACAGAGTGGAATTTGGGACGATATTTCTAATGGTAGGAGAGACGAGGCTCCGATGGGAAAGAGTAAAGAGAAGACCTTTCAGAACAGAGATACGGACGAACCTCTTCAGCCATAGAGTGGTGAATCTATGGAATTCACCGCCACAGAAGGCTGTCGAAGCCAGGTCATTGAGTATATTTAAGAGTGAGACAGATAGGTTCTTGATTGTAAAGGGGATCAAGGGTTACACTTAGAAAGTGGGAGAATGGGGTTGAGAAGCTTTATAGCCATCATTGAATGGCGGAGCAGGCTAAATGGGCCTAATGGCCAAATTTCTGCTCCAATGTCTTCTGGTTGCATGGTGAATATTGGCTCTCCTCATTCCTCATTGGAGTTGTATCCCGAAATTTGATCTTCATATGATATATGAAGAATAAAATTCCAATACTGATGGCTGGGAAATATCATATTCCCTCCAGTTTCAGCAGCCATGTCCCCAGTATCATAATCACACTGCAATAGAAATCCAGCGAAATTTATTTCATCATAGTTGATTGACATCGATAACATGAACAGCATGACCCTTACCTGCCCTCTTTGATCCTCGATTAACTATCTGAATCGTGTATCACATCATATTCTATGGTAACATATCCATGCCATTTGTCTGTTATCACTCATATTGTTGTATGCACATTTTCCTGTCAGATTGTGGACTAGAAATTTCTCTCCATATTTTCCTGACATTATAATCACTGATCAGTAGTTACAGACTAGATGTTTCGATTTATAAACGGAGAAACTTTTTTAAGTTCTGACAATCCTTTGACATTATTCGCATATCTAAGGCAGATTGAATGATTACATACAATCAATCTACCATCTCAAATATTTCTTCCCTCTGTTCATCCCCCCCACACATATCCCATGCCAAATGTGTAACTTTAAACTTTTAAAAAAAAATTTAATAAAATCAATATTGAATTCAAAGGGGTTAACTGAAGCTATTTGTTCAGTGACTGTGATTAATGTCAATCTCCGCGGATCCTAATTATCACAATGGAGAGTTTTCATTGTTGAAAGCTAAATGGGCTCTGTACAATGTGCTATCCCATAGTATGAGTAGGAGCATCACTGACACCACTAACAGGGATCAGCAGCTCGAAAGAGAGAGAGACGGGGAGGAGCAATCAGAATCTGAGAACATTAGACTGGCATGTTCCAACAATGGACAGGAGCTTATCCTCGGGTCTTTACTGGCTCTCTCGGACTTGGATATAATTAGCATGCCGGATCCAGGATATCCTTTGGATTATTCAAGGTGGTTACTATCCCATCCTCGCTATAGTTAGTGTTCCTGGTAAGTCATTATATTTAATAGGAGAAAGTGAGGACTGCAGATGCTGGAGATCAGACCTGAAAAATGAGTTGCTGGAAAAGCGCAGCAGGTCAGGCAGCATTCAAGGACCAGGACAATCGATGTTTCAGACAAAAGTTCCTGAAGAAGGGCTTATGTCCGAAAAGTCGATTGTCCTGCTCCTTGGATGCTGCCTGACCTGCTGCGTTTTTCCAGCAACACATTTTTCAGCTGTCAAGTCATTATATTTGTCTACTAAACCGGGTTGGCTTGAATTTCTGCTCGTTATATATAAATTTTGGAAAGGGCAAGTCAATGCCTTCAGTTCCAAACAAAAATTCCTTTCCTTATATATTATAACTATCAAACTACTATTTATAAATTACTCACTGATATGCGAAAAGTAACCAGACTGTTCTCAAACTCCATAATCCATTTTGTCCTTCACAGATTTACATCTCCATGTCCTCCCCACTCACCAATCCTGTCCAATACCACCATCATGATATCCCAATCTCGTCCTCAGTCTCCGAATAAACCATTTGTGCCTTTGTTCAATCCGAATGCAATAGTTTCACGTTCCTTCTAACCACATGTCCGTCACTAAATAATTGCTCTTGAGAATGTTTAACTTGTTATCTGCACGTATGGGAAGACAGTTTATGGTGGTCAAGCCATTGATTGATAATCTAGAGACACAGGATAATGGTCTGTTGATATCTCATGACGGAAATTGGGGTGTTTAAAAGCAACCATTATCATTTGTTATAAAAACCAATCTGCTTGCCTCAAGTCAATGTGTCATGCTCCCTTCGTCAGTTTTCGGTGTGACTTCTGTGATGAACACGTGGGTGTACTGTACCATTGAGAGAATTAAAAACTATCAATAACTATCTGACAGCACCAAGTGTTCTGAAAAATTGATATAATGTTACACTTGGTCGAACAACCCGATTAGCTCATTGTCTCGAAACAAAAACAAATTCAGCAAAACATTTTAAGTCATACCCCAAAATACCCACCTTCAATCAAGTATGAATTTATTATATTGACAATCTTAAAAGCCAATGATACAGTCCCCAATAGTTTGGTGGTACAAGACCATGGAAAATTGAACAGTTGAGAGGAGAACTGCCAAGCTACCAGCATGCAAAGTCTTCCTGGAAAATAGCTCTCCTATTGGTTCCTTTATTGATTAGTAACTGGTGAAAAGACAGGAATATGGAGAAGAACCGAAAGCTTCCTGATTTTGAGATAAGACGTTTTGTTTTGTAAATTTTAATTAAGAGCCTTATAGAACTAGTATTGTGGAGGGGGAAGGTAAAAGACAGGTTAGATGAAGAAGTTGTAAATAGTCATTCGTTTATTATTCTGTGTTATACTTTAAGAAATAAAGTTGTTAATTTTTACTTTAAATAGATTTGGTCTCGAGAATTATGACAGATTACTGCATTGGATAAATCTTTTCTCTGTTGCTGGTTTTAATTTAGCAGGAAGATTTATCCTGTGTTGTAACACTACAAGCCCACAGCTATGCGATTTACTCTTTATGGTCCTGTGGAACAGCTGAACTCAGTTCAAGATCTGCATAACATGCTGCCCTGACCAGGGCTTCATCCATCCTGTGAGAGAAGAACAGAAGTAAAGATAGCTCCCTTTCTCTGCCTGTTTTCTGTATTGCTCCATCTCATTTCCATTCAGGTACGTGATCATCCCCTATTTTAGGTTCAATCCCATTGAAATTCTCCCCGAGTGTGATGCAAAACTCCATAGGTATCTCTGGTGCTGGCTTTATTGATGCTGACGTACAGATGAAAGGGACTTATAATTTTCCATGTCAGTCGTAGTGCATAGAGAAGGAATGGCTTTCTGTGGCACAGGAAAGAAATGGCGATGTCTAAGTGAGAGAAAAGCTGCTTTGTGATCATCCCTGAGAGTGCTGTTGAGGCAGTATTTGGGGTACTGTGGAAAGACTTTCTCCCAAGTTTCACCAGACTAATCCCTGGGATGATGGCACCATGAACAGTAAGTGAAGCTCAGTGAGAGAATAAGAGGTGATTGCGTTGAACCATAAGGGGGATGGACAATCACTCATGATGTTCTAAACAGACACTGATACGGTGATAAGTTCCATGGCTTTTTTTCACTCAGATTACATGATTCTCGATAGTTTAAGAGCCTCTGAGAACTTTCCACCTAACCACCCCCACTCCCTATTTCGACTGAGAAAGAGAGGAGAAAGAGAGGAGAGAGAGAGAGGGAGAGATAGGGGTTCAGGCTTTTGAATAAACTCTCCCAACATTAATACAGTTCAATTGATGCGTGATCCTGCAATGAACGTCATGTTATCCATAATCCCGACTGCAACAACAATACCGTCATTATAAAAGAGTTAACTCTTTCCAGCAGTGTCGAGAGAAGGAAAGTCTTTTTACGCTACAGGAAAGAAACAGAGAAGTCTAAGATGAAAAAGAGTTATTGTGATCATTGCTGAGAGTGTTGTTGAGGCAGCATTTGGGATATTGTGGACAGACTTTCTCTCCTTTATATGGAATGATCGCCTTGCCACAGAGAGAGTGCAATGGGGTTCACCAGATTAATCCCTGGGATGGTGGTGCTATGAGGAGAGAATGATAATTAATCTCCAGCGTTGTGAGAGAATGAGATGCGATGGCATTGAACCTTGGGGGAAGGGACAGTCACTCACGATGTTCTAAATAGACACTGATATGGTGAAAATTCCATGGCTTCTTTTTTTACTCGGGTTACATGACTGTCAATAGTTTAAGAGCATCTGAGAATATTCCCCTCACACCACACCCAATCCCAATTTTGTATGAGAGGACCAGTCTTTGAATAAACCCTCCCCACATCAAGACAGTGCATTCGGTGTTTGGTCCTACATTGAAAGTCTCGTTATCCGCAATCCCTACAGCAGCCACAATACCTTCATGCTAAAACTGTTAACATAGAACATAGAACATAGAAGAATACAGCGCAGTACAGGCCCTTCGGCCCTCGATGTTGCGCCGATCAATGCCCACCTAACCTACACTAACCCACTATCCTCCATATACCTATCCAATGCCCGCTTAAATACCCATAAAGAGGGAGAGTCCACCACTGCTACTGGTAGGGCATTCCATGAACTTACGACTCACTGAGTGAAGAACCTACCCCTAACATCAGTCCTATATCTACCCCCCCTTAATTTAAAGCTATGCCCCCTTGTAATAGCTGACTCCATATGTGGAAAAAGGTTCTCACTGTCAACCCTATCTAACCCCCTAATCATCTTGTACACCTCTATCAAGTCACCCCTAAACCTTCTTTTCTCTAATGAAAACAACCCCAAGTGCCTCAGCCTTTCCTCATAGGATCTTCCTACCATACCAGGCAACATCCTGGTAAACTTCCTCTGCACCCGTTCCAGTGTCTCCACATCCTTTCTATAGTATGGCGACCAAAACTGCACACAATATTCCAGATGCGGCCGCACCAGAGTCTTATACAACTTCAGCATGACCTCAGGACTCTGGAACTCAATTCCTCTACCAATAAAAGCCTGTACGCCATATGCCTTCTTCACTGCACTATTTACCTGGGTGGCAACTTTCAGAGGTCTGTGTACATGGACACCAAGATCCCTCTGCTCATCCACACTACCAAGTATCCGACCATTAGCCCAGTACCCCATCTTTTTGTTACTCTTACCAAAGTGAATCACCTCACACTTAGCTACATTGAACTCCATTTGCCACCTTTCTGCCCAGCTCTGCAGTTTCTCTATATCCCGCTGTAACCTGCCATATCCTTCCTCACTGTCTACAACTCCTCCGACTTTCGTATCATCCGCAAACTTGCTCACCAAACCTTCTAACCCTTCCTCCAGGTCATTTATAAAAATGACAAACAGCAATGGTCCCAAAACAGATCCTTGCAGAACACCGCTAGTGACGGCACTCCAAGATGAACCTTTGCCATCAACTACTACCCTCTGTCTTCTTCCAGCCAGCCAATTCCTAATCCAAACCTCCAACACACCCTCAATGCCATGTCTCTGTATTTTCTGCAGTAGCCTACCATGGGGGACCTTATCAAACGCCTTACTAAAATCCATATATACCACATCTACCGCTTTCCCCTCATCTACCTCCTTAGTCACCTTCTCAAAGAATTCAATAAGGTTTGTGAGGCACGACCTGCCCTTCACAAAACCATGCTGACTATCCTTGATCACATTATTCCTATCCAGATGTGCATAAATCCTATCCCTTACAATTCTCTCTAAGACTTTGCCCACAACTGAAGTGACACTCACTGGCCTATAGTTACTAGTATTATCCCTACTCCCCTTCTTGAACAAGGGAACCACGTTTGCTAGCCTCCGGTCCTCTGGCACTACTCCTGTAGACAAAGAGGACACAAAAATCAAGGCGAATGGCTCTGCAATCTCCTCCCTTGCTTCCCAGAGAATCCTAGGATAAATGCCATCAGGCCCAGGGGACTTATCTATTTTCACCCTTGCCAGAATTTCCAACACCTCTTCTCTACATATCTCAAAGCCATCCATTCTACTTATTCGTGCCTCAGTATTCATATCGACAACAATGTCCTGTTCCTGAGTGAATACTGACGAAAAGTATTCATTCAGTGCCTCCCCAATCTCTTCAGCCTCCACACGCAACTTCCCATTACTATCTTTGATTGACCTATTCCTACCCTAGTCATTCTTTTATTCCTAACATACCTATAGAAAGCCTTAGGGTTTTCGCTAATCCTACCAACTAAGGACCTTTCATGTCCCCTCCTTGCTGCTCTTAGCTCTCTCTTCAGGTCCTTCCAGGCTACCTTATAACTCTCAATCGCCCCTATCGAACCTTCACGCCTCATCTTTACAAAGGCCGCCCTCTTCATTTAACAAGGGATTCCAATTCCTTATTAAACCACTGCTCCCTCACACGACCCTTTCCTCCCTGCCTGATAGGTACGTACTTATCAAGGACATTCAATAGTTGCTCCTTGAACAAGTTCCACATATCAATTACGCTCTTGCCTTGGAATCTACTTTTCCAATCCACACATCCTAAGTCATGCCTCACCGCATCATAGTTTCCCTGCCCCCAGCTATAACTCTTGCCCTGTAGTACACACTTATCCCTCTCCATCACTAGAGTAAAAATCACCGAATTGTGGTCACTGTCCCCAAAGTGCTCACCTACCTCTAGTTCTAATACCTGGCCTGGTTCGATACCCAGAACCAAATCCAGTATGGCCTCACCTCTTGTTGGCTTATCTACATATTGTGTCAGGAAACTCTCCTGCACACATTGTACAAACACTGACCCATCTAACGAACTTGAGCTATAGCTTTCCCAATCAATATCTGGAAAGTTAAATTCCCCATAACAACCACCCTATTACTGTCACTCTTCTCCTGAATCATCTTCGCAATCCTTTCTTCAACGATTCTAGGACTATTAGGAGGCCTGTAAAAGACTCCTAACAGGGTGACCTCACCTCTCCTATTCCTAACCTCAACCCAAACTACCTCAGATGGCAAATCTTCGTCCATCTTCCTTTCCACCGCTGTAATACTATCTTTGACAAGCAAAGCCACACCCCCCTCCTCTTTTACCCCCACCTCTGACCCTACTAAAACATTTAAACCCTGGAACCTGCAACAGCCAATCCTGTCCCTGATCTAGCCATGTCTCCGTAATTGCCACAACATCGAAGTCCCAGGTACCAACCCACGCTGCAAGTTCACCTACCTTATTTCGTATACTTCTGGCATTAAAGTATACACACTTCAAGACTCTCTTCTGTTTACAGGCACCCTCCTTTAAGATTGATGCCATATTCCTAACCTCCCTACACTCCAGGTCCTGCACCCTAAAGCTACAGTCTGCGTTCCCATGCCCCTGAAACTACTCCACCAGATTCTGACCCCCACGGAGTGCATGGGTGTGTCTTCTCGTCGGTGGAAATACCTCCTTGAGACTTGGCACAAATCATTGGGCTTCCCTCCGCATTGCCAGCAAACTTTGTTAAACAGCACACGTTCTACAAACAATGGAACCATGATTAACATCATGGGGTCCTCTATCAGTGCAGTCCCGGTTTCTTTGGTTTGTCATGTTGGAATATCAATGACCCCCTCTTGTTTCTGTATAACTGTCTCGTGGGGATGAATAGCCTCCTCCTGGTCTCATGGAACAGATTTAAGGATCTGATTGGGCTCTACCTGCTCCTGTCTAACAGCTCGATGCACTGAACAGACCAGTCTTCTTCCTGTGTAACAGGCAGCAGTATTGCATGTGCTGTCACTTTTCCTGTTCCTGAATGCTAGCTCATACCCGTGTGCAACCACCTTGAAATGCTGAATGAGCTCCTCTTTTAACTGCCTGTTACCGACACTTTAACAGCACAAACCGGATCTTGCTGCACAGAATGGTTCAGGGGCTGATGGGGGACAAAATGTTCTGAACGTTGTGTGATCTTCAGTCCCACTTCCGATCTTATGATGGGAAAATACATTGATGGAGAAACTGAAGATGTTTATGCTGAGGATGCTAACGTGAGGATCTCCTGCAGAGATATCCCGGGACTGAGAGGATTGTTGGCGACTGACCGCAAACCTTATTGTGTTCTGAAAGACCCCGTCCAGTGGGAAAGTTGCACCTGATTCCCATTCAGCTCAAATACATAGGTGGTCTCAATGGCATCTTCAGTCAAATACTGCATTGGTATCATAGCCATTTACTCTTTCCTGAGACCCTGTGTTCGCCTCTTGTTCATATCAATAGGTGACAATGTATGTGTAGGGAGTGTTTTCCTCTCACAGAAGGTAATGACTGTTAGAAATTATCTGGGCTAGAGAGCTACGGGAGCTACATTACTGAAAGCATTTAAGTAGGAGGTAGATGGATTTTTGACCTGTCAGTGAGCTAAGGGGTGAAGAATTGGGCATTAAAGAGGAGTTAATGCCAACAGTAGATCAGCCATGATGGTATACAACGGCTTGATCATCCGAATCACCTGATCCTATTCCTTTTGTCCTCCTATTCAGTAATTGCAAAGTTAATGTTTGTAATTTTCCTGAATGTTCTTTTAATGAACGTTGCAATCAGACAGAGTGAAGTATTTTGTGAGTCATCTCTAGTTGAGGTGTGGGGACTGTATTCACAGTGAATCTGGGTGTATAATATGACCAACAAATGAATCACAAGTTGCAGAGAGGAAACACTCTGTAATGAGACCAGAGGCGTCTTTTCAACCAAATAACATTTTCCAACCTACACCAAACCATGTGTGACAGTCTTGAGGGACTGGATGAGATCCTGCGTTACTGTTGACCAGGTATCTGGGACAAGTGGCCTCCATCTGCTCCTTGCAGGAGCTGTGACGGGTTGAATAGAACACAGAAACATAGGACTGAGCAGCAGGAGTGGTCCATTAGATACTTTATCACCGCTCCATGTGCTTTTGGTCTCAGCAGCACGTTTCTGTCTGTATGCATTTTTACTACATACCAAAAACAACTTTGAATAAATGCAAACATCCAGAAACCACAATCCTCTGGGGAAGGGAATTTCCACTTTACAGCTCTTTGAGAATTTCTCATTTGTGTTCCAACAAACGTTGGAGTGTCACTATGTCCTTTTCCAGTCCCACTCCTCCACTGGTTGCACCAATCTTAAGTGCAACCAGTTTGGTGATGTGGCCAATGATATAGATCTCAGAGTAGATCATTTTCGAGAAAAAATGTGAGACACAGGAAGTTGAACTCATAACAAATGGTAAAATGACAGAGTGCCCCAAATGTTATTCTGCCTTTGAAGTTACTCTGCTCACACAAGCTACTGCTCGTGGGATTTCTTTCTGGAACAGTTGGATTTGGCTGAATTCCCTTCGTTTCAGGCAGCGAAGAGATTCCAATGAATCCTCACCAGGAATCATTCACAAGTGGTACAGATAACTCAGGGATTGGCTGATCTCACACTTTGCTATCGGGCGGAACAAAGTAAGAGAGAGGGATCAATCGGCTGCTGCTTCTCAGGCAGGGAACATTTTTCTCCCTTTCTGTGTTGGAACAAACAATTATGTCAACTGATCACCAAACTGGACCATGTGCGATCTCCTGGAACATTCTCTGTAAAACCTGATTATGGATTATATGCAAGTGCGTCATTGCTCTTGTTGTGCACAATTCCTTCCAGTCCCAAAAATTTCCCACTTTATAATTTGATGACATGCTTATATGTGTCTGTGTAATTTGTAAATATTGGTAGGTGTCTTCATAGTATGTGTGTTAATATCAATGTATCTTTTCCTTAAAATTTATTCTCTAGCTTTAGTCTCCCTGATAGGAGATAATATGCATCCAGTTTATACACTTTTCATAAAGTCATGGATGGTTCAATACTATTTCTCAGCTAAGATCAAAACTGATAATCCCCCATAACAAAAGACCTGCTTTCCAGGAATGAGTAATTCTTCGAAAAGAATTATATCTTTTTATTTTAGATTAGGGGATCAAACCTGCACACAGTGTATTAGGTGTGGTCTCAGAAATACCCGGTACAGATGCAGTAAAACATTCCTGCAATTAAACCCGATGCTTTTTTTTTTGCCAAAAACAGCATTATTCCACTTACCTTCCAAATCACTTGCTGCATCTGACTTCATATGATTCATGTCGCAAGAACATGGAAACTTCCTTTATCACAGAGTCCGGCAATCTCTCTCCATTTAAATTGTTTACCATTGTTTCATCTTTCATGCCAAAATAGACAACTTACCTTATGTTATTTCTGCTGAAGGTTTGCTCACTAACCTTCCCTGCCTGCATCATTTTGCAGATTCACTACCTCCATTTGACGACACATTGAATGGCCATCTTAGTGTATGAGCTAATTGAGCTCCAAGCTATTCCCTCCCCTTCCTCCAAATCTTCGATAAAGATTATTGATCATTGATGACCCCACTGTGATGTCTGAGGCACTCCATCAGTTACAGCTTTGCAGCCTGAAAATACACATTTGTCTCTACTCTCTATTTCCTGTTGTCGACAGCTTCCCTGTTCCTGTGTAGCGGCTCAGATGGGTTGAATGGCCTCCTCCTAGACTGTGTAGTGTACTGAACGAGCTGAATTGCTTCATTCTATATTCCTGTGTAATTCCTGAGAGGGGCAGAATGGTCTCCTCCTGTGTCATTGTAACGATCTTGACTGACTTAATGGAGTGGTCCCCAACCCTGTAACAGCATCGAGGGGTGGATTGAGGGAACACATTGGGTAGGGGCAGACGTTGCCCATTCGGCTGCACCATTCAGAATGCTCATGGATGATTCTAGTGTGCCTGACCATCCATTTCCTGTCTGTTCCCAATAAACACTGACCCTTCTGTCCAGTAAAGATCTCAGCCTGGAATATCTTCCAAAACCGAGTCTTCACTGCTCCCTGAGGATGAGAGCACTACATGGAGCACAAGACTAAAGTGAATGGGACGTCCTTATTTCGTTGTGGGACAACTGTTATTTTAAAACTGTGTTAACTGAACATCAAGTCTCCATCTCTTTTCAGACATAAGGTAAGAATAATTAGGAATAAAGATAAACCATTCCAGACTCCAAACCTATCGCACATTCCCACTGACCCTTTCCAATCAAATATCTATCACACCCAGCCTCTGCTGCTGTCTCAGGAACAGAATGCCTGATAGCATAATACCGCAGGAGCATTCAGGAAATGAGCATATTGAGGCCATTCAGCCTATCGAGTCTGAAATTCCGTTCAATAATTTCTTATTAGTACCTCGACCTCATTCTTCTGCCTTCTCCCTGGAATCCTTGATCCCCTTACAAATCAAAAAAATATCGATTTGTGTCTTAATGACACTATTGTCTGTGCCTCTGTGTGTCTGTATGTGAGTAAGTGTTTGTGCGTGTGTCTGTATGTGTGTGTGTGTCTGTGCCTCTGTTTGTGTGTGTCTGTATGTGTGTGTGTGTGTGGGTGTGTGCCTGCGTGTGTGTGTCCGTGTGCTTGTTATCTATGTGTTTCCGTGTCTACGTCTGTCTGTCTGTGTTTCAGCCTGTGTTGCTATCTGTATTTATGTCGATTTGTATGTGACTGTATATTCTATCTGTGTTTATACGTGTGTGTATGCGTATCGCCTTGTAAGTATTGTGTGTGTTCGTCTGTGTATTTCTGTGTCTGCATCTCTGTGCAATGAGGTATCTGGGGGTTTTTTTGGAAGTGAAAGGACTGTTGTGACTGTTGTGGGAGCTGCCAGTGGGTTTAAACTGAGAATTGCCCTTCACTGAACATTGCTCCTTAACTGGTCAGTAGGACGTGGATTTTTCAGGTTCTCCACACGAGGCTTCCTGATCCTCTCCAGCTCTTTAAGAGTCCTCCCCACATGGCGGGGTGAGGGGAGTGAGGGAATGGATATCGGGCACTTCACTACCCGGCTTCGACCTTTCTATCCTATTCCAGGCAGTTTCTCCTGGAATGGGAGAAAGGGATGGAGGGAGAGTGTGAATGGGTGACCCTGCTGTTTGTGCTGGTGTAGGTGGAGGGAGTTGTGAGGTATCTGGAATGAGTCAGTCGACAGTTTTGAATCCATATTGTATGATTAGTTGCTGAATTCAATAGTGAGAGTGGTAGTGCCTGAGCCTTATTTGGAGACAGAGCATGAACCTTGTTCGGGGCTAGGTGCTATAACAGATATACGGTGAGTGTGAGGGAGCAGAGAGTATATGGTAAGTCTTATCCTAACAGAGAGAGGAGGATATTGTTGCTTGTCCAGTATTGTGGGACATTCCTCCAGATCATCTCAGCGTCAAGGTGAGCCTCCCTGAATGTCTTGTCCAGGTTTATCACTAATAACGACACATACCTGTCCCTCAGATTCCACAGAATCAGTTTATGTAGAGTTTACAGATAGCAAGGAGAAGCAAATATTGGTGTGTTATATATCGAAACCAAAACGGTAGCAGAAAATCGGAGCATCACATGCTCTGGAAATTAGATAGACAAGTATTGTGGATACTGCAATATTATTGAATGGTTAACAGCGTCAACTAAGTGACTCCTGAAGCTGTGAAAAATAAGTTCCGTAAGTGTGTATGAGGTGGGTTGAAGAGTATATTGTGAAGCAAACTACAGAGCTGGTTATTTCGGATTTGATGTTGTGTGGTCAGAAGGACGAATTATTCACCTTGGTCTGAAGCAGCTTTTAAGGATTAATGCCATTTATAAGATGCAGTTTACAAGGTGTCTGCATACAGTTTAGAATGCTTGAATATTCCAGTCAAACATCATGGAAGACTGGAGGCGAGAGTGTCAAGATATCTTCAGTAAATTGGGAAAGTACAATATTACATTCAGTGGGAGACAAGCAATGGTTGTTAGAGTCATCGACGCAGACAGCACGGAGACAGGCCCTTCAGCCCAAACTGATCCATTGCAACCAAAATGCCCATTCACGCTAACACAATTTCCCTGCCATTGTCCCATATCTTTCTAGTCCTTTACTATCCATGTATTTGTTCAAATGCTTTTTAAATATTGTTAATGTATCCGCCTCAACCACTTCTCATTCCATATGCGTAACAGCCCCTGTGTTAAAAGGTTGTTCCTCAAGTTCCCTTTAGTTCTGTCCCCTCTGACCTTAAACTGATGCCCTCTTAATCTGTGATTGCCCAACCCTGGGAAAAAAGACTGGGTGCATTCATCCTATCCATGCCTGTCATGATCTTATAAACTGCAATATGATCCTCTCTCAGCCTCAAAAATAAAAAGTCCTAGCTTGTCCAACCTCTTTCTGTAACTCAGACCATTGGGACCTTGGCAATATCCTTGTAAATGTTTTCTGCACTCTGTACAGTTTAATAACATCTTCCTATAGCAAAGTGAACAAAACTGAACGTAACGCTGCCAATATGGCCTCACCAGCATCCTGTATAACTGCATCATAACTTTCTAATTTCGATACTCAGTGATATAAACTGATTAAGGCCAGTGTGTCAAAAGCTTTCTTCACTGTCTACATCTGAATCAACTTCCAGAGAACCATGCACCTGAATTCCAAGATCCCCCTGTTCCACGACACTCCTTAAGACCCAACCATTCACCATGAAACTCCAAATTTGATTTGACTTTCTAAAATGCAAGAACTTACACTGATCTATATTAACATCCATTTGCCATTTCTCAGCCATTTCTCCAGGTGATCGAGGTTCTGCTGTAGTTTCTGAAATTTCTGATAACCTTCCTCACTCTCCGTGATGCAGCATGTTTTAATGCCGTCTTCAAACTTACAAATCATGCCTGTACATTCTCATGTAATATATGTAATATGTAGTGGTGTCAGCATCAACCCCTGAGGCATTCCACTATTCACAGGCCTCCAGTCTGACCAGCATGTTTCCAGTATTAATCTCTCCTTCCTACCATCAAGGCAATTTTGTACCTAATTTGCCAGCTCCCCCTCAATTCCATGCGATCTCACCTTGCAGAGCAACGTACCATGTGGAAACTTACTGAAGGCCTTACTGGAATCAACCAGACCTCATCAACGTTGCTGGTCACTTTATCAAAGAACTCCAACAAAATTGTGAGTCATGCTCTCCCTTACACAAACTCCTGTGCTGAATTTAATGAAGGGCTTTTGCCAGAAACATCGTTTTTTTCTGCTCCTCGGATGTTGCCTGACCTGCTCTGCTTTTCCAGCACCATTCTAATCTTATTCCGAACCACACCCTGTCTTTCCAAATGCATGCACATCCAATCACTCCAAATCTTCTACAGTAACCTATCCACTAGATTTTAGGATTACTGGTCTTTAGTTCCCAGGTTTATTTTGTAGCATTTCCTGAATATGGGCTCAGCATTCGCTACATTCCAGTTGTCCAGAACCTCACTCGTTGGCCAATGATGATAGAAAAGAGCCAAGCAGTGCTGCTGCAATTTCTTCTCTATCCTCCAATCCTCCTGTGGTGTTCCTGAATATAATTGGCCAGGACCAGGAGTTTTTAGAAATACTGCAAAATCTGAACCATACGTCTCTTTATTTCAGGTGCAAACACCAAAGAGTGAGAAAGTGACTCAGTGATGGTTAACATAACAAATTAGAAAATATGTTAATCGTAGGAAGTGACTTCGGAAGAATTCCAGCTATTGTGGAAAGCTGACACTTCTCAGAAATTAACGAACCAAAAAAGGAAGGTCATGAAACCGAAATTGAAATCAAAAAGCGAACATACATGCTAACAAACAGGAACACAAAGACTACATCAATCTGCGATCTACATTTCAAAGGAAACAAAATAAAAGCAAGGTCAAATGTGGAAATTTGTAATCAGGAGAGGAGAGGTCCTTGTGGAGAACAGGGAAATGGCCGAGAAATAACCAGTTACATTGCATCTGTCTTCATGGAGGAAGATTCAGAAAATCCCCCAGTAATACCAAGTGATCATATTGGACTCCTGGAGCTAAAGATAAAGTCAATTCATATCAGTAACAAGGTAGTACGTGAACATGTAGCTGTATTGAGCATTGCTCAGTCTGCTGAAACAGATGTACTTCATATCAAAATGTCGGAAATTAACCACCAATAGAAGTATTAATTGCACTGTCGATGACTGTGTTTTATTTTTCTGGACATTCTGCAGAGACTGGAAACTATTGTGGATAAACTATCGATGAATGGAAGGGATCCAAACAGCTACAAAGGGAAAAATACATATTGTGGAGAACTGCAGACCGGTTAACTTGACATTTGTAGGGCAACTGTTGGAATCTATTACACAGGATGACATTTTTGCTATTTAGAAATTAACAGCAACAATGGAGAGAATCAACATGCATTTCTGATAGAGAAATCATACTTGATAAACTTTGGAATTGTTTGAAGTTGTTTCTTACGGCATAGATAATGGGGAAACAGTAGAAGTGGTATATATTGGATTTTCGGAAGGGTTTCTATAAGATTTCAGTGAGTTCGAAAATGCAATGAATGTGAAGGGTATTTGGAGGAATATATGTAAGTGGAAAGTTAAAGTTTGGTTCACCTTCATTTAAGGGAGTCAGAACATTGATGTAGAGACATGTTGAAGCAGTTCCACAGCGTGTTGGTGGGACTGTACATGAAGTTTTGTGTCCAGTTTTGGTGACCGAATCTCAGAAAGAATATACTGACCTGAGAGGAAGTGCAGTGGAAATTATCCAGATTAATCCCTCAGATGGTGAGATTGCCTGATGAGAAAACTCGGCCTGTGTTCTCGAGAGTTTCAAAGAATGAGAGTTGGGTCACAGTGAAATTTATATAATTCACAAAACATCTGACAAGTTGGAAATGAACAGAACGCTTCCCTCGCTTTCTATTCCACATTCAAGGCAAATAATGGCAGGATCTGGGACAGGCCAGTAAAGACTGCAATAACGAGGAAATTCATCACTTGGAGGGGACTGACTAATACAGGGGCATAGAAACTGACTGGTAGGCAAGATTCGGGAGAATCTCCAGATATTCTACAAGTCTCTCCAGCGGAACAGAATAACCAGGGAACAGGTAGGTCTCATTAGTGACTTGCGAAGTTGCAACCAAATCAACTTTAGTGGTAGGAGACAGAGGGTGGTGGTAGAAGGCGGTTTGTGCGATTGGAGGATAGTGTACAATGGTGTACCACGGGGATCAGAGCTGTGTCTCTTAATATATGGGATTCGGAGGTGTTGGTGTTGGACTGGGATGGACAAAGCTAAAAATTGCATAAAACCAGGTTACTGTCCAAAAGGTTTATTCGGTGGCACTAGCTTTCGAAGTGCTTCATCAAAGCGCACAACCACCTGATGAAGAAGCAGCATTTTGAAAGCTCGTGCCTCCGAATAAACTTGTTGGACTACAAGCTGATGTTTTGTGATTTTAAACCTTATCATAAAGGATGCAGCTGTGAATATGGACGAGGGGTGGGGATTGTCTTAAGTAAGTTTGTTATTGATACAATGATTGGCCGGGTAGATGTCAGTGAAGAGGAGGCCTTATGTTACAGGAAGATACAGATGGAATGGTCAGATGGTCACATCAATACAGATAAAATGGTCAGATGGGTGGATCATTGGCAGATGGAACGTAACCATGATAAATATGAGGTGATGCACTTTGGAAGAAGGAACCAGGCAGGCAAGGACTCAATGAATGGCAGCACACTAGGAAGCTGAGAGGGTGCTTCTCCACACATCCCTGAATGTGGCTGGACAGGGTAACACACAATTTGAGAAAGCGTACAGGAGCGTAAACATAGCCTTCACATATCGAAGCATAGATTATAAGAGCTATACGGAACTTTCATTAGCCAAGATGGAATATTGTGTGTAATTCTGAGAGCTACATTACAGGAAAGATGTGATTATACTGGAGGGGTTGCAGAGGAGATTCACCAGGATGTTCCCTGGAATAGAGCATCTCAGCGATGGAGAGAGCCTGGATAAGCTCGGATTGTTTGGAGCAGAGAAGGCTAAGGGGGGACGTGAATCAGGAGGATAAGATTACGAGGGATATGGACGGGGTGGATAGACAGCAGCTGGTCCTTTTAATCAAAGGAACACACTTTTAAAGTGAAGGGTTTGAGGCTTAGTGAGGATTTGAGGACTGTTTTTCAAGCAAAGTGTGTTTGGGTCTGGGATGCACTTCGTGAGAGGGGAATTGTCATGGTAACCTCAAAACCATTAGAAAAGACATGGTTGTGCACTTGAAATGCCATAAGATTCACAGCGACAGGTTTTGTCTTGGAAAGTGGGGCTATTGTCGACCGTGCTGTATTTCTGATAGTACAGAGTCTTTGCTTCTGTGATTGTATAGCTGTGGAAGGTCAATCATTCAGTAGCTCAAGATAGGAATTGATGGGTTTCTGAAGAATATCTTATCACAGTGTATATGAGTGAACTTGTAATGTCTTCTGAAAATACGCATATGGCAAAATTAAGAGAAGAAGGTGCAGCTTTCTTACAGTCTGATACCAGAGAATTGAGGACAGGGAAATAGCAGATCAACGGAGCAAATACTTTGGTTATGTCTTCACAGAAGAAGAAAAAAAAGCAAAAATAAAATTTCCTCGCAATACTAGGGAACTTTAGTTTGGTGAGAAAAAGGGAATAGAATGAAATTAGTAACTAAAACGTTTTAGAGAAAATATTGGACTGAAATTAATGGGCATAGGCAAAGTCAACAGAGGTTTATGAAATAGGAATCAGGTTTGAGAAAATGGCTTTTAGCAAAATTATGGAGAAGGTATCAACGCAATACGATTGGATTATCAGAAAGATTTTTGATAAAGCCCCAAGCCTATTGTGCAAATTCGAATCCCATGGGACTGGCGCTAATATATGGTCATGGTTTTAGAATGGAAGAGCTGGCAGGAAAGAGTGAGTAGGAATAAAACCATGTTGTTTTGAATGGAAGGATTGGAGGATATAACAGGGATCGAGATTTGGCATCCAGCTATTCCCAATACACATCATATCTTTGGTTGACGGGCTCAATTGCAATATTCCCAATACTGCTGACAGCTCTAAACGATGCCAGCTTGTGAGTGGATGAGGAGGATGTAAAAAATGCTCCAAGTTGATTGAGACAAGTGGAGTGACTGGGCAAATACCTGGCAGATGGAAAGCAATGGCAGAGATGAGAGGTTGTGTAATTGATGGGATCAATTGAATGGCAGCCTATCATTTGAAAAGGGATTGGTTGAAAATTGTTGATCTATAAATGAACTTAAGCTGCATTTTTGGTTATTTCTGCGCAGCCTTCCAAGTCCATATAGGGCAGTGAGTTCTGAACACGGAAGTCAAGACTGGGAATGGCATTGGAAAGCTGTATACAGTGTACACAGACTCAGCAAGTAGAGTGCTGTAACAATGAAAAGAATCTGGATCTCCCTGTACACTAGTCACTGAAAGCAATCTTGCAGGAGCAGAAAGCAAGTAGGAAGATAAATGGTTTATTTAACTTCATTTCAGGGTGTTGCAGAATACAGGAGTAAGCGTCATTTACTGCAACTGTACAGGGCCTTGGTGGGACCCCATCTCGAACATTATGCCGTATTGTGTGCAGTTTTAGTGTCCTTACCTAATAAAGGACAAACCTGACATTGAGGGAGTACAGTGAAGGATGACAGACTGATATCTGGGATGACAGTTAGTTGTGGAAGCAGAGTTTGGGGCGACTGGGCCTGTATTCTATGGGCTTTAGGAAAATGAGTGGAAATCTCAGTGAGATATATAAAACTCTGACAGGGTGAGACAGATTGGAAGCAGGGATGTTCGTTCACTTTCTAGAAAATGGTTCACGAATTGCATTGCAGTCAAATCATACTTAATAAACACGTGTTATCAGAGAACTCCCTATATATTGATGGGCTGAAGGCACTATATTTCATAATGTTTAAACATATTTTGGGATATGAACATTGTGTGGGGAAAACTGCATTGAGGAGATGTTCGGCCATGAAATAGGGTGGGGAAAGCTCAATGTGCTACATGACCTCCCCCTCTCCCGATGTTTCTGTTCAGTCTGTGGGAAAGCTCTGTAAATGTTGTCATAATCTCTCAGATGTTAGGAAGGATGTCTATGCAGGGTCGACAGAACTGTGTTTCTCACTCCCTTTTCTGATAACGAGGTTGATGCTAGATGTTCTGTCAGGTTTTATCTTTTAAGACCTCAGAGTAGTTTGATACTATTGAGTGTCTCACTTGGCCGATTCAGAGACCACGTTTGTGTATCTGGAGTCACTTTTAGGCCAGGAAAGCACGGGAGTTCACTTGGGGAAGGAGATTGATGTTTACAATCAACATTGGACACTATTACTGACACCAGATTTTAGATATCGAGATTTTATTAATTATTTTTAACTTCCAACAGCTGCCAGATCATTGGCCTGGACTGGATTCGTAAAGCAATGATATGTCCACTGCAGCACCATCCCCACATGGGGACCTATCAGAAACCACACTGACCTGATTATTTCGGTGCTACTTGATAGCTTTATCGAAACGTATTCCCACCAATTTGACTGTCGAGATGGGACTGAGGGTGTGGTAATTAGTCAGATTGTAATTATTCTCCTATGCAGGGACTGGATATAGTTGAGTAATTTTCCTCATCGCCAGGGACATGTCAGAGTTGGAGCTGGAATGAAACGTAGGATGGCGTTTTTACAGGGGGCAGGGTGGGAAGAGATGTAATCTAGATAGCTGTGGGAGTCAGTCGGTTTATAGTATACGTCCGTGTTGAGTCGGTCGTCCGAGATAGAGATGGAGAGGTCTAGGAATGGGAGGGAGGAGTCTGAGACTCTCCAGGTAAATTTGAGGTCTGGGTGGAAGGTGTTCGTAAAGTGGATGAACTGTTCAATCTCCTCGTGGGAGCACGAGGTAGCGCCGATACAGTCATCAATGTAGTGGAGGAAAAGGTGGGATTATATTCCCAATTCCTTCACCTTCACCGCATCTACTCCCAGGAGGACCAATTCCAATACCGAACAATCCACTGGCCTCCTTCTTCAAACACCGCAATTTCCCCTCAGACGTGATTGACGATGCTCTCCACCGCATCTCCTCCACTTCCCGCTCCTCCGCCCTTGAACACCGCCCCTCCAATCGCCACCAGGACAGAACCCCACTAGTCCTCACCTACCACCCCACCAACCTCCAGTAACATCGGTCATCCTTCGTCATTTACGCCACCTCCAACAGACCCCACTACCAAGGATATATTTCCTTCCCCACCCCTATCAGCATTCCGGAAAGACCACTCCCTCCGTGACTCCCTTGTCAGATCCACACACTCTACCAACGCAACCTCCACTCCCGGCACCTTCCCCTGCAACTGCAAAAAATGAAAAACTTACGCCCACACCTCCCCCCTCACTTCCCTCCAAGGCCCCAAGGGATCCTTCCATATCCATCAGAAATTCACCTGCACCTCCACACACACATCATTTAGTGCATCCACTGCACCTGATGTGGCCTCATATACACTGGGGAGACAGACCGCCAACTTGCAGAATGTTTCAGACAACACCTCTGGGACACCAGCACCAACCAACCCAACGGCCCCGTGGCTGAACACTTTAATTCCCCCTCCCACTCCGCCAAGGACATGCAGGTCCTTCGACTCCTCCATCACCAGACCATGGCAACACGACGCCTGGAGGAAGAGCGACTCACCTTCTGCCTAGGAACCCTCCAACCACAAGGGATGAATGAGGATTTCTCCAGCCTCCTCAATTCCCCTCCACCAACATTTTCTCAGTCCAAACCCTCAGACTCAGCACCGCTTTCTTGACTTGCAATCTTCTTCTCGACCTCACCGCCCCCACACCCTCTCCGGCCTATCACCCTCACCTTAACCTCCTTCCACCTATCACATTCCCAATGCCCCTCTCCCAAGTCCCTCCTCCCTACCTTTTATCTTAGCCTGCTTGGCACACCCTCCTCATTCCTGAACAAGGGCTTATGCCGGAACGTTGATTCTTCTTCTTCTTTGATGCTGCCTGACCTGCTGCGCTTTTCCAGCAACACATTTTTAAACAAAATACCTCATTGTCCAAATAATTTGAGGAATGTCCGATTCAGAATCCTCGAAGGTTGTTTTTTCCTTCTGTGCTGTAATCATTAACACCTAGTTCTCTGGCTGTCCTTACCTGTCAAAGTACATTTTGAGTATATTCACTTGACATACGCTGTGAGATTTCTTTCTTTCTGGAGTCGGTATCAAGTAGTTACTCTCACTCAATATCCGTCGTATTTGACAAGGTCTATTAAAACCTTGCTTTTCAAGGTTCACCTATAACTGGAAGTAACAATAATATCTTATCCCCGATAACAAAATTGCATATTTTTAAATTTCTTGTCTGCTTCCTGTTTTATTGCATGCTGCAATACTTTTAAATGCTATCTAGCCAACTCCCCAGTGCTATTAATCGTTCCTTAAATTTTGAGACCTAGTCCAAATGTGTGGCCTTTGAACTCTAATTTACTATTTTCTCCTTAATCAATTTTAATGGTCCTCTCACTTAATGCTCCAAAAATAATTCCAATGGAACGAATTTGCTCTGTTAATTTGGGGGCATCCCTGATCACAAAAAGTGCAAATGGAATTCCCCGACCCTAATCATCTGGATAATCCTGATTATAAACCCTCAACATGGTCTTTAATGTTTAATGTCACCTTTCGAGCGCTCCCTGCAATTGTGGAAGGTTTGCAGTAGATTTGAATTGCTTCATTCCTAAGACATTATAGTGATTAATTAGATGTGAACTTTGAACCTTGATCTCACTGCATCTTCATTGGTAGTCCGTATCTATTTTTTAAAAAAGACTAATTCCTTTACAATTCTTTTAGCTGTGATACTGCACCTTGGGATGGCCGCTGGAAATCTAGTCGATGCATCCATTATTGTTAAAAAAATACTGATGCCCAATCTTTTGATTGTGGTCTGGGACCTAGCCAATCAATTAAGACTCCTGAAAAAGGTTCCTCAAATGCCGGAATAGTTAAGAAAGGCGTAGGTTTTATTATCGCTTGTGTTTTTCCAATTACCTGACATGTATGATGCATCTGGCAAAATTCAACTACATCCTGTTGCAGTCCAGGCCAGTAAAATGTCTCTGTATTCGGTCTGTTTTTTCATCACTCCGAACTGATGCAACATTCGCATCACCTCCTTTCTGAAACCCATTGGCAATATGATTTGATGAATCTCTTCCCATTTCTCATCTCCTTGAATATATGATAGTCTCCATTTCCTCATTTGGACATCATTTTTAAGGTAATAAAGCTCAGGGATACATTCAAAATTCCTAACATATGTGCTTTTTGATACAACTGCTTAATCTAGGTTAAAAGTTCGGCACAACATCGTGGGCCGAAGGGCCTGTTCTGTGCTGTATTGTTCTATGTTCTATGTTCTATGTTCTATGCTTTAAACTTTTATCTTTCTGCTGTGACTCAGTTAGTTTAGCTGAGCAAAAAATATTTACATGATCACCTATTTGCTCCTGTTTTGTCTCAACCTTCTGATGGAACAAAGTATCTGTTCATGCCACTTCAGCTTCCTTATCTTTACATTTTTGGTATTTTCTGTTTCGACGCGTGACATTGGGACTTTGTTACCCACAATCAGGAAAATTTCAAGGATAAGACTCCTACATTGATTCAGTTGCCTGCATATCCACTGGCTTTCCAACGAGAGTAGCAGTAATCCTACCAATGAATCAGCTATATTTTCCGCAAGGACAAGTTGTATTCCTGGAGCTGAGAGTTTGTCCAATACCTCTACCGCAATTTCCCCACACTTTTCTGGACATGCTATGCTCACTTTACATGATTTTGCACCTTTTAACTCATGGTGAATTGCCTTTCGCTGTACCTTGTCTGGAAATATTCCTTCAGGAGTATATATCTCCTTACCTATTCACAGAGGATACTTTGTCTCTTAATATTGCATCCTCTTTAACTGCCCTATGTGAATAAACTTTCCCTTTGCAGGTATATATTATAAGCAGATCTGGTACTCCCTCCGTAACAAACCTCCAATCAGATTATACACTCTGATGCAGCTTTCTAGTTTCCACTGTGCATTCTGTTACCGCTCCATCAAAACTCCCAGATTTATTCCTTTTTCCTACGTCTGTGTTTTTTTTTTTCTGAATCCACCAAAACAGTGATTTCATGTGCCCTAATTTGTTGCAATGAAAACACCGGAGTTTTTAAAAAAATCTTCTCTGCCTCCTTCAAGTATTGCCTTCACCGAGATCCACGTCTCCCTTTCTACGTGGGGATTTCTCTGTGCCCCAATTTTTATCCATCATGGACTGAAATTGACTCTGGAAGCCAAAACAAGTTTTATAACAATAATCACCAGTCATAATCATCAGCCACTTCAGCTGCCAGTCTTGCCTTTATTAGTCTAGCATCTTCCAAATGAGTTTGCACTATGTGAATGCTTAAACTCCTCCAAAGTAATTGTCTCTCTCAGAGCATTGTGTTTGTTCCCTTTTTAAAGCTCTTATCCATCTATCAAAATTACTTTGTTTGATTCTTTCCAACTCAATATGGGTTCGACCAGGATCCTTCCTTAAATTCCTCACGTTGTCTGTAGGCTTTTGGCACGTGCTCAAACGTATATTTTCCTCTCCTCATACTCCCCAGATCCCTCCTCTGATAGTGTTGCACATACCTCACTAGCTCTACCTACAAGTTTTGTTTGGGTCAACAAAACCTACATGGTCACTGGCCACTGAAATTCTTTAGCCACTTCCCTCCTCATTAATCTAGGCAAGCTGTGAATATACTGAAACACATTTCTCACCAGGCTTTGGACTCACCATGGGTTTACCCATCTTCAGTCTGTTCCTCATGAAGCTTACCTTCAACCTTCATCCTTATCCTTTTCAGCTGACTTTCCATTCTAAGTGTCCACCTCTGAAGCTCAAATGCTCCCTCTTTTTCTTTCTCTCCTGCTGAAGCTATTTATTTTTTTCTCTTTCCTCTGTTAAACCTATTCGTTATCTTTCTTCCTCTTCTGATTTTAGTCGTAGCTCAAACTGCTTCACCTCTGCTTCCAACTCAAGCTGCCTCTTTTGCGATTGAAGTTTAGTCATCTCCACAGATCCTGATGGAGTTTGCAGCAAATTGGAATGCCGAGCTACTGCTGCAATCATCTCATCTTTCCTCAGATCAGACGGTAGCTTTAACTCCCTTTGTCTTCTAATTCCCACGGCTTGGACTTACGTGCATTTTGTAAAACCGCCAAGGTCACTTTCTCCACCTCCAAAACAAGCTTTGTTCCTGCAGGAACCATTGCTGTCTGAAGGTCTGTTTACTCACCAAATCAACACACGAAATAAGAGACATAATACCGCCACTCGCTGTCTAAATCCCGCGAAGGCCCCTAATCTGTTATGGACCAAACCCGAACCCTCAAAACATTTTAAGCAGGTAGACGGACGGTAAATTTGCTACTTGTTGAAGGTTAGTGTATAGCTGATATTCCCAGAGTGAATTAGCTGGTCAGACTGCCGAGTTTTAAACAAATGACATTTATTTGCCAAATTACCAAATTAAACATAAGGAACCAAAAACAGAATACCTGAATAACGTATCGTATCCGAACCTGACAGTCTATCCCGATTTAAGGATGCTGTTCCAATATACTTGCAAAAATTCCAATAAACAAAACCCCTTAGCACCAAGAATAAAACTGACACAACTGCTTACAGGTTATAATGTCGGAAGTGCAGAAGGAGGCAGAGAGCGTCCAGTGACTCTGACTCAACTAACCCCGAATTGATCCAACCTGTCCAGCTAGGGAGCAGGACAGGTCCTCCTGATTATACAGGCTACTTTCTAAAGATTTGAAAGGCTTCTGGATGAGGCATTATCTGTTAGGTATAAACAAATGGACCACAAAGAACCTTTCAAAATTCCGACATATTGGAATCTTGGGTCCTTTAGATCTTCTTTCAAAAAAACCATGGACAACATGACCCTATAAAAGGACTGGCTTTGTGAGAACATGCACATTTGGCGTTGGACTGAATTCCAAAAATGTAAGTCTTACCGCTTTGAAGCCAATATAATGTATTAAGGTGTTTGTTAGTTTACATAAAACAGTGCTCAATCATATTGTGTGTTGAAGATTCAGCATTGTCATGAGTGGAATGTCCAGACAGATCCACACTTTCTGTGTATGGTCAGGGCAAATATATCCACTGAGAATCTGTTGCTTAGCGCCTGTTCTAGTCGAGGAGAGACCAGCATGGAAACCACATCTAGATTGTGATTTTTCTTTTGTGGATAGTCATGGTGGAGCGTTCAGGTGGTTACAGTATTGCAAATGAATAACACAGCAGAATCATCTAACCCGCGAAAAGAAAACGTCCATAATTCTCCCTCACAATTAACTTCACGAGAGCAAATGGAAATGGGAGATGTGACCATTAGCCAGCGATGTCAACATTCAGTTCAATCCAGTTGTTATTTTGAACTGAAGGTCGCATTCCAAAAGGAATTATCTGGATCTGTTTGTTCAGTGACTGTGATTGATGTCAGTCTCCATGGATCCTAATTATGTCACTGGATGGTTTTCTTCTTCTCTTTGTACGGGGCTTCTTCCAATGCTTTATCCCATTATTGCTGCAGATGTATCAGCAGCAACACTGACAAGGATCAGCAGTTGCAGCGAACATCAGAATCTGAGAACCATAGACTGGAATGTTTCAACAGTGGATCAGAATCTGGAGCACTCGACTGGAATATGCCAACAATGGATCAGAATCTAAGAACAGTCGACAGGAATGACGCATCAATGGTTCAGAATCTAAGAAAAATAGACTGGAATGCTGCAACAATGGACAGGAGTTTATCTTGGGGTCTTTTGTATCTTTCCTGGTATTGGCACATATTACCAGATCGGATATACGGTGTACTGCTGATTATTCAGGCTGGTTACTATCCAATGCTCGCTATTGTTGGTGTTCCTGGTAAGTCTTCCCATCACTATCGATTTATTAATCCCATGGTGAACTTCAGTGCTATTTCTGTTATCTATATTTAGTAAATACTGAAACTGTTATCTTCAGTTTTAAATGCAAATGCATTCATTACCCACAAATTTCAGAACCGCCCACACCCCCACACACATAAACATCTGAAAAAAAGACTGTTCACAATCACAAAGTACCTATTTTCCCCGAATTGATTTATGTCTTGGTATTCTTTCCATCACCAAAGCTACCCACTCCCAGCTCCATGGTATCGCCAGACGCCGTCTTGACGTCAGTGCGAGTGCTAAATAACCCATTATCTATACCTTTGTAAAAGTCAGACTTTATGGTTCCTGTTCTCTTCTAATCAGTCTTTCCGTTACAAATGTTTCCATCAAAATCTTGTTCTTGTCTGTAAATTAAATTCATGACAGGGACACTGTGTCAGAGTAGTAATGTCGATGGCCACGTAATTCAGTGGCCCAGGTAACTACACTATAGACACTGTTTCAAATCCTATCACAGATGATGACAGAACTTAAATTCAAATGACAGGAACTGGAAATAAAAGTGAATTTTACTAGTATAATCCCACCAGCACTTTGTCAATAAGTTTATCTATTTCACTGTTGTCCTTTGGTGAAGAAATCTCACATTATTGCCTGGTCTGAATTAAAACTGACGTCAGACCCAATACCTTAAGGAATGGCCTCACAGTAAAAGGCATTTAGTGAGGTCCACAAATGCTGCCCTGTCAATGATACAGACATCCCATGAAAGGTAGAGGCAAAAAAAAAAGAATGTTGCTAGAGATTAGAAACAAATGGAGCGAGTAAGTGCCAGAGAAACTGAACAGATTTGGTAGCCTCAGGTCGAGAGAATAATAGAAGTGACATTTCGCGTCCAATGACCATACATCAGAATTGAATGCAGTTGGTATATAGTGTGTTTGTTGTTGATGACAGGGATGGCTGTTGTGAAAGGGAGAAGGAGTGAGTTGAATAGATAGAGAAAGAGAGTGGTAGAGAGAAAGAGACAAACAGAGGGACTGTTGATGATTAGCTGGAATGGAAATAATAGTCCAGACTAATCTTATTTATTTTTCTCCTGTTCCCATATTACTGAAATGCATGCCCATGTGAGGTGTACATCAAAGTCTCAGTTTGAAGTCAGCTATGTCCCTTTGTCTCTCTTCCTTGAGTGTCATCATCTTCTTTTATTCAGTAATGGGATGTTGGGCCAGTAATTAATTCCTTTCCCCATTGTCCTTGAGAAGGTGTTGGTGAGCCACCTCCCTGACCCACTGCAGCCTCTGGGCTGTAAGTAGTCAGTGTTGTGGTCTGCCCGGTTTCATTTCTTTGAAACTTTTAGTGAGTGATATAACGGAGCGGCTGGCTTGGCCATTTCAAACTACAACTGTATGTTAACCACAGTGCTGTGGTCTGGAGTCACATGAAAGTCCGACTGGGTGAAGATGGTAGGTTTCCTTCCCTGAAGTGCACTAGTGTGCCATGTAGGACAAACACAATGCTTTCATTGGATTCTTAAATCCTGATATTTTATTGAATGCAAATTCCAACATTTGCCGTGGTGGGATTCGAAACCGGGGTCTCGGTTATCACCTGGGTCTCTGGGTTATTATTCCAGACAAAATACAGCTAGGCCATCACCTCCGCAGCATCTGCAACCATCTCCAATGGCAATAGTGGTGTTGTTGTTGGCGTGGCTGTGCTTAAAGCATTACATTTTTCAAGGCAACAAAATGATTTGGCAAAACATACCATCCTTCTCAGTTTGTATTTATGCGAAGGTGAGATGATGGGAAGTGTTCTTGGTGAAAAGGAGGTGGATGTCCTTGGTCATGAGCCACTGATAGAATTCATACGGAGCAGTAGGTAATCAGCCCAGTAAATGTATAGTGTCCTTCATTGCAAAATGATGGAAGTATAAGTATGAAGACACCTTACTGAATTGGTAACGTGATATTGAAACAGTACTTGGGACGCTGTGAAGAGATTTTCTCTCCTTTATGAGGAATGATCTCCTTGGAACAATGAGACAGAATACAGGCAATGCGCTAGAGTAATCCCTGCGTTGAAGGTACCACGAGGAGAGTGTGAAGGAAATGAGTGATTAATCTGTAATGCATAAAAAGAATAAAAAGTGATTGCAATAAAACTTGAGCGTTATGGACCAGTATTCATTATTTTCAAAACTAAGCATTGATACCGTGAAATATTACGTGTTTCCCTCAATTTATGTTTTCTCATTTGGACAAATATATGATAGGGAATGTTAAGAAGGACATGGGCCAAGTACAGGAAAATGGAGTTAGCATGGATGGACATTTTAGTCTGAATTGACCAGTTTGGGCTAAAGGGCCTGTTGAACTCTATGACTCTGTGGTAGTTTACATGTCCCTGTGGATCCCACATGTTGGTTGAGAGACAGCTCCAGGCTCTGACCAAACTCTCTCCGTCTCAACGCACAGTTGGAGTGAGACCCTGCACTGAGCATCATGTTGTTCACAAACTTGTCAGCAGCCACATTCTGACAGGGTTGGTCATTCTCAAAAGCTTCTGACATCCATACAGAAGACTAGCCCTGTCTTCTCGGAGATGGAAGATGCCTCCTTGAGATGTGCCACATACCATCCGGTGTGCCTCCTTACCATCAGCAAACCATGTTAATGTAACACGTGTGAAACATTAGCAAAGGAGCCAGGAGGCACAACATGGAGCAATCTGTCTATGCAGCCTCTGCTTCATTAGTTTGTAGTGTTGCAGCATCAATTACATCCTCCTATTTCAGTGTAACTGTTTGGACGGTCTGAATGGCCTCTTCTGTTCATTTGTCAATGTCTCGGGTGGCTGAATGTCCTCTGCCTCGTTCCAGGGAAGAGGTTCATTATTGGGTGACCCGTGGTAGCTGCTTACCTGCGTGTTGTGCTGACTAGATTCTTTATCTTCCTGTGTAACATTAGACAAACAGGAGGCTGGAAGAAACAGCAAGTTAGGCAGCATCAGGAGGTGGAGAAGTCAACACTTCAAGTATACCCTTTCTTCAGGACTGCGGGTGGGGGTAGGGGGAACTGCAGATAAAGAGGGAAGGGAGTGGTTGGGGTGGGAAGAGCAGCAGGATGGTGAGGTAGCAGATAGGTGGACACAAGTGGTGGGTGCAACCTGGTTGGTCGATGGGAGGGATGAATCCGGTTGGGAGCTAGAAGGTGGGGTCAATTGATGGAATGGAAGGGAGGAGGCGGGGCTGGAAAGGGAGTAGGGCTATGGCTGGGAAGTTTATTCCAAATTGGAGAACCCAATGTTGAGTCCTTCAGGTTGTAGTCTAACCAGGCAGAAGGTAAGATGTTGTTCGTCCAATTTGCGGTCTGACTCACTGTGGCAACAGAGGAGGCCAAGGAGGTCATGTTGGAAAGGAATTGGGTGGTGCCTGGGAGTTCAGGTCGGCCGCTGTGGGCCCGGCCGTGATGCTCGGCGAAATGAGCCCTTAGTTTACGTTGCTCTCCCCGATGTAGAGAAGACCACACAAGGTGCACCTGATGCAGTAAACTAGGTTGAAGGATAGGCAGGTGACCTCTGTTTCACGTGGAAGGACTGTCTGGGGCCTTGGATGAGATGAGGGAGGTGGTGTGCCAGCAGGTGATGCATTTTCTTCATCTGCAGGGTCAGTTGCCAGTGGGGCTTGGCGGGTTTGGTGGGGAGTGTGGCATGAACCAAAATTAGCGAAGTGATTGGTCCTTGTGGAAGATGTGTCAGGTGATGGGATCCAACCTAGTTAACTGTATCTGGTGGTACTGATGTGGTCTTCTCTATGTCAGGGAGACCAAATGTAAACTAAATGGAATGCTTTGCTGAGCATCTCAGCTGGGCCTGAAAGGGCTGATTTGACCTCCCAATCACCTCCGATTTCAATTCCCCCTCCCACTCCACAAACTGGAGGAACAACACTTCATATTCCACCGGTGCAGCCTACAGCCCGGGAGACTCAACATTGAGTTTTCCAATTTCTAGTAACCTCCCTTCCAATACCCCGACTCCCTTCCCAGCCTCTCCTCCTTCCTTTCCTCTGATCAACCCATCTTCCACCTGTCAACTGGATTCATTCCTCCCATTGACCAACCCGGTGGTACCCTCTACCTGTGTTCCCCACCTCACCACACCGCCTCCTCCTACTCTTGCACCTCGACTCTTTATCTGTACACACCGTTACCCCACCCCCATTCATGAAGAAAGCTTATGCCTAAGGAGTGGACTTCTTCTCCTGATGCTGCCTGGCCTGTTGTGTTCTTCCAGTCTCCTGCATTCCAACATTTGTAATGGGCTGTGCCTCTTTTTATCCAATAGCTTCAATGGGCTGAATGGCGTTCTCACATTTCTGTGACACCAGCTTGGGATACAGAATGAGCTACTCTTTTCTACTTCTTTGGAAATGTTCAGGGTCCAGGAGTACTGTTGCATGAATGTCACCTAGATATTAACAGCATGAGCTTGAATGTTGACCAGGTTTTGATGCTTTATGCGATATTTTCTGAGCATCCTCACTTCTGATCTAATGACGGAGGGTAAGACGTTGATGAACCAGCTGAAGATGTTTGCGCCGAGGAAGCTACCATAAAGATCGCCAACATAGATATCTAGGGACTGAGAGGATTGATCTGCACCAGCCACATGGTGTCCTGAATGGCCCAACCACTTGGGAGTTTACAACTGTTTCCCATTAGGTTCAATGTTATTCAGTCTCTTTGACACATTCCTCAGTCACGCCCTGCAGTGATGTCAGGGTCAGTCACTCTGATACTATGCTCATATATTTTGTTCATGTCAAAGGTCAAGGTAAATCCGTGGGGACTGTTTCCTTCTCTCAGAGGGTAGTGACTATTCTGGCCTCTCTATCCCAGAAAGCTACATCTCTGAACTGTTTGGGTGGGCAGAATGGTGTTAATGGATCTTGACACATCAGGGAGTTGAGGGCTACAAAGAATTGGGCAGAGAAGAGAAATTAATGCCGGAAGAGATCAGCCCTGACCTTATTGAAGGGAAGGGCAGGCTTTACAGGCTATATAGTCTGGTGTTATTCCAGTGTACCCCATAGGCCAGTCATTTTGTTGCCTCTTCCATTTCCTGTGTTATTGACTTCAAGTAGCTGAATAGCCTGATACTGTTGCTGCATGATCTAGAATGGGTCTAGTTCTGTTGCCTTGAGGGCTAATTGGCCTCCTCCTGTAACTGTATATCATACTCCAGGGGCTGAAAAGCCTCATCCTGTTCTAGTGTAACTGAAATCCATATAGACCAGATCTACCACCCTCGGAGAAAGTGAACACTGCAGATGCTGGAGATCAGAGTTGCAAAGTGTGGCACTGGAAATGCCTAGCTGGTCAGGCAGCATTCAAGAAGCAGGAGTATCGAAACCTTGGACATTCCTGATGATAGACATATGCCCAAAACGTCGATTTTCCTTCCACTCCAATGCTGCCTGACCTGTTGTTATTGTCCAGCACCACACATTTGGACGTCTACTGGCCCGCCCTAGTCAACCTTCCTGGTCACATCATTCAAGAAATTTAACAAATTCTTCAGGCATGAACTTCCACTCAAAAAGCCATGCTCACTATTCCTAATCAAACCCTGTTTTCCGAATGCATGTAAAACTTATGCTTCAGAATCTTCTCAAGTAATTTACCTACCACAGATGTTAAGCTGACTGTTCTGTATTTCCCAGGCTTTATTTTTTCAGTCCTTCTTGATTAAGTGCACATTTGCTCTCCTTCAGTCTTCTGGGATCTCACCTGTGGTAACTGATGATCAAAATTATCAGCCACGGCCCCCGCAAATTCTTCTCTTGCCCCTTTCAGTGTTCTTGGATATATCTGGTAAGGACCATGAGATTTCTCCAACTTCAAAGATTCTAGTACATGAATTACCTCCTCTACTGTGATACAGAAGATATCACCACTAATTTCCCCAAATTCCCATATATTCATATCTTTCTCCACTGTAAATATAGAGGAGAAATATTTGTTGAGGACATCGCCTGTCTCTTCTGGTACTACACATGCATGTCCACTTTGGTCTTTGAGGGGTCTTATTCTCTCTTTAGTTAATGATTTTCCTTGAATATACTTAAAGTGCCTCTTTGGATTCACCCTGATTTTCTCAGTCAAGGTTATCTCATACCCCCTTTTCGCCCTCCTGATTTCCTTCTTCAGTGAACTCCGATATCCCCTGTACACCTCCAGGGATTTCCGTGATCCAAGCTGCCTCTACCTGAGCCACGCCTCCACATTTTGTTTGGTCAAAGCCTAAACATTTCTTGTTATCCAGTGTTCCTCATTCCTGTCAACGTTCCTTTCATCCTCACAGGAACATATAGATCTTAAGCTCCCACTTGCTGGAGGTCCCTTTGCTTGCAAACTGACTACTTCGATCAACCCCTGCAAATGCCTGTCTGAGTTTATCAAAATTAACCTTGCCCCAATTTAGAACTTGAATCTGTGGACCAATTTCTTCCCTCTCCATAACTATTTTCAAATCAACAGAACTATGGTCACTGGTCCGAAAGTGCACATCTACTGTCACCTCACTCACCTCTCCTGAGATATTTCGTAAGAGTAGGTCAAATGTTGCCCCTTCCTGATTAGGACCCTCTATATACTGCTGGACGAAACTTCCCTGACGCACTGAATTGATTCCATCCCATCAAATCCCTAAATGCTCTGGCAGTTACAGTCTGTGTTATAAAAATTAAAACCCCTATTATGACAACCCGAATGTTCCCTGCAAGTCTCCCCAACCTCTCTAGATACTTTTGTTACTGTAATTCCTGTTGACTGTTAGGGGGTCTATAGTACCACCCCAATAATGTAACCATCCGCTTCTTATTTCTTAGTTCCACCCACAAAGCCTCACTGGATGATTCATCAGTTATTTTATCTCTGATCACTGCTGTGATACTCCTTGATTAGAAATGCAACTCCCCTCCCTCTTTCAACATCTCTGTCCCTCCTAATGCATTTATCCTTTTACATTAAAGGTCAGTCCTATCCATCCCTCAGCCATGTTTCTGTAATAGCTAGACTATCCAGTGCCGATTATCTATCCACACCCTGAATTCATTAGCCTTTCCTGTCAGCCCTTTCACATTGAAATAAATGCAATTTAATCAACAGGAAATTCCTTGCTCTCTATCATGTTCCAGCCTGGTCTGTCTCTTCAACGTACTATTTCTGAATACTGTATTTCCTTCCAGCCTCATATTTGTCTCCCTGCTCTTGAGGATACCACCTCCTGCCAATCTCGTTTAAACACTCCCTTGTAGCACGATCAAAACTGGCTGCGAAGATATTGGTCCCCCGTCCAGTGCATGTGCCACCAGTCCCTCTTGAACAGGTCAACTCTGTCACAGAAAAGCTCCCAATAATCTAAAAATATGAATCCCACCCCCTGCACCAATTCTTTAGTCACATAATTATCCGCCATATCTTTCTGTTCTTACCTACACTAGCTCATGACAATGGAAGTCATCAGGTGACTGTCAAGGTCCTGTTCTTTTAACTTTTCTTCGAGCTCTCAGTAATCACTCTGAAGGACCACATTCCTATGTCTACCTGTGTCATTTGTGCCAACGTGCATAATGACTTCGAACAGTTCACACCTCCCCCCACCCTCCACCCCGCCAACTCCAACAGACACTCAGAGACATCCTGGACACTGACAACTGAGAGGCAACACACCATCCTGGTTTGCCGTTTGAGGCCACAGAATCTCTTATATCGAAGACCCTGTTTACCTTTATCCTTTCCCATTGCTCTCCAGACCCAGTCGTAATGCAACTAAACTGGCTACTGCTGCTTTCCCCTACGGTCATTTCCTGACACCCATTTCCCAACACCACAAAGTCAGTATCAAAAATGGTATACTTGTTTTCGAGAGGAATGCCACAGGGGATTCCTGCACTCTCTGCCTACTCCCTTCCCCATTCCTGGTTGTCGTCCAGCTACTCTCTGCCTGGAACACGACAGGAAGCAAGGAACGCCTGTTGGATTAAATTGCGTTTATTTAAATGCAACACGGCTGACAGGTAAGGCTGGTGGACTCAGGGCGTGGATCTTTACATGGGACTGGGATATGACAGTCTTTAAAGAAACACGGCGAAGGGAGGGACTTGGGTGTGACCACCTCACGAAAGCTCTTATCTCTGAAGTGCTCTGTATCTGGATGATCCGGAGAACAGCCAACTCCAGATCCTGAACACTGTCTCCCAGGAGCTGCAGCTGGTTGCACTGCCCACACGTGTAGTCATCAGGGACAGTGGAAATCTTCCTGAGCTCCACATCCCGCAGGTGGAACGTGCAACTGCCATCTCAACTGTTGTCAAACTAGCATTAAAAAGACTTTACGTGAGCTAACCTGTACCTTTTGCTGAGCCTCTGCTCACCAAAGCCTCTGGAACCAAAGCATTACGACCTATTCTGCCACTAACAGCACGTCAATCGACCACTCCACATTTAGTTTTGGTTAAGGCAGGAGGGAAACACGGCAGTGATGCATTGTTTGGGACTTAAGCACCCCTTGACACCAGACCCATACTTGGACTTGGAGAGTGTCTTGCTGAGGTTTTCTTTCTCGTCGTGGTGACTGCACAGATGCAAATATTCACCCTGACAGCCAATCCACGTTGTCGCAGTCCTCTGATCTTTTCTGTCTATTAGTACTGCATTTGTGAATTCTTTGTATCTATTGATTGCTTTCCAAACTGTGTCTCATTCTGGAGGGAGAGATGCTGGTGTTCCAGTGAATACAGACTATTTGAAAAGGTTTACCATTATATATATGAGCGATATAATGCCCATCCGCTCGCTGACTCTGTTTTTCCTTTCAATTAGGGTACATTTATTCTGATAACCTTCAATTCCATTTTCCAGCATTTTCCCTGCAACCCTTGTTTAAAACTCTGTCCATCTCAGCCTTGAACATATTTAGTGATCATTCCTCAACAGCTATCTCAATTTTCCACAATTGTTTCCCTCCCACTGAGGTGAGACTTGGCTTTTTTTTCTAGCTTTCTGTGTGGAAGTTAAATCTACATTAGATGTTATCATGTTCGATCATACCAACTTTGTGGCCAGAGGCAAAACTAAAAAAAAACGAAACACAACGTTTAAGAACCTGTAATCTCCTCCCTCATCTTCCACATCAGTCTAAGATACAGTGCATCCGGATCAAGGGATTTGGCCACATTTTATCATACACCAACTTCCAATTCTTCCTCAGCTTCTGTGTCAATTTGCTCAAGGTCACACTGTCAGGAACAGACATTGAATACAGTAACTGCTCCTCCAAATTGAAGACCAATATGTAATAGGTCTTTGACATATTCTCTGGCTCTATGCACAGGTTGCCTCCTCGGATCCTAATACTCCCTATTCTTTCTCTTGTTATCCCTCTTACCCTTAATAAACCGATAAAATGTCTTTGGAGTCTTGAAAATACTGCCCACTAATATTTTTATCACCGCTGCACCCCCACCCTATTTTTGCTCTTTTACTTACTTTCTTGAGCTTAGACCTTCACGTTCTCTCCTCTTCTGGGACCTCCATTGACCTGCTTCCTTTTTGCCTGTTTTAAGCTTCTCTTTCATTGTTAATTCCATTCTGAATATGTGTAGATATCCCAGGCTCTCCGGGCTGGTTTTCCTACATTTCATCTTTGGTGTAACATGTTGTGGTGACACTCTCATCAATTCCATTGTGAGCATGTGATCCCCACCCCCCACCTATACGCTTTCTGTTAAAGTTTGGAAGTAACTGTACTGTGGCCAGATCCTGTCTTTCTCTTGGTAAGATCTGCCTCCATCATCCAAATTGTTTTTAATTTTCAAGCCTTTTTCTTTTGGTCTTTTCCTTAACAAGCTAAAAATGCTTGAGTCTCGGTCACTGACTGGTCCTGCAATGTTCTCCCCAACCTGCCTGGCACCTGACTGGCTTCGCTCCCCACAGTCACGCCGATGCACTGCCCCGCCCATCGTTGTATCTGCTCCATGTTGATATAAGAGTCTCTCTGGAATAAATGTCAAGTCATCTTCCCCTCATTAAAAAAATCACTGTCCTAATGAATATTTGGAATTGAAATGTCTAAATATAATAATCCTGTTATTGTTTTTACACACCTCATTAAATTGGTTATATATCTGCTGCTGTATTTTCTTTTATCTGAGAGTCGGTAATATATCCCCAGCAGTGCATCTGTCATCGTTTTGATCCTAACCTCAACCCACAAAGCGTCATTTGAACACGGAATACTCTGTACCTCGCAGTTCTTCAGTCATTTACTGTTTGTTATCAAACTGCCTTTCCATGAACTAAAACTGTAACTCTGGGACTGAATGAATAATTGTTGAATTGTAATTTATTTTTTAATTTATGTGTTAATCAAATGCAACGTTCCAGAACTGAACAGTCAGCTCCAAATAACTTACTTTGCTTAGTGTGTAGAGGGGTCAGCCCTCAGTAATGGAAAAAGTGAGGACTGCAGATGCTGGAGATCAGAGTCGCAAAGTATAGTGCTGGTAAAGCGCAGCGAGTCAGGCAGCATCCGAGGAGCAGGAGAGTGAAAACTTTGAGCACAGTCCCTTCATCAGGAAGACATTGGTGCATTCACATTTTTTCCATTCCATGGGAAATTTGGAATGGTACTTGCTCAGGAGGGCAGCACTGTATATAGCCCTGAAATGGAAAGCAGTCAATCAGTTGTTTGGACAGGAGGTAGACAAAGTAAGGTGAGTACAGACTGATTGAAGTACAAACATTAGGATAGATAAGTCCCCTGGACCAGACAGGAAGCACGCGAGGTTACGAGAGGAAGTGAGGGAAGAGATTGCTGCGCCTTTGTAGATGATCCTTGCGTCCCCACTGTCCACTGAAGTATTGCCTGATGATTGGAGGGTGACAGAAGTTATTCCCTTGTTCAGGAAAGGCAATAGGGATAATCCTGCGAAATACTGGCCAGTCAGTCTTACTTCTGTATTGGGAAATGTATTGGAGAGGATTCTGAGAAACAGAATTTATGATTACTTGGAAAGTGATAGTTTGATTAGAGATAGTCAGCATGGCGTTTTGAAGGACAATCATGCCTCACAGAACTTATTGGATTCTTTCAGGATGGGATCAACCACATTGATGAAGGTAGAGCAGTGGATGTGATGTATATGGATTTTAGCAAGGTGGTTGATAAAGTTACCATAAGATCGGCTCATTCAGAAAGTAAGGAGGTATGGGGTACAAGGAAACAGGGAAATATGTGTGTGTGGATACAAATTGTCTGACCTGTAGAAGACTGATGGTGGTAGAATATGGAAAGGATTCATCCTGGAGGTTGGTTGACCAGTAGCGTTCTTCAGGAATCGGTTCTGGGACTGCTGTTCTTTGTGATTTTTACAAATGACTTGGATGATAAAGTGAAAGGGTGCTTTAGTAAGTTTTACAATGTAATAAAGATGTTAGAGTTATGGATATTGTTAAGGGCTGTCTTAGGTTGTAATTGGACATTGACAGGATTGGCTGGTAAATGGAAGATGGAGTTCAACTTGGATAAGTGTAAAGCGATTCATTTTTTAAGGTCGAATTCGAATGCAGCGTACAGGTTTAAAGGCAGGATTATTGGCAGATTGGAGGACCATAGGGATCGTGTGGTCCATATCATAGGATCCTCAATGTTGTCACCCAAGCTGATAAGGTTGTTAAGATGTATAGTGTTTTCATTAGCCAGGGATTGATTTTAAGAGCCGCAAGGTTACGCTGCAGCGCCAAAAATCTCTCTTGGGACTACACTTAGAATATTGTATTCAGTTCTAGTCACCTCATTACTGCAAAGATGTTGAGACTTCGGAGAGGGTGCCGGGGAGATTTACCAGGATGCTTCCGAGACTGGATGGCATGTCTTACAAAGAAGCGTTGAGGGAGCTAGGGCTTTTCTCCTTGGAGCAATAAAGAATGGGAGTTGACTTCATAGACGTGTATAAGATGATGAGAGATATAGGCAGAGTTCGTAGCCAGAGACTTTTTCGCAGGGTGGAAATGGCTATCTCGAGCGGGCATAAGTTTAGTATGATGAGAAGAAGGTTTGAGGAGATGTCAGAGGTAGGTTCTTTAAACAGAGAGTGGTGGGTGCTTGGAATGCACTGCCAGCAGCGTTAGTGGAGTCAACTGCATTACGGATATTTAAGTGACTATTGGATAGACACATGAATGATAGTACAATGAAGGGTATGTCAGTTAGTCTGAACTTCGAGTAGGATAAAAGTTCGGCAGGACGTCAAGGCTTGAAGGGTTTGCACTAAGCTGTACTGTTATGTGTTTTATGTTTCACCCAGCCTCTGGATTCTTTCAAATTGTTGAATGTGTGAGGGAGTGATCTGAGTGAGATTAGGAAGCTGGGGAGGGGCGTTAGCCAAAACTTCCAGTTATGTTGTTCATTGTTCCATTCACCTGAATGCCAGTGCAATATGTGACGTGTCCTACACCAGACAGGCTCCGCCAAGTTCAGTTATTAACGTAATTCTTGTCTTGGCATTTGCTGCTGTTTTCTTCAGATGCAATCTGTTGGGTGACCCATGTATTAATCAGATGTTTGCTATGTTTCGTGAATTGCGCAAAAATAAGACGTCAACTATGATTATTCGACTGAACTATAATCTCTGAAAAGAATTAGGCTGATTCTATATTTATGGAACAAAAATATAAACTCCTGTCAAGATTTTCTAACACAGAAATAAAGAATGTACATTTTATTTTGTATCAAACAAACAACATGGATGTAACTCTTTTGATGATCAGAATTACACACACAATGTCAGGATTCAAAATAATGCATTGTCACTCCAACATTTTGAAAGTGGTTGGCTTCTGAATGATTACATGTTCAGGGTGAGCTAACGATTGAATAATCAAATAGAATTAGCATTCTTATATATTTATATATAATCAATCAGTTCAATTTCTCACTGAAATGTACAAGCTTCAGCTATTTGTCAGCGAATTAGAAATGGCTATAGTTCAACATGCTCTGTGAATATTAAACTAACTAAATGATTTGTGCTATCAAATTTTAGTGAACGATAATTTGAAAACGTTTAACTTTTAGAAATAATGTTATTTAATTTGAAATGCAGACAGTGAACAAAAACGATGAGCATATTATCGTGTCAGTGAAAAGTCAAACCTTTTCAAAGAGATTTGTGCCAAAGCAATGACAGATTTGTTTTCGTAATTGGAATTCAACATTTCAAATATTCATATTCTGAGCAATAATTAGATTATTTAATGAAGCTGACCTTGCAGTAGCTGCATTTTAAATGCTTATGCTGCACTAAATAATCAGATATTCGTGAGTATTTACAATGGGAAATAATCGGATCCTGAATTTTATTCACATCAGACACATGATAGAGTGTGTGCATCAGCTCCAGGAATGTCTCCCAAGTCTCTCCCATTTGCCAGCCCTATCTCTGCAGCCTGTTAAATTCATATTTCCAAATGCATATACAGTTCTATTTTTTAATGTTCATCCACAACTCTCCCAGTCAGTTCCATTCCAAATCCTAACAACTCTCTCAATAAAGAAGTGTTTCCTTATCTCATTCCTGGCTCTTTTGCTGACAAGCTTGAAATTAGAACTCCTTGATGCTGTAATGCCAACTAACGGAAACAGAGTATTCCTGTTTTACTCTACAACTCTTTCTCATACTTTTGAGCACTGCAATAAGTTCACATATTTGTCTGTTCTGCTCAAGCAAGAATAAGCCTCGCAAGAACTGTTACAAGCACGACATCAGAAAAACAGTCTGAAAACTAGCCACCTGGATACATGAACAACAACTGGCCAGAAGAAAAAGACATGACCCACTATCACTAGTATCCTTACTTATAGATGAGGAAGTACACGATTTAGACTGGGTCTGATATCCATCTAGGACAAGCCAAACAGAGACACGCACGAGAATTCCTAGAAAAATAGCATTCCAACCTGAATTCTATCAACAAACATATCGATTTTGATTCCATCGAACACTCTCTGACAAAAAGAACCCGACATAAAATCACCAATACTGGAAATTATATCACTGACTCAAGGAAACCTAAACACATAAATAGCAAGTGGGACATAATACCAGCACTTCACCGGAGGCTCACTGATAATGTTCCCTAGTACACTGATGAACCATCTGAAAATGAACTCTCCAGCTCAGCGAGCAAACTGACATCCAGAAGAAGCACAATTTCTCTCATCCTCCCTTTAACTAAATACTTCATTCCACTTGTCATTCCGATTATTTTAAGGTTATTTGCATTCTTTTGCAAAGTAATGTAGTGTTTTTCTGTGTGTGTTTGAATGTGTGTGTGTATATGAGAGAGAGAGAGAGACAGCGAGCGAGAAAGAGAAAGAATAATCCTCTGTAACCCTGGATTACTCCCCGTGCCATGTGGGAAAGAGAGAAGGATGAGGAAGACACTAAAGCTTAACATGGTGTTAAAAATCTAGTTCAGGGGTGAGAGTTCCAGATTGTTGTATCATTGGGATCTCTTCCAGGACAGGTGGGGACCTGTACAAACTGTACAAGCACCATCATCCTTGTGGGGATGTTTTCTCGTACAAGTCAGATGGATTTGAATAAACCAGGAGAGTGAGAACCAAAGCAGAAGATCAGGAACTGAGCAGAAGGTTAGGTGAATAGGACATCAGGCACGGCCAGTCTAATGACCTTGCCGAGAGAAGGAATCAAAACAGTGAGTTGGGAGTTGGAATAAATTATAGATAGGAGGCTCAGGTTTTTCAGAGATTAACAAGTAAGGATGGAGAGTGTGGGGGATGTCAGGGAATGAGGTGTGTGGGATCAGGGAGACAGTGCACAAGAAAATGTTAAATGGGAAAGAGGTTGGCCTGGGGAATTCCATGATAAACAACTGGCAGCAAAACACAGGAAAACTTGCTGCTTGTAAAAGTGAATACCTGGGAAAGCATTTATTATGCTTCAGATAAATAACACCCTTATTGCTAGAGGTCTGTATTATAATGGAGGAAAAGCTGTCTTCATATTATGGCTGTAGCTTTAATAATGGTTGCATACAGCTAGAATAGTTTCAGTGTTGTTGTTGGACAGCATCCACTGAGCATATGAATTCCACTGGATGGTCCGAGAGATGGCTGGGCTGCCTTTGGTTGACTGAGTGCTGAAGATGCATGAGATGATGCTGGTTTGTAATATAGCCACTTACTGAGTACAGTCAAAGGAACAAAGCAGCAACTGCCATTGTTAATTGTTTCAGAATATACCAGATGCTCATGGCTGCCACTGCAAAGAATCATGCAATGAAAAACAGGCCTATCACGTCTGTGCCAGAAAGTGCACATCCAAAGACATTTTAAACATTTGTGAGGTTACCTGCATCAACCACCCTCCTAGACAACGCATTCCAGATTCATACCATCCACTCAGTTCTATACACATTCCACAAATCCTCTCTCAATCCCGTGACATTCAGTTTAAAAGTGTGTCTCTTTGTTTTTGATCCTTTGACGAAGGAAAACAGCTGCTGTCTGTTCATCCCCTCAATACTCCATTTGCTCTTGTACACCTGTACCATATTCCCTCCTCAACTTTCCCTGCTGCAAAGAAAAAAAGAGCAAATTTAGCCCTCCTCTTTCATACTCACTTTTGAGTACTCACTTGTCTTGTTACTTCTTACTTGCATCTTCCCAAATTATCGGTGTTAAATTTAATCAGACCATTGACTATCTGAATAATCTGTTTCTATCCTTCTGTAGCCTAACACTTCCCTCCTGACTGTGATCCACCCAGCCCATCTTTGTGTCATCCACAACATTGATCTTCATTTCACTGTTCCCCAACACCACATTCTCACAATCGTCATTTCTGAATATCACAAACAACCAGTGATTTCCTTCCTGTTCTCCAGATGTTATTTAGATGATGATTGGACAATTACAGTCTCTTGCTTTTCCGATTTTGGTGAATTTATGAGTGATGTAATTAACACATTTTATGAGGGATCCACAATTAACATTTTCGACACAGAGTTGAATTCACCATTTACACTCCGCCCCTCTGCATGTTTTGTTTTTAAACATTGTAAATAATTTAGGATAAACTAGGATTTGGCATTTTGCGGTAGAACATTAGCATCTTGCGTGGCACTGTTCTTTGTAACATTCCCTGCAACAGCCAGAGCTGAAGAAAGTTTTCATCTGCAGGATGGACATGCACTCATTTATTGTTTGTTTTAATCAGCGAGTGTGATGAGGATAAATATTCCAATAATTTCTATATTATGGGCAAACTGCAGAAGATCAAATCATGTTCTCATATCCACCTTGAATTGGAAGCAAATATATACTGTAAAAAAATCAAAAATATTGAAACACCACGTAGGGGAGAAAGAAACATGTCGTCTGTACTTGATGGAGATATAGAAATATATAGTACATGTACAACATGAACAAGAATCAAGTGATAGAAGAGAAAGTACAAGAAATCCTTTCTTAATTTTGAATGGAATCCCGATCCCGATTTTCTTGTACAGTGATGTTTTCTCATCCAATCTCACTTCCTCAAAAGCAAGCTTTTCCCTGTCACTAAAACTTCATCTGCCTTTCTTCCTCCTCCGTACTACTCTTTTCTTACAGTCCTACTTCCCTTGCACTATCCCTCCTGTTGCTACATACTCTTCCACTGATGATCTCCCTTCACACTCTTCTTCTGCCACTCCCCTGTAAGTTACACCAATTCCCCAGTTACTCCCACTTTCTCTGGCCATTCCTTCCCCATTTTGCTTTCCAACTGGGATGATGGGAGCCGCTGGCTTCTGGGCTGCTATTGAGCATCAGTGAATGATGAGATTGAGATGATCAATGTCCAATAGGAACTGACAATAGTTGTTTCTGTTACTGCCTGATGCACCATGAACAGGGTGGTTTTGTTCCCCATGGTACAGAGTGGAGTGTCTTTCTGTCTCTCTGTCACAGCGCTTAACCAAACAGCCTCATCACGAATAGGACAAACCTCTCCTCACAATCAGAAATCCATGCATCAATTTTACCTTAAACATTGTGAGTAGAGTGAGCACATTGTTCTAACAGGCTGTGTACTGGCCTTTTATTCTTTATTCATTTAACTGATCTTCCAATGTCAGTTGAGGTGAGATCAGAATAACTTTCGTTGCATTAAAGGAGTATTTGACTCATGTGACATCAGAGACCCTGAGTAAACTGTGGTCACTGGGAATCGCAGGAAATTCTGCGCTGATAATTTCCTCACTGAACAATGACACTTTCCCCAGAGCTATTGGGAATGACAAATAAACTCTGCCCTTGCTAGTGCCTTCCAAAAGCATGGATAAATTTGCCCTGTTAATAACATCAAGCAAAATTATATTTTCACATTTTGGTCTAAAGTCTCCGAAAAGGAACACCTTGCTGCTTGAGTGTCACTCCATTGAAATCAGGATGTTACATTAAGATTACTTTCCCAATTATTTTCAATCAGTTACTTTCTGAGGTCTGATCGTGCGATATCAGTCCCACTGAGATCAACATTTTCTCTGTCCATCATTATATTGTCTCAAGGCTGCACCACTCCACAATTCTAATTTATTCACTGGCTCATTCGTCGTTCTAAACAGATGTACTGGGCACAAAATTTGCAACAAGGTAGAGATGCCCTTGACCCTCTGGAACCTTCCGCCCCTCCCATACCTGCCCACTGACTCCATGCCCTCCCCCAACTCTTGTCGTTTATTCACTATCCCTCCTTAACTTCCACTCTCTGATGCTGAATGTTCTGTACTCAGCAAATATCTGAACATTACCTCTCTGTGCCCCCACTTTAATGAATTTTAAGCATGACATTTAGTTGTGCTCTTCTGCTGTCTTCGCCTCAGTGCCCATTTCTTTCGGCAAGATTCCTCTCCCTGTCCCATATACACGGTTACCCAGCTGCAACACTCTCCCTCCACCTGGACCACTCCCTCTGGCCTTTACCTGAACTAAATCGGTTCATTGAGAAATCTCAACATGACATTGGTTGTCTTAATTTCTCTGCACTCCCCTCACCAAATCCATACTATCAATGTCCGAACAGCCTACACTCCATGTGCTTAGGTCCAACCCTGACTGTGTTACTCAGCCTGTGCCGACAAGGGTGGTGCTGCTATCATCTGGTGGACTGACCTCGACATTGCAGAGGTTGAACGCCCACTCTCAAGTACCTCCTCTAATCTCCCCCTGGACCATGCCCCTACCATGGCACATCAGGCCATTGTATTAACTCCGATAACTGACCACATTTCATCTGGAGATTTCTGCCCCACTCGCCCCACCCCGCTAACTGCCCCCGAGCTGATGGTCCTCTTATAGCAGAGCTCGCTTCTATCTCCTCTCAAAAAATCACAAACAGAACTGCCCGGGCAGACCCATTGCTTCACCCTGCTCCTGCCACACAGAGGAAGTGCATGGATACACACTTGGGCCCCAGTAATGCCTGTTTCTTCTTGGGGGATGTCGACCATTCCCTGTTCCAGTTCTACTCCAGCACCCATCCACAAATCTTTGTCCGATAAATAGATGATATCATTGCAGATGTGTCTCTCTCTTGTCCGGAATTGGAAAAGTTCATCGATTTCGCTTGGAATTTAAAACTCTCCATCACTTTCATCTGGCCGATCTCTGGCTACTTACTTCCCTTCCTCAACATTTCTGCTTCCATTTCTGGGGATAGACAAGCCACTGATATCCAGTAAAATCCCACCGAATCCCACAGCTTCCTGGAGTATACATCCTCACACCTGGTTTCCTGCATCGACTCAATTCCATTCCCCCAGTTCCTCCGTCTCCACCGCATTGCTTCTGCTGATACTAAATTCAACAAGGAAGCCTTTGAAATGTCCACCTTGTTCCTCCATCAAGGGATTCCCCATCACTGTTGTCAACAGGGTCCTCAACCGAGTCTGACCCATCTTCTGCATTTCTAGCCATCCCCTCCCCTTCACTCTCGCAACAGAGTTTCCCTTGCCCTTGCCTACTATCCCAGCAGCATTCACATGCAGAGGATCATCAGCCCACATTTCCCCCACCTCCGGAGAGATGCCCCCACCTGCACATATTCACCTCTCCTCCCTTCTCCACCGTCTAGAGGGATTATTCCCTCCAGGACACACTGGTCTACTCTTTGTTCACTGCCACCACAGGTCCACTTCACTTTCCCCTGCCGGAGGTATGACACATTCCCATTTACCTCCGTCCTCATCAGTATCAAAGGGCCCAACTATACCTTCCAGGTGAAGCAGCACCTTACCAACATTTGCCACAATCCGGTCTACTACATGTGCTGCTCACAATGTGGTCTCCTCTACATTGGGGAAATGGAGGGTAGACTGGGTGACCACTTCACGGAACATCCAAGTTGGACCGCTGCAAATGACACTGAGCTTTCAGTTGCCTGCCAGTTTAACAGCCCATCCTATTTGCTGGCCAATATCTCTTTATCAGGCTTGCTGCAGTATTCCAGGCAAATTCAGCGCAAGCTGAAAGAACTAGACCTCATTTTCCATATGCGGACTTTACAGCCCTTTAGATTCAACATCAAGTTCAATAATTTTCGGGCCTGAACTCCCCAAAGTCCGAGCCCCCTATCCATACACTGGGCCGAGTTGTCACATAGCCTTCCATTACTCACACCCTATTGTTAGCTACTAACAGTCTCCATTAAGAACTATCCAGTCTCTTCTGCATATAAACCAACATATTCCGTGTTACTATCAGTTCTGAGGAAGGGGCACTGGACCTGAAACGTTAACTCTGATTTCTTTGCATAGATCCTGTCAGACCTGCTGAGCGATTACAGCAACTTCTATTTTGTTTCAATATTTTCATCGCAAGGTCTCACAATGCAATACGTCATCGATATTTAGAGCCCTGTCAAACATAGGAACTTTGTAATTTCTCATTTAATGTCCATAACAAGTTACTCAAGATTCAACTGAGATAACAACTTTATGTTATCATTCAGATCGGACTCTTTGTCACAGTTCAGAAAGAAGAAAGATATCAAAAGAGTTGGAGCGAAACTCAATAGATCTGGTAACATCTGAGCAGAGATGAAAAAAAAAACTTTTGATTCTAATAGGACTTTTAAGAACAGTGTCACATCATATGACATATGCTAATTCTGTTGCTCTGTGCAGACGCTTTCCCACCTTTTCCGTTTCTCCAGCATTTTCTGTTTGCATTTCATGTTTCCATTATCTCTATATTTCATGTTTGTTGACAGGTCTACATGTTGACCTTGGTAATATTTGGACAATGTGGTCCTTTCATGTTTCTATTACAGTTGGTGTGTCTGTGACACCTGAATTACAGCCGAAATCTGTTTCTTCTTTAAGACAGAATGTAAAAAGAAAATCTGAACATCTTGTAAATCTCAGGAAATCTATTTTGTTTGAAAATAGATTTTAGAGGCAGCTAAACTTCATTAAATAATAGGGATAGATTTTGAACACTTGTGTCCTTCATTGAACTAGCTTGTCTCCCCTATCTCCAAAAGCTTTTATGAATAACATAGAATTATTACAGCAAAGGTGGTCAAAACTCAGCCCATTGTCTCTTCCAGTTTGGAATGAGCGATATTTCTACTATCATTCTCCTGTATTATCCACGTAGCCCTGTACATTTTGTTATTAGCATCTGCTTTTAATTGTAAGCATCCTGCCAGATATGAACAACATGATCAATCTCAAACAAAAACAGACGTTGGAGGGAAGGCTCAGCAGTTCTGGCTGTATCTGTGAAGAGACATCAAAGTTACTGCTTCAGATGCGGTGACACTACTCAATCTGTATTCCCAATGTTTAAATGGTGTGTATATAAAATATAGTTCACTTTATCACATTTAAAATTATCCTGTTCAGCTCACATTGTCATTGAGCATTACATATCCCAAACGTTGTCTCGGTCCTTGTTGTGAACTATATTTAATTCTATCTGACGTTAAGAGTGATGATGACTGGGGAATATCATTGTACTCCCCATGCGGTCTCCGCAGCCACTGGCCCCATTCCGCCCGATCTACAAGGTAAATCTGACTTATTAATTCATAAGTCTTAATGAATAAGTTCACTTTTGGTTTTGGACTGAGGGGGAAAAAGGTGAAAAATTATTGCTTTACAGCAAATAAAACTGCATTAAAATTTTTATCAATTTGTATAAATTAATTACTGAAACATATTCTATATGGAAAGTACAACGTTTCTTTATGAGAGCAGTGAGACGACCATTCAGAGAAGTCCAAACCTCTTGTCTATGTTCAGGACAGTTGTGCCCAGTGACAGTCTGTTGGCTGGGGTTTGTTCCCGTGAAGGAGACATCAGCACAGTAACAACATCCTGATTGTGTTTTTTTGTGTGGAGGGGCAGAGATTCAGGGTATGATGGTGACAGCATTGCAAGCGTACAACAGGACAGAGTCATCTAGCCTGCGATAAGAAAACGTCCATCATTCTCCCTCACAACTGACTTCACTAGAGGAATTAGTGATGGGAGATGCGACCATTAGCCAGCAATGTCAGCATCGAGTAGTCCAGTCCAGGTATATTGTGAACTGAATGTGCTGTATTGAAAGCTGGAGCTGTTTGCTCAGTGACTGCATTGTAACTGTGTCCTATTGGTGAGGAGCTTCACTCAGTGCGCTATCCCAGCCTAGGAGCAGATGCATCAGCTCCAACAGTAACAGGGATCAGCAGCTGCACAGACGTGGAGAGGACAGAACTGAATCTGCGAATAATGGACTGGATAATTACACCAATGGAGAGGAGGCTTCCCTTGGTTCCTTTCAACATTTTCCTCTGTTGGAAATTTCTACTCTTTCGGATATTAGTGGTGCTGATTATTATTTTGGGCGGGGTGGAGAGTGTGTCACTAACCTATGGTGGAGGAGCGACGCTCCGAAAGCTAGTGTGCTTCCAATTAAACCTGTTGGACTATAACCTGGCGTTGTGTGATTTTTAACTTTGTACACCCCGGTCCAACACCGGCATCTCCAAATCATAACCTATTCTCGCTATTGTTGGTGTTCTTTATTTCTGTACATTCATTAATCCCATAAACAATTTTGAACTTCATTGCAATTTCTGTTATCTGTATTTTCCCATGAAAGAAACTTTTATCTTCAATTTCAATTCCAGTTTCCATTCATCTGAATTGCAGACCACTCCCTCACAAATATCTGAGAACAAAACTGTGCACAACCTCGAGATCCCTTTTTGCCCTGAACTGATTTTTGTCTCTTGTTCTCTCTGTCAGGAACCCTATCCACTACCAGCTCACAATGTCCCCAGTCTCCATCTCTGCGTCAGTGCTGTGGCTGAACAAACCGTTGTATGTACGTTGGTAAAATTCAGACTTTATGTTTCAAACTCTCTTCTGGCTACTTTTCCAGCTACAAGTATTTCAATCACAAAATTGTTCTTGTCTTGGACGTTACTTCATGATTAGGACAATGTATCAGAGTAGGAATGTCGCTGGATATAATTCAGGAGCAAAGCTTATTAAACGAAAGACTTTGTTTCAAGCGATTTGTTTCAAGTCTTACCACAGCTGATGGCAGAATTTAAATAAAAATGATAAGAATTGGAATAAAAGTGCATTTCATGAAAAACAACTATAAAACCCACATTTTGTCTGAACATTTTCCTGTTTCACTGACGACCGTCGGTAAAGAAATCTAACGTTACTACCCGGTCTGGGTTAAGTGTGACTGCAGACCCATATCAATGTGCTTGACTTCATATTGGCTTGAGGAATGGCGTCAGAGTCAGGGCAATTAGTGATGATTAACAAATGCTGCCCTTGGCAGAGACGCCGACTTCCCATGGAATAAAAAATTTGAAGACTAAACCAAATAAAGAAAGATGCTGGAGATCTGAAATTGCATAAATAATGCAAAGAAAAGATCAGAAAGTGCTGGGAAGCTTTTGTGAACTGATATCAGCTGGAAAATAGTGTGAACAATGCTGGTGACAGGGAAGTCTGCTTTGAAGGGCAGGAGGAGTGAGTTGAATCGATAGAGAAAGAGAGAGATAGAAGACAAAGAGCAAACAAAGGGAATGATGATCAGCTGGGGTCGAAATAAAATATGAGATCCTCCTAATTTATTTTTAACTTTTCCCATCTTCCTGAATATCATGCCGATGGCGGTACATGTATACCCCGCTTTTCAAATATTCGCTTTTTTGCACTTCTCTTTCCTCAAGTCCTCCATTATGTCCTGTTTTCACTAACCAAAAGAAATCCGAAGAGGATTTTCACTTTTAACAAGAAAAATAAATTTTTCGCACGTAAATTAATGCTACTTCACTTTATGCCATATCAGCTTATGAAAGGCTTTGTAGGAACACTCTACTTTCAGATACTGAGGGAAATCTCGATCTATCTAAGATCATGTTTAAAGTGATTGGATCCGACCTGTCTGTGTTCCCTGAGTGTCGTCATGTTCTTATATTTATTAATGGGATATAGGAATCGCTGGTTGGGCAGCATTAGTTCACTTTGTTGATTGCCCTTGAGAAGACCTTGAGCCTCACAGGGCACTTACACAGAGTGAGGCGTACAAGGTGACAGCTGCACAGGAGCAGTGGAATTCAAGATCGACTTTAGCAAGATTAACATTATTTGAAAAATTAGAGATGTCAATTCGTCAGTCTAATAACGGTAGGAAAGAAGGTGTTCCTGAGCATGCTGGTCCATGTTTTCAAGTCTCTGTATCTCCTCCCTCCTGGAAGAGGTTGTTGGAGATCATTACCATTTTGGGAGAGATATTTGATGTTGCCAGCCTTTCACTGACAATGAGAAGTATAAATGGATGGAAGGTTGTCCTCCATGATAGTCTGGGCTGTGCACAAATCCGTCTATAGTTTATTATGGTTCTGGGAAGAGCAGTTACCGTCACACTATTATGCACATGAATAGAAAGCTTTCAGTTGCCAGTATGCAGAGCACTGGGAGAAGGCAGTTCCAAAATATTTAGATGTAACAATTGACCGTTAAATGGATATCTACATTCTGATTGCTGTTTTGACAACAATTGAAATTTAACCAATAAATTTAAATTATGTCTAAGATACCAAATTGAGTTTATTGTATTGCTAACATCCAACCAAAGAGCCATCACATGCTTCAAAATAATAGAGAAGCCATCACCATCAAAACGAGGGAGAAAGAGACAGACATGTAGAAGGGGAGAGAGAACACAGCGAGGCTAGGGTATTTCAAGGATATGTAAGAGGTCATAGACCCATAGTATCACTACCTGGGACACCATCACACAAACTGGCTAAAGAACGACAGCAGAAACTGACACACCTGATCAGCGGATCCAGACAATCTATACAATCAACACAGGAATTCTTGGACATCATTAGAAATATACACATAGACAAGGAAGAAACCATGGTCTCATTCGATGTTTTGGCACTGTTCACCTCTACTGACAAAACCCTAGCCAGGGAAACAATAGCCAACCTGCTGGACATGCAGAACGGACAACAAGACGGGGAACCAATCAACAAAACTGCACTGGACCTGTGCCTCACCACAAACTGAACATTCAACAACCAAATATATGAACAAATCAACAGCACCCCCAAGGGCTCAACCATCTCTGGACTCATAGCAGAAGCAGTAATGCAAAGATTCTAACAAACAGTCTTACCGCAAATTCAACCTAAACTCTGGGTCAGATATGTGGGTGACACCTTTGTAATCATTAAAAACACAGAAATAGAGGACACACACCAGATCATCAACGCCACACTCACAGGAATCCGATTCACTAGAGAGGAAGAGAAGGAAAAACCAACTCCCATTCCTAGACGTCATGGTACAGAGAACACCGAACGGAGAATTCACCACAAAGGTATACAGGAAAGCCACGCACACAGACCAAGTACTGAACTACGAAAGCAACCACCCCAACACACACAAAAGAAGTTGCATCAAGACACGTTCAAAAAGGCCACAACACTGCAGTACACCAGAACTGCAAAAAGAGGAAGAAGAACACCTATACAATATATTTGCCAACAACGGATACCCCGCAATTTCATCAACAGATGCCTAAGGGAAAGACAACGGAACGAGGGCATGCCACGACCCAAAGGAATAGCCACACGACCATACATCAAGATCATTTCCGAACTGACAGCCAGACTACTACGACCACTAGGACTCATAACAGCACACAAACCAACAGCCACTCTCAGACAACAACTCACCAGGACGAAGGACCCGATACCCAGCATGAGCAAAACCAATGTTGTGAAAAACATTCAATGCAAGGACTGCACAAAACATTACATTGGACAAACAGGAAGACAGCTAATTATCCGCATCTATGAACACTAACTACCCACGAAACGACACGACCAGCTATCCTTAGTAGCCACACACACAGATGACAAGCAACATGACTGGGACAACACTACTATTATAGGGCAAGCCAAATAGAGAATAGCCAGAGAATTCCTGGAGGCATGGCACTCATCCACAGATTCAATCAATAAGCACATCGACCTGGACCCAATATACCGACCACTAGAACTGACAGCTGGAACTGGCAACCGGAAGCGGCAGATTCAAACCACTACAAATGCCGGAGGAAAGATCACAGAAGCGCTTCACAGGAGGTCCCCAAGCACTGAGGATGTCACCTAGACAGGGGACGAAACGGCTGCAACACAAATTCCCATCTTGGCGAACAGAACCAGAACAACGAGCACTCGAGCTACAAATCTTCTCACAAACTTTAAACACATTTTATTATGAAGAAAGTAATAACCTGTTCCGATGGGACAGTCTTCATCTGAACCGTGTGTGTGTGTGTGTGTGTGTGGGGTGGGATAGGGTTATAGGGTTATAGGGTTATAGGGTTTAATTAGAAAAAAGGAGGTAAGAGTACAGAGCTCAGGAGAGGTTATTCAAATCTCCAGCATAACGCAAATAGGACAGAGTGTATGGAAAGTGTAAGTAATTAAACTTCAATCACACTGGACAAACAAATGGCAATGGAAGAGGGACCATTAACACAAGATTGAAGGGTTATATCTGAATGCGTGCAGTATAAGGAACAGGGTAAATGAGCTTGTGGCATAGATTGAAATTGATAGGTATGACGTGATGTGCATCACAGAGAAGTGGCTGCAAGGGGATTAGGATATTCAAGGACATATATCCTATCGAAAAGATAGAGAGAGTGGGTCCACATTATTAATAAGAAATGAAATTAAATTAACAATAAGAAAGAAAGTAAGGTCAGATGGTGTAGAATCTGTGTGCGTAGAATTGAGGAACCACAAAGGTAAGACAATCACAGTTGGAGACTTGCACAGACCTCCAAAGAGTAGTCAGGAGCTAGGGCACAAGATACACCAGGAGATAGAAAAGATCTGCAGGTAAGGCAAAGTTACAATGATCATGGGGGATTTCAATATGTAAGTGCAATGGAAAACCATGCTGGTAGTGAATCGCAAGATAAGGAATTTGAAGAATGTCTACGGGATGGCTTTTTGGAGTATCATGTGGTGGAGCCCACTCGGGATCAGATGACATTGGATTTAATGACGCAGACTAGACAAGGGAGCTTAAGGTGAAGGAAAACTTCAGAAGCAGTGATCAGAACATGGTTGAATTTATTCTGCAATTTGAGAGAGAAGATAGAATCAGAGTGAACAGTATTTCATCTGAATAAAGGCAATTGGAGAGGCATAAGGGAGAAGCTGGGTAGAATTGACCGGGACAGGCGTCTAACAGGAAAGACAGGGGAACAGCAATGGCTGGAAATTCCACGATAATTTACAAGACACTGCAGAGATTCATGCTGAGTAATAGAGGTATGGTACAGGGAGGATGAGGCAACCAGGGCTGACAAGGAAGTCAGGGATGCTATATAAGCAAAAGATCAAGCAGAGTGAAGGGCAGTGGGAAAATGGAGAATTGGAGCCAACAGAAGGCAAGAAAAAATAAAGAAGGAGGGCGAAGATTAAGTATGGGTTAGCTAACTAGTAATATAAAGGAAACTGTAAGAGATTCTTTAGATATATAAAGTGCAAAAGAGAGGTAAATGTGAATATGGACCATTCGGAAATGATGCTGGAAAGAGGGTAGTGGGAATCAAAGAAATGGCTGAGGAATTTTGCATCAGTCTTCACGGTGGAATACACGAGTAATTACCCAAGAATTGAAGAGAGTGAGAGGGCAGTCCTAAATACAGTGGCCATCACCAAGAAGAACATGTTAGAAAACGGAATGGCCTGAATGTGGATAACTCACCTGGACCAGATGGACTACACCCTAGACTTGTAAGGGAGATCGCTGAAGAGTTAGTGCAAGCGAAAGTGGTAATCTTTCAGGAATGACTAAACTCAGGAAAGGGCCAAGTGGCTGTATAATTGCTAACACGTCACCCTGTTTAATAAGGGAATTAGGCAGAAGATGGAAAACTGCAGACTGATTTGCAGACTTGGTTGTGGGTAACATCATGGAATTCATCGTGAAGAATAGGATTTCTGAATACTTGAAGGCCTTTGGTAAAATAGGAAAGAGTCAGCATGGTTTCATCAAGGGGAGGTCATGCCTGACAGCCAGCTAGAATACATTGAGGGAGTAACGTGCAGATTTGATCAAGGAGAACCGATAGATGTTATCCATCTGCACCTCAAGAATCCTTTGACAAGGTGCCATGCATGAGGCTATTGAGAAAGATATGGGTCCATGGTGTTAGAGGCAAAGTGGAAGTTGAAGTTTGGCTCTCTGACAGAAAGCAGAGAGTGTGGATTAAAGTGTCCTTCTCAGGATGGCAGCCAGTGACAAGTGGTGTTCCACAAGACTGAGTTTTGGGACCACCACTTTTCACTTTGTACATTCATTATCGATATGAAGGAACTGAGGGCATTCTGGCTAAGCTTTCAAACAGTACAAAGATAGATAGAGGGACAGGTAGCATTGAAGAGATGTTCCAGCTGCAGGAGGGTACTCTAGCGCATCTCCTCAACTGCCCAAAACTCTGCCCTTGAACTTCACCCTTCCAACTACAACAAGTTCGAACCTCTCTGGTGCTTGCCTTCCATCCCACCAACCTCAGGATACAGTGCATCATCCTCCGCCAATTCTGCAACCAACTGTCAGACCCCACCACCAGAGATATACTTCCCTCCCGACCTCTATCATCATACTGCTGTGACCATTCCCTCACAGCTCCCTCGTCAGGTCCACGCAACCCCAACAAGCCACCTTCCACTCCCAGTACTTTCACTTGCCACTACAACAGGTATGAAACCTGTGCCAACACCTCCCTCCTCACCTCCACTCAAGGCCCCAAAGGATCCTTCCACATCAGGCAGATAACATCCTGTGCATCCAAACACCTCTTCTAGTCTGACTATTGCTCCTTGTCTCCACTACATTGGCGAGACAGGACGTCAACTTGCAGAACGGTTCAGGGAACACTCTCGGACACACACACACCCAACAACCCCACTGCCCTGTGACTGAATACTTCAACTCCCCTCCGACTCCGCCAAGGCTTTGCAGGTTTGTGACCTCATCCACAGTCAAATTCTAGCCACCTGACGTCTGAAGGAAGAACGCATTATCTTCTGTCTTTGGACCCTTCCAACACACGTTATCAAGGACATTTTTACCAGTTTCCTCACCTCCTCTCCCTCCATCTTATCCCACATCGTACCCTCCAACTCAGAACCGCCATCTTGAACTGTCCTACCTGTCCATCTTCCTTCCCATCTATCCACTCCACCATCCACTCTGACCTATCACTATCACCACACACCTTCATCTAGCTGTCCCTTTCCAAGCTACCTTCCTCCCAGCACCAGCCCCTCTCATTTATCTCTCTGGCCCCTTCCCCCCACCCCACATTCCTGATGAAGGGATTATGCCTGAAACGTCGAATCTCCTGCTCCTCGGATGCTGCCTGACAGACTGTACTTTTCGATGACAACACTTTTTGACTCTGATCTCCAGCATCTGCGGTCCTCACTTTCACCTGCTGAAGGATTTTTACAGGTTTGGAGAGTGAGCGAAGAAGTGGCAGATGTAGTACAATGTATAAAAGTGTGGAAAAGCATTTTGCCAGGATGAATAGAGGCATAGACTATTTTATAAATAGCAAGCAAATTCAGAAATCTGAAGTGCAAAAAGACTAGGGTGTTCTAGTCCAGGCGTCTTGAAAGGTAAACTTGCAGTTTGTCAATAGTTAGGAAGGCAAATACAATGATGGTATTTATTTCAAGAAGTCTTCAATATAAAAGCAGGGATGTACTTCTAAGGCTCTACAAGGCTTTGGTCATGTAAATTTGGATTATTGCGCGCAGTTTTGAGTCCCATATCTCAGGAAGGATGTACTGGTCTTGGAGCATTTTCAGACGAGATTCTCGAGAACAGTGCCAGGAATGAAAAGCTTGACATATGAAGAATATTTGAGGGCTCTGGGTCTGTATTTGATAGAGTTCAGAAAGATGCTAGGAGGTCTAATTGAAACTTACAGAATACTACATGTCGTGGGACAGAGTGGATTTTGGGAAGATATATCCAATGGTAGTAGAGACTAGTACCAGAAGGGACAGAGTAAAGAGACCTTTCCAAACAGAGATAAAGAGAAACATCTCCAGCCAGAGAGCGGTGAATCGATGGAATTCACTGCCACAGAGGCCACAGAAGGCTGTCGAGTCCATATCATTGAGTACTTTTAAGAGTAAGACAGATAGGTTCTTGACTGTATAGGGGATCAAAGGTTACAGGTAGAAAGCGGGAGAATGGGGTTGAGAAGCTTAACAGCCATCACTGAATGGTGGAGCAGGCTCAATGGGCCTAATGGCCAAATTTCTGCTCCAATGCCTTCCGGTGGTATGGTTAATATTGGCTCTCCTCATTCCTCATTGGAGTTGTATCCTTGAATTTGATCTTCAAATGATTTACAAAGAGTAACGTTTCACTACTGATGACTGGGAAATATCATGTTCCCTCACTCCAGTCTCAGCAGCCATGTCCCCAATATCATAATCAAACTGCAATTGAAATCCAATGGTACTTAATCACAGTTGATTGGCATCGATAACATTAACAGCATGCCCTCTCTGATCCTCGAATAACCATCTGAATTGTGTGACACGTCATATTCTGTGTTAACATATCCATGTCAGTTGTCCTTTATCACTCATGTTATCGTAGGCACATTTTCCTGTCAGATTCTGAACGAGCAATGTTCTCTCCATATTTTACTGACATTATAATCAATGATCAGTAGTTACAGACCGTGTATTTCCGTTTATAAACGGATAAACTTGTTTATGTTCTGACAATCCTTTGTCATTACTTCCATATCCAAGGCAGATTGAATGATTGCACGCAATCAATCTACCATCTCCAATATTCCGTTCCTCAGTCACTCCCACATATCCCATGCCAAATGTATAAATTTTAAATATTCTTTAGAATTTTAATAAAATCAATGTTAAATTGAAAGGGGTTAACTGGAGCTATTTGTTCAGTGACTGTGATTAATGTCAATCTCCGTGAATCCTAATTATCCCAATAGAGCGTTTCCATCATTGAATGATAAATGGGCTCTTTTCAATGTGCTATCCCATAGTATGAGTAGGAGCATCACTGACAGCACTAACAGGGATCATCAGCTCGAGAGAGAGGGGGAGTAGAGATCAGAATCTGAGAACATTAGACTGGAACGTTACAATAATGGTTCAGAATGTGAGGACCTTGGATTGGAATGTTCTAATAGTGGATCAGAATCTAAGATCAGTAAACTGGAATGGTACAACAATGGATCAGAATCTGAGATCATTAAACTGGAATGGTTCAACAATCTATCAGAATCTGAGAATATTAGACTGGAATATTACAATAACAGACAGGAGTTTATCCTCTGGTCTTTATTATCTTTCTCGGCCTTGGATATCATTAGCATCACGGATCCAGGATCTCTTTTGGATTATTCAAGGAGGTTACTATCCCATCCCCGCTATAGTTGGTGTTCCTGGTAGGTCATTATATTTCCCTACTAAACTGGGTTGAACCGAATTTCTGCTCATGATATATAAAATTTGGAAAGTCCAAAACAATGTTTTCAGTTACAATCAAAACCTCCTTTCCTTATATTAATCAGTATCAAACCACTATTTCTAAATTACTCACTGATATGCAAGAAGGAACCAGACTGTTCTCAAACTCCATAATCCATTTTATCCTTCACAGATTTACATCTCCATCTCGTCCCCACTCACCAATCCTTTCCAATACCACCGTCATGATATCTCAGTCTCGTCTCAGTCTCTTTGCAACTCTGAATAAACCATAATTTGTGCCTTTGTTTAATCCAGATGCAACAGTTTCAAGTTCCTTCTAACCACATGTCCGTCACTAAAAAAATTGCTCTTGAGGATGTTTAACTTGTTCTCTGTACAAATGGGACGACAGTTTATCGTGTTCAAGACTCATACTCTAGAGCTACAGAATAATAGTCTGTTGATAGCTCATGAGGGAAATTAAAAACAACTGTTTTCATTTGCCATAAAAGCCCATCTGCTTGCCCCAAGTCCTTAAGCGAAGTCAGTGTGTCATTCTTCCCTAGTCAGGTTTCAGTGTGACTTCTGTGATGAACAGGTGGGTGCTCTGCACCTTTAACAGAATTAAAAGCCAGCAATAACTACCTGACAGCACCAAGTCTTCTGAAAAATAGACTTAATGTAACATTTGTTTGAACGTCTCGATTTGCTTATTTTCTCAAGACAAAAACAAATTCAGCCAAACAGTTTAAATTATAACCCAAAATGCCCACCTCCAATCAAGTTTGAATTTAGTATATTGATAATCTTAAAAGCCAATGACACAGTCCAATGGTTTGGGGGTACAAGACCGCGGGAAGTTGACAGTTGAGAGGAGAACTGCCAAGTTACCAGCTTGCAAAGACTGCCTGAAAAATAGCTCTCCTCTCAGTAACTTTATTGATTAGTAACTGGTAAAAACAGAATCTCAAAGAAGAAAAGAAGCCTGGAATATGGAGAAGAACCGAAAGCTTCTTGGTTTTGAGATTAGAAGTTTTGTTTTGTAAATCTTAATTAGGAGTCTAATCGGACTAGTAAAATGGAGGGGGGGGGGGGGGGGCGGTGGATAAAATATAGCTTAGAGGAAGAAGCTGTAAATATTCGTTAGTCTATTATTCCCTGTTATACTTTAAGAAATAAAGTTGTTAATTTTTACTTCAAATAGTCTTGGACTCTAGAATTATCATGGATTACTGCAGTGGATAAATCTTTTCCCTTTTGCTGGTTTTACATTAAGCAGGAGAATGTATCCTGTGTTGTAACACTACAATCCCACAGGAATGTGCTTTTCTCTTTCCTGTCCTGTGGAACAGCTGAACCAAACACTCAATTCAAGATCGGCATAACATGCTGCCCTGACCAGGGCTGCATACATCCTGTGAGAGAAGAACAGTAGTAATGATAGCTCCCTTCCTCTACCTGTTTCCCGTATTCCTATAGCTCATTTCTATTCAAGTAGGTAATCATCCCCTATTTAAGGTGTATTCAATCTCATTGAAATTCTCCCCGAGAGTGATGCCCATCTCCATACGCATCTCTGGTGTTGGCTTTATTGATGCTGACGTACAGATGTAAGGAACTTATACATTCCGTGTCAGTCATAGTGCATAGAGAAGGAATGGCTTCTTGTGGCACAGGAAAGAAACGGCGATGTCTAAGTGAGAGAAAAGGATTATTGCGATCATCCCTGAGAGTGTTGTTGAGGCAGTATTTGGGGTACAGTGGATAGACTTTCTCTCAAGTTTCACCAGACTAATCCCTGGGATGATGGCACCATGAGCAGCGAGTGAAGCTGTGTGAGAGAATAAGAGATGATTGTATTGAACCTTAAGGGGGATGGACAGTCACTCATGATGTTCTAAACAGGGACTGATACGATGATAAATTCCATGGCTTTTATTAACTCGGGTTAAATGATTCTCAATCGGTTAAGAGCCTCCGAGGACGTTCTCCTCATCCCAAACCCACTCCACATGTTGATTGAGAGATACAGAGGGTCAGTCTTTGATTAAATTCTCCCCACATTAATACAGTGCATTTAGTGTGTGATCCTGCACTGAACGTCATGTTATCCACAATCCACAACAGCCACAATACCTTCATTATAAAACAGTTAACTATTCCCACCAGTTTCTGACGTCCATGGAGAACATGGGTCTGTCTTCTCAGAGGCGGAAGATGCCTCTCTGAGACTTCAGACAAAGCATCTGGCTACCTTCCTCACTGTCAGCAAACCACGTCAAAGTGTCATGTGTCCCACAGGTAATGGAGCCATGAAGAACATCGTGGATCCGTCTCTGAGTGCATTCTCTGCTCCATTGATTTGTCAGGTTGGAGCATCAATGCATCAATGGCACCCTCCTGTTCCTGTACAAGTGTCTTGAGGTGCTGAATGGCCTCCTCCAGGTCCCATGGAACAGGTTCATGGGTCTGACTTGGCCCTGCCTGCTCCTGTTTAACAGCTTGATGTGGTAATCAGACCTCTTCTCTTCCTGTGGAACAGGCAGGAGGATTGAATCGGCTATCCCTCTCTTTGTTCAGTAGTTTCGATGGGCTGAATGGCTTCCACATATCCGTTTCTAATGTGCCTGAGATGCTGAATGAGCTCTTCATTTAATTGTGGAAATTTAGAGTGAATGTTACCGACACTTTAACAGCACAAGCCTGAAACCTGTCCGACTCTTATTGCATATGGACACAGACTGGTTCAGGAGCTGAGGTGTGACACATTGTTCTGAACATTGGGTGATCGTCAGTGACCATCCCCATTTCTGAACTTATGATAACGATAGACAGTGATGAAGCAGCTGAAGGTGTTTGTTTTGAGGCAGCTACCCTGAGGATCTCCTGCAGAGATGTCCCAGGACTGAGAGGATTGTCGGTCACCGAACACAAACATCTTCCTTTGGGCTCTGAAAGACCCCAACCAGTGGGGTGGGTATACCTAATTCCCATTCAGCTCAAATAAGTAGGTGGTCCTGATGCCATCCACAGTCAAATGCTATCTTGTTAGCGAGGCCATTCACTCTTTCCTGAGCCCCTGTGTTCACCTCTTGTTCATATCAATAGATGATGGTATATGTGTTAGGAGTGTTTTCCTCTCATAGAGGGTAATCAATGCCTGGAAGTATCTGGGCTACATAGTGAGGAGGGTTACTTCACTTAAAGTATTCAAAGAGGTGGTACATGAATTTTTGGCCTGTTGGAGAGCTAAAGGGTGTGAAGAATTGGACATTAAAGACCAGTTATTGCTAACAGTAGGTCTCAACAGCATTTTTCTGTCTGTATGCCATTTTCCTGCATTCACTTGTCTGCCAAATGTCACCAAATATAACTTTGAATAAATGCAAGCATCCACGCACCACAAACTTTTGGGGAAGGGAATTTCCACTTGAACAGGCCTTTGAAAATTTCTCATTTGTTTCAACCAATGTTGGAGGGTCACTACGTCCTTTTCCAGTCCCACCCCTCCACTGGTTACACCAATCTTAAATGCAACCAGTTTTGTGATGTACCAATGATGTAGGTCTCAGAGTAGGTCATTTCCTAGAAAAGTGTGAGACACAGAAAGTTGGACTCATAACAAATGTTAAAATGATAGAGTGCCCCAAACGTTATTCTGCCTTTGAAGTTATTTTGCTCACACAAGCTACTGGTAGTGGGATTTCACTCTGGAACAGTTGAATTTGGTTGAATTTCTTTTGTTTCAGGGAGTGGAGAGATTCCAGTGAATTCTCACCAGAAATCCTTCACAAGTGGTAATGATAACACAGAGATTTTATGGTCTCACACTTTGCTCTCGGATGGAACAACTTAAGAGAGAGAGATCAATATGCTGCTGCTTCTCAGGCAGGGGACATTTTTCTCCCTCTCTGTGTTGAAACATACAATAATGAACACCAAACTGGACCATGTGTGCTCTTCTGGAACATTCTCTGGAAAACCCGATTATAGATTATATGCAAGTGCATTCGTTTCAATCGCAAAAAAGTCCCCACTTTATAATTTGATAACATGCTTACAGGTGTCTGTGTAAGTTGTAAATATTGGTAGGTGTCTTCATAGTATGTCTGTTAATATCAATGCATCTTTTTCTTAAAATTTATTCTCTAGCTTTAGTCTTCCTGACAAGGGATAATATGCATCCAGTTGATACACTTTTCAGAAAGTCATGGATGATTCAATACTATTTCTCAGCTAAAATCGAAACTGATAAATCCCCCATAACAAAAGGCCGGCATTCCAGGAATGAGTAAAGGGAAACCTATTTGAAAATCTTCGAAATGAATTAAATCCTTTCATTTTAGTTTCGGGGATCAAAACAGCACACAGTGCATCAAATGTGGTCTCAGCAATGCCCTGTTCTGATGCAGTTAAACATTCCTGCCATTACATCTGATACCTTTTGCCAAAAACAGCATCATTCCGCTTACCTTCCAAATCACTTGCTGCATCTGCAGACTGACTTCATATGATTCATGTCCCAAGAGCATGGAAACCGCCTAAATCACAGAGTTCTTCAATCTCTCTGCATTTACATTGTTTACCATTGTTTTATTCTTCATGCCAAAATACACAACCTACCCTCTGTTATTTCTGCTGAAGGTTTGCTCACTCACCTTCCCTGTCTGTTTCACATTGCAGACTCACTATCTCTATTTGATGACACATTAAATGACCATCTTGGTGTACGAGCTAATTGAGCTCCAAGCAATTCCCGCCCCTTCTTTCAGATCTTTGATCCAAATTGTTGATCATTGATGACCCCACAGTGATCTCTGAGGCACTCCATCAGTTACAGCTTTGCAGCCTGAAAATAAACATTTGTCTCTACTCTCGATTTCCTGTAAGCGACTGATCTTTGATGGACAGGAGAGTGAATGTTCCCTGCTCCTGGGTAGCCGTTCAGGCGGGTTGAATGGCCTCCTGCTGGGCTGTGTAATGTACTCAACGAGCTGAATTACTTCATTCTATATTGCTGCGCAATTCCTTAGTGTGACCAAATGGTCTCCTCCTGTCTCATTGTATTGATCCTGTCCCCTACAATGTAATAGCCTCGAGGGTGGATTGAGGGAACAACACACGGGTAGGGGCAACAGTTGGTCATTTGGTGGCACATTCAGAATGCTCATGGCTGATCCGAGTGTGTCTGTCCATCCGTCTCCTGTCTGTTCCCAATAAACAATGACTCTCCTGTCCAACAAAGATTAGTCAAGCGCAGACTTATACACTTAATGGTCAGGTCCTAGGGAGTGTAGCTGAACAAAGAGACCTTGGAGGTGGAGGTTCATAGCTCTTTGAAAATGGAGGCGCAGGTAGATAGGATAGTGAAGAAGGTGTTTGGTATGCTTTCCTTTATTGGTCAGAGTATTGAGTACAAGAGGTGGGAGGTCATGTTGCTGCTGTACAGGATATTGTTGAGGCCATTGTTGGAATATGCTTGCAATTCTGGTCTCGCTCCTATCGGACAGATGTTGTGAAGCTTGAACGAGTTCTGGAAAGATTTACAAAGATTTTACCAGGGTTAGAGGATTTGAGCTCCAGGGAGAGGCTGAACAGACTGGGGCTGTTTTAAATGGAGCATCGGAGTCTGATGGGTTACTTTATAGAGGTTTACAAAATTATGAGGGGCATGGATCGTGTAAATAGGCAAAGTCTTTTCCCTGGTGTCTGGGAATCCAGAGCTAGAGGGCGAAGGTTTAGGATGAGAGGGGAAAGATACAAAAGAGACCTAAGCGGCAACGTTTTTCACCCCGAGGGTGTACTTGTATGGAATGAGGAAGTGGTGGAGGCTGGGACAATTGCAACATTTAAGAGGCGTTTTGGATGGGTATACGAATTGGAAGGGTTTGGAAGTATATGGGCCAGTTGCCGGCAGGGGGTCTAGGTTGGGTTGAGATATCTGGTCGGCATGGACGGGTTGGACTGAAAGGTCTGTTTCCATGCTGTGCATCTCTATGACTCTAAACGAGTATTCACTGCTCCCTGAGGATGAGGACACCACAGGTAGCACAACACTAAAGTGAAAGGTACGTCCTTATTTCTTTGTGGGACCTGTTATTTTAAAACTTTGTTAACTGAACATCAAATCACCACCTCTTTGCAGATGAAAGGACAGAATAGTTAGGAATAAATATAAACCATTCCAGAGTCCAAACCTGTCCCAAATTCCTGCTGAACCTTTCCAATTAAATATGTATCAAACCCAGCCTCTGCTGCTGTCTCAGGAAGAGAATACCTGATAGCATAGCACCACATGAAAAAAGGAACAGAATGAGGCCATTCGGCCCATCGAGTCTGATCTACCATTCAATAATTTCTTATATGTTCCTCAACCTCATTCTCCTGCCTTCCCCCAAGAATCCTCGATCCCGTTATAAAACAAAAACTTATCAATTTGTATCTTTCTCTACGTGTGCGTATGTTTGTCCATCTGCTTGTCATCTGTGTATTTGTGCATCTCCGTTTGTCTTTCTGTGTATCAGCCTGTGTGTTTCTATCTATGTTTGTGTCTATTTGTGTGTGACTCTATATGTCTGCGTGTGTTTCTACGTGTGTGTATGTCTATTCCTTTGTATGTATTATGTTTGCTCGTATATTGGGGTGATACCAATAATTCTGTGTATTTCTGTGTCTGCATCTCTGTGCAGTGAGGTAACTGTATTTGGTCGGGGGCGGGGGGGGGGGGGTGGTGGGAGTTAAAGGACTGTCGTTCGAAATGCCAGTGTGTTTACAGTGAGAATTGTCTTTCACTGAGCACTGCTCCTTAATCAGTCAGTGGGACATGGATGTTTCAGAAATTTCATGCGAGGCATCCCAGTCCGCTTCATCTTGTACTCGGTTCCTCCCCACATGGCGGGTGTAGAGGGGGGGGGGGGGGGAGGGAATGCATATCGGGCACTCCACCACCCAGCTTGGCCATTTCTGTCCTATTCCAGGCTGTTTCTCTTGGAAAAGAAGAAAGGGATGGAAGTAGTGAGGGCAGGAGTGGATGGCCTTCTTGCTAGTTCTGGTGGAGGTGTATCTGGGAGGAATTGTAAGTCGTCCGGAATGAGGCAGTCGACAGTTTTGAATCCATATAGCATTATTAATGTGTGGGCGTATTGCGTAGGTGACAGAAAAAGTTTGGGAAGGAAGTTGCTGAATTCAGTAGTGAGAGCGGTCGTGCCTGAGCCTTATTTGGAGATAGAGCATGAGGATTTTCTGGGGGTAGGTGCTATAACAGACATACAGAGAGGGTGATGGAGCAGAGAGAATTCGGTGACCATTATCCTGAGACAGCGGGGAGGATATCTATACTTGTCCTGTATTGATGGAGATATCTTCAGATCATCTCAGGGTCGAGGTGAGCCTCCCCGAATGTCCTGTCCAAGTCTATCACTAATAATGACACAGACCTGTCCCTCAGATTCCACAGAATCAATTTATGTATAACTTACAAAGAGCAGGCGCAGCAAATATTGGTGTATTATATATCGGTTGCAGAAAATCTGAGCATCATATGCTCTGGAAATTAGATATGCAAGTATCATGGATACTGCAGTTTTATTGGATGTTCTCAAATTGCATCTAAACAGCATTAACTAAGTGACTGCTTATGCTGTGCAAAATAAATTATTTATGTGTATGTGAGGTGGGTTGAAGTGTATGTTGTGAAGCAAATTAAAGAGCAATTTATTTTCGGTTTGGTGATGTGTGATCAGAAGGAAGAATTAATAACCTTGCTCTGAATCAGCTTTGAAGGAATAGGGACGTTAATAAGGTACATTTTACACGGTGTCTGCATGAATATAGAATGCTTGAACGTTCTGGTTAAACATCATGGTAGCCTGGAGGCTAGAGGGTCAAGTTCACTCCAGCGAAATGGGAAAGTACAATATAACATACAGTGGGAGGCAAGCAATGTTTGTTGGAGTCATAGAGTCAGGCAACACAGAGACAGGCCCTTCGGCCCAAACACGTCCATTCTGACCAAAATGTCCATCCACGCTAACTCCATTTCCCTGACATGGCCCGTATCTTTCTCATCCTTTCATGCCCGTGTATTTGTACAAATGCCTTTTAAATGTTGCGAATGTTCCCTCCTCAACCTCTTCCGCTGGCACATCATTCCATATGCGTATCACCCATGTGTGAAAAGCAGTTGGTCCTCAGGTTCCCTTTTATTGTTCCCCTCTGACCTTAAACTGATGCCCTCTTGTCTGTGATTGCCTAACCCTGGAAAAAAAATGAGTGCATTCACTCTGTCCGTCCTTCCCATGATCTTATACACTTCTCTCAGATTCCCCCTCAGCCTCATACATCTCTCCCAATAACTCAGACCATTGAGTGCTTTGCAACATTCTTGTGATTTCTTTTGCACTCTTTCCAGTTTAATACCATCCTTCCCATAGCAAAGTGAACACAGCTGAACATAACGCTCCCAGTATGGGCTCACCAGCATCCTGTATAATTGCAGTAACTCCCGAATTTACATACTCAGTGATATACACTGATGAAAACCAGTGTGCCAAACGCTTTCTTCACTGCCCTGTATACCTCTGAATCAAATTTCAGAGAACCATGCACCTGAATCCCAAGGTCCCTCTGTTCCACTACACTCCTTAGGACCCATCCATTCACACGAAACTCGAACCTTGACTCGACTTTCTAAAATGCAAGAACTTACACTGAACTATATTAAAATCCATTTGCCATTTCTCAGCCACTTCTCCAGGTGATCAAGGTACTGCTGTATTTTCTGAAATTTCTGATAACCTTCCTCACTCTCCATGATGCTGCCTATTTTACTGTTGAAATCAAACTTACAAATCATGTCTGTTCATTCTCATCTAAACCATAGATATATGTAAAATGTAGTGAACCCAGCACTAACCCGTGAGGATTTCCATTAATCACAGGCCTCCAGGCTGATAAGCATCCTTCCACTATTACCCTCTTCTTCCCACCATCAAGACAATTTTGTATCTAATTTGGCAGCTCCTCCTCAATTTCATTCGATCTAACCTTCCAGATCAGCGTACCATGTGGAACCTTATTGAAGGCCTTCATGGAACCAACAAAGCATACATACACCATCTTTCCCTCCTCAACGTTGCTAGTCACTTAAACAAAGAATTCGAACAAATGTGTGAGCCATGATCTCCCATGCACAAAGCTGTGCTGAGTTTGATGATGGGCTTTTCCCCAAAACGTTGATTTTCCTGTTCCTCGGATTCTGCTTGACCTGCTGTGCTTTTCTAGCACCACTCTAATTTTGGTCCTAATCACACCCTGACTTTCCAAATGCATTTATATCTTATCTCTCAGAACCTGTTCAAGTAAATTACCTACAACAAATTTTACGTTTACTGGTCGATTGCTCCCAAGTTTTTCTTTGTAGCCCTTCTTGAATAAGGACACAGCATTAGCTGTCCTCCAGTCCTTCGTGACTTCACCCGTTGGCCAGCGATGATGCAAAAATATCAGCCAGGGCTCCGGAAATTCCTTCTATGTCATCCTGCAGTGTTCCTGAATATATCTGATCAAGTCCAGGAAATTTATAGAAATATTGCAAAGTCTTTTTATTTCAGGTATAAACACCAAAGAAAGGGAAAGTGACACAATGATGTTTAACATAACAAATTCGAAAATGTCATAATCATAGGAAATGCCTTCAGAAGAATTTCATTCATTGTGGAAACCTGAGAATTCTCAGAAATTCACGATCCAGAAACAAGGGCCATGAAACTGATAAGGAAATCAGAAAGAGACCATGAATGCGAACAAACAGGAACAAAAACACTGCAGAAATCTACAATCTGTATTTCACAGGAAACAAAGTAAAAGCAAGGTCAAATATGGAAATTGGTAATTGGGAGAGGAGAGTTTATTGTGAAGAACAGGGAAATGGCCAAGAAAATAATCAGCTGCTTTGTATCTGTCTTCAAGGAGGAAGATCCATAAAATCAGCCAGTAATACCGAGTGATCATGTAGCGCTTGTGCAACTGAAAACAAAAAGTCAATTTATATCAGTAACAAGGTAGTATTTGAAAGTGCAACTGGATTGAGCATTGCTCAGCCTGACAAACCTGACGTACTTCATGTTAAAATGGCAGACATAAATCAGCAATAGAAGTATTAATTGCACTGTCGATGACTGTGTTTTATTTTCCTGTGTATTCTGCAGAGTCCGGAAGCCATTCCGGATAAATGGAAGTTAGCAAACGTGGTCGAAACACTACAGATTAATGGAAGGGATCCAAACACCTATAAAGGGAAGAAGGCATAGTTTGGAGAACTGCCGACCAATTAAATTGACATCTGCAGGGAAACTGTTGGAATCTATTATGCAGCATGTGATATTGGATATTTAGAAATTAATAGGATCAAGGGAGAGAATCCACATGTATTTCTGGCAGATGTCTAACTCGATGTGCCATTAGTTGTTAGACCCCATCTACCACCCCCTGAGAAAAGGAACAGAAAATGACTTCGCAACAGGAAATGACATCAACAACCCAAAAAAACCCTTAAAAAAAAGCAGGAATGTGTCGCATCGCTTCGCCAGAGGTCCATTGAAGTTGTTACCTGGTAAGGTAAGGAAACGTCGGGAAATGAACCTGCCAGCTCAGCAAGCAAACCTGCATCCATTGTGTACAGTGTTGGTGACCCAAACTGAGAAATAATATACTGACCACAATAAAATTGCAATGGACGTTCTCCAGATTAATCTCACAGATGGCGAGATTGTCTGATGAGGAAACTCAGCCTATGTTCTCTAGTCTTTCAAAGAATGACAGGTGGATCACAGTGAAATTTACAAAATTCACAAAACATATGACAAATTGGAAATTAACAGGACACTTCCCTGGCTGCCCAATCCAAATTCAAGGCAAATAATGGCAAGATAAGGGATTGGCCACTTAAGACCGTAATTTTGAGGAAATTCATCACTTGGCGAGAACTGCCTAAAACACGGTCATAGAAACCTGCTGGAAGGGTAAGATTAAGGAAAATCTCCAGATATTCTGCAAGTGTGTCAAGCGGAAATGTATAATAAGGGAACAGGTACGAGTCATTAATGACTTGCCAAGTTGCATCCAAATTATGTTAGTGTTAGGAGACAGAGGGTAGTGGTTGAAGGCTGTTTGTGTGACTCGAGTCCGATGTCCAATGGTGTATCACAGGGATCAGTGCTGTGATTTGGAGATGCTGGTGTTGGACTGTGGTGAACAAACCTAAACATCACATAACACCAAATTATAGTCCAGCAGGTTTATTCAGAGGCACAAGCTTTCAAAGCGCACAACCACCTAATGAAGAAGCAGCACTTCGAAGTTAGTGCCTCCAAATAAACCGGTTGGACTGTAACCTGGTGTTGTGTGATCGTTAACCGTATTATTTGTGGTATTCCTAAATGATGCAGCTCTAAATATAGGCGGGGTGCTGGGAGTGTGACAACTAAGTTTGTGTTTGATACAAAGATTGGCCGGGTGGTTGGCAGTGAGGAGGAAGATCTTATGTTACAGTAAGATACAGATGGAATGGTCAGATGGGCAGAGCAATGGCAGATGTAATGTAACCTTGATAAATATGATGTGACACACTTTGGATGAAGGAACTGGGCAGGGGTACTCAATGAATGGCAGCACACGAGGAAGCTCAGAGGGTGTTTCTCCACACTTCCCTGAATGTGACTAAATACGTTAATGAACAATTTTGAGAAAGCATAACGGACCGTAAACATAATCTTTATTCATCAAGGCATAGATTATAAGAGCTATGCGGAACTTTGGTTTGGCCAAGATGGAATACTGTGTGTAGTTCTGGGAACCACATTATGGGAAGGATGTGATTGTAGTGCAGGGGGCTCAGATGAGATTCACCAGGATGTTCCCTGTGATGGAGCATATCAGCTATGGAGAGAGGCTGAATAAACTCAGGTCGTTTAGTTTGGAGCAGAGAAGGCTGAGGGGGCCGTAATTCAGATGGATAGGATTCCGAAGGGCATGGACAGGGTGGATAGACAGCAGCTGTTCCTTTTAGTCAAAGGGCCAAGAACAATGCAGCACATTTTGAAGTGAAGGGTTTGAGATTTGGAGGGAATTGAGGTTTGTTTTTCATCCAGAGTGTGTTGGGGTCAGGAATGCCCTTGCTGAGAGAGAAGTTGTCATGGTAACTTCACAACTATTAGAAAATACACGGCTGTGCACTTGAAATGCAATATGATTCATGGCTACGGGACTTGTGTCGGAAAATGGGACGAATGTAGACCGTGCTGTATTGTTGATGGTACAAAGTGTGTGCTTCTGTGTTTGTATGGCTATGGAAGATCTATCATTGAGTAGTTCAAGATAGGAATTCATGGGTCTCTGAAGAGTATATTAACAAGGGTTTTAAGATTGAACTTGTAATATCTTCTGAAAATATGTCAATGGCAAAATTAAGTGGAAAAATGTGCCGCTTTCTTACAGTCTGATACCAGAGAATTGAGGACGGGGAAAAGGCAGAACTATGGAGCAAATACTTTAGTTATGTCTTCACAGAAGAAAACAAAACAAAAAAGAAAACTTCCCAACAATCCTAGTGAAAATTAGTCTGTTGAGAAAAAAGGAATAGAATGAAATTAGCAACCAAACAGTCTTAGAGGAAGTATTGGAACTGAAAGTAATGAGCACAGACAATGTCAACAGAGATTGATCAAATGGGAATTATATTTGAGAAAGTGACGTTTAGCATAATTATGGAGAAGCAATCAATGAAATATGATTGCATTTTCAGAAAGATTTTTGACAAAGCCCCAAGCCTATTATGCAACATCAAATCCTCTGGGACTGGGACTAATATGGTTTTAGAATGGGAGAGCGGGCAGGAAGCAGTGAGTAGGAATAAAACAATGGGTTTATTTGAAAGGAAGGCTTGGAGGATATAACAAGGATCGGGGTTTGGGCTCCAGCTATTCCCAATACGCAACATATATTTTATTGAGTGGATCAAATTCAATATTTCCAAGTTTGTTGATGGCACTAAACAATATCGGATTGTGAGTGGGTGAGAAGGGTGTCAAAAAGACTGCAAGGTGATTGCAACAAGTGGAGTGTCTGGGTAAATACACGGCAGATGGAGAGCAATGGGGGGTGGGGGGGGGATATGGTCTATGGAGGATACGTGATATTGTGACCTTTGATGGTATAAACAGAACGGGAGCCTATCATTTGAAAAGGGATTGTTTGAAAAATGTTAGATCTGTAAAGGAACTTAAGCTGCATTTTTGTTTCCATCTGTGCAACCCTCCGAGGTCAGTGTAGGGCAGTGAGATCTGAATCCAGAAGTCAATACTGGGAATGGCATTGGCATGCTGATCAGTGTACACAGACCTAACAAGTGGGGAGCTGTAACATTGAAAAGGATCTGGATCTCCCTGTGCACCAGTCACTGAAGGCAATTTTGCAGTAGCAGAAAACAGATAGGCAGATAAATCGTGTATTCACCTTCATTTCAGGGGGATTTGAATCCAGGAGTAAGGGGGTTTTACTGCAGCTGAGCAGGGACTTGGTGAGACCTCATCTCGAACATTGTGCAGTATTGTGTGTAGTTTTGGTCTCCTTACCTAATAAAGGAGAAACCTGACATTGAGGGAGAGCAGTAAAGGATAACCAGACTGATCTCTGGGATGACAGGCTTGTTGTGGGAGCAGTGTTTGCGGAGGCTATGCTTGTATTCCATGGGTTTTAGAAAAATGAGTGGCGATCTCAGTGAAATATATAAAACTCTGTTAGGGCAAGACAGATTGGAAACAGGGGTGACAAATCCCCTGACTGGGACATCAAAACAAGGGGCCACAGTATTATGTACAGATAGGCCACTCTGCATTTAGATGAGAATAAATGTCTGCACTCAGAGACTGGCAAACCTGGGGTACTATCTCCCAGATCAGGCTGTGGAAACCAAGGCACTGACTATAAATATGGATTTTTGGAAACTAAAGGGATAGGGAGAGAGCAGGGTATGGTATGAAGATAGAGGATCAGATATCATTACAGGTTGTTCTCCAATAACGTGGTAGCTGTGTTCCTGTGCTTCGCTGTGTTGCAGGAAATCATGCAATATTAATGATGTAGTATATGGGCAAAAGAGGATAATGGGCGAACTGCTAAATATCAGTAAAAAACAAAAATTAAAGTTAGTCTAACAAACACTAGCACAGTCTAATTAAACCTTTAAATCATATATTGTAATGAAATAGTGCTAATAATGACAATGCAGTCACTGGCTATATCCCTGTATCCTTTCACCAAACTCGTCACCAGAAACTCTTCACCACGTAATGCCAACATGGAATTCCAGTTCTCCTGAAGATTCTACCCTGGTTTGAAATAAAGCTCCTTCTAATTGGAGAGAGCAATTCCCCGTTTCAAGTTCATGTTCATAGCTTGCAGAGCGTATTGCATTCCTGTTTTAGCTGAACACTCACAGGATGCATTTGGCAGACCGAGGATCCTGAACCTGGGTTTTGTTGTTCAGCTAGTGCCTGGCAAGGAGTCGCGTCGCAGTGAGCGGGAGCTCACTTCATAGAAAAGAGGTGGACAATTCACGAATCGCACTGCAGTCAAATCACTTTTAATAAGCCCGCGTTATCAGAGAACTGCCTGTATATTGAATCGAGGAGCAAGATTGATGGATTGAGGGGACTACAACAGTTCTTATTTTATATTTCACAATGTTTAAACCTATTAATAGATATGAACACTGTGTCGGGAATACTGCATTGAGGAGATTTTCTCCATAAACTAGAATGGGGAAGGCTCAATGTGTTGTGTGACCTTTCCCGATGTTTCTGCGCAGTCTGTGGGAAAGCACTGTAAGTGTTGTCACAAGCTCTCAGATGTTAGGAAGGAGGTCTCTCAGGATCATCAGGACCGTGATTCCCGTTCTCTTTTCTGATATCAAGGCTGGTGCCGAGTATTCTGTCTGTTTTTTTCCTTTAAGACCTCGGAGCAGTGTGATAAAATTAAGTTTCTTGCTTGGCCGTTTCAGGGACCATTGAAGAGTTTATCACATGTCTGTGTGTCTGGAGTCACTTTTAGGCCAGACCAGGAAAACACGGGAGATTCACTTCCTGAAAGTACATTGGGAAAGGAGATCGAAGTTTATAATCAACATTGGATGCAAGGTCACTGTTACCATGACCAGATTATAGATCTTGATATTGTATTAATTGTTTTTAACTTCCACCAGCTGCCAGAGTATTATCCGGTATTGGATTAGTAATCCAGTGACATTTCCACAACAGCACCATCTCCACATAAGAACCTATCGGAAACCACACTGAGCCGGTTATTTCTGGACTGTTTGACAGCTTTGTCAAAAAGAACTCCCACAAATTTGATTATCGTGAAGGGACTGAGGGGGTGTTAAATGGCCAGAATGTAATTATTCACCTATTAAGTGACCGGACATAGTTGAGTAATTTTCCACACTGCCAGGCAGATGTCAGAGTTGGAGCTGGAATGAAACAGCTTCCCCAGGGACACGGCTTGTTGTGCAGCACAAGTCTTCAGTCCCATTGCGGGAATGCTGTCAGGGTCCATTGTCTTTGTCGTATCGACTGTGTTCAGCGGTTTCTTCGTGTCACATGCAGCAAATCAATTGGTTGAACACTGCCATCTGTGATTCTGTGGGCATCATGGCGAGGATGAGGTGGATCATCCTTTCAACACCTCTGGCTGACAATGGTGCAGATACTACATCCTTGTCATTTTCACTGATGTGCAGGGCTGTTCCATTATTTAGGATGGGGGTATTTCTGGAGTCCTCTCCTCCAGTAAGTTGTTTAATAGTACACTGACATTTATGTCTGGATGTGGCAGGACTGCAGAGCTTAGATCTGATCTGTTGGTCTTGGGATCATTTCGTCCTCTCTATCAGATGTTAGTTCTGCTGTTTGGAATGAAAGCACTCAAGCGCCGTAACTGTAATGGTTTGTCATCAGCTTTAGGTACACATGGTTCTGACCTTGGCAGGTTCACCCACACTCGTCACTGAACCATCACTCGGTTTGATGGTAATGGTAGACTGATGGAATATCCTGGGGAAAATGTTACAGATTATGTTAGAGTACAATCCTGCTTGTGTTACTGCTGTCGTCTACAGCATCACGTGATAGCCCAGTTTGAGCTGCAATATCTGCAATTCAATTCTACTGACTGTCCCCCAGTTCAAATCGCGACCCAGTCACCGATCAGCCGAGTACTCAGTGACCTCACCTGGTGTCTGATGCGGTAATACTTCCATTTTAATATTCTTAATCTGCTTATGGTTCTCCCTGGTGCCATGCTTCCAATTTGTTACATTACTCAAATCCTTTAACATATTCATCTGAATCTTTTCCTTTCTCGTAATGCCATCGTCTGCATTTGAATTGAACGTATTTCCCTCTGGTTTTCTCCCTGACCATGATTAAGAGCTCTCTGGTGTCAGTGATGCCAGCCTAATGCAGTTTCTGAGCGAATGAATGTGTGCACTTTGCGTTATCGTTCAGTTCCCAGTGTAGGGTGCTCGGTGTTGGACACGGCGTTTGAGCAGCTTTCACACACGTCATTGGAACTTGTTCAAAAACAGAAATTGCTGAAGAAACCAAGCAGGTCTGGCGGCATCTTCGGTAGTGAACGCAAATTTAATCTTTCGGGTCCAGTGACCCTCTACAAAGCTCGCAGTTTCTCCAGCAATTTTTGTTTTTATTTCCAGTATCCATAGTTATTTGTTTAATTGAAAATTTTTGCTGTGCCTATTCGTTTTTGGAGAAACTCAGCAGGTCTGGCAGAATCTGCAAAGACAGCGAAACAGAGATGGCGTTACAAGCCCAGTGTGACTTTTTCAGAACTGAAAAAGGTTGGAAACTGGGCTTTGTAATCCCTTGCCGGAGATGGGGGATGGGTGACTTGGAAAAGAGGGCATGGCCAAGGATAAAAGAGCTATTAGCAGTGGTGAACGAGAAGATAATGCAAAATGGATTGAAATTAAGGTGTGAATGGGGGAAAGGGGTTCTCTCTAACTGAGTGTAAGATAAAGAAGACACAACCACACAAGGTCATAGGGAGAACAGGAGGGTGAATGTTGACCATGTTGCATTAAATAGATCTAGATCTATACGTTTTGATAGTATGCATCATCACTGCCTTCATACAATGGAATTCAGGTGCTTGACCTCTTATTAGCACTAGTAAGAGTTTCATGCTGCCTGAGTTTTGTAACATAGAGCAGAACTAACAGTCTGACATTTAGGTTGTTTTCTTTACCTGTCATTTTTAATATTCTTTCCAATTTGCAGTGCTTATCTTTGATCTTGAAGTTAGTATCAGATGGAGTGTACGAGTTTGAGGGGTGGCATTCTAGAAGTTTATAATATCATGGGAGGCATGGATAGACAAAAAGCGAAGGTCTCTTCTGCAGGTTCGGGGAGTTCAAACACAAATGCATAGCTTTAAGGTGGAAGGGGGAAACTTGAAAGGGACAAAGTGACAACATTTTTTACACAGAGGTCGATGTATGCATGGAATGAGCTGCCAGAGAAACAGTGGTAGATGCTTGTACAGCTGGAATATTTCAAAGACATTTGGACCAACATATGAATGGGAAACGTTTTAAGGCATATGGGCCAAGTGCAAATAGATGGGATTAGTTTAGTTAAGAAAACCTGGTCAGCATGGACAAATTGGTCCAAATGGTCTGTTTGTGCACGATATGACTGTATGAATCTAGAAAGTGAGGAAAATGTACGAAAAGATGTGATGTAATAAATTGGAAAGAAATATAAAAACATGCATCATGAGCTTTCGCAACTACATAAAAAACAGCTTGAAGATTTGTGTGTGAGCTGAAGCAGAAGTGAAGTGAGGAAAGCAAATTGAGGCCATGAGGAGGGTGTGACTGCAGAACTTGCCACAGGGAACAGGCAGATAATGTACACTAGTCATTTAAATCACTCCTCATGGGGAAAGTACTGTAAGCATGTCAATGGTATAAACAAAATGGTGATAGGAGGGAAGTTCTTGAACTGTCTCTAACAAAAGGAACAAGGTTTTTGTCAAACAGATAAGGTCAGCAGTAATTCATAGTTAATTTTAAAAGAAGTGGTCACAGAGTGACTAGTGGCACTGTGTGAAATATTCCATATCTCTCTGGATTACTGGAGTGCTCCAGTGAAACTGGAGAACCTCCAATGTGGCGCCAGTCTTTCAGAAAGTAATGGGACAGAAAGCAGGAACAATTTAGCCTAAGCATTATTCCTGGTAATATGCTCGAGCCTGTTATTAAGGAAGGAATTTCAGGGCACTTAGAAAAGCGTAATGCAGAGTTGGCATCGTTTATGACGGGGTAACTATTTTCGTCCTGTAAAATCATGCAAATTATACTTTAGAGATCCCTGAGAATGTCAAGATTAGAGTCATGCTGGAAAAGCATAGCATGTCAGGCAGCATCCAAGCAGCAGGAAAATAAATATTTCAGGCAGGAGCACTTCATCAGGAACCCCTGAGAATGTGACAGGCAGATTTGATAAAGGGAACTGGTCAACATGAGGCTTTCCAGAGATTTTTCACAAGGTATCACAAAATAAACGTTCTGTCACAAGCCAGAGGCTCGTAGCATGATGAATAATATATTAGCATGGGATGACAGTTGCTTAACACATAGAAATCGGATAGTCAGGATTAATGGATCTTTATGATAAAAACGTATCTACTGGATTATCACAAATATCAGGCCGATAACATCAGATATTTTCAATCTATACTGATAGCCTGACGGCGGGAGCTGACTGCAATATACATCCGAGTTTGTGGATGACACTGAGAACCAAAATGCAGGCTGTTATTTAATGAAGAGGACTGTCAAAAAATGATCAGTACAAAGGGATTGGAGTGTTCCTGTGTTTGAATCATAACGTCAGCATGCTGATGCAGCAAGTAACTAGGTTGGTTCATGAGACAGCTTCCTGGGATGGAAGGGTTGAATTATTGAATACATCTAAAATGGTGAGGCGATTATTCATTTTGGTTGAAACGACTGAGGGTGAAATTACTGAAATGTACAAGATACAGAGAGGGGTGGTCAAGGTAAATGCTGAGAAGGTGTTTCCCCTGAGTCTCGAACTCGAGGCGGTAGATACCAAATAAGGAACATCGATTTCAATCTGAGGTGAAAAATGATGTACTCTCTCAGAAGGTAGTGAACGTCTGGAATTTCCTAACCTAGAGAGTTGTGGAGGGATACAGGGAATTGGATAGGAAAGTGGAGTTGAGCCCGGAAGTACATCAGCCATGTTCTTATTGAATGAGAGTTCAGGCTTGAGGGGCCGAATAGCTGACTCATGTTCCTACTTCTTAAGTTTTTATATCATGATTTTGGAAAGTCGTGTTGTACAATGTTGCATTCGTGAAAGGAGATAATTTGCCTGAGTTAACCCTGGATGGGATATGGGGGCTTTATTCAGAGGAATTCCAGAGCAGAAGTTACAGAGTGGGGAATCCTGGAAAAAGGGATTGCGGCTGGGGGTCACTTCCTGACTAAGCCTGGAATTTCCAACTGCATTTCAGAAACTACACTTAACCATCGGCGTAGCCTCGATCTGCCTGTGTGTAGCAGGTCCGGAGGGCTGAATCGAACATCAGAACAAAGGGCTGAGGGACATGAGTGGGCCAATCGGCCCTTTGACACTACTCCACTAGTAAATAAGGTCATGGCTCCTCTCATTGTTGTCCCAGCTGCATTTTTCTCTCCATGCCCCATTATCCCTGATTCACCTGTCTATGGAAAATCAGACAAAGCCATAAAAAGATAATATAATATTATATAATATTAACATCAAAATTCAGCCATCCGAAACTTCTGGCGAAGGGAATTCCCACTTGAGTGAAATCCGACTTTGTGATTTTTTTCCTCACTCCGGCTCTGACTGTGGATGGAGGGTGTCACTGTTTCCTTTTCTAGTACCGCTCCTCCACTCCTCACAACAAATTTAAATGTAACCAGGTTGGTGATATGACCGATGATAAAGGTCTCAGACTGGGTCAGGTTTAGTGATAGGAACAAGTCAGGCAGATTTCTTTCATCAGCCGCAGCTAACTAATAGGGCTAATGGAGCATCATGTTAGATTTGTGGTCAGTACTGCTGCCTCATATCAGCAAGGAGCTGAATTTAATTCCAACCTCGTTCGACACTCTGTGTGGAATTTGAACATTCTTCCCGTGTCTGTGTGGGTTTCTTCCCAGTTCTCCAGTTTCCTCCCACAGTTCAAAGATATACAGCTTATTTTGATTGGCCATGCTAAATTACCCAGAGTGACCAGGGATGTGTAGGTTAAGTGGGTTAGTCATGGGAAATGCAGGGTTACATGGATAGGGTAAGGGGACAGGTCTGGATAGGATAATGTCCGGTGGGTTGGTGTGGAATCGATGGGTCGAATGTCCTGCTGCCACACTGTAGGGGTTCAATGACAACGGCATCAAGATTGGGCTATACAAACTCCCAGTCAGGATATACCCGATGCACTCGCCTCAAGGCTTTGTATATTTCAATAAGATCAGCTCTCATTCCAAGGGTAGCCTGTTAAAGTCGCCATAATATCAACCCTTCATGCATGGAATAAATGAAGTGAAACATCTATGAACTGCTTCCAGTGTTACTATATCCTTGCTCAGAGAAGAATGCAAAAATAAAGCTAATCTCACACACCGATGAGTCGGTTTATTTTTGTTTTCTCAGAGTGCAGTGAGTCTAATGACACTCTTCCCCACAGAACATGGGAGGCAGAGACATTGAATACTTTTGAGGCAATGTTCACGAATCACAAAGGAGTCAAGGATTATCGAGCAGCAATGTGCAGTGTTGGGGAAACTGTAGACAGTGGTTCCGAATGACATGGCTCTAGAAAATCCAGGAATTAAACGAAATGGATAAGATCGATAAAGTTTTAAAGGGGAAACAAGATGGCAGCGATCTGAAAGGTCTGCTTTTCTGAGCTCTGCATCACAGTAATGCTCTATCCCATCCCACCACAGTCATTTACTGAAAATTCAACACTAAAAGAGCTACCGAATCCTGAATAATGCCAATTTGTCAAGTGGAAATGACAAAACATGGGAAAGGATCGACTAAGTCCCAACACACAGGGCACCCGTCTGAAGCTGTGGCCGCACCTGCAACCCCCTCTGCTCGTTCGATGGACCCAGTTACTCACCAGGCCTTGGTCACCGAGTTCACCAAGTTACATGAAATAATTGAAGGCATGATTGAAGAAAAGTTCAGCAGGAGGCTAGAACCCCTCTCAGCCATGCTCCAAAAATTATGAGCAGCAAATTAAAAGTCTTGGAAACAGAACGGATGAGGTCGAGCGTCAAACTACAGGGGCAGAGTCTGCAATCGATTCCTCTAAGGAGCGGATCCTCGCCCTTGGAAAACAGGTCTGTACCTTAACTGAACAATTTGACGACCTCGGAAACAGGGGTAGAATGAAGAATGTTCATATCATCGGTCTGCTGGAGACATAAGGTGTTCAGCCAGTGAGTTTTTTTCGAGAACTGGCTGCCGTGTTCCTTCACTTCGAAGCTGAAGAGGGATGGGTGAAGAGTGAGACAGTTCATCGGGTTATGGAGCGTAGGTCAGACTCAGACCAACGGCCTCACCCTGTCCTTGTGCGATTACGTAGTTGCAGAGAAAATCAAAGACTTATGGAAGCTTTCAGAACGCAGGGAAAAGATCCGACGAGGGCTCCAGGATTATGTTCTTCCAGGTCTTTTCAGCGGCAGTAATTCAGAAAAGAAAATCTTTTTATGATATCAAGAGAAGATTAAGGGAACTTGAGATTCAGTATTCCATCATGAACGCAGCAGTGCTCCATATGCTTTCAATAGTTCTATGCACTGGTGGATCTTTCAATAGATCCATTGACGCTCCAGAGGACGCGAAAATTTGTGGACACTATAAAGCAGGCTGGATGCTTTAATAGATATCGATAATCATGTTTCTCTCGTTTTAATGAACGTTTGTTGAATCTTTCTTGGTATTAAGTAATGTTAAATTAGAGTCAGGGTAGAGTACACAATTTTAACTTGATTAATATTACTATTCGTTTTTCTCGTGCTGAGTTTGTGTGTCGGGTTCGGCTCAAGCTGGAGGGAGTTATGAAGCTGATCATGAAGACTGAATGCCTACATTAGGGCAGTTCAATCCCGATGTTTGTGATTAATTGCCCGGGATGCAGTATTGATAATGGGGCAGAAGATAAAGATTTGTGACATGCAACTGCCCACAATGGGGGGAGAGGGGGTAAATGCCCCTCCTGAGTGTCATTGGCATTTTTTAGCCTGTTTTTTGTTTATTTTTATATGCATTTAGTTGTAGCACATTTTGAAAGCGTGTTAGTTGTTGTCGTTTTAGTTAGTATGTTTTTTTTAGGCTCGATGAGTCTTTTTTCATTGATGCTCAGCGATTTGTCATTCAAGTTCTTCCTCTCGATTTCAAATGTTGTTCCAGTGTGTTATGGCTAATGTCATGCTTAAATTGTGTATCTGGAGCATTAAGGGGAGGCAGTTAAGAGGAAAAAGGTACTTTCTAGCCTTAACAAGGAGAGGGTTGATCTTGTCCTATTGCAGGAGATGCACATTGATGACAAGGAACATTTGACATTGCAGCAGGGCGGGTTTGAACGGGTTTTTACTTTCCTCTTTTAATACTAAGAGTAGGGGAGAAGCCATACTGGATAAGAAGAATTTTCCATTTAAATTACTAGATTATATTTGATGCCCACGGAAGGATCACAATCCCCCAAGCCTTGAACTATGGTAAATAATCCAATATTTTGAACAGTAATTGCGACCCCCACCCCCACCCGGCGTACCCTCTTAAAATCCTGGTAGATGCATTTTCTTGCATCATGGCACATTATCATAGAAGGAAATTTCAACTCTCTTATGGAACCCACGGTGGACAGAATGCCCGAAGGTCCCTCAATACCCTCGTTATAATGTAAGCAATTGGTGGATTTGTGTGCAGAACTAGAGCTGGTGGATGTCTGGAGGCACATCTACCTCACAAGTAGGGCTTTTAATATCTTCTTTAACCCGCAGAAATGCCACACCAGGTTTGATTTCTTCCCCATTCCTGCAACAATCTTAGATTCGGTGGCATCCTGTACAATTGGGAATATTACCATTTCTGACCATACTTATTGAGAAAGATTTAGGGAAATATAATAGATTCGAGACACTGGTGAATGTATCCCTTTATTGTTAAGACTAGTTAGTTCATTGAGTATTTCTGTAATGAATTCAGATCTTTCTTAGCCATTAATTCAGATTCAACCAGTAAGCCATCCATTCTATGGGAAATTGTTAAGGCTTATGCCAAGGGAATAATTATTCCTTATGATGTAGCAGAAGGGTGAGCAGGAACGCTGGTTTGAGGCACAGCTGAGGGCAGCCGAGAGGGCATACTGTGATAGACCCTCAGTAGCTAAGTTGCAGAGGATCACAACGCTTCGGTCTACAGTGAATTTCACGCTCACACAGACAGCCAAGAAGGAACTTACTTTTGCTAAACAAAGACTGTTTGAACATGGTGATAAGTCAGGCAGGTATTTATTCTATCTTGCCAGGAAAACGAGTGCCCCTCTAAGCCATTACCTCAATTAGGGAAGGTATTGGGATCCTTACCTTCAATTCCAAAATGATTAGTGTCTCCTGTCCAAGATTTTTCTCCGAATTATTTCAGACTGAGCATTATGTGGATAGATGGATTAAGACGGAGTCATTTTTCATTTTTCAGGAGTAACCCCTGAATAGGTGTTGTGCCTTAATGCACCATTGTCAGCGCAGGAGGGTGTGAAGCAGCTTCAGAATGCAAAGGTGCACGTTCCTGACAGATTTCCTCGTGATTTTTATAAATAATTTATAAACCTATTGTCAGGGCTAATGTTTAACATGTTCTGTCACTCATACAGTCACAAACCCCTCCCTCCATCCTTAATAGAGGCTCATATCTCTCTGATGCTGAAGAAAGGAAGACCCTGGAGGATTGTGCTTCTTACACTCCAATCTCACTTTTAAATGTTTGATTCAAAATCTTGTCTGAAACCCGTGCATTTAGGCTAGAAACTTTGCTGCCTTCCGTTGCCAAAGAGGACCTAACAGGCTTTATAAAGGGCCGCTGATCTTCCTACAATGTTAAGAGTTTACTCAATATGATCGAAGAGTCTCAACAACAATCTGTCCAGAGATTATTGATCTCTTTAGATGAGCGAAGGCATTTGATTGGGTTGAGTGGCCGGATCTCTTCTGTACATTAGAACGGTTTGTCAATGCAAAGTTTTTATCAAGTGGGTGAGAGTCCTTTACCGCAATCCTCTGGCTGCAGTTCTCACTAATGGTGTGGCCAACCAGTAATATTAATATTTCTCCAGGCAGCCGACAAGGTTGACACCTTTCACCATTGTTTTTTACGTTGGGGATTGAGCCACTGGAGGAGGCCATCCGTAGGGATGTCAACATGTCTGACGCAGAAGTGGGATAGAAGTCACGTAAGATTACATTGTATGCAGAGGAGGGTCTTTTTTTGTCAAATGCCCCAATTTCGGTAGGTCATGTGATGCAATGCATAAATTCACTTGTTGCCTTTCTGGGCAATAAGATTAATTTTACAAAGTTGGAGGCCTTGCCTATGGGAGATCTTAGGGAAATACCTGATACTGAGGGCAAATCCTGGTTTCCTTTTAACTGGTCACGGGGATGGTTTCCCTAATTGAGTATATTCACTACATCTGTCTTTGATCATTTATTTAACGTGAACTGTGTCCATTTGTTTGACAAAATTAAATAAGACCTTCAAAGATGGGTGGCATTTCAAATATCCTGGCTAGGTCGGATAGCTATTATTAAAATGAATGTCCTTCCTCATTTCTTTGTGAATGTTTTCTTTGATGTTTCCCAGACAGATACTTCGGAAACAGAATGGCTGGTTTAGCTCTTTTATTTGGCACCATAAGCGATTCAATATCAAGCTAACAAACTGCCCCACAAATTGTGGGCGGGGGGGGGGGGGGGGGGAGGTGTTAGATCTCCCAGATTAAAAGCAATGAATTAAGTTTGTTTTAATCATCCTATGTTCGTGTCTGGGCCGCTGGGGACTCGGTGTCGATACGGCTAGACATTGAGCCCTCTCAGACAAAGTGAACCCTTATTAGTCTGTTGTTCTTAGATAAAATGACAACATTTATGGAATATTGTCAAAAACTGAATGGTTATCAATACTGTTAAAACTTGAAGAACAATCCGTCAGATTGAGGGCAATACAGCCAAAACCATGTTTCTTATCCCTTTAATTGGTATACCGAGTTGTCAACTGTGGATAATGGATTCCAGGTTTAAACTATAGGCAGCGAGGGGGGTACCTTGCTTGGGTGATTAAGAATTAGTAGAATCCCTACAGTGTGGATACAAGCCCTTGGGCCCAGCATGTCCACTTCGACCCTCTGAAGAGTTACCCACGCAGACCCATTCCCCTACCATCCTATATTTACCCTCACTAATGTCTGAACTTATGGATCCTTGAACACTTTGATTGATTTAGCAATGGCCAAGTCATCGAACCTGCACATCTTTGTGACTGTAGGAGGAAACCTACGCAGTCACAGTTGAGAACATACTAACTCCACACAGTAAGTCACCCAAGACTGGAACCAAACCCGTGACCCTGGTGCGGTGAATCAGCAGGGCAAATCACTGAGCCACCACGTGTTACTTGAGGGAGAAACAATGATATCATTTGATCAAATAACTCGTAAGTATGGACTATCTAGTAGAGACTTCTTCTGTTTTTTTTTCCCAGGTCAGAGATTTGATTTTAAAAACACACACTTTTAATAGACTCTTACAGATCTGGTACAGAGAAGTGGGTGCTTATTGCTAAGAATATACTCTCTGTCAGTACCCTTTATCATTTGTTGGAGAGTGTCCCCTCAGACAAGACTGTGCAGCTTCGTGACGTCTGTGCGGGAGAGTTGGGGGGTTTAGATCTCTTTGGAGATGTGGGAGGATATTTGTGAAATTGCTCGAAGGATTTTGATCTGTAATAGGACCTATTCCATGCAGTTGCAAATTCTTCATAGGGTCTATCTGACACCAGGTTTTCTCTCAAAATTCAATGTGGGATTATCTTCAGCATGTCCTAAATGCAGAATGACTACAGGCACTCTGACTCATTGCATGTGGTCCTGCTGCAGGTTTCGTATATATTGGAGCTCTGTTTTAGGTGTGGTTGAGTGGGTGTTGGGGGTCCGAATTGGAGATGGATACGGTTTCTCTTTTCCTGCGCCTGCCCAGAGAATCTTACACAGATGCACATTGGGAAAAATATCCTTACTATCTGTGCTAGGAAATAATATTCTGTTGTGTTGGATGTCTGAAACTCCCAGGATGTGTTGGGTCGTTGTAAGCTCATCATGGAGAATATCCCTTTGGACTTTCTCACCAGTATGGTGCACCAAAAAAACAGAGATTAATATAAGTCATAGAGTCATAGAGATGTACAGCATGGAACCCGACCCTTCGGTCCAACCCGTCCATTCCGACCACATATCCCATTACAATCTAGTCCCACCTGCCATCACACGGCCCATCTCCTTCCAAACACTTCCTATTCAATATATTCATCCAAATGCCTCTTAAATGTTGCACTTGTACCAGCCTCCCCCACTTCACCTGGCAGTTCATTACATACATGTACCACCCTCTGTGTGAAATAGTTACCTTGTAGGTCTGTTTCATATCTTATCCCTCTCACCTTAAAATTATGCCCTCCACTTCTGGACTCCCTGACCCCAGGGAAAAGACTTTCCCTATATACCATATCCATGCCCCTTATATTTTTGAAAACCTCTATAATGTCATCCCTCAGCATCCGACGCTCCAGCGAAAACAACCTCAGCCTATTCAGCCTCTCTCTTTAGGTCAAATCCTCCAAACCTTATAAATCTTTTCTGAACCCTTTCAAGTTTCTCAACATTTTTCCAATACGAAGGAGAGCAGAATTGCACGCAATATTCCAACAGTGGCCTAACCAATATCCTGTACAGCTGCAACATGACCTCCCAACTCCTGTGCTCAATACTCTGACCAATAAAGGAAAGCATACCAAACGCCTTCTTCACTATCCTATCTACTTGCGACTCCACTTTCAAGGAGCTATGAACCTGCACTCCAAGGTCTCTTTGTTCAGCAAAACTCCCTGGGACCTTAACTATTAAGTGTATAAGTCCTGCAATGATTTGCTTTCCCAAAATGCAGCACCTCGCATTTATCTGAATTAAACTCCATCTGCCACTTCTCAGCCCATTGGCCCATCTTGTCAAGATCCTGTTGTAATCTGAGGTGACCTCTTCGCTGTTCACTGTACCTCCAATTTTGGTGTCATCAGCAAACGTACTAACTGCACCACTTATGCTCGCATCCAAGTCATTTATGTAAATGACAAAAAGTAGTGAATCCAGCACAGATCCTTGTGGCATTCCACTGGTCAGAGGCCTCCAGTCTAAAAAACAACCCTCCACCACCTCTGTCTTCTACCTTTGACCCAGTTCTGTATCCAAATGGCTAGTTCTCCCTGTATTCCATGAGACCTATACAGGCTAATCAGCCTCCCAAGGGGAACCTTGTCGAAACCCTTACTGAAGTCCATGTGGATCGCATCTATCCCTCTGCCCTTATCAATCCTCTTTGATACTTCCTCAAAAAACTCAATCATGTTTGTGAGACATGATTGCCCACACACAAAGCCATGTTGACTATCCCGCATCAGTCCTTGCCTTTCCAAATACATGCACATCCTGTCCCTCAGGATTCCCTCCAATAACTTGACCACCACCAACGTCAGGCTCATTGGTCGATAGTTTCCTGGCTTGTCCTTACCATCCTTTTAAACAGTGGCATCACGTTCACCACCTCCAGTCTTCCAGCACTTCACCAGTGACTATCCATATTACAACTATCTCAGCAAGAGGCCCAGCAAACATCTCTCTAGCTTCCCACAAAGTTGTAGTGTACACCTAATCAGGTCCTGGGGATTTATCCACCTTCAACCGTTTTAAGACACCCAGCACTTCCTCCTCTGTAATATGGACATATTGCAAGATGTCACCATCTATTTCCCTACATGTTATATCTTCCATATCCTTTTCCACAGTAAATACTGACGCACAATACTCGTTGAGTATCTCCCCCACACTTCCTGTGCTCGGAAAAGTACTCTGTTGTGTTGGATGTCTGAATCACCACCCCCCCCCCCCCCCAACCCCACCCCCACCCCGGGTCTATTGGCTCATCGTCTGCTCGCCATGGAGAATATCTCTTTGGACGTTTTCACCTGTATAGTGCACCAGGAAGCAGAGATTTATATAAAATTTTGCAACCTTTTGGATTACCACGATTAGGCTTATCTGCCACTGTAAAAAGGGCTTTTATATAGAAATGACGATATTGTCTAATGAATCACATTTGAAGAATTGTGAACATATGATTGTGTATCAGTTAATGCTCTCGAAGAACAAGAGCTAACGTTTTGTTATTCTGAGTCATATTATTTATTTATTATTTATTGTTTATTTTTGTTTTTTTTCTGTCCGTTAAAAGACTTTAACTTGTTTTATCTGTACATGCACATGGGTGTAATTCTGTTCAGTTATTTTTGAGTTTTGTTATTGGTTTAATATAATAATAAAAATCTATTTTTCAGTAAAAAAATTTGTTATAAAAAATTAAATTGCCAACATTGAGTCCCAAAGAGCTCTCCTTAGATAGACCACTCATGGTGGTTTACACTGAATGTCACCACACCTCGGGTGATGGGGTGAGGTTGAGATAGCATCCACTTCATGGTAACCTCAGTCAGTGTGGGAATTGAACCTGCGCTAGTGGCCTCCCTCAGCATCACAAACCAACCATCCAGCCAACTGTGTGGCAGACTGTGTAACTGTTACACACAGAATCAGTCACAGACAAAGGGCAAGAGAAACATTCATGACAAGGTAAAAGGTATATTTGAGATAATCGTCATGGTAACGGCTGAGGATAAAAACGTTCTCTGCTAGAAATTGTATTTTATAATGAGTAAAGTTTTTAGAAGCTGCCTTTGGCTGAATACAATAAGGTGAGATAAGTGAAATAACCAGAATGACTAATTGTGATTGCATATCGATAACCACAAAATAAGTGCATGTTTTTGATTGGTCTGTGAAACGCATGCTGACTGTTGCATGAATTTATAAAGCAGATGAAATATATTGTGAGGAGAGTCTGTCCCCATTGGAAATGCCTTCGGAACACATGCAAGAAGAAACACTGGGTAAAAAGTTTCTGAGAATCGTCTGCTCGGTAACAGGAAGCTGGGAATTGAATGACTGAAAGTTCCTGTAAGGTGGAGCTGAGAAAACCATCATTTCACCTCCAAACGTATTGAATGTTGGAGCATTTTTGAAGAACTGAATGGCCTCATGATGGATTTAAATTGTGTGTGATTTGAAAAACGTACATCTCTACTCCATCCTCTTACATGTCACAGACTGGGGCACTGCCGCTTTACTGAAACTGGGAATAAGTTGGAAAATGATCTGGAAAATCCCATAATTGGCATTCTCCAGAATATTCTATAACTGTGTGGGGGGCATTAGAGATGCAAGAGAGAAAGAGAGGGAAGATGCTGTATGCAGTAGTGAGAGTGGTAGAGCATGAGCCTTGTTTGGGAACAGGTGCAATAACAGACATACAGTGAGTGTGAGGGAGCAGAGAGAATATGGTGACCTTTATCCTAACAGAGTGGGGAAGGTTATTGAAGCTTGTCCTGTTTTGCTGGACATTTACTCAGACCGCAGATACTGCACTGAGCTGGGTTGTGAGCTCAGACCAGGCTCGGTGGGTCTGGTGCAGTGATCCCTCTGGGAAGAGAATGGTCCCCCTCTGTACTACCATCCACTCCCCTTGGCCTTTTAAAGGTGGCCCCAGTGTCAGGGGTCATGGAATATCCGGGGCATCCGGGCGATTTTGAGTACCTCCAGTCATGATGGGTGGGAGAAGCGGGCTGGTATTGTATGAGAGGGACACTACAGAGTGGGGTGGGTAGTTAATGAGATGAGTTTGGTAAGATAGCACCATGAAACTAGCTCAGCCTCGTGCAGACAATCCCTCTGTCACACTAAATGAAAATGTCACTGAGACAGTTTTTTGTTAGATTCAGCCCAGTGAGGCGAAGACTCTGCTGTCCTCACTCCCAGTTACAAAGCTGCAGAACAAATGCTCATCCAAAACTCTCCATCGCTTTTCACTCATAATTCTTTACAATACTGACCCGTGTTGCATGATACTATCTAAATGTCTTCATTTCACCATTCTGAAACCTGTGAACATATCCTTCCATGACATTTTCTCTCAGTCTCCCCCACTCTGCCTCCACTCATTTACAGTCATATTGCACGAGACTGCCAATATGACTGGCCATTTGGCCCAGCTGGTCCATACCAACCAAAATGTCCATCCACACTCACCCCATTTCCCTGCCCTTGCTCTGTATCCCTCTAATCCTTTCCTATCTGTGTATTTGTCCAAATGCCTTTTCAATGTTGTTATTGTACCCACCTCAATCACTTCCACTGGCAGCTCAGTCTGTATGCGTACCACACTCTGTGTAAAAAAGTTGCCCCTCAGGTTCGTTTTTATATACTTTTTTCCTTTCGAAACAATAATGGATGTCCTCTCGTCCTCGATTCCCCAACCTTAGGGAAAAAAATTGAAGTATTCACCACATGCACACCTCTCATGATTTTATAAGAGCTACACTTCTATAAGAACCCTCTCAGATTCCTATGCTGTAAAGAAATAAGTTCTAACCTGTCCAACCTCTGCCTATTACTTAGAGCCTTTAGCCCAGGAAACATCGTTGTAAATTTGGTGCACACTCCTTCTTGTTCAATAATATCCTATCTAGAGCAAGATGAACAAAACTGAACCCAATACTCCAACTGCAGCCTTACCAACATCATGTGCAACTGCAACATAACGTCCCAACTTCTATACTCAATGCGCTGATGAAGACCAGTGTGCCAACAACCTTCTTCACTGTCCTATGTATCTGTGACTCAAATTTCAGACAACGTGCACTTGATCTCCAACGTCCTTTTGTTCCACTACACTCCTTAAGGCCCTCTCATTCATCATTTAACTCCTACCTGGATTTAACTTTCCAAAATGCAAGAAGTCATACTTATCTGTATTAAACTCAAATTGCTATTTCTGAGCCCACTTCCTCAGCTGACAAAGGTACTGCTGCAATTTCTGATAATGTTTCTCATTGTAAATGATGCCTCCTAATTTCGGGTCATTTGCAAACTTCCTAACCTTGCGTTGTGCACTCTGGTCCACATCATTGGTATAAGATAACGGACAGCAATGTGCCCAGGACCGACCACTGAGGCGCTCCACTCGTCACAGGCCTCCAGTCCGACAAGCATACCTCCACCATAGCCATTTTCTTCATAACGTCAAGACAATTGTGTCACCAATTTGCCAGTTTACATTGGAGTCCATGCGATCTAACCTTCCAGAGTGGCCTACCATGTGGAACTTTATCAAAGGCCTTACTGAAATCCATATAGACTAAGTCCACCATCCTGCCCTTGTCAACCTTTATGGTCACTTCCTCAAAAACTCTAACAAAAATTCTAAGGCATGATTTGCCACGCACAAAGCTATGCTGACTGCTCCAAGTCAAACTCTGTACTTCCAAATGCATACATATCTTATATCTCTGTACCTTCTCAAATGGTTTACCGAAAACAGATATGAAGCTTACTGGTCTATCTTTCCCAGACTTTTCTTTGCAACCCTTCTTGAATAAGGGCACATTTGTCACCGCCCAGTCTTCCGGGTCCTTGATCCCTGAACTGTTTTCTCTCGCCTCGTGCAGTGCTCTTGGATATGTCTGGTCAGGACCAAGAGATTTAACTGACTTTATGATTTCTAATATGTCCATCAGCACCTCTACTGTGATATGCACTGTACCAAGATATCACAACTAACCTCCCAAAGGTCAGAGATCTTCATGTCTTTCTTCATAATAAACACAGAAGGGGAATTGAGGACCTCACCCATCTCTTGAGGTTTTACACATGCATGCCTATTTTGGATTGTAAGGCGTCGTATTCTCTCTCTGGTTGTTCTTTTTCTTGACTATACTGAATTTGGATTCACCCTAATCTGCTCAGCCAAGGCTATCTCATACCCCACTTTAGCCCTGCTGATTTCCTTCTTCAGTAAACTCCTGTATCCCCCGTGTACGTCCAGGGATTCCCTTGGTCCCAGCTGCCTGTACCTGAGTCACGCCTCCTTTTTTTGCTGATCAGAACCTCAATATCTCTTCTCATCCAGGGTTCTCTCTTCCAGCCTCACTTTCCCTTCACCCTCACAGGAACATATAGACCTTGAACTCGAGCTATCTCACTTGTAAAGCCCTCCCACTTGCCCGGGATCATTTTACCTCGAAACAAACTACTCCAATCATCCCCTGCAATCTCTTGTCTAATTCCAACAAAATACGCCTTTCCCCAATTTAGAACTTGATTCTGTGGACCGATTTTGTCCCTACCATTACTATTTTAAAACTAATAAGCTCTAATCATTTTTCCCAAAATGCTCGCCCACTTTTCCTCCGTCATCTATCCGAACTTATTTCCCAACAGTAGGACGAGTTTGTCCCTTCCCCAATAGGAACCTCTCAATATAGCTTGTGGAAGCTTTCCTGAACACACTGAACAAATTACGTTCCATCTAAGTTCTTAACCATCTGGAAGTCCCAGTTGATGTTAATATAATTAAAATCACCTATTATAACAACCCTATTGCTCCTGCAAGTCTCGCCAGTCTTCCTGAATATTTGTTCCTCTAATTCCTATTGAGTATTTGGAGGCTTATAGTGCAACCACTATAACATCACCATCCTCCTCTTAATCCTTTGCACCGTTCACAAGACCTCATTGGATATTATCTCAGTTATTTCAGCTTTAAATACTAGAGTATATGCGCCTCAATCAGAACTATTGGTATTTAAATTGTTTCCATTTGTATCTCTTCCTCACATTGATTTTCACATTCGCAGCATCCCTTGTCAAGGTAGAGTGCAGATATGGAGCTGGAAATGGATGGGAACTGAACATTCTGTCACTTCCAGCATTGGTTACATGTTTCTCCACACTGGGCAGTGATCTAAGACAGTGTTACCAAACAATGCAACAGCCTGTGTTTGTATATGAATGACCCAGTGCAGACTGCACAGCCTGTGTTTGTATATGAATGACCCAGTGCGGACTGCACAGCCTGTGTTTGTATATGAATGACCCAGTGCGGACTGCACAGCCTGTGTTTGTATATGAATGACCCAGTGCGGACTGCACAGCCTGTGTTTGTATATGAATGACCCAGTGCGGACTGCACAGCCTGTGTTTGTATATGAATGACCCAGTGCGGACTGCACAGCCTGTGTTTGTATATGAATGACCCAGTGCGGACTGCACAGCCTGTGTTTGTATATGAATGACCCAGTGCGGACTGCACAGCTCCCCACACTGAACATTTCGTCCAGGATTATAGATCAAGCATTGGTGTGGGCTGCATAGTGTTTCTCTCTGGACATTGCTGCGTTACATACAGCTGTACACGAGCCAGATCTACACAGTGCTCCATCCTAAATATGTAATGGATGGGCTGGTTATGCGAGTTGGATTGCGAATGTGAGAGTACAAAACATCTGACAATACCTTTGTGTTGTGTTTTCATTCTTGTCATTGGAACCCTCAAATCCTGACTTATCCTATTAGACCCATCCTTCTGGATGAGTCATGGTAAGTGTTGTTGCAGCATCTGGGTCTGCAACATGACCAACAAATGGAGCTGCAGAGAGGGGAGTCTCCGTAAAATGGAATGAGGGAATCACAATCAGATCAGCCGTGGTCTTAGTGAATGTTGGGGCAGAATAGAATGGACCACTAATGCAACCTATTTATATATTTCTGTTTGTTCCAAGCAAACTCCCCTTCTCTCCCAGTGTCCCATACTGATGGGGAGTGAGTCACCTCCTGCTGTCCTTGCATAACAGGATGCTGGGGCCTCACTTACCTCCAGATTTCCCTGTGCCCCAGTTTAGAGCTCTGAGTGACTCCCTCCTGTCCCTGTGTCACAGTCTCAAGCAGTTCAATGACTGTGTCCTGTTATGTGTCCCAGTCTTGGGCAGCTGAGTGACTGCCTCCTTATCCAAGGTTTGCGAAAGTAGATGTCCTCTTCCTGCTCCTGAGCAACAGGTTCAATAGCTCTGTGCTCACCTGCTGCTCCTGTGGAATGGAGTCGAGGGCCTGAATGGCCTCTTCACATTCCTTACAGCTTCTCTTGACTAAAAGCCTTTCCACTGTTTTTGTAAAACACCATCAAAATCTGAAGGATGTATTTTTGTATTTTACTCTCAGCAATTGAACAAACAAGTTGCCTGACAGAATTCAGAAGCTGAATAGCCTCTTCCTGTTCCTGTCTTATACACTTAAGAGGGAATAGAGTTTCAGAGATGTTCAGCACGGAAAAATACCTTTCGGTCTGATCGCCCATACCGACCAAACATCCTAAATAAATCTCGTTCTCCTTGACAGCGCTTGGCCCATCTCTCTCTAAACCCTTCCCATGCATGTACCCATCCAAATGCCTTTTAAATGGTGTACCTCTACCTGCCTCCACCACCCCTTTTGGCTGTTCAATCCATACACACAGCAGTCTCTGTGTGAAAATGTTGTCACTCATGTCCCTTTTTAAATCTTTCTCCTCTCACCTTAAACCTTTGTCTTCTAATTTTGGACTCGTCTATCCTGGGGAAAAGACGTTGACTGTTTACCTAATCTATGCCCCTCATGATTTTATAAACGTCTTTCAGGTCACCCCTCAGCATCAACACTTGAAAATAGCCCCAGCCTATTCAAACTCTCCCTGTGACTCTAACCCTCCAACACCTGCAACATTATTTTAAGTCTCTTCTGCACCCTTTCAGGTTTGACAACATCTTTCCTACAGCAGGGAGACCAGAATTAAAGGCAGTATTACAAAAGTGGCCAAACCAATGTCCTGTACAGATTTAACATGTCATGCAAATGTTTAGATTCAAAGCACGGACCAATAAAGGGAAGATCACCAAGTGCCTTCTTCACTGCTCTGTCTACCTGTGACAGCACTTTCAAGGAACGGAGAACCTGCACCACCAGGTGACACAGTAGCTCAGTGACGAGCATTGCTGCTTCAAAGCGCAGCGATCTGGGTTTAATTCCATCCTTGAATGACTGCCTGTGTGGAGTTTGCACATTCTCCCCGTGTCTGCATGAGTTTCCTCCGGATGTTATGTTTTCCTCCGACAGTATAAATATATACAGATAAGGGTAGATCAGCCATGCTAAATTGAGTAAAGTGCCCAAGGATGTGTAGGTGAGGTGGATTAGCCATGGGAAATGCAGGCTAAGAGGGATAGGGTAGGGGTTTGTCCAGTGGGATACTGTTTAGAGGTTCGGTGTGGCCTTGATGGGCCGAAAAGCCTGTTTCCTAACTGTAGGGATTCGATAATTTCGATGGAGTTCTCCTTGATTGGCAGCTTTCGACAGAACCCTACTTGTATGTCTTGCCTTGATTTGTCTTTCCAAAATGCACAAGTTCACATTTGACTAAAATAAACTCCATCTGCCACTCCTCGGCTGACCTAAGCAAAGTCCCATTATAGTCTGAGAGATCATTTTTCACTGTCGACTACACCATCAAATTTGTTATTATCTACAAACTTACTGATCATACTTCATATACTCAAATGTAAATGATTTGTATCAGTGACAAAAGGCAGTGGACCCACTATTGATCTTTGCGGCACGCCACTGGTCACAGGTCTCCAAGTTTAATGAACAAATGTCCACTGTCACGCCCTGTCTGCAATATTCAAGAAAAATTTGGATCTAAATGGTGAGCTCTCCCTGTATTCCAGGCAGTCAAACCTTGTTAAACAGTCTACCATGTAGAACTTTTTGGTTTTCATACTGAATTCCATAAAGACAACATCCACTCTCCTGCCTTCATCAATCATCTTCATCACTTCCTCAAAAAATTCCACCGAGTCAGTGAGACGTGATCTCCAATGTACAAAGCCCTCTTTCCAAATGCATATACATCGTTTCCCTCAAAATCCCCTCCAACAATTTAGTCACCATTGACGTCAGGCTCACCGATCTATAGTTACCTGTTTTTTTTTCCTTACTTTCTTAAATAATGACACTATGTTAGCAGTTCTCCAGTCTTTTGACACCTCACCTGTGGAAATCAATGTTAAAGATATATGCTGATAAATGCTGAGCAATCTCTTTCCTAGCTTCCCACAAATATTTGGGTGACAACTGCTCACGTCCCAGGGATTTGTTCACCTTTATGTGTTTTAAAATATCCAACACCTCCTTGTAATATAGACAATTTCAAGGTATCACTATATATTTCTTCATTCTCTCGCTCTTGTAACCTCCTCCACATTAAATACTGAGAAGAAATACATGTTTCGTATCCCTCCAATCTCCTGTGGTTCCATACACAGGTAGCCTTACTGATCTTAAAGGGGCCCTATTCTCTCCCTAGTTAATCTTTTGACATTAAAGAATTTGTATGATTTCTTCAATGCCTCGTTAACCTTATTTCAAAAGCCATCTCCTGTCCACATTTTTCTGGCCTGATTTTCCCATTGACTGTACACTTGCTGCCCTTATACACCTCTCGGGATTCACTTGATCTCAGCTCTGTTTACCTGACATAGGCCTCCTTGCTTACCTTGACCAGACCATCAATATATCTAGCCATCCAGCACTCCCTGCACCCACCAGCCTTGCCCATCTCACTAATAGGAACACGTTGGCTCTGGACTCTCTGAAACCAAGTTTTGATGGCCTTGCATTTTCCAACCATCCCTTTACCTGTGAATAGGGTATTCCAATCAGCCTTTCACAGGGCTCGCCTAACACTTTCAAAATTGGCCTTATTCAAAGTTAAAACTTTCATGTTTACATCAGGTCTTTCCTATTCCACAACTAGTTTAAAACTAATATTTATGTGTAACAGACTTGAATGTTAAATAAACATTTCCTGCCCCTCTGTAACAGGCTCAAGAGGCTGAATGGGCTCCTCGTGACCCTCTGTAATAGATTGGAAAGGCTGAATGGCCTCCTCTTGTCCCTCTGTAATAGACTGGAGAGGCTGATTGATCTCCTCTTGTCCCTCTGAAATAGACTCAAGAGTCTGAATGGCCTCCTCCTGTCCCTGTGTAACAGACCCGAGACATTAAATAACACAGCAACCCGTGGATTATGAGCAGCTGTTAAACTGTATCTGATGGAGGTCCATCCCTTCCCAATTACAGAAACAAAAAAAACACAATGTACTCCAGGTGCCCTCACAGTAACACCTCATCCAGCTGCAGTGACATATCTCTTCGTTTTGAATGATTCCGTTGGCAAAATGTGTCAATATTGTAGATTTCCACCTTTTCAAGTAACACCAGCCTAATATGGGCTGATCCCTTTGTAAGAGGCCCATAGGGACAGAATTGCTTCGGCCTGTTGCTGAGCAGCAATCTCAATGCTCTGTCTCAAGGTTATGAAAGAATTTGATAACAGGGCACTTAAAACCAGGAGGAGCCTCACTCTGGTCAATAAGTATTATAATTTGGGTTAAAGTATCTGGAAACTTGCCCACCTGACTTTTTTTTTATGCAACCGATCTGTTATTCTATAACTGCCTCCTTTCATAAACAGAGTGGAACACATATAGACACCTGCAGTGCCTTTTAATACTCTCATATACAAGTTTTTAAAAAAGAATTAAAATATGTAAAGATTTTTGGTCCATCCCTCAGCAACCCTCATCCATTCCATCCAAACCTGGTAAATGTTCCCTTTTATAGTGATATGAAAAATGAGGTGTGGAACTGGTTAACTGAGCCTGTTTGTTTAGTCATGATTTGGAGATATCGGTGTTGGCCTGGGGTGTACAAAGTTAAAAATCACACAACACCAGGTTATAGTCCAACAGGTTTAATTGGAAGCACACTAGCTTTCAGAGCGCCGCTCCTTCATCAGGTGATAGTGGAGGACACACTTCTAAGGCACAGAATTTATAGCAAAAATTTACAGTGTGATATAACAGAAATTCTCCATTGAAAAATACCTTGATTGTCTGTTGAGTCTTTCATCTGTTTGAATATCATGATAGTTTCACTTCATTCATGTGTAAATTACAAAACCTTTTTCTTTTAAAGTTGCATTCTCAGGTTAGCTGTAACAACGAGTGTTAGTTAGATAATATTTTGAAGGTGTTAGCCCCTCTGTTCTCTGTCCATACCATAATGTTTAGATTGATTCTCATCTGAAAAGTGAGATAACAGAGTTTTACATGAAATCATGCAGTTTTTGAGCAAAGTATAATGTAACTCTGCAAGTACAAATTCACCCCACAAAATATATGTGTGCATGTGGGTCTTTGTCTGTGTGTGTGTGTGTTTCTCTTAGTTGGGGGTTGTGAGTGTGAGAGGGAGTGTATATGTGTGTGTAGTGATGTAGAGTGTCTTAAGTCTGTGAGGGGTTGCATGTGTGAGTGTGGCAGTGTGTGTGTGTGCCTGGGGTGGGGGGCTTGAGTATCAGTGAGAGAGAGTGTACATGTGTGTGCATGAGTGTAGAGTGGTCTAAGTCTCTGAGCGGATGCCTGTGAGAGTGTGTGTGTCTGTAAGGTGTGTGTGTCTGTGTGCGTGTCTGTGTACATATGTGACCGTACGTATGTGTGTGTATATGAGTGCGTTTGTGTGTGTGTGTATGTGTGTGCGTATGTGTGTGTGTGTATGTGTGTATATGCGTGTGCCTGTGTGTGTGTGTGTGTATAGGAGTGCCTGCGTGTGTGCCTGTGTGTGTGCGTGTGTGTCTGTGTGTGTGTCTAGTACAATGGTGGTCACCTGCAATGTGACATTAACCCAAGGCCCCTGTTGAGGCCCTCCCTATGGGAACCGAAATTTGTAATCAGCTTCTGCTCGGCCACTTTTCGCTGCTGCCTGTCCCGAAGTCCCCCTTAAAGGATGGTCACCCGAAGGTCGGAGGTTGAATATCCTGGACCACTGAAGTGTTCCCCAACTGGGAGGGAACCCTCCTGTCTGTTGATTGTTTTGCAGTGCCCATTCATCCGTTGTCGTAGCCTTTGCTAATTTTCTCAGTGTCTGTTCAGTGACTGTGCTTAACAACAATCTCCATGGATTCTAATTATCCCAGTGGAGGGTTTCCATCTTTTAATGATAAATGGGCGCCGCTCAATGTGGTATCCCATAACATTAGCGGGAGCATCACCAACAGCACTGACAGGGAACAGCAGACCCAGAGAGAGGGGGAGGAGAGATCAGTATCTGAGAACATTCGACTGAAATGTTCCAAAAATGTATCAGAATCTGGAAACATTAGACTGGCATGTTCCAACAATAGACAGGAGTTTATACATTTATGTTTGGCGTCTTTCCGCATTTTATTGGTTGTTATTATCATGGCGGACCTATTATGCTCTTCTCATTATTCAATATTTTTATTATCCTTTCCTGGCTATCGTTGGTGTTCCTGGTAAGTGTTAACGTCCAGATTTTTTTGTTCTAAAAACCGATTATGACTGTATTACTGTTCTTTTATATCGTCTACACTTCTTGCCACTATTATTTTACTGTTGAAACTCTCATTCAGATATTTACTCTACAGACCACTACTAACTACATCAATGCATGTGTTCAATGACTGTCTCCCTCTCTGAGCTGGCGGTGTTACTCTCTATGTTGACCTACTCAGTTCCAGCGGAGACCTAGAATTTACTGTATCATTGCCTTTGTTATTTAAATATTAAGAGCAGGGAGGTCACTGTCTACTGTTCTGGTTACAAACTCCACTTCCTGACACTGTTTCCATCCCATCCCTGGCCAATATCTGCGACTGAAGCAGACAAGTCACAACTGTGGGTGATCCCTTTGACCATGAGCTGATTCATGACACCATATCCTGACTATTTCTAACTTCAAATGTTCACCACTCCAGAATATATCTCACTGGTTTATTCCATCTACTGTTTGAACCTTGAGCTATGAAATACAGTCTTAATTAAGCCAATAATCTGCTGCTGACACTCCCGGCTTCAAACCTGCTGAAGCAAATCTGATTCGACCTCACACCAAACTCCCATCCATCTGTCATTCATGTGCACGCGGATGTATATTGCTGTTTTTTTTTCTGGCAATGCCTTTATTTTAACATTCTCAAACACTTTATCTCATCTGTCCATGAAACTTCTCTCGTTCTCCCTCTGTTGATTAACAAAAAACCTGCTAGTTGTTCTTATTTAAAATAGTTTCCTCCATGTGAGTTCCTTCTCAAACAATGAGTTTCGCATTCAACCACGCCAATCGCACACACACACTCTCTTTCAGTCTCTGATGAACACACACACAGCAAACTTTCTCATCGCAGACATTGCAGTAATTAAATGCGAGTATAGTTACCATATGACTGTAAAGTTTGCAATACTCTCATGCTGGGCAGATAGTGCAGTTTACTGAGCAACACACGAGCATGGTCTGCACAGCTCTTCATGCTGGGCTGTAATCTTGTCCCAGTTTATGTTGTTTGTGGTGGTCGATGAAGCAGATTCAGAATTTGATGTAACAAACCATTCCAGCTGTTCTGACAATGCCTTTATTCAATGTTCTCATTCTTTTAAGTTTACTCTCGAAGATTCTCATTTCTCCAGTTAGTCCCACTGCCCTGTCTTTTTCCCCATATTTCCACAACATCTTTTCAGTTAATGAACTGTCTCTTTCTGTCTTTAATGTGAATCTTTCTGTCCCTCTATTTCTTTCCCTGGCCTTTGTTTATGGCAAGGTAAAAACAATGACTGCAGACGCTGAAAACCAAATACTGGATTAGTGGTGCTGGAAGAGCACAGCAGTTCAGGCAGCATCCAACGAGCAGCGAAATCGACGTTTCGGGCAAAAGCCCTTCATCAGGAATAAAGGCAGTGAGCCTGAAGCATGGAGAGATAAGCTAGAGGAGGTTGGGGGTGGGGAGGGAGTAGCATAGAGTACAATGGGTGAGTGGGGGAGGAGATGAAGGTGATAGGTCAAGGAGGAGAGGGTGGAGTGGATAGGTGGAAAAGAAGCTAGGCAGGTCGGACAAGTCAAGGAGCAGAGCAGAGGAAATGACCTGGCACTCTAGTGTATCGAGTGCTGACATTGTGAAGCTCAGAAACAGTGAAATAGTGTGTGTCAGGCTGTGTTTCACTTCCTGGTATGTCCCATGTGATGCTCCACGGACAGGGGTGTTTCAGAAGTTGTGAGACACAGCCTTGTAACTTGGTCTGTACCTGTATTTGTCCCTCTCAGGTGATCTTCCGATCGAGGAAGCCCCTCAAGTAAAGGGCCAGGCATCGAAAGTGTGTGACAATGCTGTCACTTTTTAAAAAAGATTATTTTCTCCTTTCTTTAAATAAGAGATCTCAAAGACCAAACTGCCGACTGAAAACGGCTCAAGTAAATAACTTACGATGCTTTTAGGGTTTATAATAAATAGCAGTAACAACGGCCTAGTAACCTATCCCCAGCAGCTACACTCTCTGAAACCTGACTCGATTCTGTTTCCTCCTGAATTGGAGAACTGTATACAAGAATGTATGTCTGAATGTTCCATTTTTCCAAGAGATGTGTTTATGGGATGTTGGTATATTGGAACAGTTCATTTGTAGAAGGTACTGTATCCATTATTCGGTTATAGTTTCCAATAGTTAAATTATTCTAAATTCCTCTTCATTTTGTATGGATTTTCATTAGAGTATGTAAGCATGTTATGTTTTGTTTAATGGTGAGTGGTTGGACAAGTAGCAACACATCTGGAACTCCCACTTCACATCTACCTTTAAAATAAGGAGAGGTTGGCATCCAACCTACCTTCTTAAAATAGTTTGAGTCAGTCTGGTTGGTCGATAGCAAACTGGGGTCTCTTGTCTGGGTCTAAATCAACAATACCAAATTAGGTTTAGAATTATAATCCCTACAGTGTGCAAACAAGCCATGTGTCCCAACAATCCACACCGACCCTCCGAGGAGTAACCTCCCCAGACCCATTCCTCTACCCTATTATTACACATTTACCTCAACTAAGGCACCTAACCCACACATTCCTGAAAACTTTGAACAAGTAACCATGACTAATTCATCTGACATGCACATCTTTGGGTTGTGGGAGGAAACCAGAGCATCCAGAATAAACTCATGCAGACACTGGAGAGTATTCGCCGGGAGGCTATTGGGTTCAAAGGTCGTGTATGGTAGTTGTTCGTGTCTTTGGTTCCGGATGTTGAATTCGGATGGTTTAAACATAGTTTTATGTATAAAGATTCGTTCAGTCAATAAGAGTTCTCTGGATGTGGAAGAAATGAATTTGGGGGTTTTACAAAAGGTAATGAAGGCAAAGCTGTAGGAATTGGCAGACAAGCTGGAGTTGGGGTTGTGTTTGTCTATGAGAAAATGAGAGATAATTACAGCTAGAGCTTGGCAATTACATTTGGTGGAAACGCCATCAGAATCTTTGAAAATAGCCAGAATTCAATTTCAAATGAGGCGCCTTGAACATGAGAAGGAATTGAAACTGTTTGAATTATGATGAAAAGTAGAAATAAAAGAAAAGGAAATGAAGAAGAAAGAAAGAAAAAGAGAGAAAAACAGCAGAGAGTTTCAACTTCAAAAGTTAGTAATTAGAGAGGAAATTTGACATTTAGGGTCGAGATGAAGGTAGATGGTAGGCTGGATAAGGAGGATAGTGAGGATGAGCAACCCCATAGTAGTCAAAGGCCTGATGGATATCTGTTTAAATAAACCCAGGCATTATCTAAATTTGATGAGAAGAATGGGGGAGCCTTTTTAATTTCATTTGAGAAAGTGGCGAAGCAAATGCCGTGCCCAGTGACCATGTGGATTTAGTTGATTCAAACAAAGACGATAGGTATTTGCATCCCTATCGGAGGAGGTATCTGGGAGGAGGAGGAGGTGAAGAAAGCCATCTGAAGTGCATAAGAGCTCGTGCCAGAAGCCGACAGACATTGTTTCAGGAATCTAAAATAGTGTCCCTGGTTAAACGCACATTGAGTTTGAAAGAATCTAACAAAGTAATTTTGAAAAGTGCGGAAGGGTATTAAAAACAACGCAAAACTATAGCACTCTTAGAGAGATTCTTGTTTTGGAGAAGTTCAACAATTCACTTCCTGCAGTCGTGAGAACTCGTGTGGAAGAGCAGAGATGGCAAGATTCGAAGCTGAAATGGCTGATGATAATGATTTGGTTCAGAAATCAAAGGCTGGTTTCTGTGAGGGATTGAGAAGAATGTGCGAGATCTTCTTAAAACATATCCCTGTGAGAGTAAGGTTTAATGGCATTGGCCAGGAGTAGCAGGTAAAGGGGTTACAGCATTAAGAGGTACAGAAGCATGTAATTCTTTTATGCTGAGACATGAGGAGCTATGTCATTCAGAGGGACTATTGGAGAGATGGGAAGTGTTCCATTATGTAACGTGTGGTTGGAGTGTCCAGTGGAAACATCAACAGATTTATTCTCCAATGGGGAAGGAGGTCTTGAGCCTGGTTTTGGCGTTACAACATTTCAGCATTTCAATTGCTAATAACATACCTGAGACAAATCTTTCTCACTGATCGTGATCCCTTAAAGTTATTGAAGAAGTTTAGGGTGACGAATACCAGTCTGTTTCGATTGAGCTTATTATTGCTGCTATTCAATTTGAAATTATACCGTTGATAGGGCAAGAAACCTAAGATTTGACACGTTGTGGAGACTTGGATTAAGAAAGACAAAGGCATTCTGTGGCAGGAGTAAAATGACTGAAATCGAATCGAGTTGTGAACATTTGTATGCACAGAGTCAATGTAATATATATGCATTTCAGTCTACTAATAGAGGACGATTAGCAGGTCTAAAATTAATCCATTTTTGTATCTTGATGGATCATTTTATTGAGGTGAGTTGTGAGTTTACAATCACTGTAAAGAGGTTATATTCTCTTCGGTTGTTTTTGAAGGGAGGTTATAAAGGCAGAGGTGCCGAACTGCTGTCTGAACACAGTTTAAGGAAATAACTGAGGAGGCCTTTAGGTTTTATTAAATGGTGGTAACAATCGAAGGGCAGTTGCCAGCTCTCCCAGACCAGGTTTTCTCGTTTTGTTTTTATCTGCAGCATTCAGAAGCTGTTGGGGATCCTCGAAGGGTTGGAAGTATCAATACATGATCCCCAGCTGCTTTTCTGTCTGAGATCTCTGTTGATGTTGATTACTCCTGGATCAGAAAATTGCATGTAAGAATTTGTATTTGAATATATCTTTGTGCAAAGCAGTGTATACTAAGAAGGTACAGTATCTATTGTTTGTGTAAGTGTTCCAACATATAAGCTATCCCAAAATGTTCTTTTCTTCGATTGGATTTTAAACAAAACATTTGAATAGATTATATTTTGCTGGAGAGGTTTGACCAGTCACAACATATCTGGAACGCACACTTCACATCTATGTTTAAAATAAGAATACGTTTGGGTCTAAGCGGCCTTCTTAAAATATTTTGCGGGGATCTCGTCTGGTCCACAACACTTTTAGCCGAGGGGTTTGTGACTGACTCCTGTAATTGAAAAGTTAGTGGAGGGGCTGGAGATGGTTTGCTGGAGGTTGTGCTGTGAGCTGCCTCAGACATTCAGGGAGACCTGAGGATTTGGTGACCCAACTCTGGAGGGAGCATGGGGACTGTAGTTACAGCATCTGAGCCTGCAACATGAACAACAAATGGAGCAGAGGCTGCAGAGAGGGGAAGCTCTGAAACCACGGAGAGAGTGTGTATGGGGAAAAGGATCTGCTGTATCCACCCCAAGTATTCCATGAACAGCTTCCCAAGCTACACTTAACCCAGGAGCAGATAGTGAGGGAACCCTGACTGAACAAGGAGCTGGTCACAGAGTGGTGTCACCTCCTTCAACACGTCCTGCAGCATCACACCGGGGGGGGGGGGGGGGGGGATGGTGCTGCCAGTGGCTGTTAGGGTCACAGTTTCATTCAGCTTCTATGATCCAGAACTTTCTAGGCAGAACGAGGTGACATATCCATAATTGCCCAGTATCTCAACATTGATGTCACCATTCGGTGATGGAGGATATATATATGGTGGATGAGGTAAATACATTGTTTCTCCCACAGCAGGGAGCTGCCGGGTGTATTCAGTATAGTGGTATTCCCGATGGTGTGCATGGCATCTGCAGAATACCCATGTCAATGGAGAGAGGTAGAGGAACTGAAGGAGCTCTCTCTCTCTCTATTAATGTTACAGTATGCACATGCACAGTACATCATGTTGGCGAATACCCACTGTCCTGGCAGCAGTCATGGTCTCTACATTCAGAAACAGTCAGCCAGTCCCATCGTCATTGGGTCTCCACGTAGAAAGAAATGAATATATCTTGGATAAAGGCCGTGCCCTTGATGCACGTTTCAACACACCATCCCCACCACTAATCAACCACACTAAAGTATTCCATGCGTACGGAGAGCAATTGGGTTATTTGGAGTGTCTTGGAGCAGACGATCAGGGATGGAGCAAAACCTCCCATGTCTGAACGGGTTTGAGTGAACCCCCTAGTACACAGTATCAATAAGTCCTAAAATCCCTCTCCATTTCAGTAACATATTGCTTTCCCTTATTCCTGTAAATGAAATGACAGGTTATATCATGTTGAATTCCACCTGCCAAACTATTATCTATTGCCTTTACCTCTCTGAATCTATTTGCAGACTCTCCACCTTCTCTTGATAATTTAATCTCTTGCTTACCATAGCGACATCACCAAACTCAGCATCTGTATATCTGTTCCATTCTCCTGATCCTTAATATAGACTGTAAATAGTTGAGAACCCAGCGCTGTTCAATGTGTGACCCTACTGGTTACATTCTGTCTAACTGATTGAGACTGATTTATCCTGAGTGCCTGCTTCCTGTATGATACCCTCTCCTTCCCCATTCCTATGCAACACAGTCGAAGGGTTGAAAAAGAACAAGGAGCATCTGTGAGGAATCCAACCCCTCGATGAGGCTGATGTCAACGCGCCCTCTGTTCGACTTTCCTGCCATCTCTCCATCCTAAAACTCTAGTCTCTTGTTGTAGATTGCGCCACATAAATAAAAAAAAAACCACTCCATATCTACACATTCAATTATTTTTAGCATTTTACAGACCTCAATGTGGTCTCCTTTCATTCTTATAAACTCGAGAGTATAGGCCTAAACTGCTCAATTTGTCTTCATAAGACAAACACTTCAAATATGGAATCATTCTAATGAAGCTCTTCTGAATTGCCTCCAATGGAAATACCTCATTCTGCAGGACACCCAAATCTACTCCAGTTACAGCCTCACTAATGTCTTCCATAGCTACACCAACACTCCCTACCTTTCTACTCTATCCTTTTATAAATAAACACTGAAAATATGCTTGCATTTCTCATTACTTGCAGTACCCGCAGGCAGGTTTTCTGTGATATAAAAGCAGACACCCAGATCCCTCTGCACCTAAGCACTTTGAACTTTCTCTCCATTTAGATAATAATTTGGCTTTCTATTATACTGGCCAACTTGAATAGCCCCATATTTATTCACTTAAAGTTTCCTTGCCAAATGTTGGCCCATTCACCCAACCTATCCATATGGTCTTAAAATCTCTTGCATCATCATTCTGAAGTAATTTCCCATCGATGTGAGTGTCGTCTGAAAATGTGGCATCTTATTTTCTATCCCATCAACCGAGTACAGTAATACCATCGATCGCAAATTTTTGAGGCATGAGTACTGAAATCAATGGCAAATTCCTGTAATTTGCCCACAAATTGCATTTGGCAAAATAAAATGACCCATTTATTCCATGTGACTGCATTTTTTTGGTTAACCAATCCTCCATCCGAGCTAATAAATTACCCCTAAACCCATGTTGTCTGATCTTACCATTTACTCTTTGGAGAAGTGACATATCTGATGCCTTCAGGCAGACCAGATATGTTCCATCTCCCACGATCCACCTTGTTTGTGACATCTTCAAATAACTCAAGCAAACAATTCAAACTTGATTTGTCCTTTGTAAAACCATGTTGACTCTGATGGATTGTAGTTTAACTTTGCAAATGTCCTGAACAATGGACTATAACAATTAGCCTTAAATTATAATCGTTTATTGTTACACTTTAGTCCCTAATGTAGACCATTATTATAAGTTCTTCTCTTTCGACAGCCTTTACGTTTTCTTTGAATTCCTGTTTAACAGGCACAAGGCTTTAAAAGGTCTGCTCCAATTGCTGTGAAACAGCCATGTCTGGCTGAATGGACTCATCATCCTGCTGGTGTACAAACGCGATGGGCTGACATCTTTCTGGAGTTCCCATTTTGTCATCTCCAAGGCCAGAATCATCTGCTTAAGTTGTTGCTTTAGAAGATTGGGAGACTATGGAATCTTCCTGTTGCTGTGTAACTTTTTGAGGGTCTGATGGGTCTTCTCATATTTCTCCATAATCGGTGGAGATACTGAACGGTCTCCTCGTGTATCCCAGATATTGGAACCGAGGGATTGATTGGTCTTCTCTTGTTCCCATACAACAGACACGTGTCTAAATTACCTCTTCCTTTCTCATGAAAGAACTCTCAGATAGTTTGTTTTATCCTTATCCAATTCCCTTGCAATAGGCTCGGTTGGTCTGAATGGCCTCCTTTTATCTCTGTGTAACAATCTCCAGTCACTGTGTGACCTCTTCCAGTTCCTATGTTACAGACTTGAGGAGGCTGAATGGACTGATCCTGTTGCTATTTAACAGGATATTGGTGCAGCATGGCCTACTGTTACAGGCTTGAGTGGCTGATTGACCTCCTACTGTAAATGTATATCAGGCTCCAGGGGCTGAATAGCCTCGTCCTGTTTTGATGTAACAGGCTCGAAGGCCTGAGTATCCTCATGTTGTTCCTGTGTAACAGGCTGGAGAATGGAATGGATTCGTCCACTATCTGTGTAATTCGCTATTTTAGTTGACTCCTTCTGTCATCTATGTTCAAATAAGATCATCTTTAATTTTTGTAAACTCCAATGGCTACTGGGTCAACCTGATCATCCTTTCGTTATAAGCTCGCACCTTCATTGCAGGAATCAGTTGAGGGAACCATCTCTGAGCTGCTTCCAATATAACAACATCCTTTCTTCATTGAAGAGATTAAATCTGTACACACTACTCCAGATGTGATCACACTAAGACCCTGGCCAGCAGCAGCAACACTTTACCAGCCTTTTGTAAGGTTCACACCCAGGTTAGAGCAGTCTCAGCTCTCTGGGGGAAACAGAACATTGTTGGAAGATCATTGTCCTTCTCTACTCCATCAGCATAATGGGAGCTCTGGAGAAATTAAAGTTTGAGAAGATCATAAATGATGTGGCGAGATGATCTCTGCTATTAATCTCCCCAGAGCCCACGTCGCTCAGATTCCACAGAATCTAGTAAGGTGGAGCGCAAAAAACAGCAAGGAGGAGCAAACATTGATGGGAGTTATATATCAAAGTGAAAGCTGCAATACAAATGTTGGACATGTTATAAAACAGGAAATGATATACACATTTGTGGGTACTTCAGTTATAATGTACTGTTTAAATTATATCTAAACTGTGTTAACCCAATTGAATGCTAATGCTGGGGAAAATGGATTTCATGACCACGTGAGAGATGGTTTACATGAACACTATGTCGAGCACTGAGCTCGAGATCAGGTTATTTAGGAATTGGTGTTGGGTGATCAGAAGATCTAATTGAAAATTTTGCTGTCAAGGACCTTTTGGGAACAGTGACCACAATGTTTTCTTTTATGCTGTTTGATTACGTGATAGTTTGTGTTTTATTTGCAGTAACCGTTATAAATCGGAGTCAGGCAAGCCCTGAAGGTGTGAGGAGAAAGTGGGGACTACAGATGCTGGAGATCAGAGTCGAAGAGTGTAGTGCTGGAAAAGCACAGTCAGGCAGCATACTAAGAGTAGATAAAGCGATGTTTCGGACATAAGCCCTTCATCAGGAATGAAGCTTATGGGCCAAGGGGGCTGAGAGATAAATGAGAAGGGGGTGCGGCAGGGGGGAGGTAGCTGGGATTGTGATAGGTAGATGAAGGTGGGGTTAAAAGTGTTAGGTGATTAAGGGAGACAGAACGCCTTATCTACTGCATCCATTAAACCCAATGTGGTCTTCTCTATATTGGTGAGGTAGGAGGTCAACTTGTGGATAATTTCAGAGAATATCTCTAGGACAGCCACATTGAATAAATCCATCATCTTGTGGCTGAGCACTTTAACTCCCCTTTCCACTCTGCCAAGTACATGAGGATCCTGGGCCTGCTCCATCACCAAATCCGAGCCACCAGAAGCCTGGAGGAAGAAAGCCTCCTCTTCTGCCTTGGGACCCTCCAACCACAGGGGATCATAGTGGATTTCCCCATTTCCCCATTTCCCCTAATCCTACCTTATCCTACTCCAAACTTCCAAATCAGCACCGCCCTTTTGAACATTCCTATGTGTCCACCTTCCTCCCTATCAGTCTGTTCCACCCTCCTTCCTCTCTGACTATCACTTTCAACCCCACCTTCATCTACCTATTAGATAATAGGAGGCAGCTTAGAAAAATGCCAAGTGTTGCAGTAAGCCAGTGGATTCAGAGAAATGTAGGACCCAGCAAAGGATGACCAAGAAACTGAGATGAAAATCAGAAAGAGAAAAAGCGTGCAAACGAAAGAAAAACATAAAGACTGCTAAAAAGCGTCTATCAATGTATGAAAAAAATAAAAACAAGGCCAAATGTGGAACAGTGGGTGTGTGTTCAGGATAATTTATTGCAGAGAACAGAGGAATTACAGGGAAAAGAAACAGTTTCTTTGTGTCTATCTTCATGGAAGAATGTCCAGAAATTCTCCCAGAAATACCAAACGACCATGGGACTTGTGTAAGTAAAGTCTAAGATCATTCTTTAGAGTGATGAGGTTATCTTTGAAAAGAAAGCTGGATTGAGTATTTATAAATCTGACAGACTAGATGTACTGCATAAAAGAATTTCAGAGGAAGCAGCAATAGACATGTTGATTGCATTGCGGATTTTCACTTTATTTTCCAACACATTCCCGAAAGGCATTTAGCCAATCTTGATAAGGAAAAGGTTATAAATATTATCCAATAGTTTAAGAAAGGATGGATTTAGAGAATGGTAAACTACAGAACAGTTAACCTGTCATCCACAGTCAGATATCTGTTGGACTCGATTACAAAGAATATGCTACTCGATGTTTAGAAGGTAATAACATAACTGGGGAGTGTGAGAATGTACCGATGAAAGGAAAACCAGTAGTGTCAAACATTATTTGGAGTGGTTTGAAGATGATTCTTGTGGACAGAGGCAATGATGGACCATTGGATAACGTATAGTTGGATATTCATGAGCTTTTTTTAAAGAACTCACACAGCAAGTTCATAAGAAAAATTAAAGCGAGAGGTATTGGGAAGAACATATGCAAATGGAAAGTAAAAATTACGTTTACATTCATGTGAATGTAATTGGAAGATAGAGGATGTCGTGCACCAGTTGCATCGAGCGTTGGTGAGACTAAACGTAGAATATTGTGTATCGTTCGGAGTCCCAATATAAGAAAGAATATACTGACTACAGAGGAACTTCAAAAGGCATTATCCAGATTAATCCGTAAAATGGCAAGATTGTCTAATGGGGAACCTCAGCCTGTAATCTCGAGTTTCAAAACATGAGAATTGATTGTGGTGAATCTTAGAAACATCGAAAGGACTGAACAACAGAGGGACATGAGGAAGTACAAGTAGGCGAGATCTGGGAGAATCCCATGATATTCTACATGGACAAGTAGAACAGAATAATCAGCAAACAATTAGTGTCCATTAGAAACCAAAGGGACAATCTGTGTTTCAAGCTGGAGAACATTGATGGATTGTAACATGAGACCTTCACATCTATTTTACTTGGGAGAAGGAGGATGCAGGTACAGAATTCAAGAAGATGGATGGGGAAGATCTTGAACAGATCGATGTAAAACATGAGAAAGGATTTGAGGCTTTGTTCTGTACAAATTTGGACCAATCTCCATGTCTGAATGAGTTGTATCACTGTCGGCTGTTGGGGTCGAAGGAGGAAAGACCCTGACTGAATATTTTAATTAGAATCTGACCACAGGAAGGTGCCAGAGAACTGGAGAACTGCTAATACGATTCCACTTCACAGTAAGGGTGGGAGAGATAGACCAGGGAAATATAGACGAGCGAGTATTAAATCACTGTTAAGGAAACTACTGGATAAAATAGGGAAGGAGAAAATCGAACTCCAATCAGAGTCACAATGTTTGATCAAGGATAATCATCATGACTTTATCAGAAGGAAGCTCCATCCAATGGGTTTGATTGCATTCGTTTGAGGAGGTGGATTATTTAGTTTTGTAGGAAGGTCTTTGACAAATTTCCACCTGGGAAACTGAAAAATAAAGTAAAATCTCACAATATGAAGGGTAACTTGACAAGTTACAACGAAAATTGTCTTAGTGGCAGGAGGCAGAGGGTGGTGGGAGAAGGCTGTTTGTGTGACTGGAGACCAGTGTCCCCTGGTGTACCACAGAGATCAGTGTCGTGTCCCTTATTGTTTGTGTTATTCATAACAAAATATAGATGTGAATGTGGAGGGGTCTAGGTGGAGAGTGGGGAAGGTGTGATAAATAAGTGTATGTTTGACATAAAGATTGGCTGGGTGGTTAGCAGTGAGGAGGAAGGCCTTAAGTTACAGGAAGATTCAGATGGAATGGTCAGATGGGCACATCAATGGCAGATGGAATGTAACCCTGATAAATATGAAGTGATGAACTTTGGGAGAAGGAACCAGGCAGGGGTGGACTCAATAAATGGCAGCACACTGGGAAGCTCAGATTGTGCTTCTCCACACATCCCTGAATGTGACTGGACAGGTTAATGCTTAAAAATGTGTTGCTGTAAAAGCGCAGCAGGTCAGGCAACATCAAAGGAGCGGGAGAATCGATGTTTCGGGCAGATTCCTGAACAAGGCTTATGCCTGCAACGTTGATTCTGCTGCTCCTTTGATGCTGCCTGACCTGCTGCGTTTTTCCAGCAACAAATTTTTTCAGCTCTGATCTCCAGGATCTGCAGTCCTCACTTTCTCCTGGACAGGTTAATGGACTAGTTAAGAATTGGACCTTGGGTGTAGCGTCTCTCAATCAGGGTGTAGATTATAAGAGCTATACAGGGCTTTGGTTCAGACAAAATGGAATACTGTATGTAGCTCCGGGAACCACATTCCAGGAAAGATGTGATTGTACTGGAGAGGGTGCAGAGGTGATTCACCAGGATGTTCCCTGGGATGGAGCATATCAGCTATGGAGAGAGGCTGGATAAGCTCGGGTTGTTTACTTTGGAGCAGAGAAAGCAGAGGAGTCAGTGATTCAGAAGGATAAGATTATAAGGGACACGGACAGGGTGGATAGACAGCAGCTGTTCCTTTTAGTTAGAGGGTCAAGAACAAAGGAGCACACTTTTAAAGTGAAGAGTTTGAGGTTCAGAGAGGACGTAAATATTTTTTCACCTCGAGGTGTGGGGTTCTGGGATTACTTCCTGAGAGGGGAATGATCACCTCACAATGGTTAAAAAGCACTTGGACGAGCAATTGGAAGTGTCATAACATTCCAGGCTATGGGCCTGGTGTTGGAAAGTGGGACTAGTATAGATCGTGCTGTATTTCTGTCGGCACAGAGTCTATGCCCCTGTGAGTGTATGGTGTGGAAGGTCAATTATTGAGCAGTTTAAGGCAGGAATTGATGAGTTTCTGAAGAATTATATTCATAAGGGTTATAAGAGTGAACTGTATTTGCTTGTTAAATTATGTCAATGTTAGAAATATGAGAAAACAAGTACAGTTTCCTTGAAGTTTGAAACCAGAGAATAGAGAATGGGAAACAGGAAAATGGCAGAACTATGAAGCCACTGCTTCAGTTCTGTCTTCACAAAACTTTATAACAATACAAGGAAATCCGAGTCTGGTGTGGGAAAATGATAGAGTACATGGAACATAGAACATAGTTAGTAAATGGTTTAGCAGAAATTATTGTGACTGAAAGTAATGGTCATAGACAACACTAACATAGATTTATGAAATGGGAATTATGTTTGAAAAACAAACTGGGAGACAAATGAAAGAGAAGCAATGATGTAAAACATTATTATTTTTTAGAAAAATGTTGGTAAAGCTCCAAGCTCAATTTGCAAAATCAAATCTGAGTGGATTGGGGCGAATATATGGACATGTTTCTAGAATGGGACAGCTGGCAGGAAACAGTGAATAGAAATAAACAGACTCGTCAAGCAACAGCCTGACATTTTCTGAAAGGTATGATTCTGTGAGTATGACTATGTCCCAGACTCCCCATCACCTTTGCCAGATCTCCTGTCTCATCAGCAGGACGGACACAGCAAAAGTGGTGGTACAGTGGGATACAGTTGGAAGGGAATTGCTCTTAGAGTCCTCAACAGTGACTCTGTATCCCATGAAGTCTCATGGCATTAGTTTGCACATGGGAGAGGAAACTTCCTGCTGATTACCATGTACCAGCCTCTCTCAATTGATGAATCAGTACTCCTCCATGCTGACCAACACTTGGAGGAAGCACTGAGGGTAGCACGTACGCAAGATGTACTCTGGGTGGGGGATTTCAATGTTCACCACCAACAGTATCTCAGCTACAGAATTACTGATCGAGCTGGCCAGGTCCTAAAGGATATAACTGGCGGCAGGTGGTGAAGGAACCAACAAGTGGAAAATACATACTTGACCACAGCCTTATTAATCTGCCAGTTGCAGAAGTATCTGTCCATGACAGTATCGTTAAGAGTGACCACCGCATAGTCATTGTGGAGATAAAGTCACACCTGCATATTGAGAATAACCGCCACCATTTTGGGTGGTACTATCACGGTGCTTAATAGGGCAGACTTCGAACAGATCTAGCAGCTCAAATCTGGATGTCCATAAGGTGTTTTGGGTCATCAATAGCAGTGGAATTGTACTCCCATATAATCTCATGGCCTGGCATATCCCCCTCGCAACAATTGTCATCAATCCAGAGAATCAACATTGGTTCAGTGGAGTGTGCAGGATGGCAGGAGCAGCACCAGGCATACCTGACAATGAGGTGTTAGCCTGGTGAAACTACCAATCAGGACTACTTGTGCGCCAAACAGCACAAGCAGTAAGTGATAGACAGAGCTAAGTGATCCCACAAGCACCAGTTCAGATCTAAGTACTGCAGTCCTTCCACATCTAGTCGAGAAACGTTGGGGACAATTAAACAATTCACTGGAGGAAGAGATTCCACAAATAACCCCTTCCTTCATGATGGAAGAGTCCATCACTTCAGTGTATAAGATAAGGCTGATACATTCGCAACAATCTTCAGTCAGAAATGCGGAGTGGATGATCTATTTCAGCCTCCTCCAGTGGTCCTCAGCAATTCAGTTACCAGTCATCAACCAATTAGATTCAGTCCACGCGATATCCAGAAACGATTGGAGATACTGGCTACTCCATAGGGTCCATAATCTGACAACATTCTGGCAATAGTACTGAAAACATGTGCTCCATAACTTGCCACTCCCCGAGCCAAACTGTTTCAATACAGTTACAACAATGGCTTTACCTCATTATATGGAAAATTACCCCAAGAATCTCCTGTATATAAAAAGGAGAACAAATCCAATCCGGCCAATTACCACCCCATCAGTCTACTCTCGATCATCAGTAAAGTGGTGGAAGGTCCCAGTGCTTTTAATCAGCACCTGCTCAGCAATACCCTGATCAATAACGCCCAGTTTGGGCTCCACCAGGGCCACTCAGCTCCTGACCTCATTACCGTGGTTCAAACATGGACAACAGAGCTGAATTCCAGAGGTGGGGTGAGAGTTACAGCCCTTTAAGTCAAGGCTGCATCCGACCCTGTCTGGTATCAAGGGGCCTTAGCAACACTGGAATCAGTGGGTATCAGAGGCAACATCCCTGCTGGTTAGAATCATACCTGACACGTAGGAAGATGGTCATGGTTGATGAAGGTCAGTCAACTCAGCTCCAAATCTGTAGGAGTCCCTCGAGCAGTGGCCGAAAACTTCTTCAGGGCTGCTTCATTAATGACCTTCCCTCCATTTTAAGGTCAGCAGTGGGGATGTTCGCCAATGATTGTACAATGTTCTGCAACATTTGTGGCTCCTCAGATACTGAAGCAGTCCATGTTCAAACGTGACAAGATCTGGAGAGTATCCAGGCTGACAAGTGGCAAGTAATATTCAGCCCACAGGAATGCCAGACCGTGACCATCACCAATAAAATACAATCTAACCTGCCCCTTGCCATTCAATGGTGTTCCTATCATTGAATCCCCAGTATCAAATTTCTGGTGGGTAATCATTGCTCAGAAACTCACTGGTCTCGCCACATGAACACAGTAACTATAAGAGCAGGTCCGAAGCTAGGAATACTGCGGCGAGTAATTCACATCCTGACTTCCAAAAGTCTGTCCATCATCTATAATGCATAAGTCAGAGGTGTTATAGGAGACTCCCAATTTGCCTGGATGAGTGCAGCCCCAACAACATTCAATAAGCTTTACACCATCCAGGACAAAGCAGCCAGTTTGCCTGTCCCTTCACCCACAATTCTCCACCATCAACGCTCAGCAGCAGCAGTAGTGTTTTACTATCTACATGCTGCAATGAAATGATTCACCAAAGATCCTCAGAGACCATCTTCCCAACTCACAACCACGTCTATCTAGAAGGACAAGGGCTGCAGATGAATGAGAATACCATCATCTTCAGGTTCCCTCCAAGCCATTCAGCATCCTGTCTTGGAAATATATCACCGCTCCTTCACAGTCACTGTGTGAGAATCCTGGGATTCCCTTCCTAATGGCATTGGAGGTCAACCACAGCAGGTGGACTGCAGCGTTCAGCAAGGCAGCTCACCACCACCTTCTCAAGGGCAACTAGGGACAAGCAATAAATGCTGGCCCAGCCAGTGACACCGAGATTCACGAAATAAATAAATAGAAATTAACAGAGGAAGGTTGCTGAGGTGTCGCAGGGATCGGTGCTTGGGGCCCAGCTGTTCACAATGCCCTTTAAACATTTGGATGCTGGAATCAGATACAATATATCCCAGGAAACCACACTGAGCAGGTTATTTCTGTGCTGCTTGAAAGCTCTGTCAAAAAGAACTCCCCCCAATTTGACTGTCGTGATGAGACTGAGGAGGTGGTAATTGGTCAGATTGTAATTATTCCCGTTTTAGGGGACGGGACTTAGCTGAGTAATTTTCCACACTGCCAGGGAGATGACAGAGTTGGAGCTGGAATGAAACAGCTTCCCCAGGGACACGGCTTGTTGTGCAGCACAAGTCTTTAGTCCTATTGCGGGAATGGTGTCAGGGCCCATTGCCTGTGTCGTATCTACTGTGTTCACCTGTTTCTTCATGTCACGTGCAGTGAATCAAATTGGTTGAAGACTGACATCTGTGATTTTGTGGGCATCATGATGAGGGTGAGGTGTATCATCGACTCACCACTTCTTGCAGAGGATGGTGCAGATAAAACATCCTTCTCTTTTACACTGATGTGCAGGTCTGTTCCATTATTTAGGATGGGGATGTTTGTGGAACCCTCTCCTCCAGTCATTTGTTTAATCGTCCATCACTATTTTATGACTGAATGTGACAGGACTGCAGGGCTTCGTTCAGATCTGTTGGTCAAGTCTGGTAACTTTAATGAGTTAGCATCAGGTGAAAGTTCATGTGAATCTGACCCTGACATATTCATCCACACTCGTCACTGAGCCATAGATGGTGTTGATGGTAATGACAGACTGAGGTGTTTCCCTGGTAAAAAGTTACAGGTTGTGGTTTAATGCATGTCTGCCTCTCCTGCTGCTGTGGTCTACAGCACTACATGAATACGCAGTTTCGAGCTGCAATATCTGCAATGCAATTCTGCTGTATGTTCCCCAATTCTCACTGAGACTCATTCACCCATCAGCCCTGCACTCAGTGACCTAACCTGGTTTCTGATGTGGAAATACTTCCATTTTCATACTCTCATTCTGCTAACGGTCTCTCTCCACGGGTATTGCTTCCAATCTGACCCAGTCCGCAAAAGCATTTAACTGATCTGAATGCAAATGTTTAATTCACCTGAATCTTTTTCTTTGAGAAATACCATCTTCTGTGTTTAAAGTCAATGTGTTTCTTCTGTTTCTTTCCCTGATCATGATTAAGAGCTCTGTAGTGTCAGTGATGCCAGTGTTATGTAGTTTCAGAGCCAATGAATTCTCTGGATTCCCAATCATCTTCACCATATTGTATGTTTCCTCTTTTGGTTTGATGCCTTATCACTCATGCCTGCCTTGTTCTCCCATGAGCATGTTTCAAGTTCTTGGGGTTGCATTTCTGGTATTATCTTTCGAATTTATCCCCAGAACCTCCTCCCATTGCTGCTCCATGGTCTTTCCTGCTCAGCTCCCCTTCCAATTAACTCTGGCCAGCTCCTCCCGCATGTCTTTGTAGTTACATTGCTTAATTATAACCACATTACATCTTGAAGAGAGCGGTAGATATAAACTGAAAGAAGGAGTTTTGGGAGATGGGACACGAAGAATAATTGGTGGATCTCTTAACTAGATACAAAGGGAGATCGAGAGAGCGGATATAGATATGGAGATATGGAAAATGAGAAAATTACATTATCGAAAGAAGTAGATGAACATTCCCGAATGTTTTGGCAATGCCTGTGTGCTGTGGTCCTTTGTACAGTGCATGTACAACAGAGTAATATGTTCAAATGCTGAGTCTGATTCCAGAATATTTATCTCCAATAATATGACAGACACTAGTTTTGGAAAGAACCCAGCAGGCCAATATATTGAAGTCCCGGTAGAAAGGGGATTAACTGAAATAAGTTGGGACACCAGAATCAAGAATTTGGAGCACAGATCCTGGTGAGAATGAAAGATTAGAGTTGGTAATCCCAGAAAAGGAGGGAACGTTGAGAGGATCAAAACATGTTTTAATGTTTTATCAATTTTATACATCATGTGCATCATTTTTTGTTAACTGTGTCTCTGTTGTTCATTTACAATGTGTTGCGCACATCTGAAAAATGCGACTTATCTGCACACACACATTGATTAAACAGTGTATATAAAATCATTTTTCCACCATTGAAACTGTCCTGTTGTCGTGTTACGAGGATACATGAACACCAACTAGCCACCAAAAGACATGACACACTATCACTATGTTCCATACGTACAGACAAAGAAGGGCACCACTTTGACAGGTACAAAGCACACACACATACGAAGACACGCAAGGACCTTCTTAGAGGAATGGTATTCTAACAAGAAGTCCATCAATAAACACATCAATTTAGATCCTGTCTACATTCTCTTATTAAAATAACCGGAAATGACATCACCCACTTTAAGAAACCAAGACCTATAAATAGAGAGGTGGGACATACCATGAGAGCTTCAGCAGATACTCTCGCTGATGATGTCACCTAGTAATGGTGACGAAACTTCTGAAAACATACCTTCAATCTCAGTGAGCTAACTTGCATACAGATAACTTGTTATTTTTTGTTTATTAGTGGAATTTAGGAGTTGTCTGTCGCTCAGGTTTTGACAGATTATGATGTGAGGTGAGCTTTTCTGGGTGTGTGGTTTTAATTAACAGAGGGGTTCGACATTGATGTCATAACAGTTTGGGGCCTTGCCGTGTGGCACTTGGACCGATCTGAACAGATTTGAGATACAAAAGGTCCCAGCAAATTCCAACTCATTGGAATTAGTGACTTTGATCTTCAAATAAAACCAGTGGGAAAATTCGTTTTATTTTGTTACTTGTGGTTAGTTAAATGAAAAGTGAGGGAAATGGCTTTTATCATTACTAAAGAGGTCCCCAAATTTTCCAAGGAAGTTTAGAAAGACAGAAGGAGGACATTTTTTAGAATTAGCAAATAGGTTAGAATTGGGTTTCACCAGGGAGAAAAGGGAAGCTGAAATTGTAATGGAGTTGGTTAAGCACTTTGATGTATCAGAGAAATAGGCAACTGCAGTAGTGTTAGAAAAACCTTAAATTGCAAATGTGGCAACTGGAGTTAGAAGATAAATAAAGGGACGGAAACAGAGAGAGACGAAAGAAAAAGAGAGGAAAAAGAAAGAGAGAGGGGATTTGAAATTCAGAGGTTGGGAATTAGACAAGAAAGTTAAATTAACAGGATGGAGATGAAGGGAGAACTTAGGGATGTATACAACTAGGTGAGTAACTTGCCATATTTCGATGAGAAAAATGTCAAAACTTTTTTATTTCATTTGAAAAAATGGCTAGTCAGATGACGTGTCCTGTGAACTTGTGGGTAATGCTAGTTCAGACTAAGCTGGTGGGCACAGCTGGTGAGGTATGTGCAGCACTGTCAGATGAGGGATCAAGAGATTATTAAGATGTCAAATTGGATATTTTGATTGGTTATGAATTGGTACTAGAAGCACATAGACAGAAGTTCAGAAAAATGGAGACGCAACCAGGTCAGACTTATATTGAGTTTGAAAGAATTAACCACAGTCATTTTGACAGGTGGGTGCTGGCCTTAAAAATGGATAAGACCTGTGAGGCTTGAAGGGAGATTAATCTGCTGGAGAAGTTAAAAGACTTATTTCCAGAGATAGTAAGAATTCATGTGAATGAATAGAAAGTTCAAGAAGTGAGAAGCGCGGCAGAAATGGCAGATAAATATGCATTGTGGCATGTGATGAAATTTAGCTTCTGGCAGGAATTTCATGCTGTGAGGGATAGAAATTGGGAGAAGGGACGATCACACATTACAAAGCGAACAGTAGCTCACAATAGTTTACCACAGGTGAAGAAAGAAGCCCAAGGGGGTTGAAAGGTGGTGAAAGGCCTCAGGTGCTCTCACTATAAGGGAGTGGAACACATAAAATGACAGTGCTGATGGTTTAAGAAGGGCACAGGGAAAACGTTGTTTTCACTGCAGTAAGCTGGGACACACTGTGCTGGGCGTTAAAGGAAGACACTTTGGGGAAAGATGCGGTAGAAGAGGCTAAGCCCAGTGGCATTAGTGAAACTGGTAAAGGAGAGCCCAAGTGGAGCCGAGGAGCTGCAGGAGATTGCACAGCCGAGGCAAGGGCTGGATATGGAATTAGTGCCTGATCTCTCTAAAGAATTCGTCTCTGTAGATAAAGTTTACTCAGAAAGAACGGGGCAGAAGGACAAGAAGTTATAATTTTGTGAGATACGGGATCTGCTCAGTCTATAATAGTTGAGAAGTGAGGCGCCGGAAAAGTACAACAGATCAGGCAGGATCCGAACAGCAGGACAATCGAATATCAGGCAGTAACCCATCGTCAGGAACATGGTGGGGGGACAAGGGGGCTGAAAGATAAATATGAGGGTAGTAGCTGAGCTGGTGGGAGGGTCATTGGGAAGGCAATAAGAAGATGTAGGTGGGAGGGATAGTGATATGTCAGAGGGTAGAATGGAGTCGATAGGTGGAAAGGAAGATGGCCAGTTAGGGTGGTTCAAGAGGGCAGTGCTAGGTTGAACGGTTGGATTTGGAGAGGTTGGTGGAGGGGAGATTTGGAATTTGGTGAAGTCAACGTTGATGCTATACAGTTTAAGGGCTCCAGCTGTCCTACCACCGATAGGAGTCCTAGCACCCTCCTGTCCAACCTATCACCATCACACCCCACTTGCATCTACCTATCGCCTTCCAAGCTCCCTTCCACCCAGCTCCACCCCCACTCTCCCATTTATTTCTCAACCTCCTTCCCCCTCCCTTACCTCCTACTTTCCTGATGAAGGATTTATGCCTGAAACGTCAACGCTCCTGCCCCTCGGATGCTGCCGACGTGCTTTTCCAGCCCCACACTTTTCAACTCTAATCTGCAGCCTTCACTTTCTCTCACCCTCTAATAGGAAGAGATGAAATATTTTTCACACTTTCTGGCATGTTAATCAAGAGCGTGTTAATTTGTGGAATGGGGAAAGAAATTAATCATTCCCTTGTGTAACATTAGGATGGAATGCCAAATCAAGATTAGGGAAGTAACAGTGACAGTGAGTAACAGAGTGTCAGTTCCAGGAATACAGTTTGTTCTTGGGAACGATTTCGCAGGAGGCGAGGTGGGATAGGCACCCCTTGTGGTGGAGAAGCCAAAGGAAGACTAGGGAATTGGTGATTTAAAAGAAAATTACCCAGGATTTTTTCCAGACTGTGTAGGAACAAGATCCCACTGTCATAAGTTACAGCAGGAAGGAAAAACGAACGAAAAAGACAAATGAATTGATGCTCGGTGAACTGACCCCCTGGTTGATGTCACGGTGCAGGAAAAACCTGAACAGGCAGAGGATCAGGCAGAGGTGTTTAGTCCAGAAAGGCTAATGGACTTACAACAGATATATACACACACATACACACACACATACACATGCACACACAGAGAAAAGGAATCAGAATATATTGTCGAACGTTATTAACTTAAAGATAGAATCATAAAATTAAAATGGAGACCCCGATAGGTTACTGCAGAAGGGAAATGGGCCGAAGTGCACCAGATTGTGTTAGCAATAACGTACAGTGTTACAGGCAGCTCATAAACTAACTGCAGGGTGTCACCTCGGTGACAGAAGACTCAGGCTAAGGTACAGAAGCATTTCCACTGGCCTGGAATGTACAAGGACGCTGTTAATTTTTGTTGTACGTGACATACATCCCAAATGGTAGGTAAGTAACAGGCAGTAATAAAACCAGCACCTTTGTTGCCAATTCCTGCATTTGAAGAACCTTGCACGTGGGTTATGATTAATTGTGTCGCTCCCCTTTCTAAAGTAAAAGTGGAAACCAATACTTGCTGACCATAATGGATGTGTCTACCAGATTTCCAGAGGCAATTCCATTATTGGAGTGTCAAGGCAAAAAGGGTGGTGGAGGAGTTGGTAGCTTTCTTTACTCGCTGTGGACTGCCCAGAGAGATTCAGTCAGACCAAGGGTCTCATTTTACCGCTCAGCTGTTTAAGGAAGTCATGGATGGCTTAGGCATACAGCACTTCAAATCAAGGGCGTCCCATCCTGAATTCCAGGGAGCCTTGGAAAGTTAGCATTAGACGCCGAAGACTATGTTAACAGCGTACTGTCAGGGTTGGCCAAATGATTGGGATAAAGGCGCCCTATTAAATTGTTTGCCATTAGAGATGCCCCAAATAAATCTACTCACTTTACTTCCTTTGAGATAATATTCATACATGAAGTGAGAGCTCCTTTGAAATTAATTAAATATAAATTGACAGGACCGAAGTCGGAAATCTCACACCTGGATTATGTGTACGAGGTAAAGGAGAGAGTAGATGGAGTCGGTGAGTTTGCTAAACAGTATCTGAAGAGCACAGCAAAGGTGGCAGGTGGCAGATAAAAACACTGAAACTTTGAAGATTTCCCGTGGGGATGACGTATTAGTATTGCCACCAGTGGTAAGAAATCTCTTCAAATCCAGGTTTAGTGGCCCGTTTCAAATTTTAAAAAAGTGGAGTCAGTTAAACTGTCTAGTAAAGATACCAGAGATGACAAAAAAACTTTATCGAGTATTTCATATGGATGAATAATGCACCAGCCACATTTAAGACTCAGAAACAGAGTTGTGGCCAGATGAACAAATTGTGCAGCTTATCTCTATGATGTAGTAATCTTTAGCAAGTGATTGAAAGCTCACATTTTACAGTTGACAGAGCATGTTGAACGATTACAAGAAGCAAACTTGGTAATAAACTTAAAGAAAACAGAATTCATGAAGGCAAGAGGTGACGTTCTTGTGACATTACATTGGATATGGGACGTTGACCCCATGGAACACAAAGACGAAGGGCTTTAAGGAATTTCCACGACCATCCTCGAAGAAAGAGGTGCTTCAATTTTTGGAACTGAGTGGATTCTATTGGAAGTTTGTTCCAAATGTCAGCAGCGTATTGGCACCACTGATGGATTTATTAAAGAAGAACACCGAATTGTGGTGGACCGAACAATGCCAGGAGGCATTTGAGAATTTTAAAGCAGGATTAATCACCACACCAGCTTTAGCAACACCAAATATTCTGAAACCCTTTGAAAATTGTGTTTGATGCTCGGGATATAGGGGTCGGAGATGTATTGATACAGAAAGAGGATGATGGAATTGAATGGCCAATTGGCTACTTGCTGAAAAACTCAATATCCACCAGAAAAAAAATACAAAATCTCCATTGTTGAACAAGAATGATTAAGTTTCATGCTGGCCTGACAATATTTTAATGTGTATATGACAACCACATTGTCGGAGATGGTTGCGGACAACGACAAAGCTCTCACATTTTTTGGAATATTTAAAGACCAGAATATGAGACTATTTAATTGGAGTCTTACCTTACCGACTTTAAACTCACAAAATGTACATGCTGCGGCTCCTACAATGTGATAGCAGATGGGTTTTCGGGGATTTAAAGGAAAGCAGTGGAGATAAGATTTGACTTATTCCAGTGTTGTATTGGTGTGCAGAATTAATATGAATGATATAACTGAGATTAATACTTCTGTATTTCACAAAATTGGGATTAAGAATTAGAGGAAAAGGAATGATGCCATCTTTTCATTCTGCTGGTTCATTTTATTTTCTGAAGTGGGAAGATGTTATGAATCCAAAAACATGTATGGGCACTTTAAGACAGAACGGGTTTTGTTGAATAGAAATTAAAGCCACAGATGCCAGCTAAAGGTCATGCTGTTCCACATGTCACCATTAGCTGAGGAATGGATACCTGAGTTTTGGTTGTTGTTTTGACAGCCATTCAAATCCAACCAAAGAGTTTAAATAACGCTCAGGATACCAGAAACCAACAGAATTTGAATATTATTGTTTGGACACCTGGACAGCAATCAAATTATGAGAATTATTATATCATGGGGAGTATATAAACCCAGCATTTTGAAAATAGAGGGAGAGCCACTGCCATCCAACAGCAGAGTAACTGCTGTAGAGCAGGAGTGCTAACTGGCCATCTCAAACACTCTCTATCAAAGACACATGTTCATATAAACCTACTTGCAATAAAAAGAAACGACCCAGGGAGATCAACAGCTGGAAGAGTTGGAGTCAGATAGCAAGTAGCTAAGAAAAGAGGGGCTTGTATTTGTGAATAGTTGTTGTTTAGTGTTCACTATTTAAGTTAAGAAACTAACTTGATAATTTTTGTTTAAATAGTGGAATGTAGGAGATCTCTGTCGCTCATATTTTAACAGATTACAAGGTGAGGCGAGCTTTTCTGGGTGTTTGGGTTTAATTAACAGAGGGGTTCGGCTCCACCTTGTAAATGTCCATCCACGCTAACCCCATTTCCTTGCAGTTGGCCCATATGCTTCCAGTCCTTTCCTATCCACATATTTATCCAAATGTTTTTGAAATGTTGTTAATGTACCCCCCTCAACCACATCTGCTGGCAACTCATCCATGTACCAGCCCTCTGCTTAAAGAAGTGACCCCTCAGGTTCCCTTTTATTCCTTCTCCTTTAACCTTAAACTGATCCCCTCAAATCCTCGATTCTCTACACCTTGGAAAAACACTGAAAGCATTAACCCTATCCATATCCCTCGTGATTTTATACAGCTCGATAAGGACTCCCTCAGTCTCTTACACGTGAAAGAACACGTCCTAGCTTGTCCACCCTCTCCCTATAACTCAGACCATTGGGTCCTGACAACGTCTTTGCAAATTTCTTCTGCACCCTTTCTAATTTAATAACATCCTCCCCATGACAAGGTGACAAAACGGAACACAATACTCCAAGTGCGGCCTTACCAAAGTCCTGTGTAACTGCAACATAAGGTCCCAACTTCTATCCTCAATATCCTGCCTGATGAAGGTCAATGTGCCAAAAGCCTTCTTCACTTCCCTGTCTTCCGGTGACTCCACTCTCAGAGAACTGTGTACCTGAACACCAAGGTCCCTCTGCCCACTGCACCCCTCAAGACCCTCCCATTCACCAGGAAACTCCAACATTGATATGAGTTTCCAAAATGCAAGACCTCACGCTTCTATATTAAATTCCATTTGCCATTTCTCGGCCCATCTCCCACCTGATTAAGTTCCTGCTGCAATTTCTGATAAACTTCCTCACTGATCATGCTCCCAATTACTTTAGTGTCATCTGCAAACTTACTAATCATACCTTGTACATTCTCAACCAAATCATAGATAACACACAGCAATGGACCCAGCCTGCAGTCTGACAAACATCCTTCCAGACAACCCTCTGCTTTCTACAGTCAAGCCAAATGTGTATCCAATTGGCCAGCTCCCCCCGCATTCTACGAGATGTAAACTTCCTGAGCAGCCTGCCATGTGGAACATTATCAAAGGCCTTGCTGAACTCCATAGAGACTACGTCTATCACTCTGCCCTCATCAAACGTCCTGGTAACTTCATCAAAGGGAAGCATGATCTCCCACTCACAAGTCTATGCTGACTGCTCCGAATCAAACCCTGTTTAAGTAATGGGTGCAGTCAATGCTATGCTGTCCTTCATAGTAAGATGATTCAAGTCCATAAGTAAAGCCATCTTCCGGCTGTTGTAGAGCCTTACTGAGAGAGCATTTGGTGCACTCTGTACAGATTTGATGTCCTTTGTAAGGAATGATCTCCTTACCACAGACACGGGTGATGGTAACATGAGGATAGAGTGAATAAGCTGAGTGTTTAATCTGTAGAGCTGCAAGAGACGAGGAAATGGTGATGCTGAAACACGAGGAGTGGCAGCGATCACTTATTTCCAAAACAGACATTGACAGTGACAGAAGTTCCATACTTTACCCAGTATCTCAGCACAGGGAAACACTTTGTTTATGAGCAGTGGAGGAAGATCATAGTAAGCATGGCCAGACAGATCATAGGGTGGAAATAGACTTGGACAGAGTAAGACATACAGGTTACACTGAACAGGACATAGAACATAGAACATAGAACATAGAACAATACAGCACAGAACAGGCCCTTCGGCCCACGATGTTGTGCCGAACTTCTATCCTAGATTAAGCACCCATCCATGTACCTATCCAAATGCCGCTTAAAGGTCGCCAATGAATCTGACTCTACCACTCCCTCGGGCAGCGCATTCCATGCCCCCACCACTCTCTGGGTAAAGAACCCACCCCTGACATCTCCCCTATACCTTCCACCCTTCACCTTAAATTTATGTCCCCTTGTAACACTCTGTTGTACCCGGGGAAAAAGTTTCTGACTGTCTACTCTATCTATTCCGCTGATCATCTTATAAACCTCTATCAAGTCACCCCTCATCCTTCGCCGTTCCAACGAGAAAAGGCCGAGAACTCTCAACCTATCCTCGTACGACCTACTCTCCATTCCAGGCAACATCCTGGTAAATCTTCTCTGCACCCTCTCCAAAGCTTCCACATCTTTCCTAAAGTGAGGCGACCAGAACTGCACACAGTACTCCAAATGTGGCCTAACCAAAGTCCTGTACAGCTGCAACATCACCTCACGACTCTTGAATTCAATCCCTCTGCTAATGAACGATAATACTCCATAGGCCTTCTTACAAACTCTATCCACCTGAGTGGCAACCTTCAAAGATCTATGTACATAGACCCCAAGATCCCTCTGTTCCTCCACCTGACCAAGAACCCTACCATTAACCCTGTATTCCGCATTCTTATTTGTTCTTCCAAAATGGACAACCTCACACTTAGCAGGGTTGAACTCCATCTGCCACTCCTCAGCCCAGCTCTGCATCCTATCTAAGTCCCTCTGCAGCCGACAACAGCCCTCCTCACTGTCCACAACTCCACCTATCTTTGTATCATCTGCAAATTTACTGACCCACCCTTCGACTCCCTCCTCTAAGTCATTAATAAAAATTACAAACAGCAGAGGACCCAGAACTGATCCCTGCGGAACTCCACTTGTAACTGGACTCCATGCTGAATATTTACCATCTACCACCACTCTCTGACTTCTACCGGTTAGCCAGTTTTCTATCCAATTGGCCAAATTTCCCTCTATCCCATGCCTCCTGACTTTCCGCATAAGCCTACCATGGGGAACCTTATCAAATGCCTTACTAAAATCCATGTACACTACATCCACTGCTCTACCCTCATCCACATGCTTGGTCACCTCCTCGAAGAATTCAATAAGACTTGTAAGGCAAGACCTACCCTTCACAAATCCGTGCTGGCTGTCCCTAATCAAGCAGTGTCTTTCCAGATACTCGTAAATCCTATCCCTCAGTACCCTTTCCATTACTTTGCCTGCCACAGAAGTAAGACTAACTGGCCTGTAATTCCCGGGGTTATCCCTATTCCCTTTTTTGAACAGGGGCACAACATTCGCTACTCTCCAATCCCCTGGTACCACCCCAGTTGCCAGTGAAGACGAGAAGATCATTGCCAACGGTACTGCAATTTCCCGTCAGGCCCGGGGGACTTGTCTATCCTCAAGTTGTTCAAAATGTCCAACACATCTTCCTTCCTAACAGGTATCTCTTCTAGCTTATCAGTCCGTTTCACACTCTCCTCTTCAACAATACGGTCCCTCTCGTTCGTAAATACTGAAGAGAAGTACTTGTTCAAGACCTCTCCTATCTCTTCCGACTCAATACACAGTCTCCCACCACTCTCCTTGATCGGACCTACCCTCGTTCTCGTCATTCTCAGGTTTCTCACATATGCATAGAATGCCTTGGGGTTATCCTTGATCCTATCCGCCAGGGATTTTTCATGCCCTCTCTTAGCTCTCCTAATCCCTTTCTTCAGGTCCCTTCTGGCTATCCTGTATCCCTCCACTGCTCTGTCTGAACCTTGTTTCCTCAACCTTATGTAAGCCTCCTTCTTCCTCTTTACTAGACATTCAACCTCCCTCGTCAACCAAGGCTCCCTCACACGACCATTTCTTTCCTGCCTGATCGGTACATACATATCAAGGACACGTCGTATCTGCTCCTTGAAAAAGTCCCACATTTCCACCACATCCTTCCCTGACAGCCTATGCTCCCAACGAATGCTCCTGAAATCCTGTCTTACAGTATCGTAATTTCCCTTCCCCCAATTGTAAAATCTACCTTGTTGTAGACATGCAGTAGACAAGATCAACATGAACAAGACTAGCATTATTTGAACTTAGAGAGTCCATTCATCAGTCTAACGTGACTATCCTAATAGTTTATATGCCTTTACTAACTCTCCCCACGTCGGTGAGTGAACCCTGTACTGAACGTCAGGTTGTTCACAATCCCCAACAGCAGCCACAATACCTTCCATCTGAAACAGGTAGACATTCCCACCAGCTTCCGCCCTACATAGAGAACACCAGGCTGTCTTCTTGGAGATGGAAGATGCCTTCTTGAGACTTCACACAAGACATATGGCTTCCCTGCTCACCACTAGAAAACCACGGTAAAGTCCCACATGTGTATCATAAACAACGGTGCCAAGAGAAACAACGTGGAACAGTCTGTCTGTGCAGCCTCTGCCCCACTTGTTCATCATGTTAGAGCATCAATTAGGAGACAGTGAGGACTACCGATGCTGGAGATCAGAGGAGAGCATCAATTGCTGGAAAAGCACAGTGGGTCAGGCAGCATCCGAGGACCAGGAGAATCGACGTTTTGGGCATAAGACATTCATCACGAATCAGCAACAATTACCTCATTCTACCCCCGTATAAGTGCATTGAGGTGGGAATGGCCTCCTGCTGTTCCTGTGTAAGTGACTCAAGGGAGTGATTGGCTTCAACCTCGTCCGATTGGACAGGGCCAAGGGCCTGACTGGTTTCCCCTGGTTCCTGTTTGACAGCTCATTGTACTGACTAGTATGACAATGCTGCAGCTTTAAGAGGTTATTTTGTCCTGGAATATTTTAAGAGAGATTGAACGATTGTTACCAAGCTGCCTAGTTAAGACCACTTGAGTAACAGCTAGGGAGGCCTTGTGTTTATTTTAATGCAGCCTGAATGGGTGTGACCAGCTCTCACAGATTAGGATATCTGGGTTTTGGTTTCTCAATGACATCAGAAACTATTGGGGTCTCCACAGAGTTGGAAGCTTCAGTGAATGTTTCCTGGTTGCAACCCTCTCTGAAATTTTTCTTGGTGCTGTTTTTAATTCCTGGATTGGAGAAATGTTTATGACAATCTGTGTCTGAATATTTCTTTTTGCCAAGGGCTGTGTTTATGGGAGTTTCCTATATTGGAACAGTTCATTAGTAATAGTTCCTAGATCTATTGTTCTGTTAACTTGTCCAATAGAATTGCGTTATTCTAAATTCCTCTTTCTTTGGTTTCATTTTCTCTTTCGTGTTTAAGTAGATAGTGTTTTTCTTCACACCGAGTAGTTTGACCCGTCACACTGCATCTGGAACAGACACTTTACATTTCCTTTAAAATACGAAAACATTCGAGTCTAGGCTATTGCCGTCAAATATTTTTGAGGGGCTCTGGTGTGGCCCATCACACTAGACTCCTTCCCTTCCTGAGTAATAGGCTGGAGGCACTGAATGGGCTGTCCCTGTTCTTCTTCAATAGTGTCAATGGGCTGATTGGCTTCCTCATATTCCTGTGAATTCAGCGCGAGGTGCTGAATGAACTCTTATTTTACTGTGGCAATGTGCAGTGACAGGCAGTGCTGGTAGATGAATGTTACGGACACGTTAACAGCACAAGGCTCAATGGAGTCTGGATCCTGCTACACATGGACAAAGACCAGTTCAGGAGCTGACGGGGGACAAAATGTTCTGAACATTGTAGAATCTTCAGCGACCATCCCCACTTCTGAGTTATGGTGTGGAGGGTGGGGGCTGGAGACATTGATGAAGCAGCTGAAGATGTTTGTGAAGAGGAAGCTACCCTGCGGATCTCCCACAGAGGTGACCCAGGACTGAGATGATGACCATCTTCCTTTGTGCCATGTTTGACCCCAAACACTGGAGAGTTTACTCTGATTCCCACTAAGTCCAGTTTTGTTAAGGTCCTTTATGTCAGCAGAAGTTAACCACTGTCTTGACATTGGGGCCAGTCATTTTTACCTGAACCCTTGTCTCAACCTCTTTTGTTCACATCAATAGGCCATGGTATAGGAGCAGCAAGTGTTTTCTTCAAACAGGTGGTATTGAATGTCAGGATTTCTCTTCTCAAGAGTGTTCGAGGAGCTAGATGACTGAACGTATTTGAAGAGGAGGTAGATGGAAATTGACCTGTCAGAGAGTTAAGGGCTATGAAGAATTGGGTATGAAAGAGGATTTGAGACGAAGAGCAGATCAGTCATGATCTTAGTGAACGGCAAGGCAGGCTTGTGGGGGGTGAACAACATGCCGCTGTTTCTGATGTTCTCCCATTCTGTTATTGGAGAGTTAGTGGGTGTTATTTTCATGAATGTTCTCTTATTGAATGCTGCAGAAAGGGAGACCAGAGGATCTTGTGAGCCATCCCTGAGTGAGGTATGGGGGCTGTATTCACACTGAATCTGGGTGTACAACATGACCATCAAATGAAGCACAAGTTGCAGAGAGGGGAAGCTCTGTGAAGAGAGATGAGGGGCCTCTTTCGTACCCAGCCTGGGTTTTCCAATTCCCAATTCACTTCAAACCGCATGGGACAGTAATGAGGGGCTGAATGGTCTCCTGTGTTTCTGTGCAACAGGTTACAGGAGTAAGTAGCCTCCAACTGCACCTATCTAGCAGGTTTGAGGGGCTGAATGGAACACAGGAACATGGGACTGAGGAGCAGGAGTGGGTCATTAGATACTTTGAGCCTTCTCCACCAGGCACTAAGATTGTAGCTGACCAGGTTGTGGTCTCAGCTCCACTTTTCTGTCTGCGTCCCATTGTGCATGACTCACTTCTCTGTCAAATAGTTAACTAACACAGCTTTCAATCAATGTGAACATTGAGACACGATAACCTTCCACTGAAGAGAATTCAGACTTGAATGGTCCTTTCAGAATTATTCATCATCCCTCTTATAGAATCAGAGAGTCATGCAGAATGGAAACAGACCTATTAGTCCAATCTGTTCACTCCGATCAGATATCAAATCTGATTTAGTCCCATTTGCCAGCATTTGGCAAATATTCCTCCTGTGATTGTACCCGCCTTGACCACTTCCTCTGACTGCACTTTCTGCCCACACACCACTCTCTGTATGAAATATTTACCTTCAGGTCCCTTCTAAATCATTCGCCCTCTCCCCTTCAACCTATGCTGTCTTGTTCTGGACTCCCCTATCCTTGGGAGTAGAACATGGCTGTTCAGAATATCCTTGCCCCTGATGATTTTATAAACCTCTATAATGTTGCCTCTCAACTTCTGGCACTCCAGGGGGAAACACCTCAACGTAATCAGCCTCTCCCTATAGCTCAAGCCTCCAGTCCTGGAACATCCGTGTAAGTCAGTTCTGCAGAAATCCGAGTTGTACGCAGTATTCTTAAAGCGGCCTCACCAACATCCTGGAGAGATGCAACATACCACCACAACTCCTATACTCAATGCTCTGACTGATTAAGGTAAATGTGCCAAATGTGTTCAGCACCATTCTGTCTACCTGCGACTCACTGCTACAGGTAATCATGTACGTAAACATCAGAAAGTTAACATGATGGTAGTGCCAGCAGATAGGAGGACCAGTGATACATTGATCATTATTGAGATTATATTGTGTTGGAAACATGAGCTTAACATGTCCGGAAGTGAAATCAAATCAATGGGTTCAGGGTGATTAATATACAAAATAACAGATAGCCCAGAGTGAGTTACAGACTGGAATCGAATCGAGGCGTTCAGGTGGTTAATATACAGAATACCAGATACCCCGGATTGAGTTACAATCTGGAATCTAATCAAGGGGTTCAGGGTGGTTTATATAGAGAATAACAGGTAGCCCGCAGTGAGTTACAGCCTGGAATCCAATTGCAGGGTTCAGGGTGGTTTATATACAGAATAACAGATAGCCCATAGTGAGTTACAGCCTGGAATCCAATTGAGGGGTTCAGGGTTGTTTATAAACAGAATAACAGGTAGCCTGGAATGTGTTACAGGTTGGAACCTAATTGAGGGGTTTAGGATGGTTTATGTACAGAATAACAGATGCCATGGAGTGAGTTACAGTCTGGAATCTAATCAAGGAGTTCAGGGTGGTTTATATACGGAATAACAGATAGCCTGGAGTGTGTTACAGATTGGAAGCTAATCGAGGAGTTCAAGGAGTTTTAGATACAGAATAACAGATAGCCCGGAGTGATTTACAGCCTGGAATCTAATCGAGGGATATGTTAACCTTTTTATGTGAAATAACTTGTAACTGGGAGTGAGTCACAAAGTGGTCAAGTGGTTTCAAATCTTGACTCAAATAAACATAATGCAGTCACAAACTACACGACTTTACTGACTCCCAATTTTCCTTGTTTGAGGACTATCCTCCTCTGTTTTCCCCTTTCACTGAAAGTATTAATATACCTTCTATACTGCACTGACATTCTGGTTATTGTGCTACCTATCTCTCACTGTCTCATTTATATTCAATCCTGTTGAAAGATACTTAAACCAACAGAGACACAAAGTTCCAGAAAAGCTTTGTTCAATTGCAGATGCATTATTTTCTTTTATTTGTAGACAACACACAATTTGAACCCAAAAAATTTCAGTGTAGGATTTGAGAAACCCTTCAATTTGGGATAACGCCTCGCCAGGCAGGATTCTGATCCAACGCTGCAAATCTACAATTCAGTGGCTGAGCTCTATCAGGTTTTGTATAGTATGTCTCTCTCATATGTTAGAAGCTTGGAAAGTAAGGGCGACCTTACTGGAATGTCACATTGTCTCTCCGCATTCACTGTAAACAGGTTCTGGGATTTGCATTTTATTCAACTTCAAAGAGCTGTCTCCATTTCCTATCTCTGCTAGCATCAATGAATGGAAATGGCTTTTGACACATTGCCCCCTCTCCCTTGCTGAAAGTATTCCTGACACAAATCGGTCAGGCAGACATTTTAGATTTGTCCACAGCCACCATTTTATATCAGTAAAACTGCACGACTACTGTGTGCAGTTCTGATCTCCAAATTTGAGGAAAGACATTCTGGCTATTGAGGGAGTGCAGCGTAGGTTCACGAGGTGAATTCCTGGGATGGTGGGATTACCTTATACTGAAAGACTGCAGCGACTGGGCTTGTATACCCTTGAGTTTAGAAGACTGAGAGGGGATCTGGTTGAGACAAATAAGATTATGAAAGGATTGGACACTCTGGCAGCAGGAAACATGTTTCCGCTGATGGGTGAGTGCCGAACCAGAGGACACAGCTTAAAAATACGGGGTAGACCATTTAGGACAGAGATGAGGAGAAACTTCTTCACCCAGAGAGTGGTGGCTGTGTGGAATGCTCTGCCCCAGAGGGCAGTGGAAGCCCAGTCTTTGGATTCATTTAAGAAAGAGTTGGATAGACCTCTCAAAGATAGTGGAATCAAGGGTTATGGAGGTAAGGTAGGAACAGGATACTGATTAGGAATGATCAGCCATGATCATATTGAATGGCGGTGCAGACTCTAAGGGCTGAATGGCCTACTCCTGCACCTATTGCCTTTGTCTATTGTCTATTGAGTGTGTATAAATTAGGAAAAGCAAAAGAGACTGGCAACATCAATGCAGTTTGAAAATATATAAAACATTGAACACGCACACAGAATCACACACAAACAGACATACACAGACACACCGAATCACACACACAGGGATACAGACACCTTCCAGAAGCTGTCTCCATTTCCTATCTTGCAAGAGAATTCATGTTATGATGATGCATTCATGCAGGACAATAAACAGCTTTTGAGACTTTCCCCATTGTGACAGAAATTCAGTCCCAATCTGAAACTTGGAGATATGTAACAGGACAGAAATAAACCAGCAACTTTCTGTGTTCTTGCTCTCAATGTAACATTTGACCATTTAGTTTATCTTGTCTTCGGCCTAACATCCAACAAGGATCACTTCACAGATCCAATAACAGATCCTCAGGAGTGAGTTCCAGACTGGAATCTAATTGAGGGGTTTAGGGTTTACACACAGCAGAAGAGATACCCAGGAGTGAGTTACAGACTGGGATCTAATTGATGGGTTCAAGGTGGTTTACGTACAAAACAACAGCTAACAAGGAATGAGTCACAAAATCACGGAGTCATACAGTCATAGAGATGTACAGCATGGAAACAGACCCTTTGGTCCAACCCGACCATGCCGACCAGATATCCGAACCTACTCTAGTCTCTTTTTCAAGCACTTGGCCCATCTCCCTCCAAACCTTCCCATTCATATACCCATCGAACTGCATTTTAAATGTTGCAATTATACCAGCCCCCACCACTTCCTCTGACAGTTCATTCCATTCATGTCCCACCCTCTGAGTGAACAAGTTGCCCCTTAGGTCTCTTTCATATTACCTCTCAGACTAAATTTATGCCCTTTAGTTCTTTACTCCCCACCCCAAGGAAAAGACTTTGCCTATTTATCCTATCCATGCCCGTCATGATTTTATAAACCTTGATAAGGTCACCCCTCAGCCTCTGACACTCCAGGGAAAACAGCCCCAGCCTATTCAGCCTCTCCCTGTGGCTCAAATCCTCTAACCCTGGCAACCTTCTTGTAAATATTTTCTGAACTCTTCCAAGTTTCACAACATCCTTCCGATAGGAAGGGGATAAGAATTGCATGCCATAATTCAACAGTGGCCTAACCCATGTCCAGTCCAGCCACAACATGACCTCTCAATGCCTATACTCAAAACACTGACCAATAAAGGAAAGCAAACCAAACGCTGCCTTCATTAACTTATCCATCTGCCACTCTACTCTCACGGAGCTACGAACCTGCACTTCAAAGTCTCTTTGTTCAGCAACTCTCCCTTGGACTTGACCATTAAGATATAAGTCCTGCTCAAATTTGCTTTCCCAAAATGCAGCGCCTCGTGTTTATCGAAGTGGAATATAATTGAAGGTTTTGGGGTGTTTTTGAAACATGCCAGTCACACATACATGGAAGTGAGTTACACGTTGGAATCTAATCGAGAGGGTTACGGGTGATTCATATAATCCCGACAGTGGAGAAACAAGCCCTTCAGCCCAACAAGACTACACTGACCCTCAGAAGAATAACCCATCCACACCCATTTCCCCACATTTACCCCTGACTAATGCACCTCACGTACACATCCTTGAACACTGTTGGACAATTGCAACAGGGTTTGGATTGAATGGTTAATATACACAATAACAGATACCCAGGAGTGTGATACAGACGGGAATCTAATCAATCTATGGGCGGCACGGTGGCACAGTGGTTAGCACTGTTGCCTCACAGCGCCAGAGATCCGGGTTCAATTCCCGCCTCAGGCGACTAACTGTGTGGAGTTTGCACGTTCTCCCCGTGTCTGCGTGGGTTTGCTCCGGTTTCCTCCCACACTCCAAAGATGTGCAGATCAGGTGAATTGGCCATGCTAAGTTGCCCGTAGTGTTAGGTAAGGGGTGAATGTAGGGGTATGGGTGGGTTGCGCTTTGGCGGGGCGGTGTGGACTTGTTGGGCCGAAGTGCCTGTTTCCACGCTGTAAGTAATCTAATCAAACGATTGAAGTGGCTAATGTACAGAGTCCCTTAAAATTGGAAGTCAGTTACAGATTGGAATTTTATCAAGGGGATTCGGGACGATTATATGTACAATAACAGATACCCCTGAGTGACTTACAAACTGGAATCTAATCGAGGGTTTCAGGGTGGTTTATATGCAGAATAACAGGTCGCCCGGAGTGAGTTATAGAGTCATAGAATCATCGAGATGTACAGCATGGAAACAAACCCTTCGGTCCAACCTGTCAATGCTGACCAGATATCCCAACCCAATCTAGTTCCACCTGGCAGCACCTGGCCCATGTCCCTCCAAACCCTTCTTATTCATATACTCATCCAAATTCGTCTTAAATGTTGCAATTGTACCAGCCTCCACCACTTCCTCTAGCAGCTCACTCCATACACGTACCACCTTCTGTGTGAAAAAGTTGTCCCTTAGGTCTCTTTCATATCTTTCCCCTCTCAAACTAACCTATGCACTGTGGTTGTGGACTCCCTTACCCCAGGGTAAACCTCGATAAGTTCACCCCTCAGCCTCCGACACTCCAGGGAAAACAGCCCCAGACTGTTCAGCCTGTCCCTGTAGCTCCAATCCTCCAACCCTGGCAACATCCTTGTAAATCTTTTCTGAACCCTTTCAAGTTTCACAACATCTTTCCGACAGGAAGGAGACCAGAATTGCACGCAATACTCCAAGAGTGACCTAACCAATGTCCTGTATAGCCGCAACATGACCTCCTAACTCCTGTACTCGGTACTCTGACCAACAAAGGAAAGCATACAAAACGCCTTCTTCACTATCCTATGTACCTGCGACTCCACTTTCAAGGAGCTATGAACCTGCACTCCAAGGTCTCTTTGTTCAGCAACACACCCTAGGACCTTACCATTAAATGTCGAAGTCCTTCACAGATTTGCTTTCCCAAAATGCAGCACCTCGCATTTATCTGAATTAAACTCCATCTGTCACTTCTCAGCCTATTGGCCCATCTGGTCCAGATCCTGTTATAATCTGAGGAAACCCTCTTCGATGTCCACTACACCTGCAATTTTGGTGTCATCTGTAAACTTACTAACTGTACCTCTTATGCTCGCATCCAAATCATTTATATAAATGACAAAAATTAGAGGGCCCAACACTGATCCTTGTGGCACTTCACTGGTCACAGGCCTCCAGTCTGAAAAACAACCCTCCACCACCACCCTCTGTCTTCTACCTTTGAGCCAGTTCTGTATCTAAATGGCGACTTCGCCCTGTATTCCATGACATCTAACCTTGCTAATCAGTCTGCCATGGGGAACCTTGTCGAATGCCTTACTGAAGTTCATATGGATCACATCTACTGCTTTGCCCTTATCAATCTTCTTTTTTACTTCTTCAAAAAACTCAATCAAGTTTGTGAGACATGATTTCCCACGCACAAAGCCATGTTAACTATCCCGCATCAGTCCTTGCCTTTCCAAATTCATGTACATCCTGTCCCTCAGGATTCGCTCCAACAACTTTCCCACTGCCGAGGTCAGGCTCACTGGTCTCTCGTTCCCTGGCTTGTCTTTACCGCCCTTCTTAAACATTGGCACCATGTTTGCCAACCTCCAATCTTCCAGCATCTCACCTGTGGCTATCGATGATACAAATATCTCAGCAAGAGGCCCAGCAATCACTTCTCTAGCTTCGCACAGATTTCTCAGGTACATCTCATCAGGTCCTGGGGATTTATCCACCTTTTACCATTTCAAGACATCCAGCACTTCCTCCTCTGTATATCTGCAACATTTTGCAAGATGTCAACATCGATTTCCCTGCAGCCTATATCTTCCATATCCTTTTCCACAGTAAATACTGATGCAAAATATTCATTTAATATCTCCCCCATTTTCTGTGGCTCCACACAAAGGCCGCCTTACTGATCTTAGAGGGGCCCTATTGTCTCCCTAGTTACCCTTTGTCCTTAATATATTTGTAAAAACACTTTGGAATCTCCTTAATTCTATTTTCCAAAGCTATCTCATGTCCACGTTTTGCCCTCCTGATTTCCCTCTTAAGTATATTCCAACTTCCTTTATACTCTTCTAAGGATTCACTCGATCGATCCTGTCTATACCAGACATATGCTTCCTTCTTTTTCTGAACGAAACCCTCAATTTCTTTAGTCAGCCAGCATTTCCTATAACTACCAGCCTTCCCTTTGGATCCTGACAGGAAGTTACAGCCTGGAATCTAATTGAGGTGTTCAGGGTGGTTTATATCCAGAATAACAGATACTCTGGGGTGTGTTACAGACTGGAATCTAATTGAGGGGTTCAGGGTGGTTTATATGCAGATTAACAGATACCCCGGACTCAATTACAGCCTGGAATGTAATTGAGAGGTTCAGGGTTGTTTATATACAGATTAACGGATACCCCGGAGTGAGTTACAGCCTGAAATCTAATCGAGGGGTTCAAGGAGGTTAGTATACAGAATAACAGATAGCCCAGGATGTATTACTGCCTGGAATCTAATCAATATCTGTTCACTTTAAGATAGGACGGGTTTTGCTGAATCGAAAGTACATCCACAGATGCCAGCTAAAGGTCAGACTGTTGCAACTGTAACAACTAGCTGGGAAATGGAAGCCTGAGTTTTGGTTGCTGTTTTGACAGCAATTCAAATGCAATCAAAGACTTTAAATAATGCTCAGAATATCCGAAGCCAATGGAATTTGAATATTATTATTCGTACACCTGGAAATCCATCAAATTATGAGAATTATTATATCATGGGAAGTAAATAAACCCAGCATTTTGAAAATAGAGGGAGAGCCACTGCCATCCAACAGCAGAGTAACTGCTGTAGAGCAGAAGTGCTAACTGACCATCTCAAACACTCTCTCTCAAAGACACGTGTTCATGTAAAACCTACTTGCATTAAAAAAAATGACCCAGGGAGATCAGCAGCTGAAAGAATGAACACAGCGGGGAAGATAGAGACTGTGTGGTCTTGAGATTGTAACGTTTAATATGTGGGTTGTTGGAACAGCATATTTTTTACAGAGTTGGAGTCAGATAGTAAGTAGCTAAGAAAAGAGGGGCTTGTATTTGCGAATAGTTTTTGTTTAGTCTTCACTATAAAAGTTAAGAAACTAACTTGATAATTTTTGTTTAAATAGTGGAATGTAGGAGATCTCTGTCGCTCATATTTTAACAGATTACAAGGTGAGGCGAGCTTTTCTGGGTGTTTGGTTTTAATTAACAGAGGGGGTTCGAGTCCACCTTGTAAATGTCCATTCACAGTAACCCCATTTCCCTGCAGTTGGCCCATATCCTTCCAGTCCATTCCTATCGACATATTTATCCAAATGCTTTTGAAATGTTGTTAATGTAACCCCCTCAACCACATCTTCTGGCAGCTCATCCACGTTCCAGCCCTCTGTGTAAATAAGTGGTCCCTCAGGTTCCCTTTTATTCCTTCCCCTTTAACCTTAAACTGATCCCCTCTCGTCCTCGATTCTCTAAACTTTGGAAAATACTGATAGCATTCACCCTATCCATATCACTCATGATCTTATACAGCTTTATAAGGTCACCACTCAGTCTCCTACACTCTAAAGAAAAGGTCCTAGCTTGTCCAACCTCTCCCTATAACTCAGACCATTGGGTCCTGGCAACGTCTTTGTAAATTTCTTCTGCACTCTTTCTAATTACATTATATCCTCCCTATAACAAGGTGACAAAACTGAACACAATACTCCAAGTGTGGCCTTACCAAAGTCCTGTGTAACTGCAACATGAATTCCCAACTTCTATACTCAATGTCCTACCTGACGAAGGCCAGTGTGCCAAAAGCCTTCTTCACTGCCCTGCCTACCTGTGACTCCACTCTCAGGGAACCGTGCACCTGAATTCCAAGGTCGGTCTGTCCACTACACCCCTTAAGGCCCGCCCATTCACCGTGAAACTCCTACCTTGATTTGAGTTTCCAAAATGCAAGACCTCACACATCTATATTAAATTCCATTGGCATTTCTCAGCCTACTCGCCCACCTGATTAAAGTCCTGCTGCAATTTCTTATCAAATTCCTCACTGATCATGCTCCCACTTATTTTTTGTGTCATCTGCAAACTTACTAATCATGCCTTGTACATTCTCAACCAAATCATAGATAACAAAAAGCTATGGACCCAACCTCCAGTCTGACAAGCATCCTTCCACTAAACCCTCTGCGTCCGATCAACAAGCCAACTGTGTATCCAAATGGTCAGTTCCCACAGTATTCTACGTGATGGAACCTTCCATACCAGTCTGCCATGTGGAACCTTATCAAAAGCCTTACTGAAATCCAGAGAGACTACATCTACTGCTCTGCCGTCATCAACATTCTTGGTCACTTCAACAAAGGACTCTAAGAAATTTGGGAAGCATGATCTCCCAATCACAATTTTATGCTGAAGGGTCTGAATCAAACCCTGTGTAAGTAATGGGTGCAGTCAATGGTATGCTGTCCTTCATTGTAAGATGATTCGAGTACATAGGTAAAGCCATCTTCCTGCTGTTGTGGAGCCTTGCTGAGAAAGCTTTTGGGGCACTATCTACAGATTTGATCTCCTTTGTAAGGAATGATCTTACCACAGACACGGGTGATGGTAACATGAGGATAGAGTGAATAAGCTGAGTGTTTAATCTGTAGAGCTGTGAGAGACGAAGAAATTGTAATGCCGAAACACGAGGAGTGGCAGTGAGCACTTATTTCCAAAAGAGACATTGACAGGGAGAGAAATTCTATACTTTCCCCAGGATTGATTGGTTTGATTTATTGTCACTTGTACCTCAGTGCAGGGAAACACTTTGTTTATGAGCAGTGGAGACAGATCATAGTAAGCATGGCCAGGCAGATCATAGGGTGGAAATAGACTTGGACAGAGTAAGGCATACAGGTTACACTGAACAGGACATGCACTAGACAAGATCAACATGAACAAGACCAGCATTATTTGAACTTAGAGAGTCCATCAGTCTAACGTGACTTTCCTAATAGTTTATATGCCTAAATTAACTCTCCCCACGTTATTGTGCAGTCGGCGAGTGAACCCTGTCCTGAACGTCAGGTTATTCACAATCCCCAACAACAGCCACAATACCTTCCATCTGAAAACCACGTTAAAGTCCCACATGTGTATCATGTGCAACGGATCCACGAGGAACAACGTGGAAAGGTCTGTCTGTGCAGCTTCTGCTGCACTTGTTCATCATGTTAGAGCATCATTTAGGAGACTCTTAAGAATGCAGATGCTGGAGATTAGAGTAGAGAGTTTATTGCTGGAAAAACACAGCAGGTCAGGCAGCATCCTTGAAGCAGGAGAATGACGTATTGAGCATAAGACATTCATCAGAAATCAGCATCAATTAACTCATTCTGCATTGAGGTGTAAGTGCATTGAGGTGGGAATGGCCTCCTACTGTTCCTGTGTAAGTAACTCAAGGGACTGACTAGCTTCTTCCTTGTCCACTTGGACAGGGCCAAGGGCCTGACTGGGTTACCCCTGGTTCCTGTTTGACAGCTCGATGTAGTGACAAGTGTGATGGTGCTGCAGCTTTAAGAGGTTATTTTGTCCGTGTCTCTTTTCAGAGAGAGATTGAACGATCGTTACCAAGCTGGCTAGTTAAGACCATTTGAATAAACAGCTAGGGAGGCCTTAGGTTAAGTTTAATGCAGCCTGAATGGGTGTGACCAGCTCTCACAGATTAGGATCTCTGGGTTTTGGTTTCTCAGTAACATCAAAAACTATTGGGGTCTCCACAGAGTTGGATGCTACAGTGAAATTCTCCTGGTTGCTACTCCCTCTGAATTTTCTCTTGATGCTGTTTTTAATTCCTGGATTGGAGAAATATTTGTGACATTCTGTGTCTGAATATTTCTTTTTACCAAGGGCTGTGTTTATAGGATTTCCCTATATTGGAACAGTTCATTAGTAATAGCTCCTAGACCTATTATTCTGTTAACTGTCCAATAGAATTACGTTATTCTAAATTCCTCTTTCAGTGGTTTTATTTCTTCTTTCATGTTGAAATAGATGGTATTTTGCTTCACACCGAGTAGTTTGACCTGTCACATTACATCTGGAACTGAAAGTTTACATTTACTTTAAAATACGAAAACATTCGAGTCTAGGCTATTGCCTTCAAATATTTTCGAGGGGCTCTGGTGTGGTCCATCACTCTAGACGCCTTCCCGTCCTGAGTAATAGGCTGGAGGCACTGAATGGGCTAGCCCTGTTCATCTCCAATAGTGTCTATGGGCTGAATGGCTTCCTCATATTCCTGTGAAACCAGCGTGAGGTGTTGAATGAATTCTTATTTTACTGTGGCAATGTGCAGTGTCAGGCAGTGCTGTTACATGAATGTTACTGATACGTTAACAGTACACGCCTCAACGGCGTCTGGGACTTGCTGCACATGGACACAGGCCAGTTCAGGAACTGACAGGGGATAAATCGTTCTGAACATTGTGGAATCTTCAGTGACCAGCCCCACTTCTGATCTTATGGTGGGGAATTTGGGGGCGGGGAGACATTGATGAAGCAGCTGAAGATGTTTGTGAAGACGAAGCTACCTAGAGGATCTCCCACAGAGGTGACCCAGGACTGAGAAGATGACCATCTTCCTTTGTGCCATGTTTGACCCCAAACACTGGAGAGTTTACTCTGATTCCCATTAAGTTCAGCTCCTTGATGTCAACAGAAGTCAACCATTGCCTTGATATCAGGGACAGTCATTATGACCTGAACCCTTGTCTCAACCTCTTTTGTTCACATCAATAAGCCATGATATAGGAGCAGCACGTGTTTTCTTCAAACAGGTGGGATTGAATGTCAGGATTTCTCTTCTCAAGAGTGTTAGGGGAACGAGATGACTGAAAATATTTGAAGATGAAATAGATGGATATTGACCTGTTAGAGAGTTGAGGGCTATGAAGAATTGGGAATGAAAGAGGATTTGAGGCCAGGAGCAGATCAGCCATGATCTTAGTGAAGCGCAAGGCAGGTTTGGGGAGTGAACGACCTGCCCCTGTTTCTGATGTTCTCCCATTCTGTTATTGGAAAGTTAGTGGGTGTTATTTTTATGAATGTTCTGGTATTGCATATTGCAGTCAGGGAGACTAGAGGATTCTGTGAGCCATCTCTGGGTGAGGTATGTGGGCTGTATTCACAGTGAATCTTGGTCTACAACATGACCAACAAATGAAGCACAAGTTGCAGATAGGGGAAGCTTTCTAATGAGAGATGAGGAACCTCTTTCATACCCAGCCTGGATTTTCCAATTACATTTCCCAAATCACCTCAAAGCGTGTGTGACATTCTTGAGGGACTGAATGGTCTCCCCTGTTTCTGTGCACCAGGTTATAGGAGTAAGTGGCCTCCAACTGCTCCTGTCTAATAGGTATGAGGCGCTGAATGGAATACAGAAACATGGGAGTGAGGAGCAGGAGTGGGTCATTAGATACTTTGAGCCTTCTCCACCTGGCACTAAGATTGTGGCTGATCAGGTTGTGGACTCAGCCCGTCTTTCCTGTCTATATCCCATTATCCGTGACTCACTTCTCTGTCAAATATTTAACTAATGCAGCTTTCAATCAATGTGAACATCGAGGCACAATAAACTTCCAGAGAAGTGAAGTACGACTTGAAAGGACCTTACAGAATTTTTCATCATCCCTCTTATAGAACCAGAGAGTCATGCAGAACGAAAGCAGACCCGTTAGTCCAATCTGTTCACTCCGATCAGATATCAAATCTGATCTAGTCCCATTTACCAGCATTTGGTAAATATCCCTCCTTTGTCAGATACTTTTTAAATGTGCGATTGTAACCGCCTTCAGCACTTCCTCTGACAGCACTTTCTGTACACACCACTCTCTGTGTGAAACATTTATCTTCAGGTCCTTTCTAAATCAACACCCCTAGCCTTCAACCTATGCTCTCTTGTTCTGGACTCCCCTATCCTGGTGGAGCAGAACGTGGCTGTTCAGAATAACTTTGCCCCTGATGGTTTTATAAACCTCTATAATGTCACCCTTCAGCCTCTGACACTCCAGGGGGCAACACCTCAACCTAATCAATCTCTCCTGACAGCTCAAACTTCCAGTCCTGGAACATCTGTGTAAGTCATTTCTGCAGAAAACCAAGTTGTACGCAGTATTCTTAAAGTGGCCTCACCAACATCCTGTACAGATACAACATACCACCACAACTCCTATACTCAATGCTCTGACTGATTAAGGCAAATGTGCCAAATGAGTTCTGCACCACACTGTCTACCTGCAACTCCACTTTCAAGGAACAATGTACCTGTAGCCCTATGCCTCTTTGTTTCACAACACGCCCCAGGACCTGACCATGAAGTGTATAATGTCTGCCCTGATTTGCCTTCCCAAAATGCAAAGCTTCATATTTATCTAAATTAAACTTCATCTGTTACTCCTTGTCTCTTTGTCCAATCTAATTGTGGTCTTGTTGTACTCTGAGATAATCTACTACACCACCTTTCTAATGCCATCTGTATACTTACTAACTATTGCCCCTATATTCACAGCTAAATCCTTTACATAAATGATAAAATGCAGTGACTCAGTACTGATTCTTGCAGCACACTGCTGCTCACAATCCCTCCAGGCTGAAAAATATCGATCTTCCTTCAAGCCAATTGTGACGTGCTTCCCCTGTCTCCCATGTATCATGAAGGGTATAGCCACGGTGGATAGAGACAAGCTTTTTTCTAGGGTGAAGGATTCAATAACAAGAGGTTTTGTTTTCAAGGTGAGAGGTGGAATGTTTAAGGGGGATACACGCGGTAAGTACTTCACACAGAGGGTGGTGGGCATTTGGAACGCGTTGCTAGTAGAGGTGGTAGAGGCAGGCACGGTCAATTCGTTTAAGATGCATCTGGACAGATGCATGAGTAGGTGGGGAGCAGAGGAAGACAGATGCTTAGGAATTGGGCGACAGATTTAGACAGTACATTTGGATAGGCTCAGGCTTGGAGGGCGAAGGGCCTGTTCTTGGGCTGTAAATTTTCTTTGCTCTTTGTTCTTTCAATGAACACCTTGCTGAAGTCCATATAGACAATGTCTACCAAACTGTCTTCATCAATCTTCTTTGTTACCTCTTCAAAAAACTCAACCAAATTAATGAGACATGATTTCCCATGCAGACAGCCACGTTGTCTACCCCGATCAGCCATTGGCTTCTCAAATGCACGTAAATCATGTCCTTCAGAATCCCCTCCAACAACTTACCCACCACTGACATCAGGCTCACCGGTCTATAGTTCCCCGGCTTTTGGTGTCACTGTTTCCTTTTCTAGTCCCACTCCTCCACTGCTCACAACAAATGTTAAATGTGACCAGGTTAGTGATATGGCCGATGATATCGGTCTCAGACTGGGTCAGGGTCAGTTTTAGGAACAAGTCAGGCTAGTTTCTTTAATCTGCTAAAACAACACGGTTATGATCCAGAGCAATGTTACTCAAACTGTGATGGAAAGATGAATGGCAAACTGTTTGGGTATTGCAATTATATAATCAATATTTCCCTTTCTAAACACACACACACACACACACACACACACACACACACACACACACACACACACACACACACACACACACACACACACACACACACCATCCCTGCAATTTTAACTTGAAAGAAATTGATCCAAATATTATTGGAACTCGTGACAAAGGAAAAATTGTGAAATTGTCCAAAACGTTATTCTGCTTCTGAAGATATTGTACTCACACAGCTGCTAGCAATGGGATTTCATCCTGGGAGAGGTTGGATTTAGCTGAATTCCCTTTGCTACAGGCAGTGAGGAGATTCCAGTGAATTCTGGTCAGGGCTCATCCAAAGGGTAGTACAGTGGTGAGCACTGCTGCCTCACAGCACTAGCGACTTGGGTTCGATTCCAGCCTTGGGTGACTGTCTGTGTGGAGTTTGCACATTCTCCCCTTGTCTGTGTGAGCTTCTAATGGGCGATCCTGTTTCCTACCACAAACTGTGTAGGTTCGGTGGATTGGTCATGCTAAATTGTCTGTAGTATTCAGGGATTTCTAGGTTATGTGCAATAGTCAGAGGTGAATATAGGGAAATGGGTTGGGAAGGTTGGTATGGACTTGTTGGGTCGAAGGGCCTGTTTCAACACTGCAGGGATTCCATAAAAATAAGAATGGTAACGATGACTGTAGAGGTTGTTTTAGCTCGCACACATTGCTGTGATGAGGAACAATGAAGGAGAGAGAGTGCAATAGGCCATTCCTTCTCAGGCAGATTACAGTTTCTCCCTCTCTGAGTTGAATCACACAGTAATGTCATCCTGTCCCAAACTGGACCATATGAGGTCTCCTTGTACATTGTCCAAACTATGTCTCCATCACATTCCCTGTTCCATGTAGGTGCATCATTGCTGCTGTCATACACAGAGCCATCCCCTAAGCAGAAAATGGTCTCGGTCAATTTGAAATATGTTTACATGGCCCTGCATCATTAAAAAATAAAAATGTTTAATTTATTCAGAATACCTGTGTTAAACTGAATGCATTTTTTCAAAAAAATACAGAAATTGCTGGAAAAGCTCGCCAGGTCTCTCAGTACCTAGATGCTGTAGTTGTACCAGCCTCTACCACTTCCTCTGGTATCTCATTCCATACGCACACCACCCTCTGTGTGAAATGGTGCCCTTTAGGCCTCCTCAAAACCTTTCCCCTCTCACTTTCCACCAAAGCCCTCTAGTTTTATCCTGGGGAAAAACCCCTGACTACTCACCCTATCTATGACCATTTTGATTTTATAAACCTTTACTGCTGCAAAATGTGACCCTAATCAGCACAAATGGCTGTACTTTCAGTCATCCTGGGCCTAAATTCTGAAGTGCAATACTGACACCTCTTCCTTCTCCATCAAGTTACAATTCTAAATCCATTTTAATCAGTTTGTTCAGATGTATCCTGAGACACCTCTGTGGGCTTTACACCTAGACCTTTGTGCCTAGAGGTAGGGACACTAGCATCACTCAGCAATACCCATAAAGCTGTAACAGTATTCTCCTGTGTGTTTGTTCATCAGCCTGTCCTGACATGCTGGGGCATACCTCTGCAACAGGCAGGACTTGAATCCAGGCCTTCTAGTCCAGAGCAAGAAACACTACCACACAAGTTCAGGAATTGGAATCAAATCCAGAGCTCTGGCTCAGAGACAGGGACACTACCCACCACACTACCATACCCAGATTTTGGGTCATATTTTAGTGCCCACTTTCAGCTCGGTGGGGATTTATTATAATCAGGTTACCATTACTGAACTACACAAAATACTTTGTATTGTTAAACAAATGCAAGATATTTGTCTCAACTGTAGGATGTTGAGTGCACGTGCTGTGCCATCGAAATTAACTATGACCATCTTTAATTGCTATTATCTATAGTCTGCAATATTAAGGAAAGAAATCCTGCAGACACACTCTGCCCAATGAAGAGTCTCAAATAGATATTTATTATTGAACACCAGAGACGAAGGAAGAGCTTAATTTCTGCACCCTAAACACCGATCACTCTTCCCAACTCTCACGTGCGACTCCCCTTTTCCTAAAACCATGAAGTGACACCAGGCCGCTGATTAATGCCCAGTCTCTCCTTCGCACTGACTGTGTCTGTAATCTCTCCCTCCTCCCCCAAACCACACAAGGCAAACCAAGCTCAGGGTCTTTGTGAAAATCAAGGCCGGAGTGTGTAGGCCTCCTGGAGAGGGATGGGTGTTTTAAAATTGAAGGGGGAATGTGAGGTGACAGTAATATCACACACTGGGCTGAGGGGTGCCTGATGGAGTTTTGTTTGGGTGAATGCGAGGTATTGGATTTGGTAAATCAAACAGCAGCAGGACCTATACAATGAAAAGTTCAGCCTTTGGCAGTGCTGTAATACAGAAACCTAGGCCGTGAGTTTTAATTATTTAAAATTTGCATCTCATATAGATAGTGTGGTTAAGAAGCTGTTTAACACACTTGTCTTCACAGGACAGACCTTTGAGTATCCGAATTGGGATGTCATGTTGTGGTTATACAGGACATTGGTGAGACCTCTTCTGGAATACTGTGTCCAGTCTGGTCATCCTGCCCACTCATTCTATAGGCACACCACCCTCTGGGTGAAAAAGCTGCCCTTTAGGTCACTTTTAAATGTTTCCCCTCTCACCTTAAGCCTATGTCCTCTAGTTTTGGACTCCCCATACCCTTAGAAAATACCTTGACTATTCACTTTGATATTATTGACCTTGATATTATTAAGCTGGAGAGGATTGAGAAGAGATTAACCTGGATGTTGCTGGGAAAGGAGGGAGTGAGTTATAAGGAGAGGCTGGATAGGCTGGGACATTTTTCACTGTAGAGTATGAGATTAAGCAGTAACTTTACAGAGGTTTATAAAATAATGAGGGTTACAGGGAAGCTGAAGGACTGATGTCTTTTCTCTAGAGTTGAAGATTCAAAACTGAGGGATATTTTAAGGTGCGAGGAAAAAAGATTTACAAAAGTCATGAGAAGTAATTAGAGTCTGGCTTGTGTGTGGAATGAACTTCCAGAGGAAGTGGTGAAAGCAGGAACAGTTACAACGTTTAAAGGACATTTAGATCAGTCCATGGATCAGATATCCGTTTGGATGGTGCAGTGAGCAGCTGCCCTCTCCCTCCCCATTGCTGAATGTATCCCTGTTGGTTTTCACCCTCTGCCAATGCCTGTGCAGTGGCGTGGGGAGGCCAGCAGAGGGTGGAATTGCATCACTTTAAGCACCACAGAGACTGGCAGGCCTGCCCCACACAGAGACACACAGATACACACACATGGTGAGGACACGGCGTGAAGCTCATCTGGTAATTTAAATGAAACATAAAGAAATACTGAATTCGCCTCATAAACTGTTAAAATATGTGGGACAGATCTGCCAAATTCCACTGTTTAAATAAAAACATCAATTTATTTTTTCACTCTGAAAGTGAACATTTTACATCAACTATTCACAACTCTGGGACCCTCTTTCTCTTAACTGCTTATTACCCGACTCCAGCTCTATAGCAATATACTGTTTCTGGGTCTCATATCACAGGAGCTTGTATGCTCTCAGTTCAGAACAGCATTCCCTCTCTCTTAAAGGTACAGTACACCCTTTCAACTTCATCCCATTATACCCTGATGAATATTGATAAGTGGGAACTATCCGGATTTCTCTTGCTCTGTGGTTTGTCAATATTTCATTTGCTTCGTCTGGCGTGTGTCAGGATTTTTGTTGCCCCATTGACAGCATGTCATTATTCGACCCCGTCCATAGGAATATATCAGTATTTCACTTGCTCACACTCGTGTATGTGGGGCAGGATTTCAGTTGTTTCATGGGGACTGTGACTCTATAACAATCTCAATGTTTGTAGGTGGCACCGAACCTGGAAGAACTCTGAAGTCTATGGAGGAGAGTGTGGAATTCTAACAGGACAATCACACATTGGTGTAATGTTCAGGTTTATGGCAGATGGGGATCAGTGCAGAGCAGTTTGAGGTGAGACACTTTGGTATGAAAGACAGTTTAAAACAGGCTGTGCCATTATAAAGGGGCTGCAGGAGCAGAGGGCTCTGGGTGGATATGAGCACAGATTGTTGAAGATGTCAGGACAAGTGGGGAGAGCAGTAACTATCACAGATTAGTTTCAGTATCTGAGCTGTTTACAGGGGGAGGTGTAGGAGGGAGTCTCTGTGCTCCCTTCCTGGGAGGTGATGGTGACGATGTGTTGTGAGCCCACCCTCCTGCCCACCGAGACCATGGGGATTCCATTTGTACCAGCTCGACACAAAAGGGAGATGGCATCAGGGCCACGGCTTCTAAGTTGTGCCGGGGGGAAACGGAGCTGGCAGTGGGTTTAAAGTGAGAATTGCCCTTCACTGAACATTGCTCCTGACTCGGTCGGTGGGACGTGGATGTTTCAGAATCTCCACACGAGGCGTCCCGGTCCTCTGTGGCTCCTACCAGGGTCCTCCCCACAACCGGGGGGGGGGGGAGGGGGGGTGAGGGAATGGATATCAGGCACTCCACCACCCGGCTTGGCCCTTTCTGTCCTATTCCAGGCTGTTTCTCCTGGAATGGAAGAAGGGGAGGGAGGGTGTGAGGGTGGCCCTGCTGTTAGTGCTGGAAGAAGTGGGGAACAGGGTCATGGTGAGGTGTCCGGAGGGAGTCAGTCCACAGTGTTGTATCCATGCAATGTTATTAGTGTAGGGGGGGTAAAGCGGAGGGAGGGGGAGAGAGACAGAGAGACAGAGATAGACAGAGACAGACAAAGACAGAGACATAGACAGAGACAGAGAGAGAAGGTGCAGCATGAGGCAGTGAGTGTGGTGGACCATGAGCCTTGTTCGGGGGTCGGTGCTATAACCGATACACAGTGAGTGTGAGGGAGTGGAGAGAATACAGTGACCCTTATCCTGACAGAGTGGGGAAGGTTATTGATGCTTGTCCTGTATTGCTGGGCATTTCTTCAGACCGCAGATACTGCACTGAGCTGGGTGGTGAGCTCAGACCATGCTCGGTGGGTCTGGTGGTGTCGCCCCCTCTGGGAAGAGAATGGGCCCCCTCTGTTCTAGCCCATCCACCAGGACCTCCGTGCCCCTGTCGACAAACCGTGGTGTAATTGCCCCTTATCTGCCATGCTCGGGATAAACTGTGCAGGGCAGCTCCAAACTGAGAAAGCTCAACCGTGTGCCCCTTGGCCTTTTAAAGATGGCCCCAGTGCCAGGGATCACGGAATATCCAGGGGCACCCGGTCGATAGTGAGTACCTCCAGTCATGATGGGTGGAAGAATCGGGCTGGTCTTGAATGAGAGGGACACCATGGGATGGGGTGGGTAGTTAATGAGGTGAGTTCGATATGATAGCACCAGGAAACTAGCTCAGCCTCGTGAGGATGATCCCTCTGTCACAGTCAATGAAAATGGCACTGAGACAAATTAATGTTAGATTTAGCTCAATGAGTCAAAGACTCTGCTGACCCTACAACCAGATACAAAGCTGAAGAACAAATACTCATCCAAAACTCTGCATCATCTGTACACCAACAATATCATGTTCACCTACCATTACTGGAAACACTGGCTTATGTTACAGGATGCTGTTAAAATTTTTTCATTTCAGCATTCTGAAACCTGGGAACACATCCTTCCATAACATTGTCTCTCAGTCTCCCCCTCACTGTCTATTTCCCAAACCCCTCTTATTTGTTATTGTTTAAACTGACTCCCTCGCCAGCTCTCTCTGGCAATGATGTTCACACCCACAGCACCCACTCTTCATGGCTCAATGGGGATATGGAGCTGTAAATGGTTGGGAGCTGTACATCCTGTCACTTTCAGCATGGGCTGCAAGTTTCCCCACACTGGGCAGGGATCTAACACAGTGTTACTGAGCAATGCACTGGGGTGGTGTACAGAGCTCTACATGCTGGGAGGGTAACTGCTCCTGGGTTGCAGATCAATGTACTGGGGTGGGGTAAACAGCTCTACATGCTGGGTGGGTAACTGCTCCTGGGTTACAGATCATTACACTGGGGTGGGGTACACAGTCCTACATTCTGGGAGGGTAACTGCTCCTGGGTTACAGATCAATGCACTGGGGTGGTGTGCACAGTCCTACATGCTGGGCGGGTAACTGCTCCTGGGTTACAGATCAATGTACTGGGGTGGTGTACATAGTCCTACATGCTGGGGGGGTAACTGCTCCTTGGTTACAGATGAATGCACTGGGGTGGTGTACACAGTCCTACATGCTGGGAGGGTAACTGCTCCTGGGTTACAGATCAATGTACTGGGGTGGTGTACACAGTCCTACATGCTGGGAGGGTAACTGCTCCTGGGTTACAGATCAATGTACTGGGGTGGTGTACACAGTCCTACATGCTGGGAGGGTAACTGCTCCTGGGTTACAGATCAATGTACTGGGGTAGTGTACACAGTCCTACATGCTGGGAGGGTAAATGCTCCTCTTTTACAGATTAATTCACGATGATTACTGCACTGTTCCCTGTGCTGGTCAGACTAACTGGTTGAGGTTTATAGCTACTGTCCGTGAAGCTCCACATACTGGAAGGATATTTCTTTCAGGTTCACACATTAGTGCACTGCGGAATTCTACACAGCTCCCCGTCCTGGACAGATATCTAGTCTAGGTTTATAGATCAATGCACTGCTGTGGTCTGCACAGGTCCCGGTCCTTTACAGATATCTAGTCTGGGTTTATATATCAATGCACTGCTGTGGTCTGCACAGCTCCCGGTCCTTTACAGATATCGAGTCCGGGGTTATAGATCAATGCACCACAGTGGTCTGCACAACTCCCCGTGCTGGTCAGATATCTAGTCCGGGTTTATAGATCAATGCACTGCTGTGGTCTGCACAGCTCCCCGTCCTGGACAGATATCTAGTCCGGGTTTATAGATCAATGCACTGCTGTGGTCTGCACAGCTCCCCGTCCTGGACAGATATCTAATCTGGGTTTATACATCAATGCACTGCAGTAGTCTCCACAGCTCCCCATCCTGGACAGATATCTAGTCCGGGTTTAAAGATCAATGCACTGCTGTGGTCTGCACAACTCCCCGTCCTGGACAGATATCTAGTCTGGGTTTGTACATCAATGCACTGCAGTAGTCTCCACAGCTCCCCATCCTGGACAGATATCTAGTCCGGGTTTATAGATCAATGCACTGCTGTGGTCTGAACAGCCCCCCGCCCTGGACAGATATCTAGTCCGGGTTTATAGATCAATGCACTGCTGTGGTCTGCACAGGTCCCGGTCCTTTACAGATATATAGTCTGGGTTTATATATCAATGCACTGCTGTGGTCTGCACAGCTCCCCGTCCTGGACAGATATATTATCCGGGTTTATATATCAATGCACTGCTGTGGTCTGCACAGCTCCCCGTCCTGGACAGATATCTTATCCGGGGTTATAGATCAATGCACTGCTGTGGTCTGCACAGCTCCCCGTCCTGGACAGATATTTTTTCCAGGTTTATAGATCAATGCACTGCTGTGGTCTGCACAGCTCCCCGTCCTGGACAGATATCTAGTCCGGGTTTATAGATCAATGCACTGCTGTGGTCTGCACAGCTCCCCGTCCTGGACAGATATCTAGTCTGGGTTTATAGATCAATGCACTGCTTTAGTCTGCACAGCTCCCCGTCCTGGACAGATATCTAGTCCGGGTTTATAGATCAATGCTCTGCTGTGGTCTACACACCTCCCCGTATTACTGTGTGGCAGCTTTGAAATACCGAATGTTCCCTTCCATTTCCTGTGTAACAGGTATGAGAGATTAAAAGTTCTGCTCCAATTGATGTGTAACAGCCTCCAATGGCTGGATGGCCTCATTCTGTTCCTGTTTAAAACTCTTGATGGGCTGAATAGCCTGCATCAGTATTGGTGCAGTTGTGAATGGTGCTGAATATTTTGAAACCATTAATGAATAGGCCCCTTCTGACTTTATGATGGAGGGAAGGCCAGTGATGCTGCGGCTGTTACTAGCCGACAGTGCCTCATGGATGGCCAGTTTCCATGTGCTCGGTCCTTTCGAAGTATGTCCTCCTTCACAGGAGGGTGTGCCACATCACACAGTGAGCAGTATGCCGAATATGATTTATCTCTCCATCCCGGAGGCTCGCAGCCTCATTCGTGATGAAGGTCTGCTGCCCGAAACGGTGATTTTCCTGCTCGTGCAGCGTTCTTTCTCCATCCAAATACAGTAGGAGCCTCACATAAATGCCCCCAAAAATACATAAGCCCCTCCTCCCCTCTGTGTCTCTATATATTGATATTTAACGTTAAACGTCACACAACATTGGCTTTTGTCCCAGTCCAACACTGGCATCTCCGTCATCGAAATATAAAGATCACCGTTGAGCTTTTAACCAGATGCTTGCTTGAAACACACATAGCAAGATCCCACGAGCATCAGTGTAACCACAGACAGATCGTGTGTGTCCCTGGTGCTGGTTAAGGGTTTGATTCGGTCTCCTGGACGAGAGGGAGCAATCCTCCTGTTGAATAAATTCCAAACATTTCACCCTTTCTTCTCTATTCCCCCTCTTACTCTCCATCTCTGTTCCTCCCCTCTCTCCCTCTATCTGTGAAATCTCTTCCCCTCTATTCCTCCCTCTCGCTGTCTCCATCTTGAAGATCTTTCTCTCTGTCTCTCGGATTTCTCACATTTTATCCCCCTGAGCTATGCACAAGACTCTGACATTAGAATGGGGCTTTGGAGAGAGTTTCTCATGATAAGGTATTCATTCCCTCCTCCGGGATTCCTTCCTCCCAGACCCTGGGGGTGTAACCAGTTTGGATCACAATCCCAAGGCCCCGGTTCCTTTAACCCCAGGCCTCAAATCCATTTTAAATCAATGAACCTTCCGACAGGACAGTCAGTGCTCTTTCACTTCTCTCTGTCTGTCCGACCCCCTTCACACCCCCATTGGAGTGAGAGAGGGGGAGGCAGTGACATCTGTGGGATCAGACTGTGCAGCAGCTCCCCCTCTATCTTCTTCCCCCCCCCACCCCCAGTCCAGACCCGAAGACACCCCCTTGTCTAAAAATCCCAGAGACACCCTGAACCCCACCATTCTTGTGTGTGTCCGTGTCTGTGTGTCTGTGTCTGTGTCTGTGTCTGTGTCTGTAAATGAACGATAAGGAGACAGGACAGTTTCTGATTATTCTCTCTCTCTGTGTCTGATGATTCCTTGCAGCAGAAGTGATTTAATTCTCTCTCTCTGCGTCGTCCTGAGCTTCAGCTCCTGGATCCAATCTCCTGCTCACCCCCAGGGTTAGGGGGATCGGGCGGTGGGGAAACACACTGAGAAATAAAAACAAATCAATTTGCAATAAAATACGACAGTGGCACCAAAAGCACAGCAAGATCCCACAGTTCTCTGCCTTCCCCAATCTCCCATGTGACCCTGGTTCAGTTTAATGATTGCAGAATGAATGAATGAATTGCTGGACATCACAGTGACATTGAAATACACAGACATCACCGCAAAGCAGTTGACCAGAGGCTAGAAACATTAATAACCACGTACGCACAGTGAGATCCCACAAGCAGCAATCTAAACCCACACACATCAGGGGTGATGATGGTTAAGGGTTGACTTATTTGTGTCAAATCCCAAGGCCCCAGTTACCTTAACCCCAGGCTTCAAACCTGTTCAAGAACGATAAGGCCGCAATCCGACAAGACCCGGTTGAGCAGAGGTCCCGGTAAAGGCCCGCCTCTTCCCCAGAGAGAGGAGATTAAACCTCAGGGGAATACACAGACAAAACTCACCTGGGATCCACGGGCTGCAGCCTGTCAAACAGGCCTCAGGACTGCGTTCCCCCTCTGGAGGAAGCTCTTGTTTGAAGGTTTCCTGCTCCCAAACACACACTTTTCAAATCCTCAAGTGGCCAGGAAGATCCCTTTGGGAGGAAAGAGGCAGCATTAATGGGAAGGCTGAGCAGGAAAATCTTTCACAGGGAGATAGCACAGCGAGATCCCGGCTTTTCCCCTCTCAGTGAGACAGGCAATTTCTCAGGAATATCCAAACACAAACACAAGTTGAGTTTTCATGTTGAAAATGTCTTGAAATGACGGGTTTGCTGATTAAAGCCACTCACTGCCTGCATTAGGGCACAGCAAGATCCCACAAGTGACAGTGCTGCAGAAGCTCGATAATCTGATCATTTTTATTATTTCCTGTCACCCCAGAATCAAATATTGCAGCTATTTCACAATCTCACACTGCCCCCTCCCCCTCTCTCTCCTGTTTCTCTTGCTCTCACCATTTCCCATTTCTTTCTCTCACTCTCTTTCTCTCTGTGTCCAATTCGATCACCCTGCCCTCTCTGTGACCCACTTTCCTCTCATAGTGTGACAATTCTTTCCAGAGGGTCAGATATTTTGGGTTCGAGTTCCCTCCCGAGGGAGTCCCGTCTCCCAGATCCTGGGGGTTTCCCCTGTTTGTGTCACCGATGCCCCGGTGACTTTAACCCCAGGCTTCAAACCCGTGATCTGACAGGTCCCAGTGAACCAGTGGCCCCTACAAACCAGGCGCTCCCACCCCCGAGCCCATCCCTAGAGGAGATGAAACCTCGGGGGGAAGAAACAGACCCCCCCACTCACCTGGGCCCCACGTGCTGCAGCCTGGCCAACAGGCCTCAGGCCTTTGCTCCCCGCCCTCTGGAGGTTGTTCTTGTCCAAGGCTTTCCTGGCCCCCCAGGCATTTTGGATCCTCACTTTCCTGCTTTCCCCACAAAAGTTCCTCGGGATAAAAGAGAGAAGAGATGAGTTGGTTGGGGGGGTGGCGGGGGAGGGAGAGCAGTGTGATGCAAAATTACACAGCAAGATCCCGGTTTAAACACAATCCCACCACTCCCTTCCCCCATCCCCAAATGCACTTCATAACCTCACAGCAACATCAAAATACAAACAAATCATAAGAAAGTAATTAACCAGAGGCTGGAAACATTAAACACACACACACACACTGTCACAACCAGACAGGGAGGGCTGCTCACTCTCCATACAGAGAGAGAACAGGGCATGAGAATGAATCTGACCAATTCCTTGCGCACATTTATTCTGGGTGAGGGGTTAGTGGAGCCCAGCCCTGCCCTCTCTCTGACACGTTGCATCGTCTGTCAGTCTGCTCCCTGGGGAGGGCTCTGTCTGAGTGACATGTTAATTCCCTGGACAGGAGCCTTGTGGGATCTTGCTGCCCACTGAGATGTTCATTCTGGGGCAACAAAGTGTCATCTTTCCCAGTTGCGACAACTCTCTTTTTGTTTACTGAAGCCTTATTAGTTGTGTCAGTGCGGTTTGAAAATATTAAAGATTACTCCCACACTAGCGTCTCAGAGCCTGGCTGTAGGTAGGCTTCCTGAGACACACACACACACACAGGGCTGGGAATGGAGAGGGTGGGTATTTGCTGAGGTTTTTTGGGATTTTCCTGCTGTATGTGTGATTCCTAGAATTAATCTTTGTCTCTGTCCCTGTGTGTGTCTCTCTCTCTGTCACTCTCTTTCTCTCTGTCTCTGTCCCTCTCTCTCTGTTCCTGTGTATGTGTGTGTCTCTCTCTTTCTCTCTGTCCCTATGTGTCCCACTCTCTGTCTCTCTCTCTCTCTCTCTCTCTGTCCCTGTGTCTCTCTCTTCTCTGTGTCTCTGTCTCTGTCTCTGTCTCTCTCTCTCTCTCTCTCTGTCTTCTCTCTCTGTCCCTGTGTCTCTCTCTCTTCTCTGTGTCTCTGTCTCTCTGTCTCTCTCTCTTTCTGTCTCTCCCTGCCCTGCTCTACATCCAGCCATTTCTAACTTGATTTTGAGTCTTTTATTTCCTTTCCCTTTCTCAAAAATATTGGCAGAGTTTGGGAATTTAAATCATAGATCACGTGCCTGCCCCTCAACACCCACATTTCACCCTCACAGCTCCCCTGCCCCCATACACACAGAGACACACACCCCGGCACACACACACAGACAGACACACACAGACACACACCGACACACACACACACACAGAGACACAGACACACGCACACAGAGGCACAAACACACAGACAGACAAACACCGGCACGCACGCACACAGAGACCGACACACACCGACACGCACACACAGACACACACACACCCCGTCACACACAGAGACACAGACACACACACAGAGAAGACAGACAGAGAGCAAGACAGAGAGTGGGACACACAGGGACAGAGAGAAAGAGAGAGGAGACACACACACACCCCGACACACACACAGACACACACACACCGACACGCACACACACATAGACACAGACACGGGCACACACCGGCACACACACACAGAGACAGAGACACAGACACACAGAGAAACACACACACCGACATGCACACACCGACACGCACACACACAGAGACACACACAGACACACACACCGACACACACACCGACACACACACCGACACACACAGAGACACAGACAGAGACACACAGAGACACACACAGAGACAGACAGAGAAACACAGACACACACGCAGAGACAGACACACACCGACACGTGCACACACAGAGAAGACACAGACACACACACACAGACATACACCGACACGCACACAGACACAGGCACAAACCGACACACACACACACAGACACAGACACACACAGAGACACAGACACACGCACACAAAGGCACACACACACAGACACACACCGACACGCGCGCGCGCGCACACACACACACACAGACCGACACACACACACACACACACACAGAGACAGACACACACACCGACACACACACACACGCACACAGACACAGACCGACATGCACACAGAGACACAGACACACACAGACACGCACACACACACACACACAGACAGACACACACACCGACACACACACACACACACACACACAGACACACACACACACTGACACGCACACAGACACAGAGACACACCGACACGCACACACACCGACACACACCGACACACGTGCACACAGAGACAGACACAGACACACACACACAGACAGACACAGACACACACACAGAGACAGACATACACCGACACGCACACAGACACAGGCACACACCGACACACACACACAGACACACAGAGACACAGACACACCGACACACGCGCACACTGAGACAGACACACACACACACAAAGACCGACACACACACACACACACAGACACCGACACACACAGACACACCCCAACACAGAACATGGGCACTGTGCACAGATTTAGTCTGGGGGTTGGGGGGGAGAGTCAGTGAGGGTCTGAGCTCAAGTATCATCACAGAACTGTCTCTGTGTGTGAGAGAGTGAGAGACCAAGCGTCTGTTTGGGTGTGTGTGTGTGTGTGGGTGGGGGTGTGTGTGGGTGTGTGTGTGTGTGTGTGTGTGTGTGTGTGTGTGTGAGAGAGAGAGAGAGTGAGACCAAGCCTCTGTGTGTGTGTGTGTGTGAGAGAGAGACAGAGAGACAGAGAGAGAGAGAGAGAGAGAGAGAGTGAGACCAATCCTCTGTGTGGGTGTGTGAGAGAGTGAGACTGTGTGTGTGTTTCCATCAGAGTGCCCAGTTTCTGTGTCAGTGCTGTCCCTCCATAATGTAACTGTGTATAAACCACGTGTTTATGTCCTTGTCCCTGTAAAGATCCTATACAGTAAAGAAACTATACACTCTACACTCTCTCTCACACACACTCGATTCCACATACTCTCTCAGTTACACACACTCTTACACACACACTCTCATATACACTTTCTGACACACGTACCCCCACACACTCACATTCACCATCTCATATATGCTCACTTTCACACACTCTCTCTCTCTCTCTCCAAAACTCTGTCTCTCTCACTTGCAAAGTCGCTCACACATGCCCTCTCTCTCACGTGCGCACTCACTCTTGTTCACTTGTACACACACTCTCTCTCACATGCACATACTCTCACATGCACTCACTCTTTCACATCCACTCACACACTTCCTCTCTCACTTTCACCCTTTCTTTTTCACACTCACACACACTCTCATGCATGAGCACATCATATCTCACACACGCTCACTCTCTTTCTCACTCACATGGGCACATTTTCTCTCTCTCAGCGCGCACACTATCTCATGCACGCACTTGCACACAGGCATTCTCTCTCTCTCACACACGCATTCTCTCTCACACACACGAATTCTCTCTCACGCACGCATTCTCTCTCTCGCACACTCATTCTCTCTCTCACACACTCATTCTCTTTCTCACACACTCATTCTCTCTCTCACTCACACATTCGCTCTCTCTCTCTCCCATACTCATTCTCTCTCTCACGCGCGCATTCTCTCTCTCACAGACGCATTCTCTTTCACACTTATTCTCTCTCTCACGCACACATTCTCTCTCAAACACTCATTCTCTCTCTCACGCACCCATTCTCTCTCTCACGCACCCATTCTCTCTCTCACGCACCCATTCGCTCTCTCTCTCCCACACTCATTCGCTCTCTCACGCGTGCATTCTCTCTCTCACACACGCATTCTTTCTCACACACGCATTCTCTCTCTTGCATTCTCTCTCTCGCACACAAGCATTCTCTCTCTCATACACGCATTCTTTCTCTCTCACACACATTCTCTCTCACACACACACATTCTCTCTCACACACGCATTCTCTCTCACACACACGCATTCTCTCTCACACACGCATTCTCTCTCACACACACGCATTCTCTCTCTCACACACACATTCTCTCTCTCTCACACACATTCTCTCTCACACACACACGCATTCTCTCTCACACACACACATTCTCTCTCACACACACATTCTCTCTCACACACACATTCTCTCTCACACACACACACATTCTCTCTCACACACATTCTCTCTCACACACACACATTCTCTCTCTCACACACACACACATTTTCTCTCTCTCATACATGCATTCTCTCTCTCTCACATGCACGCATTCTCTCTCTCACACACACGCATTCCGCATTCTCTCTCTCTCACACACGCATTCTTTCTCACACACGCATTCTCTCTCTTGCACACACGCATTCTCTCTCTCATAGACGCATTCTCTCTCTCTCATAGACGCATTCTCTCTCTCTCACACACACACACATTCTCTCTCACACACACGCATTCTCTCTCACACACACGCATTCTCTCACACACACACGCATTCTCTCTCACACACACACATTCTCTCTCTCACACACACACAGACATTCTCTCTCACACACGCATTCTCTCTCACACACACGCATTCTCTCTCTCACACACGCATTCTCTCTCTCTCTCACACACACATTCTCTCTCTCACACACACACATTTTCTCTCTCTCATACATGCATTCTCTCTCTCTCACATGCACGCATTCTCTCTCTCACACACACGCATTCCGCATTCTCTCTCTCTCACACACGCATTCTTTCTCACACACGCATTCTCTCTCTTGCACACACGCATTCTCTCTCTCAGAGATGCATTCTCTCTCTCTCATAGACGCATTCTCTCTCTCTCACACACACACATTCTCTCTCACACACACGCATTCTCTCTCTCACACACGCATTCTCTCTCACACACACGCATTCTCTCTCACACACACTCATTCTCTCTCTCACACACACACACACATTCTCTCTCACACACGCATTCTCTCTCACACACACGCATTCTCTCTCACACACACACATTCTCTCTCACACACACACATTCTCTCTCTCACACACACACATTTTCTCTCTCTCAGACATGCATTCTCTCTCTCTCACATGCACACATTCTCTCTCTCACACACACGCATTCCGCATTCTCTCTCTCTCACACACGCATTCTTTCTCACACACGCATTCTCTCTCTTGCATTCTCTCTCTCGCACACACGCATTCTCTCTCTCATAGACGCATTCTCTCTCTCTCATAGACGCATTCTCTCTCTCTCTCACACACACATTCTCTCTCACACACACGCATTCTCTCTCACACACACGCATTCTCTCTCACACACACACACACACACATTCTCTCTCACACACACATTCTCTCTCACACACACATTCTCTCTCACACACACACATTCTCTCTCTCACACACACATTCTCTCTCACACACACACATTCTCTCTCACACACACACATTCTCTCTCTCACACACACATTCTCTCTCACACACATTCTCTCTCTCACACACACATTCTCTCTCACACACACATTCTCTCTCTCACACACTCACATTTTCTCTCCCTCATACATGCATTCTCTCTCTCTCACATGCACGCATTCTCTCTCTCACACACACGCATTCCGCATTCTCTCTCTCACACACACGCATTCCGCATTCTCTCTCTCTCACACACGCATTCCGCATTCTCTCTCTCACACACACGCATTCTTTCTCACACACGCATTCTCTCTCTTGCATACACGCATTCTCTCTCTCATCGACGCATTCTCTCTCTCTCATAGACGCATTCTCTCTCTCTCACACACACACACATTCTCTCTCACATACACATTCTCTCTCACACACACGCATTCTCTCTCTCACACACACATTCTGTCTCACACACACACATTCTCTCTCTCACACACACATTCTCTCTCTCACACACACATTCTCTCTCACACACACATTCTCTCTCTCACACACTCACATTTTCTCTCCCTCATACATGCATTCTCTCTCTATCACATGCACGCATTCTCTCTCACACACACACGCATTCCGCATTCTCTCTCTCACACACATGCATTCTCTCTCTCACACACACATGCATTCTCTCTCTCTCACACACACGCATTCTCTCTCTCTCACACACACGCATTCTCTCTCTCTCACACACACGCATTCTCTCTCTCTCACACACACGCATTCTCTCTCTCTCACACACACGCATTCTCTCTCTCTCACACACACGCATTCCGCATTCTCTCTCTCGCGCACATGCTTTCTCTCTCGCATACACGCATTCTCTCTCTCACACGCATTTTCTCTCTCTCTCGCACACATTCTCTCTCTCGTACACATTCTCTCTCTCGCACACATTCTCTCTCTCGCACACATGCATTCTCTCTCTCTCACACACACATTTTCTTTCTCGCACACACGCAGTCTCTCTCCCACACACATTTTCTCTCTCACACATACGCATTCTCTCACACACGCATTCTCTCTCACACACATTCTCTCTCTCGCACACACGCATTCTCTCTCTCTCACACACGCATTCTCTCTCTCTCACACATGCATTCTCTCTCTGTGTGTCCCACTCTCTCTGTGTCCCTCTCTCTCTCTCTGTCCCTCTCTCTCTCTCTGTGTCCCTCTCTCTCTGTGTCCCTCTCTCTGTGTCCCTCACTCTCTCTTTCTCTGTCTTTCCCTCGGTCTCTCCGTCCCACTCTCTCTCCCTGTGTCCCACTCTCTCTCCCTGTGTCCCTCACTACCTTTCTCTCCCTGTCACTCTGTGTTCCTCTCTCTCTCTCTCTCTCTATGTTTCCCTCTCTTTCTCTCGATCTCTCTCTCTTCCTGTCTCTCACTGTCCCTCTCTCACTGTCCCTCTCTCACTGTCCCTCACTCTGCGTCCCTCACTCTGCGTCCCTCACTCTATCTCTTTCCCTCTCCCTCTGCGTCCCTCACTCTATCTCTGTACCTCTCTCTCTGCGTCCCTCACTCTATCTCAGTCCCTCTCTCTCTGCGTCCCTCACTCTATCTCTGTCCCTCACTCTATCTCAGTCCCTCACTCTATCTCAGTCCCTCACTCTATCTCTGTCCCTCACTCTATCTCTGTGTCCCTCTCTATCTGCGTCCCTCTCTATCTGCGTCCCTCTCGGAGTCTCTCGCTCTCTCCCTCTCTCTGTCTCTGTCCCTCTCTCCCTCTCTGTGTCCCTCTCTCTCTCCCTGTCCCTCGCTCTCTCCCTGTCCCTCGCTCTCTATCCCTCTCTCTGTCTTTCTCACTCTCTCTCTCCCTGTCACTCTCTCTCTCCCTGTCCCTCTCTCTCTCATGTCCCTCTCTCTCTCTCTCCCTGTCCCTCTCTCTCTCTCCCAATTCCTTTCTCTCTCTCCCTGTCCATCTCTCTCTCCCTGTCCCTCTCTCTCCCTGTCCCTCTCTCTCTCTCCCTGTCCCTCTCTCTCTCTCTGATCCTCTCTCTCTCCCTGTCCCTCTCTCTCTCTCCCTGTCCCTCTATCTCTCACTGATCCTCTCTCTCTCCCTGTCCCTCTCTCTCTCTCTGATCCTCTCTCTCTCCCTGTCCCTCTCTCTCTCTCCCTGTCCCTCTATCTCTCACTGATCCTCTCTCTCTCCCTGTCCCTCTCTCTCTCTCTGATCCTCTCTCTCTCCCTGTCTCTCTCTCTCTCTCCCTGTCCCTCTATCTCTCACTGATCCTCTCTCTCTCCCTGTCTCTCTCTCTCTCTCCCTGTCCCTCTCTCTCTCTCTGATCCTCTCTCTCTCCCTGTCTCTCTCTCTCTCTCCCTGTCCCTCTATCTCTCACTGATCCTCTCTCTCTCCCTGTCTCTCTCTCTCTCTCCCTGTCCCTCTCTCTCTCTCTGATCCTCTCTCTCTCCCTGTCCCTCTCTCTCTCTCCCTGTCCCTCACGCTTTCTCTGTCCCTCTCTCTCTCTCTGTCTCTCTCTCTCTCTCTCCCTGTCCCTCTCTCTCTGTGTCTATCTCTCTCCTTCTGTCCCTCTCTCTCTCCCTGTCCCTCACTCTCTCTCCCTGTCTCTCTCTCTCTCTCCCTGTCTCTCTCTCTCTCTCACTGTCTCTCTCTCTCTCTCTCTCTCTCTCTCTCTCTCTCTCTCTCTCTCTCTCTCTCTGTGTCTCTCTCTCTCTCCCTGTTCCTCTCTCGCTCTGAGTCCCCCCTGTCTCTCTCTCCCCCTCTCCCTCTCTCTCTATCTCCCTGTCCCTCTCACTCTCTCCCTGTCCCTCTCACTCTCTCCCTGTCCCTCTCTCTCTCTCCCTGTCTCTCTCTCTCTCTCCCTGTCCCTCACTCTCTCCCTGTCCCTCTCTCTCTCTCTGATCCTCTCTCTCTACATGTCCCTCTCTCTCTCTCCCTCTCTCTCTCTCTGATCCTCTCTCTCTCCCTGTCCCTCTCACTCCCTCTCTCTCTCTCTCCCTGTCCCTCTCTCTCTGTGTCTATCTCTCTCCTTCTGTCCCTCTCTCTTTCTCTCTGTCTCTCTCTCTCTCCCTCTCTCTCTCTACCAGTCCCTCTCACTCTCTCCCTGTCCCTCTCACTCTCTCCCTGTCCCTCTCTCTCTCTCCCTGTCCCTTCCTCTCTCTCCCTGTCCCTCTCTCTCTCTCCCTGTCCCTCACTCTCTCCCCCTGTCTCTCTCTCTCTCCGTGTCCCCCTCTCTCTCTCTGTGTCCCCCCTCTCGCTCTCCCTCTCTCTCTGTCCCTCTCTCTCTCCCTGTCCCTCTCTCTCTCCTGTCCCTCTCTCTCTCTCCCTGTCCCTCTCTCTCTCTCCCTGTCCCTCTTTCTCTCTCTCCCTGTCCCTCTCTCTCTCTCCCCCGTCCCTCTCTCTCTCTCTGACCCTCTCTCTCTCTCACCCTGTCCCTCTCGCTCTCTCTGTCCCTCTCACTCTCTCCCTGTCCCTCTCTCTCTCTCCCTGTCCCTCCCTCTCTCTCCCTGTCCCTCCCTCTCTCTCCCTGTCCCTCCCTCTCTCTCCCTGTCCCTCCCTCTCACTCTCTGTCCCTCTCTCTCTCTCCCTGTCCCTCTCTCTCTCTCCCTGTCCCTCTCTCTCTCTCCCTGTCCCTCTCTCTCTCTCCCTGTCCCTTTCACTCTCTCTCTGACCCTCTCTCTCTCCCTGTCCCTCTCTCTCTCTCCCTGTCCCTCTCTCTCTCTCCCTGTCCCTCTCTCTCTCTCTCCCTGTCCCTCTCTCTCTCTCTCCCTTTCTCCCTGTCCCTCACGCTCTCCCTGTCCCTCTCCCTCTCTCTCCCTCTGTCCCTCTCTCTCTGTCTCTCTCTGCCCCTCTCTCGCACCCTCTCTCTCTCTCTCTCTCTCTCTCTGTCCCTCTCTCTTTCTCTCTCTCTCCGTCCCTCTCTCTGTCCCTCTCTCTCTCTCTCTGTCCCTCTATCTCTCTCTCTCCCTCTCTCTCTCTGTCCTTCTCTCTCCCTGTCCCTCTCTCTCCCCCTGTCCCTCTGTCGCTCTCTCTCTCTCTCCGTACCTCTCTCTCTGTCCCTCTCTCTCTCTGTCCCTCTCTCTCTCTCTCCCTCTCCCTCTCCCTGTCCCTCTCTCTCTCCCTTCCCCTCTCTCTCTCTGTCCCTCTCTCGCACCCTCTCTCTCTCTCTCTCTGTCCCTCTCTCTGTCTCTCCCTCTCTCTCTCTCCCTGTCCCTCACGCTCTCTCTCTCTCCCTGTCCCTCTCTCGCTCTCTCTCCCTGTCCCTCTCTCTCTCCCTGTCCCTCTCTCTCTCTCCCTGTCCCCCACGCTCTCCCTGTCCCTCTCCCTCTCTCTCTGTCCATCTCTCTCTCTCCCTCTCTCCCTGTCCCTCTCTCTCTCTCCCTGTCCCTCACGCTCTCCCTGTCCCTCTCCCTCTCCCTCTCTGTCCCGCTCTCTCTCTCCCTGTCCCTCTCTCTCTCTCCCTGTCCCCCACGCTCTCCCTGTCCCTCTCCCTCTCTCTCTGTCCATCTCTCTCTCTCCCTCTCTCCCTGTCCCTCTCTCTCTCTCCCTGTCCCCCACGCTCTCCCTGTCCCTCTCCCTCTCCGTCTCTCTCTCTCTGTCCCTCTCTCGCACCCTGTCCCTCTCTCTCCCTCTGTCCCTCTCTCTTTCTCTCTCTCTCTCTCTGTCCCTCTCTCTGCCTCTGTCTGTCCCTCTCTCGCACCCTCTCTCTCTCTCTCTCTGTCCCTCTCTCTCTCTCTCTGTCCCTCTCTCTCTCTCTCTGTCCCTCTCTCTCTCTCTCTCTCTGTCCCTCTCTCTCTCTCTGTCCCTCTCTCTCTCTCTCTCTCTCTCTGTCCCTCTCTCTCTCTCTTCCTCTCCCCCTGTCCCTCTCTCTCTCCCCCTGTCCCTCTCTCTATCTCTCTCCCTGTCCCCCTCTCTCTCTCTCCACCTGTCCCTCTCTCTCTCCCCCCCCGTCCCTCTCTCTCTCCCTGTCCCTCTCTCTCTCTATCTCCCTGTCCCTCTCTCTCTTTATCTCCCTGTCCCCCTCTCTCTCTCTCTCACTGTCCCTCTCTCTCCCTGTCCCTCTCTCTCTCTCCCTGTTCCTCTGTCTCTCTCTCTCTCTCCGTCCCTCTCTCTCTCTCTCTCCCCTGTCCCTCTCTCTCTCTCCCTGTCCCTCACTCTCTCCCTGTCCCTCTCTCTCTCTCTGATCCTCTCTCTCTCCCTGTCCCTCTCTCTCACTCCCTCTCTCTCTCTCTCTCCCTGTCCCTCTCTCTCTCCCTGTCCTTCTCTCTACCTGTCCCTCTCTCTCTGTGTCTATCTCTCTCCTTCCGTACCTCTCTCTTTCTCTCTGTCTCTCTCTCTCTCCCTGTCCCTCTCACTCTCTCCCTGTCCCTTCCTCTCTCTCCCTGTCCCTCTCTCTCTCTCCCTGTCCCTCACTCTCTCCCCCTGTCTCTCTCTCTCTCTCCGTGTCCCCCTCTCTCTCTGCGTCCCCCCTCTCTCTCCCTCTCTCTCTGTCCCTCTCTCTCTCTCCCTGTCTCTCACTCTCTCCCTGTGCCTCTCTCTCTCCCTGTCCCTCACTCTCTCCCTGTCCCTCACTCTCTCTCCCTGTCTCTCTCTCTCTGCCTGTGTCCCCATCTCTCTCTCCCTGGCCCTCTCTCTCTCTCTCTGTGTCCCCCCTCTCTCTCTCTCTCTCCTTGTCCCTCGCTCTCTCCCTGTCACTCGCTCTCTCCCTGCCCCCCTCTATCACCCTAACCCCCTCTCTCTTCCTATCCCTCACACTTTCTCGGTCCCTCTCTCTCTCTCTGTCCCTCTCTCTCTCTCTTTGTCTCTCTCTCCCTCTCCTTGTCCCTCTCTCGCTCTCTCTCCCTGTCCCTCTCTCTCTCACTCTCTGTCCCTCTCTCTCTCTCCCTCTCTCCCTGTCCCTCTCTCTCTCTCCCTGTCCCTCACGCTCTCCCTGTCCCTCACCCTCTCCCTCTCTGTCCCGCTCTCTCTCTCTCCCTGACCCTCTCTCTCTCTCCCTGTCCCCCACGCTCTCCCTGTCCCTCTCCCTCTCTCTCTCTCTCTGTCCCTCTCTCGCACACTGTCCCTCTCTCTCCCTCTGTCCCTCTCTCTTTCTCTCTCTCTCTCTGTCCCTCTCTCTGCCTCTGTCTGTCCCTCTCTCGCACCCTCTCTCTCTCTCTGTCCCTCACGCTCTCTCTCTCTGTCCCACTCTCTCTCTCTCTCTCTGTCCCTCTCTCTCTCTTCCTCTCCCCCTGTCCCACACTCTCTCCCCCTGTCCCTCTCTCTCTCTCTCTCACCCTGTCCCCCCCTCTCTCTCTCTGTCCCCCTCTCTCTCTCTATCTCCCTGTCCCTCTCTCTCTCTCACTGTCCCTCTCTCTCCCTGTCCCTCTCTCTCTCTCCCTGTTCCTCTGTCTCTCTCTCTCTCTCCGTCCCTCTCTCTCTCTCTCCCCTGTCCCTCTCTCTCTCTCTCCCCCTGTCCTTCCCTCTCTCTCTCCCTGTCCCTCCCTCTCTCTCTCCCTGTCCCTCTCTCTCTCTCTCCCTGCCCCTCCCTCTCTCTCTCTCTCCCTGCCTCTCCCTCTCTATCTCTCTCTCTCCCTGTCCTTCTCTCTCCCTGTCCCACACTCTCTCTCTCCATGTTTCTCCCTCTCTCTCTCCCTGTCCCTCCCTCTCTCTCCATCTCTCCCTGTCCCTCTCTCTCTCTCCCTGTCCCTCTCTCCCTGTCTCTCTCTCTCTCCCTGTCCCTCTCTCCCTGTCCCTCTCTCTCTCTCCCTGTCCCTCTCTCTATCTCCCTGTCCCTCGCTCTCTCTCTCTGTCACTCTCTCCGTGTCCCTCTCTCTCTCTCTATGTCTCTCTCTCTCTGTCCGTCACTCTGTGTCCCTCTCTCTCTGTCTCTGTCCCTCTCTGTGTCTCTCTCTCTCTCCCTCTCTCTGTCTCTGTCCCTCTCTCCCTCTCTGTGTCCCTCTCTCTCTCTTTCTCTCTCTCTCTCTCTCCCTATCCCGCTCACTCCCTGTCCCTCACGCTCTCTGTCCCTCTCTCTCTCTCTCTCCCAGACCCACTCTCTCTCCCTGTCCCTCTCTCTCTCGCCCTGTCCCTCTCTCTCTCTCCCTGTCCCTCTCTCTCTCTCTCACTGTCCCTCTCTCTCTCTCTCCCTGTCCCTCTCTCTCTCTCTCTCTCTCACTGTCCCTCTCTCTCTCTCTCCCTTTCCCTCTCTCTCTCTCTCTCTCCCTGTCCCTCTCTCTCTCTCTCCCTGTCCCTCTCTCTCTCTCTCTCCATGTCTCTCCCTCTCTCTCTCCATGCCTCTCCCTCTCTCTCTCTCCCATGTCTCTCCCTCTCTCTCTCCATGTCTCTCCCTCTCTCACTCTCCCTGTCCCTCTCTCTCTCTCTCAGTCCCTCTCTCTCTCTGTCCCTGTCCCTCTCTCTCTCCCTGTCCCTCTCTCTCTCTCCCTGTCCCTCTCTCTCTCTCTCTGTCCCTCTCTCGCACCCTCTCTCACTCTCTCTCTCTCTCTCTCTGTCCCTCTCTCTCTCTCTGTCCCTCACGCTCTCTCTGTCCCTCTTTCTCTCGCTCCCTGTCCCTTTCTCTCTCTCTCTCTCTCCCTGTCCCTCTCTCTCTCTCTCCGTGTCCCTCTCTCCCTATCCCTCTCTCTCTCTCCCTATCCCTCTCTCTCTCTCTCCCTGTCCCTCTCTCTCTCTCTCCCTGTCCCCTCTCTCTCTCCCTGTCCCTCTCTCTCTCTCTCCCTGTCCCTCTCTCTATCACTGTCCCTCTCTCTCTGACCCTCTCTGTCTGTGTCCCTCTCTCTCTGTGTCCCTCGCTCTCTCTCTGTCACTCTCTCCGTGTCCCTCTCTCTCTCTCTGTATCTCTCTCTCCCTGTCCCTCACGCTCTCTGTCCCTCTCTCTCTCTCTCTCCCTGTAACTCTCTCTCTCCTGTCCCTCTCGCTCTCTCCCCGTCCCTCACCCTCTCCCTGTCCCTCACTCTCTCCCTGTCCCTCACTCTCTCTCTATCCCCCTCTCTCTCCCTGTCACTCGCGCTCTCTCCGTCTCTCTCTCTCTCTCCCTTTCTCTCTCTCTCTCCCTGTCCCTCTCTCTCTCTCTGTCCCTTTCTCTCTCTCAAAGTCCCTGTCTCACTGTCCTCCTCTCACTGTCCCCCTCTCACTGTCCCCCTCTCACTGTCCCCCTCTGTCTCTCACTGTCCCTCTCTCCCTCTCCCTGTCCTTGTCCCTCTCTCTCTCTCTCTCTCTCTCTCTCTCTCTCTCTCTCTCTCTCCCTGTCCCTCACTCTCTCCCTGTCCTGCTCTCTCTCTCTCTCACTGTCCCTGTCCCTCTCTCTCTCACTGTTCCTCTCTCTCTCTCACTGTCCCCCTCTCTCTCTCTCACTGTCCCTCTCTCTCTCTCACTGTCCCTCTCTCTCTCTCACTGTCCCCCTCTCTCTCTCTCTCACTGTCCCTCTCTCTCTCTCCCACTGTTCCTCTCTCTCTCACTGTCCCTCTCTCTCTCTCTCACTGTCCCTCTCTCTCTCACTGTCCCTCTCTCTCCTCACTGTCCCTCTCTCACTCTCCCACTGTTCCTCTCTCTCTCACTGTCCCTCTCTCTCTCTCTCTCTCACACTCCCTCTCTCTCTCTCACTGTCCCTCTCTCTCTCTCTCACTGTCCCTCTCTCTCTCTCACTGTTCCTCTCTCTCTCACTGTCCCTCTCGCTCTCTCTCTCACTGTCCCTCCCTCTCTCTCTGACTGTCTCTCTCTCTCTCCCACTGTTCCTCTCTCTCTCACTGTCCCTCTCTCTCACTGTCCCTCTCTCTCTCTCTCTCTCTCTCCCTGTCCCTCTCTCTCTCCCTGTCCCTCACGCTCTACCTGTCCCTCTCTCTCTCTCCCTGTCCCTATCACATTTCCTGTCCCTCACTCTCTCCCTGTCCCTCTCTCTTTCCATGTCTCTCCCTCTCTCTCTCTCAATGACTCTCCCTGTCCCTCTCTCTCTCCCTGTCCCTCTCTCTCTCTCCCTGTCCCTCTCTCTCTCCCTGTCCCTCTCCCTCCCTCTCTCCCTGTCCCTCTCTCTCTCTCTCTCTCCCTGTCCCTCACGCTCTACCTGTCCCTCTCTCTCTCTCCCCCTGTCCCTCTCTCTCCCCCTGTCCCTCTCTCTCTCTCCCTGTCCGTCTCTCTCTCTCTTCCTATCCCTCTCTCTCTCCATCCCTGTCCCTCTTTCTCTCCATGTCTCTCCCTCTCACTCTCTCCATGCCTCTCCCTCTCTCTCTCTCCCTGTCCCTCTCTCTCTCTCCCTGTCCCTATCACTCTTCTGTCCCTCACTCTCTCCCTGTCCCTCTCTCTCTCCATGTCTCTCCCTCTCTCTCTCTCTCCATGTCTCTCCCTCTCTCTCTCTCCCTGTCCCTCTCTCTCTCCCTCTCTCTCTCCCTCTCTCTCTCTCTCTCTCTCTCTCCCTCTCCCCTGTCCCTCTCTCTCTTCCCCCTGTCCCGCTCTCTCTCTCTCCCTGTCCCTCTCTCTCTCTCCCTGTCCCTCACTCTCTCCCTGTCCCTCACTCTCTCTCTATCCCCCCCTCTCTCTCTCTCTCTCCCTGGACCCCCCTCTCTCTCTCTCCCCCTGTCCCTCTCTCTCTCCCCCCCTGTCCCTCTCTCTCTGCCTGTCCCTCTCTCTCTCTATCTCCCTGTCCCTCTCTCTCTCTATCTCCCTGTCCCTCTCTCTCTCTCACTGTCCCTCTCTCTCCCTGTCCCTCTGTCTCTCTCTCTCTCTCTCCGTCCCTCCCTCTCTCTCTCCCTGTCCCTCCCTCTCTCTCACCCTGTCCCATACTCTCTCTCTCTCTATACCTCACTCTCGCTCTGTCCCTCACACTCTCTCCCTGTCCCTCTCTCTCTCTCTCACTGTCCCTCTCTCTCTCTCTCTCTCCCTGTCCCTCTCTCTCTCTCGCTCCATGTCTCTCCCTCTCTCTCTCCATGTCTCTCCCTCTCTCTCTCCATGCCTCTCCCTCTCTCTCTCTCCATGTCTCTCTCTCTCTCTCTCTCTCTCTCTCTCCATGTCTCTCCTCTCTCTCTCTCCATGTCTCTCCCTCTCTCACTCTCCCTGTCCCTCTCTCTCTCTCCCTCTCTCTCTCTCTCTCCCTCTCTCTCTCTCCCTCTCCCTGTCCCTCTCTCTCTCTCTCCCTGTCCCTCTCTCTCTCTCCCTGTCCCTCTCTCTCTCTTTCTCCCTGTCCCTCTCTCTCTCTCTCAGTCCCTCTCTCTCTCTGTCCCTGTCCCTCTCTCTCTCCCCCGTCCCTCTCTCTCTCTCCCTGTCTCTCTCTCTCTCTCTCTGTCCCTCTCTCTCTGTCCCTCACGCTCTCTCTGTCCCTGTCTCTCTCGCTCCCTGTCCCTTTCTCTCTCTCTCTCTCTCTCTCCCTGTCCCTCTCTCTCTCTCTCCCTGTCCCTCTCTCCCTGTCCCTCTCTCTCTCTCCCTGTCCCTCTCTGTCTCTCTCCATGTCCCTCTCTCTCTCTCTCCCTGTCCCTCTCTCTCCCCCTGTCCCTCTCTCTCTGACCCTCTCTGTCTGTGTCCCTCTCTCTCTGTGTCCCTCGTTCTCTCTCTCTGTCACTCTCTCCGTGTCCCTCTCTCTCTCTCTGTATCTCTCTCTCCCTGTCCCTCACGCTCTCTGTCCCTCTCTCTCTCTCTCTCCCTGTAACTCTCTCTCTCCTGTCCCTCTCGCTCTCTACCTGTCCCTTACTCTCTCCCCGTCCCTCACTCTCTCCCTGTCCCTCACTCTCTCTCTATCCCCCTCTCTCTCCCTGTCCCTCGCGCTCTCTCCGTCTCTCTCTCTCTCTCTCCCTGTAACTCTCTCTCTCCCTGTCCCTCTCGCTCTCTCCCTGTCCCTCACTCTCTCCCTGTCCCTCACTCTCTCTCTATCCCCCTCTCTCTCCCTGTCCCTCGCGCTCTCTCCGTCTCTCTCTCTCTCTCCCCTTTCTCTCTCTCTCTCTTCCTGTCCCTCTCTCTCTCTCTGTCCCTTTCTCTCTCTCACTGTCCCTGTCTCACTGTCCTCCTCTCACTGTCCCCCTCTCACCGTCCCCCTCTCACTGTCCCCCTCTCTCTCTCACTGTCCCTCTCTCCCTCTCCCTGTCCTTGTCCCTCTCTCTCTCTCTCTCTCTCTCTCTCCCTGTCCTGCTCTCTCTCTCTCTCACTGTCCCTCTCCCTCTCTCCCTCTCTCTCTCCCTGTCCCTGTCCCTCTCTCTCTCACTGTTCCTCTCGCTCTCTCACTGTCCCCCTCTCTCTCTCTCACTGTCCCTCTCTCTCTCTCACTGTCCCTCTCTCTCTCTCTCACTGTCCCTCTCTCTCTCTCTCCCACTGTTCCTCTCTCTCTCTCTCACTGTCCCTCTCTCTCTCCCACTGTTCCTCTCTCTCTCACTGTCCCTCTCTCTCTCGCTCTCACTGTCCCTCTCTCTCTCACTGTCCCTCTCTCTCTCACTGTAACTCTCTCACTCTCCCACTGTTCCTCTCTCTCTCTCTGTCCCTCGCTCTCTCCCTCTCTCACACTCCCTCTCTCTCTCTCACTGTCCCTCTCTCTCTCTCTCACTGTCCCTCTCTCTCTCACTGATCCTCTCTCTCTCACTGTCCCTCTCTCTCTCCCACTGTTCCTCTCTCTCTCACTGTCCCTCTCTCTCTCGCTCTCACTGTCCCTCTCTCTCTCACTGTCCCTCTCTCTCTCACTGTAACTCTCTCACTCTCCCACTGTTCCTCTCTCTCTCTCTGTCCCTCGCTCTCTCCCTCTCTCACACTCCCTCTCTCTCTCTCACTGTCCCTCTCTCTCTCTCACTGTCCCTCTCTCTCATTCTCACTGTCCCTCTCTCTCACTGTCCCTCTCTCTCTCTCTCTCTCCCTGTCCCTCTCTCTCTCCCTGTCCCACCCTCTCTCCCTGTCCCTCTCTCTCTCTCCCTGTCCCTCACGCTCTACCTGTCCCTCTCTCTCTCTCCCTGTCCCTATCACTCCTCCTGTCCCTCACTCTCTCCCTGTCCCTCTCTCTTTCCATGTCTCTCCCTCTCTCACTCTCAATGACTCTGCCTGTGCCTCTCTCTCTCCCTGTCCCTCTCTCTCTCTCCCTGTCCCTCTCTCTCTCCCTGTCCCTCTCCCTCCCTCTCTCCCTGTCCCTCTCTCTCTCTCTCTCCCTGTCCCTCACGCTCTACCTGTCCCTCTCTCTCTCTCCCCCTTTCCCTCTCTCTCCCCCTGTCCTCTCTCTCTCTCCCTGTCCCTATCACTCTTCCTGTCCCTCACTCTCTCTCTGTCACTCTCTCTCTCCATGTCTCTCCCTCTCTCTCTCTCCATGACTCTCCCTCTCTCTCTCTCCCTGTCCCACTCTCTCTCTCCCTGAGCCTCTCTCTCTCCCTGTCCCCCTCTCTCTCTCTCTCCCTGTCCCTCTCTCTCTCTCCCTGTCCCTCTCTCTCTCTCCCTGTCCCTCTCTCTCTCCCTGTTCCTCTCCCTCCCTCTCTCTCTGTCCCTCTCTCTCTGTCCCTCTCTCTCTGTCCCTCTCTCGCACTTTGTCCCTCTCTCTCTCTCTGTCCCTGTCCCTTTCTCTCTCTCTCCCTGTCCCTCTCTCTCTCTCTCTCTCTCAGTCCCTCTCTCTCTCTCTGTCCCTGTCCCTCTCTCTCTCTCCCTGTCCCTCACGCTCCCCCTGTCCCTCTCCCTCTCTGTCCCTCTCTCTCTCTCTCTGTCCCTCTCTCTCTCTCCCTGTCCCTCTCTCTCTCTCTCTGTCCCTCTCTCGCAACCTCTCTCTCTCTCTCTCTCTCTCTGTTCCTCTCTCTGTCTCTCCCTCTCTCTCTCCCTGTCCCTTTCTCTCTCTCCCTCTCCCTGTCCCTCTCCCTCTCTCTCTGTCCCTCTCTCTCTCTCTCTCTGTCCATCTCTCTCTCTCCCTCTCTCCCTGTTACTCACGCTCTCCATGTCCCTCTCTCTCTCTCTCTGTCTCTCTCTCTCTCTCTCTGTCCCTCTCTCTCTCTCCCTGTCCCTCACGCTCTCTCTGTCCCTCTCTCTCTCTCCCTGTCCCTTTCTCTCTCTCTCTCCCTGTCCCTCTCTCGCTCTCTCCCTGTCCCTCTCCCTCTCTCTCTCTGTCCCTCTCTCTCTCTCTCTCTGTCCATCTCTCTCTCTCCCTCTCTCCCTGTCCCTCACGCTCTCCCTGTCCCTCTCCCTCTCTCTCTCTGTCCCTCTCTCTCTCTCTCTCTCTCCCTGTCCCCCACGCTCTCCCTGTCCCTCTCCCTCTCTCTCTCTCTGTCCCTCTCTCGCACCCTGTCCCTCTCTCTCCCTCTGTCCCTCTCTCTGCCTCTGTCTGTCCCTCTCTCGCACCCTCTCTCTCTCTGTCCCCCTCTCTCTCTCCCTCTCTCTCTCTCCCTCTCTCTCTCTCTCCCTGTCCCTCACGCTCTCTCTCTCTGTCCCTCTCCCTCTCCCTATCTCTGTCCCTCTCTCTCTCTCTCCGTCCCTCTCTCTCTCTCTCTGTCCCTCTCTCTCTCCCCCTGTCCCTCTCTCTCTCTCTCTCTCCCTGTCCCTCTCGCTCTCTCTCCCTGCCCCTCCCTCTCTATCTCTCTCTCTCCCTGTCCCTCTCTCTCCCTGTCCCTCTCTCTCTTCCTGTCCCTCACTCTCTCCCTGTCCCTCACTCTCTCCCTGTCTCTCCCTCTCTCTCTCTCCATGTCTCTCCCTCTCTCTCTCTCCCTGTCCCTCCCTGTCTCTCCCTCTCTACCTGTCCCTCTCTCTCTCTCACTGTCCCTCTCTCCCTGTCCCTCTCTCTCTCTCCCTGTCCCCCTCTCTCTCTCCCTGTCCCTCTCTCTCTCTCTCCCTCTCCCTCCCTCTCTCTCTGTCCCTCTCTCTCTGTCCCTCTCTCTCTGTCCCTCTCTCGCACTTTGTCCCTCTCTCTCTCTCTGTCCCTGTCCCTTTCTCTCTCTCTCCCTGTCCCACTCTCTCTCTCTCCCTGAGCCTCTCTCTCTCCCTGTCCCCCTCTCTCTCTCTCTCCCTGTCCCTCTCTCTCTCTCCCTGTCCCTCTCTCTCTCTCCCTGTCCCTCTCTCTCTCCCTGTCCCTCTCCCTCCCTCTCTCTCTGTCCCTCTCTCTCTGTCCCTCTCTCTCTGTCCCTCTCTCGCACTTTGTCCCTCTCTCTCTCTCTGTCCCTGTCCCTTTCTCTCTCTCTCCCTGTCCCTCTCTCTCTCTCTCTCTCTCAGTCCCTCTCTCTCTCTCTGTCCCTGTCCCTCTCTCTCTCTCCCTGTCCCTCACGCTCCCCCTGTCCCTCTCCCTCTCTGTCCCTCTCTCTCTCTCTCTGTCCCTCTCTCTCTCTCCCTGACCCTCTCTCTCTCTCTCTGTCTCTCTCTCGCAACCTCTCTCTCTCTCCCTCTCCCTGTCCCTCTCCCTCTCTCTCGGTCCCTCTCTCTCTCTCTCTCTGTCCATCTCTCTCTCTCCCTCTCTCCCTGTTACTCACGCTCT